>NC_083107.1:10179283-10779283 GCF_949774975.1 Lagenorhynchus albirostris | reverse complement strand
GCTACTCTGCTTCTTTCTCCCTAGCTCTGTACGATGGATCCATGAAGTTTTCCTTGAATATCTCTGCCCAGAGTGCAACAAAGAGGCCACTAGTTGAATAATTCCCACAATCCCATGATATGGTGGAGGTCCATATGTGAGGGGTGGGCGCTCTATGGAAAGGTCTCCTTGGTGAAGGACGGTGGGCTACAGCCTAAGAGCCTACCAATTCTAAGAGTCTGGGATTTGTTTCCTTTTTATAGCCTGGCTATATTTAGCTCAATGAATTGTATTCAAGATGGACTCATCAGTGCTTCATTCAATGCATTCTTTCATTGAAAAGTTATTGAAAGGACTTGTGCTCCAGACAGGGTAGCATAAAGTCATTCCTCTCTTCTCTCCTCTCAGCTAGGGACAACGATAAACTCTGGAAACACTGCAAGAAGCAGCCATTAAGAGAGTGAAAAGGCAAGCCACAGAGTGGGAGAAGATATTTGCAGATCATAAAACTGATAAAAGACTTGTATCCAGAAGACATTAAAAATTTCCATAAATCATTAATAACCCAGTAGAAAAAAATGAGCCAAAGACTTGGATAGGCACTTCACAAAGAAGGGATATAGTTTACCAGTAAACATGAGAAGCAGAGTGCACAGTGAAATCCCAAGGAGACACATCTACACGCCTGCCAGAGTGGCTGAAAATGAACAGACTAATAACCTAAGTGCTGGCGAGGATATGGGGCAAATACACCTGCCATCCACTGGCTAGTGGGGGCGTGAAGTGGTACCATCACTCTGGAAAATTGTTTGGCAGTATTGAGTGCTGAGTGTTGTAATACCCCCATGGCTCAGCATTTCTACCCCTCTGTATACACCCAACTGAAACACGTACTTATTAACACTGAAGGCATGTACAGAGCTGCTCGTAACCATCCAGTTATAGTAGCCAAAGACTGGAAACAACAGTGGAATGGATTAATATATTGTGGCGTCCGTAACAGTGAAACTGAACAATCGAACGCAGCACACGGTAACACAGAACTGAGATCTTCACGCCCAGTGAGAGAACCAAGACAACCAAGAGGGTTGAATGGCTCTACGTACACCAAGTTCAAGAACAGACAAAGCTGATGAAGATTGAAGTCCAGACGGTAGTTATGTGGGGATGTAACTGGAAAGAGGCACAAGGGGTGCTGAGGTGCAGCTAATGTCCTGTTTCTTGAATTGGGCAGTGATTTCATAGGTTTGGACACTGTGAACATCTGTCGAGCTCTTAGGCTTATCAATCGTGCACTTTTCTCTCTGCGTGTTTCGCTTCAATAAAGAGTTTACTTAAAAGAATGTACTTGGGTTTGCAAAGTTGAAAAGACCCACAAAAATCCTCATTGCCTCACAAAGAGTATTTTATATGCTGGTCAAAAACGTGAGAAACCAAGATGCTGGTCTCTCCCTCTGAGCCAATAAGCAAACAAATTAATAGAAAAGTAAGTGGGTTCACAAATGACTTACTTATAGACAGTCTACACCAAGTGTCCTGATATCTCCCATCCACAGACAGGCCAGGCCCCTTTTGACACAGTGGCCTGCTCCCCTCTCGGCCCGTCTGCTTCACTGAGTCCATGGAGTCCCCGCCTCCAGACTCTCAGGCCTTGGGCCGCTCCGCCCATCTGCTCACCAGACACCATGACCAGGGACAAGGGAGTCTGGGCCACAGTCAGCCCTCCCTTGTCACTGTACAGCTCACTAGTGACCCTTTTTTTTTTTTTTTGGCGGTACGCGGGCCTCTCACTGTTGTGGTCTCTCCCGTTGCGGAGCACAGGCTCGGGACGCGCAGGCTCAGCGGCCATGGCTCACGGGCCCAGCCGCTCCGCGGCATGTTGGATCTTCCCAAACCGGGCCACGAACCCATATCCCCTGCGTGACAGGCGGACTCTCAACCACTGCGCCACCGGGGAAGCCCTAGTGACCCATTTTTTTTTCATCCCATGCTGATGCCCCCTGACATATAGAATTGGGGACAGAATTCTTTGGGAATTTCCTCTCTCTGGAAACATCTAGAGAGCTTTTGCTGAGATCCTAAAGATACTAAGGCGTCTTTGCTGAGATACGTGGCTAAAATCATCCAGGCACTTTTTAAATGAGAAAAGAGGCTCTACTTTGGAAGGAGTATCTGGTGAAAGAAAGGGCCCTACACGAAAAGGCTGCTTTGGGCTTCCCTGGTGGTGCAGTGGTTGAGAGTCCACCTGCTGATGCAGGGGACGCGGGTTCGTGCCCCAGTCCGGGAAGATCCCACGTGCCGCGCAGCGGCTGGGCCCGTGAGCCATGGCCGCTGAGCCTGCGCGTCCGGAGCCTGTGCTCCGCAACGGGAGAGGCCACAACGGTGAGAGGCCCGCGTACCGCAAAACAAAACAAAAGGCTGCTTTATGTCCTCATGAGATCTTAGGGCTTTCCAATCTCTTACTCTTATCAATCCACAGGGTGAGAGGTGTTGGTATAACCAGCTGGACATTTTTTACAGACCATCTTTGTGAGGTCCGTCATCTCCCCTCCCCAGTAGGACGCTGAAGTTATGTTAGAGTGGGTGGGCCTTTGAGAACACCCAGCATAGACCCCTGGTTTGCAGAGGAGGGCGCCGAGGCCGAGGAGGGAAAGGGGCTTGTCAGCTGAGCAGTAAGAACACAGGTCTCCGGGGACACCTGGCAGCCACCCCACATCGGGGATTTGAGGACAGAGCGAGTCTCGTTGCTCCAAAATTAGCTGTCACCTCCTCCCCTTGGTTCCTTTTCTTGTCTTCCTACCATCAAAGTCCGGTTCCAGAAGCCTCCTTAGGAGGGCCCAGGGAGCTGGCTGTGCCTCCTGCTAGGAGCGAATGGGCGCAGGCGGCCTCATCTGGGTGCGCTGGAGGAGAGAGGCAGCTGTGTGGACGGGCAAGCCAGAAACGCGCGTCCCTGAGCGGCCTTGCAGAGGGCTGTGTGAGGGCTGTGTGAGCATCTTGGCTTCTGCAAGTGTACCTCACCGGTTCAAATCCCACCCTCACCTCTTATCCTCCCTGGGCCCCGTCTCCCTGCCTGTGAGGCAGGGATAGTGGTGGAATCCACTTTGTCGCTTGCTGGGAGCGATGACTAGCGTGTGAAGCACGTAGAACAGCCTCTGTGATGCTGAGATGAGGGTAGATGACCACCCGAAAAGGCAAGGGGACATTCTTCCAATTTCTCAGGTGAGAAAAAGAGGCAGATGCAGCATTTGCTCAGGGAGGTAGAGCCTATCTCTTGCCCAAGCTAACACTGTACCACCCGGCCTCTGGGAAACCCTGGCCTCTCGGTAGGAACAGCTAGGTATCCAGTGACCACATGATGCGGAGACAGAAAAGGGAGAGTCTGATGGGTGGAGCCCTGGCTGGGGCTGGGAAGGGTGCCAAAGGCAAACCAATGTCCCCTCCTTTACTGGTCAGCCTCTAAGGAATGCTTTGAACCAACACCCAACCAGGTGCTGGGGTCAGGGAGGGGAGGATGGAGAGCCTCTCTGTAGAATGGGCAGGGACAGCCTGAGATGCTCCAAAAGCCAGGGAGGGACTTCCCTGGTGGCACAGTGGTTAAGAATCCACCTGCCAATGCAGGGGACATGGGTTCGAGCCCTGGTCCGGGAAGATCCCACATGCCGTGGAGCAGCTAAGCCCATGAGCCACAACTACTGAGCCCACGCACCACAACTACTGAAGCCCATGTGCCTAGAGCCCATGCTCCGCAACAAGAGAAGCCCATGCACCGCAACGAAGAGTAGCCCCTGCTTACTGCAACTAGAGAAAGCCCGCGTGCAGCAACGAAGACCCAACGCAGCCAAAAATAAATTTTAAAAAATTATTTAAAATAAATAAATAAAAGTCAGGGAAGTCTTTCCCCTGGAAAACATTCCCTCGGGGGATCTGTCAGGTGATGGCTGCAATGTCCGCTGTTAGAGAGCCATTTCTTTGGCTTAATGTTTGACTTTCTCTTAAAAGCAGAGCCCTCACTGGCAGAGAAGACGAATTAGCCTTGATTCCGAATTCTGTGAGTCGCATGCAACAGGTTTTAAGGAAAGTATGGGAGAAAGCTTTAGGGATGCCTCCTGTCTGAAAGGAAAGAGCCATGACAGCAAAGGTTACAGAGACCAGCCAGTTTTCCGCGCTGCCCCGATTCCAGCTGTGCTGGGCTTGGGTGGCTCCTCACATTTTCCACAGTGTCTTCTCTGCTGTGTCTCCTGTGAATCTCTGAACAACCCTGTGAAGCGGGGATCGTCCCCATTTTACAGATGAGGAAAGAGAAGGCTACTCCCCATTCTCTAACGGTTCCAAGCAGAGCAGCCAACGTTGGGAGGGGGGGCGCTCCTGGGCCCAAGTGCTTCCTATCTCACCTCTGCTTTGTGTCATGGGGGACGGGGCAGAGCTGGAGGGAAGGGGAGGAGGTACAGAAAACGAAGGCCCCATAAATGTGACAAGGGTCTGCCCACCCTAGAGGGCTGGGATAGTGCTCTGCATTCAGGCTGGCCACGTTAAATTTGGTTAGTTAATTGCTGAGACCCACGCTGACTAACGAGGGGGCCCCTGCCTCTCCCTCTGCCTGGAGTGCTCAGCCAGGCGTCCCTGGTCCTCTGATCCCTTAGCTCTCAGCGGTCACTCTCCAGACAGGCTTCCCATTCCACACCATTGCTCTCCGCCTCGCACCCTGCCTAACCTTCATCGGCGCCCCTGACGGTTTCTTGTCTGTAATCTCTTCCCCTCACTAGCATGTTATTCTTCCTAGCACCTGAATCAGTGCCTGGTACGGAGGTGGTGTTCAGTAAATGAATGAATGAATGAGTAAGTGATGAATGAACTGGGCACTTTCTCCTGCCACCCCACACTGACCCTGTGGGAGGCGTCCGAGGGGCACACGCTGATTCCAGCCACTTAATCCTGACATTCAATAAAACAGAGTAGGTGGTGTCCTTAGTAACAGGCCATGTGGGCCCTCCTATGAAGGCTCCAGTGGAACCTGTGAAGTGTTTAAAAGACAGAGATGTACCATCAGCTCATTTACGCGGATGAGAAGCTGTCCTGGGGATGACATTCAGCTGCATTTTCATGAAAATGACATTGCAGGATTCTGACCAGCTCTCATCCACTCCATTTCTGCTTCTGTTTCTAGGGTTTAGCATGATTGTTTAAGAGACTAAAGGAAGGAAAAGCAGTCTCTAGACGCTCATAATATAACCAGGACCCATGGCAATAGCTACTAAAACCAGGACCCATGGCAATAGCTACTGTCTGTGGACCGCTCGCTGCGTGCTGAGCGCCAGACCAGGAAGCTGGGTTGTGTTATTCTCACCTAATCCTACATCAGCCCGTGTACAGATGAGAAAAGTAGGGCTTCAACCAGCTGGCGTTCTGCCCTCACAGTTTCCTTTTCTTTCCACGTCCTGGGGTTGCTCAGAGTGGACAGTCAGACTCACCCAGGACATTGTGCCCAGTCACCTCAGTTCGCTCTTTTCTAAGCTCTGAGGGTCATCCTGCAAAATGGGGGCAATGACGTCTCCTCCTTTTGGAAAACGTGCCTTGTTCTCCGGCATCTTGGGAGTTTCCCAGCCTGCTTTGGTCCAGGTCTGGCTTAGTGTGCTCAGCAAATCAAATGCAAGTAAGGCCTGGCCTTCCAGCTCCCATCTCCCCAACCCTGTCACAGTCTCTCCCCAGCAGTGCCTACACTGGCTCATGGCCACGTCTGTCTAGTGGGCTGCATGCCAGAGGGTTTTCACGGGTTGTCCGGGATCATATGCTAAAAGCTCAGTGCCTGACAGGGAGGACACTCAGTAAACCACAGTTGCCCTGCACTATTTTTCTGTTTCTGATTCATTTCCTACTCTTGCTTATGCCCCCCGTGTCATTTTTCCATGCCACCATCTAAAGTGACACACACGCTCCCTCTGAGGGGTGAAGATACCATGAGGTGGGAATTCCCTGGGGGTCCAGTGGTTAGGACTCCGTGCTTTCATTGCCAGGGGCACGGGTTCAATTCCTGGTCGGGGAACTAAGATCCCGCAAGCTGCATGGGGCTGCCAAAAAGAAAAAAGAAAAAAAGATACAAGAGGTATACTCCAATAAAGATGTTTAAAAAAAAAATAAAAGATACACGAGGGAGGAATCCCGTGTCCCAGGCACCGGCCAAACACAGTGTAACTTCCTGCAGAGGGCTCAACAGCCAGCAGCCTGAAGGCGTCAGGCCTCCCAGGAGCCCAGTTGACAGGATAGGAACATTCCGGGCTCCTTTCAGCAGCATGTGGACAGAGCCCCACAGGGAAATGTACACAGGAGACCTGGATTCTGTTCCTGTCTAGCTCTGAGGTTTATTCCCTAGGTGTCCCTAGGTGACTGTTGGGGGCAGTCCTCCCGGTGGAAGCTGACATGGGAGAGGATGGCTGCCTAGCTCTAACCTCCAGCTCGTAGAAGACATTTTCTCCCCACTTGCGGACATTCGTCAGGACATCGGAGTTCTCACCCTTCTTCTGCTCCTAACTTGTTATGTGACCTGAGGTAGGTCACTTAGCCTCTCTGAGACTCAGTTTCCTCTCCTACAGGGGGAGGGTGATGGGCTGGACTCAACTCTAGAACCGTGAGACTCAAGTCTGCCTTTTAGGGTCACCTGTGGACATTTTTGGCAACCAGACTCCACTCCAGGGTGATCAGAGTGGTCCCTTGGTATCCGCAGGGCATTATTCCCAGGACCGCCCCCCCCCGCCCCCTGTGGATACAAAAATATGGGGATGCTCCAATCCTTTATATTAAATGGCATAGTGCAGTCAGCCCTCCGTATCCACAAGTTCCGTATTCGCGAATACGCAGGGTTGGCCGACTGCACCTGAGAATCTGGGGGAGCGGTCCCGGGGGTTCCCATGCACTTGGGAGGGAGGGGAATTCTGGAATGGATGGCTCCTCCCTCCCCCTCTCCCAGCGTTGACCTTGGTAAAGGCCCAAGCCCCACCCCCCGCCCCACCCATCTCCTCCACGCCCACCTTGTACTGTTTGCCACGGATACGTTTCCCAACTCAAGGATGGATGTGTTTAAGCCCAAAGCCCCTGAGAGTGGAAAATGTCAACTCACTTTCTCATCCTGCTTCCGTGGGTGTCTGGATGTGGGCTCTTGCGGGGACAGGCCCTGTGGGCCCAGGTTGCTGTGGGGCTGACTCAGGGACTGTGGGCCTCCAGGAGAAGGTGGGCAGGTCCTGAGGACATCTGAAGGCTTCACAAAAGACAGTGACAACAGACCTCTGTATTTGCGAGTTTTCAAAAGGGGGAATTCCTGCCTGTCATAAGCTCTCCTTCTCTGATGCTGACGGTTTCTTATTGTTGTTAGAGGTGATTATTTGCAGACAGGAATGAAAAACGGCCCCTCTGCTCTTTCTCTGCTGGCTGAGAAGAGGGACATCTGCTAGCTCCAGGGCCACCATCAGTGGGAATGGAAAACATCAACTTCCTTCTATTTCCCAATCTCTGGCCTTGTTTTTCTCCTTCTTTCCTTTCTTATCATTTCTTTGGCCTTTCATCTCCTTTCCCATTCTTCTCTTCATTCTTCACACCATAATGTTTACTTAGTTTCGAATGTTCTCTTCTGGTTGAGAGTTGGCTTGGTCCAGGCTAAGTGGAAATAAACAGGATTAGATCTGTTCTGTGCTGAGAAGGATGAAGATAAAGATCGATGCCAGATATGGTCGTGATGATGAAATTTGGGGGCAGAGGGCACCAGGAAGGGACGGACCCGTTCACAGGAGACGTGTCATTCACTCTTATTAGCATGTGCAGCACAGAGTGAGACAGAGATGTGATTCCAGCATGCTCCAGTACAGCGTTTCTTAGAGTGTGGTACCCAGACTAGCAGTGTCAGCATCACCCGAGACCTTGTTAGAAATGCAAGTTCTCAGGTTCTATCCCAGACCTGCTGAATCAGAAGTTCTGGGGGTAGAGCCTGGGAATCTGTTTTAACAAGCTCTAGGTGATTCTGATGCATCTTGAAATTTAAAAACCATCCTTTCTAGTGTGTAGATATCTCGATTGTTATCATTAAGTGAACGATTGTTTGTTGATTTGGAAATGGCCATGGGGGACCCCAGATGTCTGAGGAAGGCTGAGTAGGAGACAAGGGGGAGGACCAAGGAGGAGTGAGAGGTGGGGTATTCACAGCAGGGGAGACTGTTGTGTTCCATTAAGGACTTGCATTGGTTAAGGGGAAGCCTGATTGGTTAGGGGGAGGCTGATTTGGGGAGTCAGGAAACTGGGAGAATTTAATTCAAAGAAAAAAATCCTTGTTCCCGAGGGTGATTTTTGCACGATCCAAATAAAATAACTAAATAACTCTGCTCGGTTCCAGAGCAAAGGCTAAACGAAGAAACCACTTGGTTCTTAAATGATTTCTGATAAATCGAGAAGAGTGTTGCTTCCAAAAATTACGGACCTTTCAAATATACAAAAAACTTCAGAGAGCAATATAAAAATACATGAATAGTGATTTAACAGTGACAACATTTAACACACAGTAGATGAGAGCATTTTATTATATTGGCTTCAGATCTTTTTAAAGAAGATGCGGTTGGATGCCCCACCGTCCACCCCCATTACTAGGTTTTACACATTAACATAAATGGAGGGATTCTGCTGTCCTCTTTCTTCTCTCCATGTTGTGGATTCTGTCTTTGTTGCTACCCGTGGGTGTGGCTCATTTTCATGGCCGGGTGGTAGGTGTTTCGTCACATGGACCCTTCTCATCCTCATGGGCATTTAAGTGAAGATGCTGTACAGTGTTTCCATGTATTCATGTGGGATAGTAAACACTGGACGTGGGAAATTATCTTTGAATATATTTAAAAAGAGGTTTTGGGTTTTTTTCTTCCAATTTAAGTATAAAGGTCTCCAGATACACAGCTGGGGCTACGTTATCAGTTTTCCAAGAAAAAATGTCTTTGTCCGTCAACCCATTCTTTTCTTCCTACACTCATTCAGCCAACCGTTGTTGAGCAGGTACCCCGGGCCAGGCACTGTGCTGGGTGCTGGGAGACAGGGGGCCAAATCCTAGAGGTCCATAGAGACTGCAGGGTCGGGATGCCTGGAGCTTCTGCCTTTGTGGAGGCGGCAGTATATCTGTCCAGTTGCCTGGGCAACTCCAACCTGGAAAATGAATGAGCCCATCACATTCCATCCACGTGTTTCTAGTTTTCCTAGAACCCCAGCTGCTTCACGGAAACGGGCCCCTACCCCCGCCCCAAGAGTCCCAAGTGTTAGAACTGATGGCAGCTCCCTGGATTTGGAGGACCCACCCTCCCCGGGGCGCTGGACTCTGCCTGCCAGCTGCTCTGAAGTGAACTGTTGACTCTGTCCAGTCGGAGGCCCGTATTCAGTAAACAAAGATTCTTTCATGCATTACTTTTGAGAGTCCACTATTGCCAGACCCTCTAAGGGGCACCAGGGATGTATCAGTGGCTCAGACTGACTCGGCCCTACCCAGGGGAGACCCACAAGGGGAGAGCCACACCACAGAGATGGGGGTGGGGAGGACAGAGACCATGGGAGCACTGAGGGGGCCCTAACATAGTCCTAGGGGGACAGGAGAAGCCCTGCAGCCTGGGACGGGAGGAAGGAAGGAGGAGATAGGCTGTGGTGTTAATCTGACGCAGCAGCGTGACTGGGCTAGGGGATGCCCAGATAGCAGGCGAAATATCTCTGGGGATGACTGTTAGGGTGTTTCCGGAAGAGACTAGCGTTTGAACCAGTAGACTGAGTAAAGCAGAGGTCCGCTCCAGCGTGGGTGGCATCATCCCCCCACCCCAAGGCACCCGAAAAGAACAAGAAGCCAGAGGAAGGGTGAACTCACTCTCTCTCTGCTTGAGCTGAGACATCCGTCTTCTGCTGCCTGCAGACATCACTCATGGTTCTCTGCCTTTCAAACTCAGATCAGGACTTAACCATCAACCCCGCCCCCCACTTCTCAGGCCTTTGGACTCGGGCCGAATTACGCCGCCAGCCCTCTTGGTCCTTCAGCTGGTGGACAACCGGTCACGGGACTTTTCAACCTCTGTAACATGTGAGCCAATCCGTAGACTAAATCTCCACTTGTATATGTCTCTGTATGTCCTGTTGGTTCTGTTGCTCTGCTGACCCCTGACTAATCCACAGGCCAAGGTGGAGGAAATGAGACCCAGCTGGAGCACGGGCCAGAGCCTGGCCTCTGCAAGGATCTGAAAAGAATTCAGGGCAGGGGCCAAAGGACTAAGGGTGGCAGGGCAGTCCGGGAAGAGGCAGGCCTCCTCCCAAATTCTGCTCCTGATTTGCGCCAGAAAGGCAGACAAGCGAAAGCCGGGCACGAGTCAATTCTCAGCCTATCCCCTGTGCCTGGGTGGGGCGATGGCATACAGGGAGCTCCTGATGGGTTGCCTCTTGCACCTTTCAAAGCTTTCCAGCCACTGATGGGGGTGGAGGAGGTGGGGAGGGTGGGGGTGCACCATCACCTCCCGGCTGAGAGATCCCGCGCTCAGCAAACGTGTGCACGCGAGCCTTATCCCCCGTGTTTATTTATAAAATTGTTTGAGATGCTGGTCCATATGGTGACCAAACACTGGGCCTGTCCTTCCGTGTAGCTGACAGTGGGCCGACTGGCAGATGCTGCGGTTGACGATCAGGGCTGCAGACAATGGAGGCTTTAATCCTATGAGCGGTTCGAAGCCAAGTCTGGAATTAAAGATGACTCTTTACCCAACGCACACTCTTACCCAACAAATCAGTGAGATGGCGTGATGTCTGGAGACCTGAAGCATGTCTGTCCGTCTCAGATGTGATGGAGCTGGTGGAGGCCACAGGTTCAGGTCGTAAACTTTGCACTTTACTTGAAGCCCTTTTCTGGTTCTGTTAGTGGCTCTAATGCCATACTTACATTTAACTTTAAAATGATTTTACATCTCCAGTTTCCTTGGGGTGTGCAGATGAATAAGCCCAGATAGAGGGGTTTTCATGTCCAGTTATCATTTGGGGTGAAGCTTCCACTGTAACTGCACGAAGTCCTGCTGAAGAAAATAATCAAAGCTGACGGAAGCAGCCTTTCTCCCCAAGAGGAGAAAGAGCCCTTGGTCTGCCTTGGGGCTTGAGGAGAGGTTGAGCTTCCTTCCCCAAAAGAAATCGTTCCCTGCTGACTGCAAGTTTCTGTCCTGTTTATTGTTCTGTTTAGAAGTCTGGGAAGACAGGAGGAAGTTGCAGAAGTACCTCCAAACCGTTGATTCTGGGGCCTGGTGAGGGGAATCTGTCAGCATTCACTGCAGACTCCACCCGGACCCACTGGGATGAAGATTTTCCCAGGGATGGGTTAAGAGCCACCTCCAGGGGTGGCTGTACTCGCCGGCGTTGATCTGACAGTCACCGACTTCTCTCTTTGCCAAGATCCCCTCCACCCACTTAAGAGACCAAAATTCCCCCTTTACCACCTTCTCCTTCTTGTTGCCCCAGAATGGGGGAACTCACGGTGAGCACACGGGGACACAGGTCCAAAAATAGACTAGACAAATGGCAGCAGGAAGAGAACTGCAAAGGGGTTGATGATTGCATCAGTAATCAGCACGAGTGCAGCTCTGAACCTCCTGGTAAGGAAAGGGAAAAAGAAAGGAAAACAGGATGGTATGCGGCCCTTATTGTCTAATAAAGGAAAACACACCAGTTCTTCAGGGAACTTTTTTTTCCCCTGGCAACGAATTCTTGGAAGAATTTATGTGACAGAACGCTGCAGGGAAGCATCCTTGTGTTGGCAAGGAAGCCACCAGTCTGAGGGGCTTTGGAAATTCCAGGCGTGTATGTGGGACGGGGGCCAGGCCAGGCCGCCATCATGGTCCAGCGGGCTCCAGGGAGGGAGGTGCTGGGGGGGTGATCAGAGGATGTTCCCCCGGGATGGGGGAAGGAGCTGGGGTGATGCCCCCAGGTACTAGAGGCAGAGGCCGGGGCTGTGACAAAGACCAAGTACCTCTGTTATATCCTGGCTGGAGCAGGCGAATCACAAAGCTCAGAATAAGTGGTCCTCGAGTCACCAAAGCCAGAGAAGCAGCCCTGGGCATCTGGGAGAAAGAAAGGAGCCCGGGGAGCTCCTGAGGGATAAGGGCTGCAGCTCTCGGGACTCTTCAGGCTCTGGGTCCTAGGGTGGGTCAAGGCTGAGAAAGGGATGCTTGAAGGGAAGAAGAAAGAGGGAAGGAAGGGAAGGGAGGAGGGGAGGGAGAGGCAGAAAGAAGTGGGAAGCTGGACGGAGGGAGAGCAGGGCAGAGGGCACAGGGGACATGGGTCCCGGCAGGAGACAAGGCCGAGGCTGTGATGAGGCCTTCCGCCGCTTCTGCTGTCCGGCTTCCGGTGACCGTCCAGGGGCATCACGGAATAAAAACTTAGCAGCGAGGGCGGGCTGGCGGGTGTGGAATGTTGTCCAGGGCGGAGGTTTCACAAGCTGTCTTCTAGGGAGGGTCCAGGCTAAGAGGGGAGGCCAGGGCCTTCAGGGGAAGGATTGCATAAAGGGGTCTGGGAAGGGTTTTGCTGGGGACGTAGACCTGGGTTTGTGGGTGGGTCTTGTAGAAGCCGTGGGTGATTCTGCCTCATGTTCCCCTCATGCCCTAAACAGCCCCCCACTCCCCGCTGCAACATGTGTTAAAGTCACATCCGTTTTGGGGCAGGAGGGAAGAGACATATCGGCAGAACGAAGGGTTAAATAAGTGACTGGGAGACACAGGGTGTGAGGATTCGTCCATCTGAGGAGTCAGAGAGGAGGGGCTGTGGCTCGGGCCTCGTCTGAAGGATGCGGTGAGGCCTCCACCAGGCTGGGAGGTCTAAGGACAGATGGAGACGGGAGGCGGTCCACCTGCTTCTCTGCCATCCGACTTCTCCACCTGCTGGTGCGGCTCAAGCTCCCCCAGGCCACCCCCAGGAGGGGCGGGCTCTGGGGGTCTTGGTCCCCAGTGGGAACCCCCTGCCTGGGCATTGGATGGGCGCACAGCCCAAAGTGAGCCCACCTTCCGCCTCAGCTCACATCTGAGGAGCCCCCTGCACCAGGCAGAGCTTAGGAAATCCACTCCAGCTGTCCCCACAGACCCTTCACGCTGCATGGACGGCACAACCCGGCCACCCAGGAGTCGAGAGGACTCAGCATGGCTGAGGACCTCCCCACCACCCCAGTTCCCCCACAAGCCAGAAGAAGCAAAGATGCTTCAGGGAACAGAAAAGCATCTCAAGAGATGCTCAGGGACTTCCCTGGTGGTCCAGTGGTAAAGAATCCACCTTCTAATGCAGGGGACTCGGGTTCGATCCCTGGGGAGGGAACTAAGATCCAACATGCTGCGGGGCAGCTAAGCCCATGTGCCACAACTACTGAGCTTGTGCGCCTCAACTAGAGAGAGAAAACCCACCGCCACAACTAGAGAGAAGCCCATGTGCCACAACGAAGAGCCCGTGTGCTGCAACAAAATATCTCTCGCGCCGCAACTAAGACCCGACACAGCCCAAAATAAATTAAATAAGTAATAAAATAAATCTTAAAAAAAAAAAAAGAGAGAGAGAGATGCTCAATTTGACTCCTTTGAGATTTCTGGAAGAGGTTCTATCCCCAAACCAAACAACTCACCCACCAAACTGCAAATGTCAACGTCATTGTAGACAGGAAAAGAAGATACGTAGATCACACTTTGCGTGAGCTGTGAAATCTCTCACCCCAGGGTCTTCCCTGTTCTCCTGTACGCACCCCTCCCTTCTGTACCAAATTTAGAGCAAACTGTAATTTGCAAGTAGATTTCAAATGTTTAAATATATGAACCACGGTTTGTTTAGCAGGAGTGAAAAATTAATTTTTCTACATTTAAACATCTTGAAATTTTTATAGAAACTTACGTTTTCATCAGAAAAATAAAACGATCTAGTTCTACTAGAAATCACATTTTCCAGAAACTTCGAATTTTCCCCAGACACAGCCCCCAGGGTCGAGGTTTGCTGTTGGTGTCAACAGCTGAGCAGTGTTCTCGAAGTGGCCATGACTCAGCTGATTCAAAATAAACCTGAGTGTGAATTCTCCTCTCCCAAGATTCGGATCTCATCCTCGGTACCCACCCTGTGGCCACCGCGTCACCTCCGTAACATCTGCTCAGGAATGTCGCAATTCTCCCTGACTCACGGGGGAAGCACAGGCTGCAAGTGGCCGAGGAGCTCACACACGTGGGGTGGGCAGCACGTCACCTGCAGGGTGAGTCAGCAGCCAACAGATGCGTCCCAGGAAGAGGGGCAGAAAAAACAAGCGAGTGGCTCGTCCCTGGGAAAACGCAATGGCATGTTTGTTTTATGATTTTGGTGGAATGCTGCTGGTCAGGAGTGAATTGTCATATTCTTCAACCAAGCTGGTCGAAATAGAAACAGCTGGTTCTCTGGGCAGGCAGAGGTCAAGGCTGTGTGCCCTTGTGCCCCGGACCAGCCCGTGTGCTGTCAGGGGGCAGGGGGCGGAGGCTCTCCTTCCCTCCGCGGGCTCGGGTAGGCAGTTCTTCCTGCCACATTCACAGGGCCCCTTGTGACTGCAAAAAGGGAACTCTCAGCCAGGACACAACGCGAGTGTTTTGAACTCACTGTCAGGGCTTCCTCTGACCCTGCCCTGCCGACAGTCCCGCCACCTGCTTTGGAAATAGGACACAGGGTCAAGTAGCAGGCTCCCCACTCTCCCAGGCCCATCACAATGCAGAGCTGAGAGCGGCAAGAGTTTGAGCTTCTGTGTTTGGAAGGTCAGGGTGATCCCAGCTCCGGAGAGCTCTGACTGGGTGTCGTCATGGCCAAAGTCACGGTGGGGGGGGACGTTTGGCACGGCTTAGCTCTCGAATACACACACAGAGGAGGGTGTCAGCGCCGTAGTCCATGTGATCCGGGTGACAGCCCTGTCCTCCAGAGGGTCCCCTTCTGAGAACGAGAGGGTCCTCGGCCTTTGGGGGTGCTGGGGGGCCAGGTGCAGCCACTCAGAGTATCTGTTACGTGTCAGACCCTCTCTGGGCGCAAAGCTGCTCCAGGTGGGGGGAGGGAGAGCCCAGGAAGTGGGAGGCTGGTGCTCTCAGGAGCCCCTGGAAGAGGCTCCGGGGCTGAGGGTCAGGCGATCGTCATCAAGGTTGGGCTTCAGACAAGGCCCATCAGAAGGAAGCTTTTGCCCTGAGCTTTGAAAGTTGAATCCAAATCTCCCCGATTTAAATTCTTTTTCTTTTGTCCGTCTCTCAAATTCTGGCTTTCTCCGCCTGGTCCCTCTGCAGCCCAGGACCTTAGTCCAGCTCCCTGATACCTAAAGCCTCCTACCCGGGTCCTGCCCGGGCCTGCCCGCTCGTCTGCCTCTCGCTCTGCGGTTGCATCCGTCGTGTCTCCTCGCTGGGAGAATCTGCCTTCTAAGAGCCCCCAGTGCTTAGTTATTACGGTCGTGACTTCTGACCGTTTCCCGAAAATGCACACAAATAAAAACATAAAACAAAGACACAATTTTAGGACGTTGAAGGCACCTTGAATCTAGGTTAGGTGCCACTGGATGCATTAACCTCTGACCCATATACATAAGTCCCCACACCCACGCCAAGCTTTCTAGCAGCAAGTGTGAAATGAGCCCTCATTAGGATCTTTCTTGAGCCTGACCTACGTTTTTGAGAATCTAATGAAAACCATGGATTTTTTCCCCCATAGAAATGCACGTATCCTAATACATCTAAAATTTAGCATTCATTTTCAGAAGTTTCACACTCCTCCTGCTGTTCATGAAAATTCAGCTCTGCTTTCTGATAGCATTCAATTAATTCTGAGTCTAAGCACCCCCCTCCCCTGATGCCCCAGTTAGGATGGTTCCTCCACCATGGGGTCTCCCCTAAACCCCCAGCTGGAAAGCCTCTCTGCTTCCTTGGGTTTCCCCACTTGTTCTGTGGCTCTTCACCCTGTGACACCCCAGGGGTCAAGGCTATGTGTTCCCAGTACCTCTTGCCATGGCACCTGGATATATGGTCAACACTTCGTTTTTGAATTCATTCAATTTTTGAATGGGTCTCAGGGAATGAGGGATTATGGTTTTCTTCTTCAATACACTGGACATTTTGTTCTGTCTCACCCAAATGTTAACACAGGTTGAGCAGAACACAACTTGGTTGGATTTAAGTTTGCTTATTGGGTCAGAAATATAACAGACACTAGGAGAAGGGCAACTGATAAAACTTGGTGTAAGGAGACACCAAAAAGTGTGAGAATTTTTAATCTATGGAGATGGTGAATCAGAGGGCATGTATGTATTGATAATATCAAGGAAATCATGAAAGCAGTCGATAGCCCATACTGGGATTTGCTTACCAAAATTGAAAATACTGAAATTAAGGGGGCCTGCAAAAATGGGAAGAGACAGCATCTTCTCTTGGCTTTAACACTAATTTGTGTAGTGAGGAAGGGAAACCTATGGCTGTCATTATCCTGAGAGGTTATGTAAGTCATAGTCACAAACAGGCTCAAGAAAGGTTTAGAGGTTGCTGAAAGAAATTAAAGAAGACCTAAATAAATGGAGAGACACCCTGCGTTCATGAGTAGGAAGACTTAATATGGTCAAGATGTCAATACTACCCAAAGCAATGTACAGATTCAATGCAATCCTTATAAAGTTTCAGCAACCTTTTTCATGAAGAAAAAGACATGAAGAAGCCTATTCTCAAATTCACATGGAATCTCAAGGGCCCCCAAATATCCAAAACAATCATGAAAAAGAAAAACCAAGTCAGAGAATTTACACTTCCTGATTTCAAAACTTACGACAAAGCTACAGTAATCCAAACAATGTGGTACTGGCGTAAGAATAGGCATACAGATCAATGCAATAGAATCGAGAGTCCAGAAATATACCCGTACATCTTCGGCCAGTTGAAATTTTGACAAGTGCCAAGTCCATCCTGCGGGGAAGAAGAGTCACTTCGACAGATGGTGCTGGGACAACTGGATTTCCACATGCAAGAGAATGAAGTTGAACTTTTACCTCATACCACATACAAAAATTAACTCAAAATAGATCAATGACCTTAATGTAAAAGCTAAAACCATAAAACTCTTAGAAGAAAAATAGGAGTAAATCTTCATTGTGTCATATTTGGCAATGGACTCTTAGATTTAACAGCAAAGCCATAAGCAACAAAAGAACAAAACAGTTCAGCTGGACTTCATTAAAATTCAAAAGTTTTGTGCATTATCAAGAAAGTAAAAAGGCAATCTACAGAATGGAAGAAAATATTTGAAAATCATATATCTGATGAGGACTTGATATCCAGAATATATAAATTACTCTTACAGCTCAACAACAAGAAGACAAATAGCTTAATTAAAAAATGTGCAAAAGACTTAAATAGACACTTCTCCAAAGAAGATATACAACTGGATAATAAGCATATGAAAAGATGCTCAACATCATTTATTATTAGGCAAATAGTGAATTATTAGGCAAATCAAAACCACAGGGACATACTATATACCCACTTGGATGGCAATAACAATAAAAAAATAATAAAAACAGAGAAGATGTGGTGAAATTAAAACTCTTGTGCATTGCTGATGAGAATGTAAAATGGTGCAGCTGCTCCAGAAAAGAGTTTGGTGGTTCCTCAAAAATCTAAAGATAGAATAACCACACGACTCAGCAATTTCACTCCTAGGTACACAACCCAAAGAATTGAAAACAGGGGCTTACACAGATACTTCATTGCAGCGTTGTTCACAATAGCTAAAATGTGGAAACAATACAAATGTCCATCAACAAATGACTAGATAAATAATATGTGGTGTATACTTGCAGTGGAATATTATTCAGCCCTGAAAAAGAATGCAGTGCTGATCCGTACGGCACCATGAATGAACCTTAAAAACATTGTGCTAAGTAAAGTAAGCCAGACACAAAAGGACACATATTATATGATCCCACTTAGAAGGGGTACCTAGAATAGGAAAGTTCATAGAGAGAGAAAGTAGAATGGTGCTTACCAGCGGCTGGGGGAAGAAGGACTGTGTTGGGGGGGGGTGGGTTGTAGTTTAAGGGCACAGAGTTTCTGTTTAAGTTGATGAAAAAGTTTTGAAAATAGTGGCGATGGTTCCATAACACTGTGAATGTCCTTATGCCACAGAGTTGTACACTTTTTAAAAAAGAAATGTTTAGAGAAATGTGTGTCACATCATAGGTTATCAAGAACATGGAGGGATGAACCATTGGCCTTTGCAGTGGCCTTTGTCCCAGAGCTTCATTCCTCGCCATCGACAGGCTCTTGTCTCAGCTACGAAGGCACCCGTGGGGTCCACAGGACTAGGTTGAGGGTGAGCTTTCAGTTCTGCAGAGACCTGTCCTGGGATGCCAACAGATGTAGTGATTGCAGACATCCCTCAGGCAAAATGGAATGGCCTTGTGCATTTCTGGAAAATCCAGAGGTGCTGGCCACTAGAGTGTTTTGGACCATCAGATGTTTCCCAGGTAGGGAAAGTCCTCCTGGCATAAAATTTTCACTCCTTTAGAAGACGAGGGGCAACGAAAGAAGCTACATTTTATTAATTTACTGCTAAGAAACAAACACACACACTGACACACACACACAAGCTCTCCCAAAAGAGAGAGACATCAATTACAGATATTTGCAATGACTACACTCTATTAGCAATGACTACACGCATTTGGCATGCTCGCAGCCCAGAACTTCTTATCTTGTGCCCTGATGGCATGCCCACCCAGGCTACTGTCATGGACCCCGTGGCGTTTTAGGGCAGTTCACTGCAGGCTCGGCAGTGTCGCCGGCAGTATTAGTTAAGATTCCATCATTGCTAGAGATAGAGTCCAGCCAGCTCAGACAAAAGAACGCAAGGGCAGTTGACAAGGAAGCTCAGGGAATTTGGGAGTGGGGGAACCCAGGCTGCTTCCAGAGGGCTGGGAAGGCAGTAAGCACAGCCCTTGCCTCATAGAAGAGGCTGTCTGTCCCACGTCCCAGCTGGACCCACTGCCCCTCTGTCCCTGCTTCACTACTGCAGATGCCACACCCTGGGTGAGGACCTGGTTGGGTCACACACCCCTCTGGGAGTGGCCAAGGGCAGGGAGAGAAAGGATTTTGCTTCCTAGACTTCCGTGGTGGAGGGTGACACCTACAATATTCTCCCACCTGCCCCAAACACGATGGGGGAGGAGTCATCCCCAAAAGGAGACTGGGGGGCCAACTGGAAGTAGGACTGGACTGGAAGAGCCAGAAACCCAGTACATACAGTAAATCATAGCCCTCCCAGGTAAATATCCAATTCCCACTGGACTGAGAATCAAGGGTCAAGAGCCATTCAAGGCTTTATAAGTATTTCCTCTCTAGGAATCGCAGGGTATGTTTGTGCATCTGGAGTAGCTGGTGCCTGATGGAGAATTCATGGGTTTTTTACTTCGGCAGAACACCCTAAGCTCTCTCTGCTCTCCCGTAGAAAGGTGACGCCCCAGCTGCCTTACTCTCGAAGTCTTGGCGGCAGTGGCCCCAAGTCCTCCCCACCAAGGCCAAGGGCGAGGAGACTGCTCCCGGCACGTCAGTGGCAGGGTGACGCTTCCTCAGGGCGGAGGCACGGAGGGACCCCTTGGGCAGAAACTGTGGAAGTCTGGGGATGTCACCCCCTTCTCCTTGTGCAGCTGACCACTGGGACATAGAAAATGACTCAACTGGAATGTGTGACAAGTGCAACTTGTTCCCGGTCTTAGCAAGGTGCACTTCTGCGCTGGTGCCAGGTGAGAGGCGGGGCAGGGAGCCAGGAGAGGGGTCAGGGCCCAGCTGGCAGAGAAGGGCAGTCAGCGCCCGGGGGTGGTGGGCGCGGTGTGGGAGCTTGTTTGCCCACAGTAGGGCTACAGCAGCAGCCAGGGGCTGAGATCACAAAGGGAGGAGTTCCAGAGGAGGGGTCAGGCCAGGCCTTAGATCAGACAGGCCAGGCCTGTCATCTGAGGAGACGTGCCAACCCTCAGATAGTCCCCAATAGACAGATGAAAAAATGGGCAAATCACCTCCCTTCCCCAGGGCAGGGCACCGGGCCAGTGAGCGGCAGAGCCGGGGTTCAAACCCCAGTCCCTCTTGGTCAGACAGAACAGCAAGCAGGATATGAACAAGGACGGGTGGAGATGCAGGGACAGTGTTGTGACCCGAGGGGAGGATGGATTTGCTTAGACAGGGGACAGGCCTTCCTGGGAATTAGGAATGGAGGGTGGGTAACAGGGAAATGAACCTGTTACCCCAGTGAAGAATGGCCTCAGCGGCCTGAGACGTTGTCTCTCCCTTTCCTGTCCCTTCCCGCAGTGACTGACTGTCATAGCTTCAAATGACATTTGAACTTTGACCCCAGGGCACAGCCAAGTTTCACCTCAATGAACTTTGCAAAGGTAACTGGAATTCAAGGCTGGTTCAAAGCTCGGTGTGCATACTTCCAGCAGAGGGGTGTTTCCCGGTGTTATCACATGGGAAGGAGATTTTGTGCACCTGGGGAGGTGTGGGCCTCGGGGATGGGTTTCTTAAAAGGCCCTGAGAGCCTGACACAGGATGCCACCCCTCTCTCTGCAGGCCTCCCCAAGCACATTCCCCGGTCCCCCAGCTCTGGCCATCTGGTCTGTGGAGGCTGGCAGGGAATGCCAGGCAGAGGGTCTGAGGAAGGTACCCTGTGAATGTCCTGCTGCCCCCCTGCCATCACCTGAGTCAGGGTCAGACCATCCTGGGCTTGTCCCCTAGAGAGGCATTTGCTGCAATTTGCAAGAACGTTTTACTATGGTTTCTAGTCTGCCCGAAATTCATGTTTTCTCTCTTGCACTGATACTCCCTTTTCTCTCTGATATTTGAAATCATGCAAAGATGAAGCCAGGTCAGATGACACCAGTGACTATTAAAGTTTGATTCATATTTCCTCTCTGGCCTTCTCAACCCACTATGTAAAGCAAGAACTGCATTAGAACAAACTATTGATACGGCAGCTCCTAATAAGATTTCTGGGCATATCCTGTCCTAGGGACCATGCCAGACTCTTCCCAGGACTGTCCCAGGAGTCTCATTACAACCCACAAAGTAGGTTCCGTGACTGGTCCCCTTAACAGATGAGGACACTGAGGCTCAGAAAGGGGAAGAGGGCAGGCCAGGGTCACACGGCTGAAAACAGCAACACCGAAATGAATCCGCCATGTTGGACACGCCCAACCCGGGCCGCGCTCTATTTCCCTTGGATGCAAAGCTACCACCTCCCTCCACCCACACCCCTGACCCTAGCGGTCTCTCTCATTAGAAAAGATTCTTCAAGTGAGAATTATCAATATTACTGGGGATATACTTAACTGTCACACTCCACTGCTGCCCGTAATAATTATATCCAATTATTCCCAAAGCTCCCAGCATTACAACCCAATGCTCTGCTGGCATCAGAGAAATGCATGGCTTTCAGGATAGCCCTCAAAAGAGGAAGACAATTAGTCTACCTGGTTCTCAACTGGCTAATTGGTTAAAAAGTGTGAACACCAAATATTTAGTTGCTGTGTTTTTGCTGAGCAGTCCTATTCAGAGTGGGATGGGGAGAAGAAGAAACGTTTAGAAAGATAAGGGGGAAATGCAAGGCAGCATTGTCAATTTCAGGATGAAGCAGTAACGAAGTATCACATGGGGGAAAATCATGTCTGATGCCAGTTGAGGTTACGAATGGAGCATTGCCCGTGTTTGACTCTCTGGTTAACATCGGGAAAGCGTTGGCCTGTCCTCAGGGTTTAGGGCACCACCTGGCTGTGGCCAGTTTGGGGGTTTTAACTGCTGATTCAGCTCCAGCTTGTTCAGAACGGACTGCCTTACTGACCAAGGGAAGAGGACTCCACACTTCTGGTAAAAGAGGCCATTCCTCGTGTCTCCAGGACCCCTCAGCTTTGCTCTCAGCGGGCAGCCACGCTCCGCCTGGGTGCTGAGATCTTCCAAACAAGCCCAGACCCAAACCAGGTCCGAGTTAGGGGTTAAAGTCTCCACGTTCTCGCACTACCAGCAAAGTTAAAAAATAATGATAATAATGAAGGTCCAACAGGCAGCCGGCATCTAAAGTTCTAGGCGTGAACTGCGCTCATCCTAGCAGCCGGAAGGATACAGCCTTTATAACCGGGGAAGGAGGGGGTGTGGGTAATGCAGTGAGCGTCAGGTCTCAGCGATGGACCCTGGTTCTAGTCAAGTCTATTGTAGTTTGGGAGCCGGCATCCCAGGAGCTCCTCCCCGTGGGGCTCAGGGCCCCACGAGCACTTTGGGCTTCTCTGGGTTGGGACTGGGCATTCATTTCAACGCTGCTGCTGTGCTGGGGGGCGCTCCCAGACCTGCCCGCTGGCTGGGCTGACAGCGGCCAGGTGGAAGCAGGGGATGCCCCAGGCCCCGCATGCACCACTTCCACACTGGCTCAGATGGACCATGGAAGACGTCCTCAGAGTTCCCTGCGAGTCCCACATCACTCCTGTTAAACTCCAAACCTGGCCTCCGCCCCTCTCAGCTGCTACAGGCGCAACTGAAAACCTACAATCTGAGGGACCCTGGAACGACCTCAGGCACCTTCCTCTGACCTTGTGAAGGTGGGTGCAGCCTCCTGCATCCCTGCCCAGCGTGCCTTCCTGTCCCAAAGGGCCCCAGTGCCTACTCTGTGGTCTTCATCTCACACTATCTCAGGGAACTGAAGTACAATAGAAAGCTCACTTTTTTTCCCAGTTTGGGCGCCTTTTGGATCATTTTTAATACCTTCCGTTTTGCTCTTCCTCAACTTCAAATGTATCAAGATGTCCTGAGGGCAAAAGAACGGATTTAACTCTCTGATTAGAAGGAGCGCTGTTGGCCTAAGCCTCGCTCATTTTGAAATCCTGACATTCACGGGCAAAATCACTCAAGCTCTCTTGCTACTTCCTGTGCTTAATTAAGTGTCTCCGCATGTGACTCGACCCTTTTATTTTGCAGAATGACATCAGACTTATTTTCCATTTTAATAGCCTGCTTACTTCATTGATTTTTTTTTAAATCCAATTTCACTTTCTAGTGCAATTTTTTATCTGTTTTCTTCCCTCCACCCCAGGAAATGCTAACTCCCTCAGTGGCTAAACTCCAACTGTTACGACTACCTCAGTCTTTTTTGAGTCCAGGGTCCAAAATCAGAATTTGAAGAAGGAATGAGAGGTGTAATTTGAAGAAGGAATGAGAGGTGTAATTCTTGTTTGCTAATTACCTAATGAATACATAATTTCACAAAGTGCTGGAGTTAATATAATTAACTACCTGATGCCACTCCTGACGGGGGTCCCTGAGTCCTGGGGGTGGCATCTGGGTCCCTGCAAGAAGCCACATCTGCTCTGAGAGCCCTTCCTGTCCACAGGACCCTCTCCCTTCTCATCACTTGCCCCTATGCATTCCAGGAGGATGATTCCAATCTCATAAGTTTGTTTCCAGCTGCCTTAATATGTATCAGGCAGCCGTGTGACATTTATTAATCTGGATGTGAAGTGTCATGGCTGTTGGGTAAATTCTGTAGTTTGAGGGAGACGTGAGGATTCATCATCTTACTATATAACACAGTTGGGACTCAGGGCTTTATGAAAAAGCAGACATTTCACATGGCGCCTGACATTTCTTGTTTGTTTACCATCTGATTGGGGTTTCGCTTGTTTGATGCTTGGGTGAGCTGGGGGCTTTCATTGTCTGCCTGCCCTGAGGGGTTTTCCTGCATTGAATCTTCATGCCCTGCTCCGGTTTCCCAAAAGGAGCCGTCCTGGTGAGTGCAGGGAGGACCCTCGTCCTGGGCCTGGCCCTGCTCATTCCTCAGTGGTAGTACAGGGGACCGTGGCACAGACCGGCTAACAGTGGCCCGCGGTGGCCCCAGCCTTGCCTCCTACCAGGAGGAGGCCTGGATGTGAGCAGAAGATGCATTTTGTGCTGCCCAGGGCTCTTCTTCCCCGGGTCTCAGTCACAAGTAGAGAACGTCCCAGAGCTGAGCACCCTGCAGGATTTGAGTGATGCTTTTTTTTTTTTTTAATCCAGGAGGAATCAAAGATATGATGCATGGGATACACACTATTAAATATGAGTTTTCTTCTTTTTAAAATATTTGCATAATGACAATTTGAGGAAATGAGTTGGCTGCACGACTGGAAAAATGCACACTCTAATGTTTCTTTTCCTCCTGAGAAAAATGTTAACTGTCTGCTGTTTACTTTCTTGCTATTCAGATGAGATTAGTCCTTGACTAACGTCCCATTTGAAGCAAAGCTGCATCACGATGAAACAGATGGTGGCTGCTGCTTGAAAACCTTCTTTCTAACCTGCTGACTGTGATGAAAACTTGTCCTAAGCACACGGTGGGGACAGAGAAGCAAGAGCTGGGTCCCTGCACTCGAGTTGGTGATGATCACGCAGAAGGATAACTAGTCCAGAGACATGCGTGACGAGAACCGGTGGATAGCGGTGGGAGAGTGAGAGATGAGACGTTAGGGTGTGGTTAGGTAAGATCACCCCAAGTTGCTGTGGGCTCTCGTAGCTTTCCACAACCCAGTTCCAAGCTTCTGCTGGCTTCGTCCCATGTGTGATGGTTCCCCAGATCACCCAGGTCCTCAAACCCAGAGACAAGCCCCAGCCCCTCCATGACATCACACAAAATCTCAGTCTCAAAAGATATTTGTGTATAGAATAGAATTTACTGAGTGGCGGGAGGAGGGCACCTGGCTCATAGAAGGTATTCAATAAATATTTATGGGAGGAATTAATCCAAAGACTCTCAGTTAAACATTAGACACCTTTGTTCTTAGAAGTTTTCAGTCCCCCACCCTTGAGGATCTTACTCTGGGTACTTCATCCTGCATCACAACCCTCCCACCCCTGCTAAGAATGCTGGGTGACCTGGGTTTGCTGCTCAAGGTCTCAGTTAACCCCTCCACTCTCCTAGTCCTGCCTGCTGGGACTGATGTGCTCAATCATCCCATTTCTCCACCCGAAATGCTCTGGGGGTGTGTCTGTGTGTGGGATCACCTCTGCCCGATGCCCCCATCAACAATGGGTAAAGAGGCAGGATGGGAAGGCAGTGGGGTTTTCTCAGGACACCAGCTGCCTTACTCTGCCCCTTTGGGCCTCTTAGCCCGGGTTTCTCTGCTGCACTTGATGTTTTGGCAGAACGGCCTGCCTCTTGGCCCAGTTCCCAGGACACCAGGTAATCAGGTTGTTATCGGGGAAGCTGAGGCCAGCCTCTGATGCAGACGCTCTGCCTCATCTGAACTTCTCCTGGGCCTTCTGCCTACTGGGGCCCTGGGGCCCTTTCTTCACATGGCTGGGCTTGTGTTTGCTCCTCACTTTCCCAAAACTTTCTCAAAACTGAACAATGGGGCTTCCCTGGTGGCGCAGTGGTTGAGAATCTGCCTGCTAATGCGGGGGACACGGGTTCGAGCCCTGCTCTGGGAGGATCCCACATGCCGCGGAGTGACTAGGCCCGTGAGCCACAACTACTGAGCCTGTGCGTCTGGAGCCTGTGCTCCGCAACAAGAGAGGCCACAATAGTGAGAGGCCCGCGCACCGCGATGAAGAGTGGCCCCTGCTCGCCACAAGTAGAGAAAGCCCTCACACAGAAACGAAGACCCAACACAGCCAAAAATAAATAAATTAATTAATAAACTCCTACCCCCAACATCTTCTTTGAAAAAAAAACAAAAACAAAAAACTGAACAATGTGTTGTTTAGAGACCGTACGTATGTAGTACAACTTATAAAGAAAAGCAGGAGAACGGCTGACATAGAAGTCAGGAGGGTCATTACCTCTGCTGGAGGGAAGGAGGATGACACCATGTCGGGGAACACAGGACTCTTCTGTAAGATGCTGGTTTTTTGTTTTTTTTTTTTTCTGTACGCGCGCCTCTCACTGTTGTGGCCTCTCCCGTTGCGGAGCACAGGCTCCGGACGCGCAGGCTCAGCGGCCATGGCTCACGGGCCCAGCCGCTCCGCGGCATGTGGGATCTTCCTGGACCGGGGCACGAACCCGCGTCCCCTGCATCGGCAGGCACGCTCTCAACCACTGCGCCACCAGGGAAGCCCTTTTCTTTTTTTTAACCATTTAAAAAAATTTGAAGTATAGTTGATCTACAATGTTGTGTTAGTTTCAGGTGTACAGCAAAGTGATTCCATTATATATATATTCTTTTACAGATTCTTTTCTAATATAGTTTATTACGAGATATTAAATACAGATCCCTGTGCTGTACAGGAGGTCCTCGTAGTTTATCTATTTTATAAATAGTAGTATATATCTATTAATCCCAAACTCCAAATTTATCCCTCCCCCCTTTTCCCCTTTGGTAGCCATAAGTTTGTTTTCCATGTCTGTGAGTCTGTTTCTGTTTTGTAAATAAGTTCATTTGTATGAATTTTTTAGATTCCACATATAAGTGATATCATATGATATTTGTCTTTCTCCTTCTGACTTACTTCGCTGAGTATGATAGTCTCTAGGTCCATCTATGTTGCTGCAAATGGCATTATTTCATTCTTTTTCATGGCTGAGTAATATTCCATTGTGTGTATGTAGCACATCTTCTTTATCCATTCATCTGTTGATGGCCATCTTGGCTATTGTAAATAGTGCTGCTATGAACATTGGGGTGAAGATGCTGTTATCTTTTTTAAACTTGGGTGTGGATCCTCAAGTGTTCATTTTATGATAATTCTTTAAACTGCTCGGATCCATTTTACGTGCCCTTCTGTACGTGAGATACAGTTCAAAATGTGCCTGTGTGATATATTTCACAGTAAAAACCATTTATAAGGAGCACCCCTGCCGTGACTACCTCCCCTGCCATTTCTCCAAGTCCAGCAGGCCCAGTAGGTCTGGGGAGGACCTACTTCCGCCACTGCTGCCGCCTTCCCTGCCTTCCACACTGACCCGAGCTGCATCCTGTCCTGGCCACGGTCACATGGTAACTTTCTGGACAGCCCACTGTCTTCTCCCCTCCCCACCGGTTCAACACAATATGGAAACTATAAAAAAGAATGTGTTGCAGAGAACTCTGCTTCCGATTGGAAGCCATCTCCATCCGGGTTCCCTCCCAGGCTGGTAAGTCTGTTGAGGAAGGCATGGACACTTTCTAGAACATGCAGGGGGCTGAGTGACCACCCAGGAAGAGCCCAAGGTCTGGAGTCAGGCCCCTCAGCTCCGCCTGTAAGCAGCACACGTGATTCTTCCTCTGTGCTTTCCCTGGTCATCTTTTGAAATATTTTTAACATTTTCTTTTATATTGGCATATAGCTGATGAACAATGTTGTGATGGTGTCAGGTGCACAGCAAAGCGACTCAGCTCCGCATATACGTGTATCCATTCTCCCCCAAACTCCCCTCCCATCCAGGCTGCCACATAACACTGAGCGGAGTTCCCTGTGCTACACAGGAGGTCCTTGTTGGTTATCCATTTGAAATGTAGCCGTGTGTACATGTCAGTCCCAAACTCCCTAACTATCCCTTCCCCCACCCTTCTCCCCTGGTAACCGTAAGTTCGTTCTCTAAGTCTGTAGTCTTAACTCTCCTCCAGGACCTAGACCTTTGCTGCTCTCGTACCCCACCTTCCAGGTCATCCCCCCACCTCCGTTCAGTGTGCCTTCTCTGGATTACCCATCCCACCGTGCTCCTCGTTCAGGGCCCCCCTGGCCCCTCCTTGGCCTTTGCCTGTGAACTTGGTGAACATTGCTTGACAGTTGTGGAGTCTTTCTGCAAACCGAGCAATGCCGAAGTCAGTCTTGGTGAATGAACGTCCGAACTGCCACCTCCAGGTTCACACAGCTGGCCACCGGGCTGGCGCCAAGAGCTCTTTGGACCCTGAAGCTGGGCTGTTGATCCCACTGACCAGACACACACTTTCCCTTTGACGTGCATGTCTACAAGGTGGATGTATCGAACCAAAGCTAACGTGTGGACGAGTGGAAGGGGGAACGTGAATACCTGTTGGCTGCAGCCAGTGCTTGGTTGGCAAACACGTGAGGACCTTCTAACTGGAATAGCTCTCCTGTGTGTCTGCAAATTCTTAGTGAGGATCCCAACTCAGTTGGGACAGGGCAGGGGCCATCGGGTCAGACTCGCTCCCCAGGCCATCCTCTCCCGTCCATGGGATGCAGCCCAGCACGGACACCTCAGATGGGCCTGTGGGCATACCCTACCCCTGCCACTACCTCCGTGTGCTCTTGGGCAAGTTGATGAGCCTGTCTGAGTCTTCATTTCCTCAAGTGTCAGATGGGGGTGACAATCTCCTTTTCACGGGGTTGATGGGGCTTAAACGAGATTGCCGAGGTCACCCACAGGCCCAGGACGTGGTACTTCTTGGTCCTCAGGCTGGGCCAGCTTCTTCCTCCTTCTTCCATCTTTCCTCTATACTTCTGGGGGCTCTTACCTGTGTAAAGGAACATGAGACTACCTCAAAGTACAGCCAGGACTGGCCGATGTCTCTGCCATTCCCAGGAGCCAGGTAGTCTCTGGCCCAGAGCCCATTCTAGCCCCTCACTCCGTGGCCCCACAGGGGACTCCCCCGTCCTCAGAAGCCCGACCCTGAGGAAGCTCTCTACCCAGCATCCTGGCCTCATGCAAAGAGCCCTGACTGAGGTCTGAAACCACAGCAGCTGAGAGCCAGAGGCCACCGAGCTTGAACCTTCAATTTGCAAAGGGAGAAACAGACCAGAGAGGGCAGCAAATCCAGCCAGGGCTGCCCAGCTTGTCAGCATCACAACCCAGGATGGAATTCACATAGCTCTACATTTTGGCCACACTGCCCTGTGCTTTCCTTCCAAATATCCTTGCGGTTGGAGTTTGCTTATTTCCCTTGGGAAGTTATTTCCCTATGGAAGCCATGAATGTCTTCATGGGGATTTCCTAAGACAAGCCAGGTAAATTTTAGAACCGTCGTTAAAAAAAAAAATGGCACACTGTGAAGAAAAGACTGTGGAGGGGGCCTACTGGTGACAAAAGATGCTGTCAAAATGCTGGCAGGGGTGCCTCCCTGGTGGCACAGTGGTTGAGAGTCCGCCTGCCGATGCAGGGGACACGGGTTTGTGCCCCGGTCCGGGAGGACCCACATGCTGCGGAGCGGCTGGGCCTGTGAGCCATGGCCACTAAGCCTGCGCGTCCGGAGCCTGTGCTCCTCAACGAGAGAGGCCACAACAGGGAGAGGCCCGCGTACCGCAAAAAACAAAACAAAACAAAAAAACAAACAAAAAAAGTGCTGGCAGGGGCCTGTCCTACTGGCGGCCAGCCTTGCTGACCACCCCGGCTGTGCACAGATGAAATGTGCACCCAGGTTCCCTTCCCACCAAGAAGGACTCACAGATTCTATTATTTGCTCACGGTTTTGTACAAAGCTTGGAGGGGAGGAAAGATTCACTTTCCTCGAATAGTTTTCAAGTCAACAGACAGGACTGATGTGGGGATAACATCCCAAAGTGAGGGTGCTCGGGCCAGGGTGGGCAGGGCTGCAGCCGACCTGTCTGTCCTCAGTAGGGACAGAGGCTGTCCTGAAGGTTCCATCCTCGGACTGGCCACCAGCTGTCGCTCCTTTGCTACCTCGGCTTTTGGGATCGTACACATCCTTCCTTGACTCTGGAACGCGTCCCCACAATGACCTCCCCAGCCAGAGAGCGGCCCCCTGGCCAGGAAGACCATCATCTGGGGAGGCAGCCACCTCCAGGGAAGTTGGAGGCTAAGAGCATCATGTGAGCTGAGACTTGTCACGGAGGCTGCCTGACACTACACGGTACAGCCTCCCCGGCACCTGGCACGGTGTCTGGCGCACAGTAGGGCTGTTTCTCTTGGAGAAGGTGGGTGAGTGTGTCAGAGCTGGAAGGTGTGGTAGACTTGCTTGGGTTTCATGAAGCTAAGAAAGTAATGGGGAGTCACTGAGGTCACACAGATGGTTAGGGACCATGGTCCAAGCATTTCAGGATGGACCCAGCATCCAGCCAACACACTTTATCGAGTGTGTACTACGTTCCAGGCACTGTGTTGGAGCTAAAGGTCCAGTCAAGAATAAGATTGCTTATTTTTGCCTTTCTAGGGCACAGAGTCTGTTACGGCGACAAAGGTTGAACAAATAAATAGAAATAAATTGCGTACGGTGAGTCCTAACAGAGTGGGTGCCCAGGTCAGGGGAGGGTTCTCCCAGGTGGCGGGGTTTAAGACTGAGTAGTGTTGGTCACGTGGGGAAGTGAGAGGAGGGTCTCTGGTGAGGGAGCAGCTTGTGCAAAGGCCCTGAGGAAGCCTGCACGGTGGGAGCTAGGGAGAAAGGAAGAGTGGGAAGAGGCGAGGCGGGGAAATTAGGGGCCGTATCACCAAGGGCCCCAGGACAGGGAGGAGTTTGGGTTTACCGTGACATGTGTCAGGACACTTCTGAAGGGCCTCGTGATGGGGTAACGTGGTCTGACCTGCGTTCTGTAAAGGGCACCCCAGCTACTGCGCTAATCAGAGGGAGAGAGGGGAGTTGATGGGGCCACAGGAGGTGCTTGCAGAGGCTGGTGACAGGGGGTCCCTGTCACTTACCAGATATGTGACTGTGACTAGCAACAGGCTTCTCCAGCCTTAGTTTCACCCGTGTGACAGTGACAGTCCCGGGTCACAGGACTGCTTTGGGGGTTGGATGTTTGCAAGGGACCTAGTGGCCTGCCTGGCACAGGGACACTGCCGTTCTTTCCCACGAGACCCTCCCTCTCGCTTTTAACAGGAATTATTCAGAACCCAGGAAACTCAGACTTAAGACGCTGGTTTTCCTTTTTGTCTTAAGATGGAGAGACGTTCTTAATTTTAACGCGGTTTGTGCTTTTTGTGTCTGGCTTGTAAGTCCTTTCTTCCCCGTCACGAGATCATAAAGATACTTCTCTTATGGTTGGAAAGCTTCGTTTCTACATTCAGTCTCTAATCCATCTGGAATTTGGGTCTGTGTGAAGCCCAGCTCCCCACTGCTTGGCTGTGTGACTTGAAGCATCTCAGGACCCCCGTGTTCCCACCTGACAGGGGAGAGGTTAGGTTATGTCATCTCTGAGGCTTCTTCCTAACCTGTAGTTGTGAGAACTCAGTCCTCCTTGATTCAACCTGAGACCAGAGTGATGCTCCAGTTAGCGTGAGGATAAAATCGTTCCACAGATTTCCACCTACCCTGCAAAGATGCAGCCGTGTTCACACTGGGTTGGCTGTCCTCCCATCTCTCTGCTTTTTTCTCCTCCAGAAATAAAACAAAGCACTTCAAGGCAGGTTTCCCAAGGCCCATTTCCTAGCCAGAACTTGGCTTTAAATCATTCCTCTTTGACATTTTAGTTTTAACTATCCTGCACGTACCAGGCCAAGGATGGAGGAGAAGCCTCCGTAACTAGCATTGTTATGAAAACCAGATATCCGACTATACTGGCATTTCTGGACACACCGATTTGCAGGACTTGTAAGTTTATCCACTAAAGTCTTTCAAACTTACACTGAAGAAGGCTCTGAGAGGTGCCACTGCTAGTTAGTGACCACAGGTTAGTGACCACGTGGGTGGAAACACGTCTCTAGAAGTGAGTGGCTGGTGATAAAAAAACAAACAAACAAACATACAAACAAATAAAAACGCAGTTTCTGGGCTTCCCTGGTGGCGCAGTGGTGGAGAGTCCGCCTGCCGATGCAGGGGACACGGGTTCGTGCCCCGGTCAGGGAAGATCCCACATGCCGTGGGGCGGCTGGGCCCGTGAGCCATGGCCGCTGAGCCTGTGCGTCCGGAGCCTATGTTCCGCAACAGGAGAAGCCAAAACAGTGAGAGGCCCGCGTACCGCAAAAAAAAAAACCCCAAAAAACGCAGTTTCTAGTTTTCACCCTGATTGCTATCACAAAACGGAGGGTGGAAGACTCTGTGTCAGGCCAGTTTGCTGGGGGTGACCCAGCCCAGTGCTAACAGCCAGCTTGGGGTAGGGGAGGGGTCCCCAAAGACCCCACGGCGGAAGGAGGGCCTGATGAAAAGAAGCCAGTGTTCACAGGGGCTCCAGGGGTGGTATAGGTAAGGAAACTCAGCCCAAGTTCGTATAAGGGAAAAGGTGTGCACGTGATCCAGATACAGGGGCAGGGAGGGGTGGTGTCTTAAGGGACTCAAGGGTTGAGAAGGAGACGTGGAGGGAGTCTGTAAAGAAAACCTCCAATCCACTGGGACCCAGGTCTGCCCAGGCAGAGACCAGCTGGTCCCCCCCTCCTAGTGGGAAATTCCTTTGGAGAGGGAATCTGATTGACAATTGGACTGGGCCATGAGGTGCCCAGATGTTTGGTCAAACGTTATTCTAAATCAGGTGTTTCTGAGAGGGCTTTTTTGCATGAGTTCCATGTTTAGATCAATAGACTGAGTAAAGCAGATTGCTCTTCCTAATGTGGGTGGGCCTCATCCAATCAGCTGAAGGCCTGGCTAGAACACAAAGGCTGACCCTCCCACTAATAAGAAGGAACTCCTCCTGCTTGACGGCCTCTGAGCTGGGACTTTGATCTTTTCCTGCCTTCAGACTCAAGCAGGTTTTCCTGGGTCTTGCGCCTGCTAGCTTTCACACTGGAACTCACCCCATCAAAGCCCTGGTTCTCAGGCTTTCGGGCTTAGGCCAGGACTACATTTGTGCTCCCCTGGGTCTCCAGTTTACTGACCGCAGTTCTTGAGACTTTTCAGCTTCCATAATCATGTGAGCTGATTCCTTACAACAAATCACTGTGTGTGTGTGTGTGTGTGTGTGTGTGTGTGTGTGTGTGTGTGTGTGTGTGTCTTACTGGTTCTGTTTTTCTGGAGAACCTGACAAAGGCAAGGTCCTGTGGAGCACAAGTGCTACCTAAGGCCCATCTCTGTAAGGGGGAGGCAGCTTCCAGATAAGAGGACATCGTGAGCTGAACAGACACCCAAAGGGGTCTACAGTGGCCATGCCCCACCAGGAGCAGCGGGAGACCCCTCCTCTGTGTTTCAGGAGCATGTTGCCCGTACATCCATGTAACCATATGTGTGCATGTATCCAGTCTCTGCACTCCACAAGGCCAGTGGTTCACTCTGGGACAGTCTTTAAGCCTTTGTATGTCAAGGGCTAGTCTGAGGCTGGACAGTGCTCAGGTGTGGCTTTTGAATTACTGAGGACTGAGGTGGCCGTCAGCACACAGACCCAGAGGATCGCAAGCCACCCTGAGTAGTGGTGACAGAAAGAGCCTGTGCTCCAGGTACTTCCCACCCCAGGCACGGAGGCCACACCATCTGTCCTCGCTTTAAGTTAAAGCATCGAGGTGTCCCCAGAGCCTCCAGGCAGGTTCTGCAGGGTCAGGGAGGAGCTGCCCAATGGGACAGTGCAAGACTCCAGGGCAGCCTTCCTCTAAGCCCAGCATGGGGGCTTATTGTTGCTATTTTCAAATGCTTTTAAGTCTGGTAGAAACCAAAGGGGCCTCGCCGGGCTGTGATGTTCTCTTTCACACAAGGCTGACCTGCAGGATGAGTGACGCCAGCCAAACCCCAGGGCAGCCTCCGCCAGCCTTGGGCGTGCCCCAGGGGGCTGCCGCTCACCTTGCACAGCCCCAGGATGGCAGCCTTCCCTCTGTGCCCTTATTTCCGGAACTCCTTATTCAGAGCCCAGCATCATCGGAACCACAGGGGGAGGAGGTGTCAGCAGGAAACAAGAGGACGCTCACCCCTTGCCCTGCCTGTGGCTCTAAAGGCAGCCACAGTGGGCCCTGCCCCAGGCCACAGTGAGCACCCTTGGCCTGGTGCCTGTCCACTTTGCCCCTTCCCTCACCCTGGTTCCTCTTTATCCCATCCACGTGTGTCCACCCTCGGTGAACTGCTTAATGACATCAGCTGTGGTGTGGAACCCAGCGGCTCTGGGTCGTGCATTTCTGTCTCTGATCTGACAGCTCTGGATGTCCTTGGACACCAGAGTTGCATAGAAATAGAACTTTAAAGCCTGAAGACCATCCGGTGATCTCTGATCGCCTCTCTTGACAAAGGTGGAAAGTTCTAGAAGATCCCAGCAGTTAGGGGACCAGAGACACATGGAGTGTCCCCATACATCCTCTCCAGGGTACCTCTCCCCCACGGAGCTGCTTCTCACTGACAGGCACCTCTCATCCTCCCCTCCCCGCACCGCCGTTGAGTCACGTGCTCAGGCACATGCTCACACCGTCCATAGATGAAGAGTGTCCTCCTAAATCCATGTCCACCAGAACCTCAGAATGCAACCTTGTTTAGTAACAGGGTCTTTACAGATATAATTAGTTGAGACAAGGCCATACTAAAGTAGGATGGGCACTGATTCAATGATTAGTGCCCTTATGAAAAGAGAAAACAGAGACCCAGGGACACACAGACACACACAGAGAAGGCCACGTGGAGACTAAAACAGAGATTGGAGTGATGTAGCCACAAGCCAAGGACTTCTGGCAACCACCAGAAGCTAGAAGAGGCAAAGCAGGATCCTACCTTAGGACGTGCAGAGAGAGAGAGCACAGCCTTGTCAACACCTTGTTTCAGATGTCTGGCCCCCAGAACTGTGAGAGAATAACTTTCTGTTGTTATCAGTCACTGTTTATGATTATTTGTATGGCAGCCCTAGGAAACAATTCATGCACTCACCTGAAGCCAGCTTACATTTTATTGGTGCTTCCTCCTTACTTTTCTCCTTTCAATCTGCATATTTCCTCCCTGCAAACTTCCTCCTGCCCTGAGAGGACATCAGTGGCCAGGAGACTCTCAGAATCACCTCTAGTGACCAGCCTAAAACCCATTTATTGATCGCCCTTAAGACTAGTGTCAGATCCATTTCCATTTTTGCATATGTAATTCTTCTCTTATTCACATCCCAGCTGGGTGTTTCCCAGAGCATGGTGGATGTGGTGATTGGCAAGATGGAGGCAGGGGGTGTGTGCATTATTTTATTTTGAAAGTCATATATATCCAAAGTATACAAACAGCTTATACAGCTCAATATCAAAGAATGAAACAACACGAACAAAAAAATGGGTAGAAGAACTAAATATACATTTCTCCAAAGAAGACATGCAGATGGCCAACAGACACGTGAAAAGATGCTCAACATTGCTAATTATTAGAGAAATGCAAATCAAAACTACAATGAGGTATCACCTCTGACTGGTCAGAATGGTCATCATTAAAAAGTCTGCAAATAATAAATGCTTGAGAGAGTGTGGAGAAAAGGGAACCCTCCTACACTGGGAATGTAAATTGGTGAAGCCACTATGGAAAACAGTATGAATGTTCCTCAAAAAATTAAAAATAGAGCTACCATATGATCCAGCAATCCCACTCCTGGGCATATATCTGGAGAAGACAAAAACTCTAATTCGAAAAGATACATGCAGCCCAGTGTTCATTGCAGGACTATTTCCAATAGCCAGGACATGGAAGCAACCTAAGTGTCCACCAACAGATGAATGGATAAAGAAGATGTGGTACATATATACAATGGGATATTACTCAGCCATAAAAAAGAATGAAATAATGCCATTTTCAGCAACATGGATGGATCTAGAGATTATCATACTAAATGGAGTAAGTCAGACAAATATCATATGATACCACTTATAGGTGGAATCTAAAAAAAATGATACAAATGAACTTATTTATAAAACAGAAATAGACTCACAGACATAGAAAACAAATGTATGGTTACCAAAGCAGGAAGGTGGGGATGAGAGAAATTGGGAATTTGGGATTAACAGATACACACTACTATATATAAAATAGATAAGCAACAGGGACCTACTGTATAGCACAGGGAACTATATTCAATATCTTGTAATAACCTATAATGGAAAAGAATCTGAAAAAGAATATATATATACATATTTATGTATATATATATAATGTATAACTGAATGACTTTGCTGTACACCTGAAAATTGTAAATCGACTACACTTCAATAAAAATAAATGAATGAATGAATTTTTTAAAAAAGAAAGTCATATATAAATTTTAATGAGATTTGGAAAAAGTATAAGGTGCACATCAAATCCATCATTTCAGGGATATTGTTGCTTAGGACAAAGCTAAGTAAAAATTGACTTAATTTAAAGTTGATACTAAGGAGTATATATTAAGTAAAGTTGGCACATGGTGGAGCATGAATTGCTGAAATGTGGGCCGTTCTGGAATGGAAGAAACCATGTGGTTTTGGGGTCTGACAATTCTGAGTTCAAATTCTGTTTTTCTTACTGGTGCTGGGACCCAGTGGCGATTGTCAGATCTCTGAACCTCAGATTTCTCTTCTGCAGAATGGGATCACAAGGCCTAAATTAGAGCCTTTCTCTGAAGGATTAAGACAAAGGGTGACTGAGGATGTGCCTGGCACGGTGCCTGGCACATGGGATGCTCAGCAAATGAGGTGGCCTCCATATGCTCTGCTGTGAGGCCTCCTGCAGGGTCCCCCAGGCTCCTACCTGTGGTCCTTACCGCTTCCATCCTTCCCTGCTGGAACCCTGTCTGCATCACGGGAAGCAGCAGGCTTGTCCTGGTGGGAAAGCAGAGGGCCTGCCAGGTTGCCTAGACAATCAGAGGAAGGCATGTGGGCACCTGGTGATGAATGATAGCTCTCCCTGCCCCTAACTCCTGGGTCACCTTCAGACCTGGAGCCGTCACACTGAAACCCTCCTTCCGCGCACTGTTGGAGCTTTGGAATAAAGGCATCATGGGTCACCCTGGGGGTGAGCAGGGCAGAGAGATGCCTGTTGCACTATGAGATTGTGCTGGAGCGTGCTTTCTGGAAAGGTCTGGAAAGAAGGCAGGTAGGCCTTTTGCCTAGACAACCTTGGAAATATCCTCCTCCAGACATGTGCCCAGGAGGCAGGGCTTGTCCAGAGGCCTGAGTGCATTGTCCGCAGGGCCACCAGCTTGTCCCTGGCGCAGTAGCACAGACCCTCCATCCCAGAGCCACAGGGGGCCCAGCCTCACTGGCATCTCGCCTGGACACTTCCCAGATCCCCAGGCCCACCGTGATCCCACTTCCAAGATCTCTTCCAAATGTCGATGCCATGCCCCAGACACATGGCTCAGGGATCACTCATTCAAGTAATACTATCACTAAAGTATGGACTTCATTTAATGCATTCCTGGTACTTGTGTGACAAATATCTGATATTAATTTATATAGTTTTTTTTATTGTGGTGAAATATACATAACATAAAATTTACTATTTTAGCCAGTTTTAAGTGTACAGTTTAAGGCCTATGATTTCTAACGGACCTTAATCTACGGATATGGAGTAAGGCTTGCATAGGTTGGGGAAGTTCACCTCTGCTCACAGGACTATTAAGGGGCTAGATGGAGACTTGAACCCAGGCTGCCTGATTCCAAAACTGTGCTTATCATAATGACAATGAGAACCAGAGGAAGAAGAAAAAGCAGCACAATTAATATTTATGTGCCAGGCATTGTTCCAAGTACTTTAAATATGTAGTTATAATCTCATAGATATTTATATATAAAAGCTCATTTATATTTATATACCTAAACACTCATATATATAGTTCCTTTATATTTATATATATAATTTCATATATACACACGAGTGTGTGTACAGCTATGTCTGTGTATATACATAAAACCTCGTTTAATCCTTAGGTCAACTCAGTGAGGTGGGTCCTATTTTCAGCCTATTGTACAGATGAGGAAACAGGCCCAGTGAGTTGAGCTACCCAAGGTCACGTGGCGGGTTAGAGGAGCTGGGAATCTAGCTCAGACTGGCTCAGGGCTGGTGTTGTAGCCCCGCCTAGGCCTCTCCTGCTGTGGGCTGAGGAGGGTGGATTGATGGTCTCTCCTGAAACCCTGCCGTGGCACTGTCTCCAAACAGGGAGGCAAAGACACTGCCCTCACTGGGCCGGGTATGTGACTCGGTCTCTCTCGCCTCACGTGTGCATCTGTGCACTCAGGGGCTCTGGAAGGGCAGCCCACGGCCATGAGGCTTGCAGAGGGAACGGCCCTTGAGGGCTGACCCCGTGACCCTCAGCTCAGCATCATGGTGCCTCCCCAGAGATGCGTGGGCCCCTACGTAAGTCAATGGGTGGCCCCTACCAGCTAAACCCTTGGAGCGAGTGGATCTGTGGGTAGCCTGGACCGCTGACGGTCCCCAGGTACTTTGAGATGATTCTGCATCCTCCCCCAGCCCATGGAGTGAGGAAGGAAGCAGTGAACAGGGCCCAGCTGGGTATGGGCCCGTTCTCCCAGCAGCTCCAGCTCGGCCCTCCTGTGGCAGCCACCGCAGGAGCACAGCCACCACCGCTGCTGCCGTCTCTGCGAGCTGGTGGCAGCTCGTGAGCTGCGCATCTGGGCGTGGAGGTGGGAAGAGTTCTCTGGCTGGTTTCTGGAGAGCCTGCTTCTCCATAAGGCGCATATCTGTGACCTTTCAGCTGCATCAGCACATGAGGTTTCTGGCTTTGTGTATTTATGTTCCGGTTCTGGCTCCTGGCCTGTATCTCTATTCACCAGAAGAGCTGGAGTGCTGGGCTTCTAGAAACGTGTACCTGGCAGCACTCAGAAAAATAAAATGATAGCCCAGGAGATGGGCACTTGAGCTCACAGCTGGCTGCTGTGGCACGAAGAGCTGACACTGGGGGACAGTCCTGTGATTTGCCTGCCTTTCCCCGCTGAATACAATGTTGCAATCATTTAGGGGGTTTTATGGTGCTTTTACAAAACCTACAGTTAAGTCCCCTACATACGAACCTTCAAGTTGTGAACTTTCAAAGATGTGAACGTGCGTTCGCATGTCCAGTCACGTAAGCTAGTTCCCATGGCTGGCACGTTGTCACCTGTGTGCCTCCCCTACAGGTGGTTGTGCTTTTGTGTACTTTACTGTAGAGTACTGTAGCGAGTACAGTAGTACAGTATCTTTATTTCAAGCCCAGGATGTCCGGAAGCGAGCATAAAAGCAGTGGTATAGAGCTGATTGTGTTAGTTGGGTACCTAGGCTAACTTTGTTGGACTTACAAACAAATTGGACTTACAAGCGCGCTCTCGGAACAGAACTCGTTCACATGTAGGGGACTGACTGTATTTTAATTAGACCTTCTAAGAGTCCTGAACTTAGGAGCAAGATACAGGAGGGGCGGAGACTCTGCCTTTTCTCCTCTGGTGCTCAAGCCACCCCCGGTTCATACCCAGCAGAGCCCTTGGCCTCGAAGCTGATCCTCATTGCTATGCAGCTGAGCGGAAGGAGATGGGCGTGAAGGTGGAGCTGGGAGAGGCCCTCCTCTGCTCTCCCCAGCACCAGGTACCGCTCGCAGAACAGAGAGGGAGGGGCCTGGAGACCCTAACCTTGTCAACCATGCGGGGGCTGGCGGTTCTGCACGGCCATAAGGAGGCAGAGGGGGCTCGATGCCCCCAGTTTACAGAGGGTGACAGACCCCTGCCCTGACGCTGGCCACCTTTCTGAAAGCGCCGTGTGCTCATTGGGTGCTTGCATGGGCAGGCGTGGGGCGAGCACAGGTCCTGCCCTCCCCGAGCCCAGCTCGGATCCCGACAGGGCTGCCCACCGTGGGGAACCTTGCTCCATGCCTCTGGGTCCCCGCGTCCAGACCTAAAGAACGGGCTAATCGTGCCGATCCTGGCAGGACGGTTGGGAGATGAAGCGATGAGGTGTGTATGATGGGGCTTCGCACAGACTGGGGAGTTGCGCAAATGCACAGCTCTCTCAGCAAAGCGTCCACTGCGGGCACTGCCGTGCTCGTAACGTCAGCTCACCTGGGCTGCACCCGAACTTCATGTCTGAAACATGGTCCTTATCCTCCCAACTCAATAGCCCCCCCCTACAGCCCAGAGTAGCCCAGCCTCCTGTGAGGTCAGTGGAGAAACAGGCTGGGCTCCAACCAAGACGCGGGTGTGTACAGGCCCCGGCCGGCAGCAGCCCGAGGCTTCCAGAACTGCCCCCAGGAGAGGGACTCAGTGCCACCCACCTCTCACCACTGCCACACACGTACCTGTGCACAGACACAGACGTGCGCATTCACACACACATTCGCACATGTGCACACACACACAGAGACACATCCATCTACACACAGGCAGGCACACAGACACACATTTACACACAGACAGACACATACACAGACATGCACATTCACACACAGACACCCATTCAAACACATATTCACACATGTGTAACAAAGACACACCTTCACACACATGCACAAACACACCCCTTCACATAGGCCTTCACACATCCACACACGTGTTCACACAGATACACATACACAGACATGCGAATTCACACAGACACACTCATTCACACACATATTCACACATGTGTAACACAGACACACCTTCACACACATACACAGACATACTCTTTCACATAGACATTCACAAACTCACACACAGATGCACATACACAGACATGCAAATTCACACACACACATACAGAAACTCAAACTCACTCATGTACACACTTGTACACACAGACATACATACATACACATACATATATACACATACAGACACTCAGACATAAACACACATGTACAGGCACACACAGACATTCACACTCACTCGTGCACACATACACACACACAGACACTCACACTCACACCATCAACAGGGCCTGGCTGATACACAGGGTTTTGGCCTTAGTAAAAAAATACTGACCTTTGTCCACAATCCTCTCCTGTTCCCCTCAGGCACAAGGGGTCTGACCCAGGGCAGCCTCAGAGTCCCCAGGCAGGGGGTCTCCAGGTAGGGCTAGCAGTGGGCGCTGCCCAGTTGCACGTGGTGGCACCAGGCTCCTTGTTGTCCCCTGGCCACACGCGTGCCCCTGTGTGAGGTGGACCATGTGGGCCACAGGAAAAACCATGCAATGTTGGATCCAGGTTACCCACTGGCCAGTCCTAGCGTGGAACCTGTTGTGAGTGGTCACGTCCTGAGCCGCCATCCTCAGGCCCCGGCGTGGGAGCCAGTGGACTCCATGGACTCCAGAGTCTGCGGCAGGTGGGGCGACCAGTGCCCACCCCTGGCCCCGCAGGTGGTTGCACAAGGCAGATTCCCGCTAACCCTCCCGGGCCCAGGTGTTCTGTTCTCCCCTCTCACGCCAGGTCCCGCAGCCAGGAGAATGAGGCAACAGTATCCTCAGCTGGGGTCCTCCCTTGTGGCCAGAGGTGCTGGGTGAGTTACAGGAAGAGGCACAAGAAAAAGCGGTAACTTCCACTCCATCCCTGGTCGTCCTCCCTCAGGCATCAGCCTCCAGCTGTGCTGTGGACCACTGGCCTCCATCCCTCCACACCTCCGCCCCTCCGCCCCTCCAAGCTCCGCCCCTCCGTCCCTCCGCCCCTCCACCCCTCCACGCCTCCGCCCCTCCGCCCCTCCGCCCCTCCGCCCCTCCGCCCCTCCATCCCTACTACTCTCCCCTCCACGCCCACCCCCAGTGCTAAGTTCTGATCCTTTTCCACACAGAGCAGATGATCTTTATTCCCAGGTCCCTCTGGGCTCCAGACCTTGCTGTTCATATTCCCAAAGGCACTAAGATTCTTTGCTGAACAAAAAGACCCTAGTCTCCCACCTTAGCTGTTAAAAAGGAAAGAAAAAAATGACAGATGCTTATAATTGAATGGCTTTTCTTATTGTTTTGCTTTGTTTTTGTTTCCTTAACATTTCCCAGATCGAAGTCTGAGGCAAGACTCCTGTCCTCAACCAGATAAAACTCCCAAGGGTGATTTTTCATTTAAGTGAGGGGAAGAGTGAAGGTTACTGGTGTTAATGTAAGAATAAAAAGATAACTCACACAGGTAACAGAATGAAAGCCTCAGGTATAGATAAGAGGTTGGCTGAGCGCAAATGACGTGGGTCTATCTCAAGAATTACAGAATCAAATTGTGATCTTGGTTCCCCTGCTGCTACTTCTTGAGGAATTGCTTTTGGTTTGGTCTTTAAGGATCTTGCAGCTGAATTGTCTGGGGGGAAATGTCTATATCTGTTGGAAACTTTTCTGTTACTGATGAAAGGGGGGATCTATCGGCACTATAATTAACAGGGGAGGGGGAACACTGTTGGATTCAGACCCTCCTGCCCCCCCGCCTGGATGAGACTGGAACCCACCTTCCCGGTTCAGGCCTGGGCTCATCTGAGAGGTTAGGAAGGCTTCCAAGAGGAGGGAGCATCTATCTGATCAAGGCCAGTGGCACCAATACTCCAAATTACGGTGCTCAAACTTGGGGGCCCTTTGAATGTAAGGTCCTATACGTGATAGATGAGAGACTGGCTCAGGGCTCCAATAACCTTAGGCCCTGGTTAGGAGCTGAACCAAAGGAGGAGCAAGGTAAAACAAAGGTGTTGGGGACCAAGAGAGGCAGGTTCATTGGATGTGGGGAGCCTCTTTCCCAACCCCCTGTCAAAGTCGTGTGATGGCCTCAGCAGGCCAGACCTGCTGCCTGTCTGTCCCTTCTTGGCCTGGCTCCATCCCAGCTTCTCCCAGTCAGTCGACTTAGCGGGCTGGCTTTTATTAAATGGCTGTTTCACCTTTAATCTGTTAAAGCCAGTCCATGAAAGCCATTACCTCCAGAGGGACAGAAAGCCGCAGTGCAAATACACGTGCACTCATGCACGTACACATGTTCACACGCACGATCAGTAGTATGTTGGGGGCGGTTCATGCCAATGAAGGAAATTAAATATACTCGTTGGAGAGAAAACCCAGCCACTGGCGTACCGTTCCCATCACAGTAGAGATGAAACACGTGGTTGGTGCCCCGTGGTCTGCAGTTGAATCACAGGACTCGTTTGACTTTATCCCTAAATCATCACGGAGGGCCACCGCTGCCAGCTTCTGAGCTTTTTTTTGCAGACTCTACGGATCACAGGAGAGAATAAAACAACCTTTCTTCAGCTCTGGACCACAATGTGGGAAAAGCCAACCCCGGGTTGGAAAGGGGAAAGGGGAAGGGGGAGGAGTCAAGGAAATCTCTTCAAGAGAAAAAAAAAAGGAAGCATCTTTACTCTTTCCCAAACTGACAAATTTGACTTGTCAGAGGCAAGTTAAACTTATGGACAACGCACTCACAACTGATAATCTCCACAGCAACTGCTGTGTCACGTGACAACACAGAGGCAGTGGAGCCAGGAGAGCTGCTCTCCAGACTTCTGGCAAATTCCACAAAGTCAGCCTAATTAACAGGCGTGGAATGGAGACCTCGGTTTAGGTCACTGGCAGACGTTCTTAAAGAAGAATGAAGATGTTTTAGCACCTGCTCTTCCCATTCACGGGGCCCTGTGCTGGGATCAAGGAGGCTGCAACCTACTACCCCCTCACCCTCCCTCCTGATCTCCCAAGCTCCAGGCAGCACTTCTAAATGCGGCTCTTTGTGTAGCATCGTGTCTGGAGAAAAACTCTTAATTCTTTTCTTGAGGCTTTAAACTATCAGAAACTGGTGAGAGAGAGAGAGAGAGCCAGGAATACACCTCCCAATGATCCCAATTTTTTTTATTGAAGATTATAAATTTCTAGGGACTTCCCTGGTGGTCAAGTGGTTAAGATTCCATGCTTCCACTGCAGAGGGTGCAGGTTTGACCCCTGGTCAGGGAATTAAGATACCGCATCAGCGTAGCCAAAGGGAAAAAAAAAAAAAAAATATATATATATATATATATACACACATATATATGTATATATACATATATATATATGTGTGTGTGTATATATATATATATATAAATTTCTACTTTAATTTCCCACTACTTCCCCCAGCAAAATACAGGTCTGATAGCTTTAAAGCTCTCCGTCCCCGATGTCATTCTGTTCTTATCTGACAAAATGATGTCTCCTTCCCAAGACCTACTCTTTTAGTCGAGTTTAATGTAGGTCTGGTGACTTGATAAAGGTGGAAAGTTGGTTCCTTTTCAGAGGCTCAAAGAATGAGTTGCCTCTGGGCTGCTAAGAATCTTTGTGACTTTCTCCAACGAGGAGGTGACAGGGCTGCTGGCCCTCGTGGCCCAGCCCGTTCATGGGCTGCCCTTTCCACTGCCAGCTTCGACCTGCAGCAATCTGTGCCCAGGCCACTCAGGCAGCTCTGCTTGTCCCAGACTCCAGCATTTTGCTTTGTCTGCCCCTGGACAGTTGCCCCATTGTCTCCAGGTTAATAAAATTTTGGTCACAGCACGACGATTTCAAACATCTCTTGGGCCCCTTTGCCCTTCATCTGGGATGGGCTGGTCCATCAATTCTGTCAGAACTGTCTCTTCCGAGTCAGGTCTGTGGAGTTAGTGTGAACCTGGGGGGGACCCCGACTGCTAACCAAACTGTGCGTGTGAGTGTGCATGAGCTGTGGAAATGAACAAAAACTGCCTAAGTGAGAACAAGCAAAGGCTGTTTAGTGGGGGCTTGTCCTAGCCAGGGCGTCAGACACCATCACTTGTGTTTGGCATCGCTGAGGCAGGCAGGGCTTGGGCTGGGGACAGGGGAGGGGAAGATTCATGGAGGAAAAGAGGGAGGGTTCCAGGTGTGCCCTGATTGGAGGCTGTCAGTAGGGGAAGCTGCAGGCGGCAACTAGCTGTAGGTGGGGCATCCTTATGGGGTGGGTTAGGGATGCACATCTGTCTTTCTCTTGTTGGTCCCTAGTTGGAAGTGGGGACAACAGCTGGGGAAACTCTGAGTTATTAATCAAGTCCTGGCAGTTTGAGGCCAATTGCTATGGAGTTGTTTGACTTCCTGGGCTGGGTGCTGCAAATGGTGGGTCCGAGATCTATCTTATCCATGCACTGGCCATTATCCTTACGTATGTTCAGTCTCAGAGTGTGTATAAGACTGTCTTCTCCCAGAACTTGCTTGATATTAGTAAGAAGTTGAACAGGTCGGGGTAGGGGAAGGAAACTCATCTTTTTTACAAATAGCCATGAGTGGAAATTCAGGGTGCTTTTGAGAGAACTGAGTTTGAGGGGTTCTATAGCAACTGTTCCTTTGGCCCAGCTGAAGGTCACCTCATGGTCGATGACCTTTCTCAGGCGCTGCTGGGAATTGAAGATCGTACGTTGGAGGCCAAATCTGGGTCCCACATGGGCCAGAATGGAAACAATGAAATAGATCAAGGTAGCCTCCAGATATGCCCACCCGCTGCCTTCTCTTTCCTCCCCACTCTGCCCCACCCCAGGAAGCCAACTCACCACCAAACCCACCACGGGCCTAACTTCAGTGCCTTATCTTCAGACTTACCACTTTTTACCAAGGGAAGAGTTATTGAGAAGGCAGTCAAGGCTGATCTATTTTTAACCAGGAGACAAAACCCAAAGACAAGAACTCTGTCCTCGGTTATGGACTGTCACATCCGTTGCAGCAGGTGGTGGGCTCTGAAATGCCGTGGTCCAGATGGCAGCCAACTCCACCCGCATGTCAGGCGGGCGACAATGATTCCAGACGTACTCCTTGTCTAGACAAGGAGTTTCTGCCCCCAGTAACATGCCTTCGAGCAGCAAAATGATTCTAGTCCTTTCCAGAGGTCACAGACTGGAGGCTTGGGGGCCACGTTCAGTCTGAGGGTGTGTTTTGCTTGGCACACGTGTGTTTTAAGTGTTTTACTTGTCAAGATTTAAAAATCAGGAGCTTGCCTTGCACATAAAAAAAAATCTGTGTTTTTAAACTTCTTTTAGAAAATGGGATGATCTGGGTCACCTTCCCACCCAAGGATGCCCAGCAGAAGAGCAGCTGCCCTGTTTTCTTCTCCACCATGGTCCCCGTTTGGCCTACAGTTTTTCCCTGTGTGTGGACTAGATGTGTGTGTGTGTGTGTGTGTGTGTGTGTGTGTGTGTGTGTGTGTCCTTTCTCCCCCATCCCAGCCAAATTCATTTTGAGATCCTAACTCCCAATGTGATGGTATAAGGAGATGGGGCTTCTGGGGAGTAATTTGGTCTTAAGGGCAGAACCCTTATGAATAGGATTAGTGCCCTTATAAGAGAGAACCCAGAGGGTCCTCTTGCCCTCTTTCTGCCACGTGAGAATATAATAAGCAGTCTGATCCCTCTCGTGGGCATATATCTGAAGAAAACCCTAAGTCAAAAAGATACACGCACCCCAATGTTCACTGCAGCACTATTTACAATAGCCAAGGCATAGAAGCAACCTAAGTGTCCATCAGCAGAGGAGTGGATAAAGAAGATGTGGCACATATATACAATGGAATATTACTCAGCCATAAAAAAGAACAAAGTAATGCCATTTACAGCAACATGGCTGGACCTAGAGATTATCATACTAAGTGAAGTAAGTCAGCAAAAGACAAATATCATATGGTATCACTCATATGTGGAATCTAATTTTTAAAAAATGATGTAAATGAACTTATTTACAAAACAGAAACAGACTCACAGCTTTCGAAAACAAACTTACGGTGACCAAAGGGGAAGCATAGTGGGGAGGGATAAAGTAAGAGCTTGGGATTAACATACATACACTACTATATATAAAATAGATAATCAACAAGGACCTACTGTATAGCAGGAACTCTACTCAATATTCTGTAGTAACCTATATGGGAAAAGAATCTGACAAAATATCAATATATGGATAACTGAATCACTATACTGTACACCTGAAATTGACACAACATCGCAAATCAACTATACTCCAATAAAATTTAAAAAAAGAGAGAGAGAAAGAAAAAAATACAGCAGTCTGCAACACAGAAGAGGGCCCTCGCTGGAACCTGACCGTGCTGACACCCTGGTCTTGGACTTCCAGCCTCCAGAACTGTGAGAAATAAATGTCTGTTGTTTAGAAGTCACCCAGGCTATGGGGTAGTGGGTGGCTAAGGTGCCCGTTTCAGAGTCAGCTATGTGACTTTACCTCTCAGAGCCTCAGTTTCCTTATCTGTCAAATGGGATAGGACCCCTGGCTCCCAAGTTCATGAGGCTTCCCTGGACATGCGTCCAATGTGACCAGTAGGGAATATGGTTGGTTGTCAATGGTATCCACCTGGATAGGCTGGTTATGCTGTGGTGATAAATAAACCCCGAACTCAGTGTCTGCACCAGCGCAGGTGTATCTGTTGCACACACTGCACGCCTGTCTGGCATCAGCAAGGCTCTGCTGGGCGGCACCCTCACTCAGGGGTGCAGGGTGATGAAAACTCCCTTCTAGGTTTGCCATCGGTCTCTGTGACAGGGAGAAGGGGACGTGGTATATCAAGCCCTGGGCTTACGGACCTCTTCACAGAAGAGGCACTCGTTCCCTCAACTCCCATTTCATTGGCCCCAGTAAGTCACAAGTCACAACTGACTTCAAAGAGCTCCCCAAACCTCATGATTCCAAGTGCTGCACTCTCCCCCCACAGCACAGCTGGCTCCCCAGAGAGGACACCCTGCTCCACCACTCACTTCCAAGCAGACATTCTTGAACAGGTTTGCCCTGAGGGATAGAAGAATGTTTTCCTCCTCAAATGCTAGGCCTATCAGTGAAGTAATAATGACACATCTCGGGCTTCCCTGGTGGCGCAGTGGTTGAGAGTCCGCCTGCCGATGCAGGGGACACGGGTTCGTGCCCCGGTCCGGGAGGATCCCACATGCGGTGGGACGGCTGGGCCCGAGAGCCACGGCCGCTGAGCCTGTGCGTCTGGAGCCTGTGCTCCGCAACGGGAGAGGCCACAACAGTGAGAGGCCCGCGTACCGCCAAAAAAAAAAAAAAAGACACATCTCAATGAAAAGACCCCAAAGACAAGATGCCTCCTGTGCTTCCGTGTGTAAGACCATGGTCTTCATACCCAACCAAGGCTTCTCTTAGGTTTTCGGTGGGACGAGCATGTGGCATATTCTGTGTGCTGGTGCCATGCCCACGTGTGACAGCTTTGATGCTGACCCTCACAGCAGTGTCCTGTCCAGTGGAGGAGGGAGGGCCCTATTCAACTCAGGGTTCCTCGTAAATTAAAGATCATTCTCACATTGACTGGAGATTGTTAAATGTTCAGGGAATATTACTGCAGGCGGCCTCCAAGGTCTGACAGGAGTTTGCCTCTTTTTGTTGTGGTGTAAAGACCTCTTTGGAGGATGCTATATAGGTTCTCACGGTGTGACCATGAACTCTGGGGAAGTGTAACCTTGGTCTACTCCCCAACAGGGAGCAGAAACTGCTGCCCCGAGACCCATGGGTGTCCAGGGATATGAAAGGCCTCTCTGATATCCATCCTTCAGCACCATTCTGAGGTCTCTCTAAAGAAGGCCAGGAAGAGCCAGCTAAGAAGACTGCACTGTAAACACAGAACCCAGAGACCCTAACCCTATGGCTCTGTGCCCGGTGGCTATTGGGACATCCTTTGATAACAAAGAAATGGGAAAATCATTTTGGAAATGATTTTGGAAATGCTCTCCCAGATGGCAAGAGCCCCCGTGGTGAGGGTGGGAACTCATCCTGTCCTGGGCCTACTCTGCAGCACTTTCTGGGTTTTGCTCCTTTTAGTCACCGCAGTAACCTAGCCAGTAGCTACTATCGTGATTTCTGTTTTACAGATAAGAATTACTCTTAACTCAGAGTGGTCTGAATGTTACAAAACACCCTCAAGCACTGCATCGCCTCCAGAATAACCCCACTTTGTACTGTATATGTGGTGGGACAAAGGCGCCATCTCTCCCCAAGCCCCCCTGCTTTCCAGCGAGCAGAGCATCACCTCCCCCGCTCCCACGTTCCCCTGGGAGGAGCTGGTGTCCTCAAGGTCCCCCTAATCTGTGGCAGGCCTTGACGTGAGGGCTGGACAGGATTCAGCAGAGATGCATGCCTCTGTTCCTCCCCCCATCCTTACATAAAGTCATTTAAAAAGGTCAAAACCACACTGAGCTCATCATGGCAAAACTGAGATTCAAACCACGCAGACCAAACTTTGAGCCGCTAAACGGTGCTGCCTCCTATTATAATATGATTATAGTATAACCCAAATCTGAAAGACCACCCACTGCTTTCATTATTGGATCCTTCCAATAAACTGGTCATGCTGGTAAGCACCATTCCCTAAAGAAATCGAAAATGACTATTCTAAAATAAATCTGTAGGACACACCCAGCCACAAAGTGGGAGGCGTTTTATACCAACACAACCAGGGCCTTTCTCTCCAGCCAGTCTGTGCTCAGGGCTAAGAATCTAGGACTCAGCCCCCTGGGGTGGGAGGGCGGTTTGAGGCTGGGAGAGAAACGAGAGATGCCAGCTGGCAGCAAGAGGCAAACAGGGTAAAGAAAGAAATGGATTTAAAAGGCAGATGGGAGAATTCTGACAGCTCTGAATGTCCTTGTGAAAGGTCCAGGACTGGTGGGCGGAGCTTGGCGGGCGGCCACACTGGGTGGGTGGGGCTCATTTGCATAACACGTAACATCAGGTAGAGGCGCATCATTGGCCAGCCTCTTAACTGGACCTGGGTCCTGAGAAAAACACTTACCTCTGATCCTTGGGTGCTGTTTCTAAAGAACAGAAATATGTAGTTTTAGAAATACAGTCACTAAAAATGCTAGAAGGATAACACGCATTATTTAAGTACTTCAAGGTACTCCTTGATGCTTGACTTACCCAGAAGCACCTTGGCTTATTCTCAAGGATAAATGCGCCATCACAGGCGGGACAGGGAAGGGGGAAAGGTTATTTCAACATTTTATTCACAATCCCTCAGATTCACCTGGAGAGCACTTTAGGGATTATTTTAGACCTGAGGACTTCCCTGGTGGCGCAGTGGTTAAGAATCCGCCTGCCAACGCAGGGGACACGGGTTCCAGCCCTAGTCCAGGAAGATCCCACATGCCGCAGAGCAACTAAGCCCATGCGCCACGACTACTGAGCCTGCGTGCTGCAACTACTGAAGCCCGTGTGCGTCGAGAGCCCGTGCTCCACAACAAGAGAAGCCACTGCAGTGAGAAGCCCGCGCACCGCAACAAAGAGTAGCCCCCGCTCACCGCAACTAGAGAAAGCCCGTGCGCAACAATGAAGACCCAATGCAGCCAAAAATTAATTAATTAATTTAAAAAAACACAAACGCTGAGTCTTCTTTCTTGGTGTGACCAACATAGCCTGCGAGGTGGCATTATTAACCCTTTGCAGGCGAGGAGACTAAGAGAGGTGAACTTCCTGGCGCGGCCCAGTGTAGTGGAATTCTCCGCCAGGGCCTGGGTCTCTCAGGCCGCCTGCAGCTGCCACTGGGGGTTGGCCCGCCTTCTGGATGCATTTCTTGGATTAGCATCTCTGGAGTGGGGGAGCGGGGAGGGAGGAAAGGACACATGACACTGAAAAGGGGAAATGGAAATGAAGAGGGGACACTGAGTGAGAGAAAGTCGGGGTGGAAAATGAAGGAAGCTCCTGTCAAGGCACTGAGCTCAGGGAGGAGCTGGGCCCACAGAGGAGAGGCGAGACGTGCTGGGGGGCTCTGTCGGGACTGGCTCAGCAAGAGAAACCTGCAGAGTCCCAGTGGACTTCCAGAAGCTTCCTCTGCGACAGCTAGGTGCAGAGCCCTACCCCGCTTCTACTGGCCCCCCCAACTCTCCACTTGGCAAGACCCTCCTGTCATCAGCTGCTCTGTATCTGGTGTCCCTCTTGGCTCTAGAACCTGTAAGTGAACCCAGCGGTCACACAGCGTTCTAGGAATGCATTCTTTCCAGTTTCCTGCACTGGTTTTCCAAATCACCTCGGAAGTGCCTCCTGGACTTGGAGGGCATCCTGCTAAGTGAAGTAAGTCAGAGAAAGATAAATACTGTATGTTATCACTTATATATGGACACTAAAAAATACAACGAACTAGTGAATATGACAAAAAAGAAGCAGACTCACAGATATAGAGGACAAACTGGTGGTTACCAGTGGGGTGGGGGAAGGAGGGAGGGGCCAGGTAGGGGTGGGAGAGCGGGAGGTACAAACCGTAGGGTGTAAGATAGGCTCAGGGATCTATTGTACAACATGGGGAATATAGCCAATATTTTGTAATAACTGTAAATGGAAAGTCACCTTTAAAAATTGCATAAGAATAAAAAATTTAAAGAAAGAAAATGAGGAGTTCTGCTCACCACAAGCTCTACAACAAATGGTATGTGCAGTGCCGGCAGGTTTTGACAATTTTGTTAGACTGCACATCAGGTTAGGTTTTCTGAGGAAACTAGACCTGTCTGAAGATAGAGAGTCCACGCCGCGGGCAGGGGTTCTGACAGGACAGGCCTTCCCCATGTGGACGTGTGTCAGGGCAGCGAACACACGTGGCTTCTAACTCTGTTCTTCCCTCAGCCCTGCCTGTGGAACCTCTGGGCCCACGTGCTAACTCTGAGGTCAAACGTTCCCCAGACTCCGTTTTAGAAAACTGTAAACCTCAAGACACATTTCTATCTGAAAGTTGGGTTTAACTGTATAAAACTTATAACACTTATTTTTCTCCTTTTTTTCTTCCAGTTTTACTGAGGCATAACTGACATACAGCACTGCGTACACTTCCGGCGTCCAGCGTCATGATTTAACTTAACATATATCAGGAAATGGTGACCACCATACACAGAGTGAACATACATCATCTCATACTACAAAATAAAAGAAAAAGAAAAATCCTATTTTCCTATGCGAAGAACTCAGGATTCACTCCCTTAACAACTTTCGTAGGAAACATGCACAGTGTTCATTATATTAACCCTGTTGCCATGACACCCCAGTACTTATTTTTCTTTGAACTGAAAGTTTGTACCTTTTGATCACCTTCATCCAACTTATAAAATCTTACAATTTTATTTATTTATTATTATTATTTGACTGCACTGGGTGTTCTTTGCTGCACACGGGCTTTCTCTAGTTGCGGCGAGCAGGGGCTGCTCTTCATTGCAGTGCGCGGGCTTCTCATTGTGGTGGCTTCTCTTATTGCGGAGCATGGGCTCTAGGTGCGTGGGCTTCAGCAGTTGTGGGCACGTGGGCTCAGTAGTTGTGGCTCGTGGGCTGTAGAGTACAGGCTCAGTAGTTGTGGTGCACGGGATTAGTTGCTCTGCGGCATGTGGGGTCTTCCTGGACCAGGGCTCAAATCCATGTCTCCTGCATTGTCAGGCTGACTCTTAACCACTGCACCACCTGGGGAGTTCCAAAGTTTTATAATTTTAAAGCCCTAAACTTTAATTTAAAAAAAAAGCAAAATTTGGTAGACTTGGTCAATATCACAGCATATGGGGAAGATCTTCACGACCAGAAGGTTGTGAGGGAGCCAGACGTGAGGCTATGTGGACAAGGGAGTAGCAAAGGCCCTGAGGTGTCAAACAAGGAAGCACACCAACAATTCCATATCTTTTTGTTGACAGAGTTGTTTTTCACATGACCTTGTGGAATTTTCTAGATGAGATCCTCTCCATTATGTCGATGAGAAAATTGCAGCCCAAAGAGGCAAGAGACTCACTCAAGGGGCCCCAAGTGTGAGGGGTAGAGCAGGGGTTCTCACCCTTGGCCTCTGATCCCACCTACTGTTGTTCGTTTTGCTACATTGCTCCTTCGGGGGAACTGACACCCTCCTCCTGGAATGTTTACATGAGGAAAAGATGTAATGCCACGTCATTTCAGAGGGGGCTGGTCTTCACATTCAAGGGTGACATGAACCCTAAATGAAGAGGCAGTTTTTCTTACTCTCCCATGGAAATATCTATGTCACATCTTAGCGTTTCCACTTCATGTTCCAAGACCTGTCGTTAACTTTTCATGATCCGTGAGTGGATTTTCCATGTTGTGTATTTTTCTGAAGGACCTGAGGCTCTTTGCTTTTTGTGGCAAAAGAGGTTTTAAAAATCCTCAGGAGGAGAAGGAGAGTTGGCCATAAAAGATCTCAAAAGTGGGAGAAGGGCTCACCGTTGGCTCATCTGAACATGGCACGTGTACCCCTGACACCAAAAACTCAGCCTCTGTGCACTGGTGCTGAATTGAATCTCAGAGACAGAGTTTTGGGTGAAGTAGAAAAGTATAGCTTTATTTCTTTGCCAGGCAAAGGGGGTCACAGGGTGCTCGTGCCCTGAAAAACTGTGCCCCCAGGAGGGATTTGGTGAGGAGTTTTATAGCAATGGTTCGAGGGTGGTTTGCTGATAAGGATCTCGATGTGTGCAGGGCCTGCATTCCTTTAATCTGGGCTCAGGTGGTCTCCTGATGGCTTCTCTGATTCTCAAGGAATGACTAATGCTTCATCAAGTACTTAATATCTTCCATTCGTTGGGGATTTTAGTTCTGTAGAAGAGCTCAAAGATATTGTTACGTGTATCCCTTGAGGTGGAGCCAGAACCCTGCCCCAAGCCTGCACCATTGTTTCTTGACTGTTCCTCCCTTGTCTCTGCACCCCCTCCCTTCCCTGATTAGCAACTGTTCGAATCTGCCCTTTGGAACTCAGGGAAGGTCATGGAGGCTGGAGTTTATTCCCTATAAACAAGAAACACGGGACACAGAAAGGATTCCGTGCCCAGGAGCCCCACAGGCTCCTGCTTGGTTTCACCCCCAACCAAGAGAGTTGGATGCGGAATCCATGCCCCACTCCAAAATAACCATGTGTTCCACATGCATGAAATTTACAAGTAGTTGCACAGGAATAACAGGGCTTGTGAAATTACAATATCGAAGAGTAACCAGTGGCAAAGAGGAACGATGAACTCACAGTCTAGGGGCCATGTTTTCAAGTCTCCATTGAGACTGAGTTTGTTTTCTGTGATCTGTCACATTTTCTGCTAGTCAATGTTTCCCTTTGGGGAGCCTGGCCAGTGAAAAGTCATGCAGAAAACAGTCACTCCCAGAAATGCCAGAAAAGCAGGGCAGGCAAATGCCCTCGTTTTCCGAGGAGCAGACTGTGTAAACCAGAAGAGGGTACTTCTTATGTTATCTTTGGCAAAACTCTCAGATGAGCTAGCAAATAGTGACTGGAGATAAAGTAAAACTTGGTTCAAAGGTCAACCTTTGCACCAACTCATGTTACATTCCACTCTCCACCTTAGCAAAGAGGGGCAGACCCGAAAGCAAGCAGCAGACAGCAAAAACAACCTCAAAATTTCCCTGAATAGAGACCCATGGGATCTGGGGCCAATTGCAATTCTCCTCACTTGCAAATGTGCTGGGGTAATTGGCTACCCATGGAAGAAAGACTAAAGTAGTAGAAAAGACGGGACAACATGTTTACGACCTTGGAGTTAGAGAGGGCACGCCTCAAGCAAACACAAATCACAAAGGCAAACAGAGAGTGATGTCAGCCTTTATCAAAATGTGAAACTTCTGATTCAAAATCAGAAATCACTAGAAGCTGAGATAAAAGAAAAGCCACAGAGTGGGAGAAGATATTTGTGATATATATAGATGTGTGTATGTATGTGTATTTATGCGTATGTGTGTATACATACACAGATATATCTCCATAGATGCAGAAATGTATACACATACACATAAAGGTTGGGTTATTATCCAGACTCTATTAGGAACTCCTAGCGATCTGTAAAAAAAAAGACCACACCATCAACCCAATGGAAAATCAGATAAAAAGATGACCACCCGGTTCATAAAGTGGGAGGGTCTGGAGAGACTCTCGCTTTATCTCTATGGTGCAAATTATTTCCAGTGAGAGCTTATTCTTATATAAATTTTACAAAGAAAAATAAAGAAGAAAATTACCTGAAGATGAACCCAAGCAATGTGATGTATTAGTTTGCCGACACGTAGGAAAGGAGCACTTAATCGATACGATATGAGCCCTCTGGTGTGAAGCTGGGCAACTACAGGGCGGCAAAGGGCAGAGCTGGACCCAAACAGGACAGAGAGGCAGCAGGCAACAGGACTGCAAGAGGGTGGCCCCGCCCCTCGCAGCTCTGTGCCTGGTAGCCTGTGCGGGCCTTGCTGCACCCTGGGTGCTGGGAAGGATGGGCTCCAAATTGAAGACCCTCTGACCACCATTCTACCATTATGCTCCATTACAGATATGCAAGTCTTAAAAGGACTGCAAAGAATTTCCACCCCCTTCCGATGCACAATTTAAAAACTACATTTGAATTATCGATGTTGAAGTTGCGTTTAGAGACAGGCTAGAATGAGCTAAGTGACCTCAGTTTTCAGGCTGAAAACAGTGCATCAGCTGTAATATTTGTCTTACGCTCTTTCTTTATTTGATTTGTTTTTTTTTTTGTTTTTTGTTTTGTCCATTCACTCATTCCTTCTGTTCTTTAGGAAAGAGTTGTGTGGACCTTCCAAGCACCAAGTGCTGTGCTGGCTTCCAGGCGACCATGGCCACCCTGTCCCTGAATTCAGGGCTCTGCAGAGTGGAGGGTCCCAGCCAGGGATGCGAGGGATGCTGGAAGAATGACACTGGTGGACTCAGGGTCTTCCTTGGGGGTGCTGGGTGCCCTAGAGGCCCCAGAGCAGCTGTCAGGGTCCGTACCACGCGGGCCCGGGGATCCGAGCAAAAGCAAACTCTGATCCCTAACCAACCCAGGTAACTTCAAAGGCTCAGGTCTCCGGTGGAAGGAAATGAACATTCTCATGTGGTTTGTGCTGGGACCACACTAAGATGGTTCATTTCAATTGGACGTACACCTCGCAACAGCGTGCTGTGTCATTTCTGGTATCAAAACAGCATTTCACGTGCTTCGTGGACACGTGGGGTCTTGTTCTTGTATTAATCACGCCGATGGATTCGGGAGCAGTGAATGAGCAGATTTAGTGACTGAGCAGGGATTTTGGTTCTTTTTTCTTCTAAACTGAACAGATATGGAATTTGTTCTGCTTCTCAGGAGAGTACGTGACTCCATCCACACTTGTGGTAAGTGTTATTATTCCCTAAAAAGGAGAGAAAAATCCTTAGAACATCTTAAGCCTTCAGCTTCTATTATGAGCTCCATCAGGTTGTACCCGCAGGCTTCGGGAATAAGGAGAACTGTGACCCCCCTCCGGCTCCCATCTCATTCCGCTCACCTGCTTGACACCCTCCGTCTCCCTGTCTCTCGAGGGCTCGATTGGAGAGACACACTTTACATGTTATAATACAGTACCTACTACAGGGAGATCTTTTATAAAGGAGGCCCCATGAGACAACAGTCCTGCCAACCCCCAAATCTTGGCAATGGGCCGGATAGGAGCATCCAGCAATGTACAGGGTGTGCTACGAGGCAGCAATGATCCCTCCTGGTGGTAAGGCCGCCTTTGTGACGGGATTCAGCCATTATTAGGAGTAGGCTCGTCGACCACTCTGAAAAAAAATAAAAAGGAGGGCTTCCCTGGTGGCGCAGTGGTTGAGAGTCCGCCTGCCAATGCAGGGGACACGGGTTCAAGCCCCGGTCCGGGAATATCCCACATGCCGCGGAGCGGCTGGGCCTGTGAGCCGTGGCTGCTGAGCCTGCGCGTCCAGAGCCTGTGCTCCGCAACGGGAGAGGGCACAACAGTGAGAGGCCCATGTATCACAAAAAATAAAAAAATAAAAATGAGAATCACATTCAAAATCCAATTTGGGCTTCCCTACATATATATATATATATATATGTATATATATATATATATATAATTTTTTTTATTTTTAGATTTTTTTTGATGTGGACCATTTTTAAAGTTTTTATTGAATTTATTACAATATTGCTTCTGTTTTATGTTTTCGATTTTTTGGCCCTGAGGCATGTGGGACCTCATTTCCCCAACCAGGGATCGAACCTGCACCCCCTGCATTGGAAGGCGAAGTCTTAACCACAGGGAAGTCCCTCCCTATATTTTTAAAATGTAGAAATGTGTGGATCTCACGCTCTCCTTCCTTTTCTCGCGTATAGGAGGTTGGGCTCCTGGGCACTGTCTTGTCAGTAAAGCCTGTGCACCGTGGCCTCGCCTGTGCTCGGGAGCCTGGGGACCTGGGCCGCATCAGACGCACAGCAGAGTTTTGATTGATCCTCTTGTTTGCATCCTGGATCTCAACACCGTGTCACAGAGGGTGTCACTTTAGTTTCCCTGCCTTCTCCTGAGGTCACTTTAGCCTCTGAAGTCAAGTCTGCCCCTGCCCTGCGTGCTCTGAGCTTCCCTCACTCTCTGCTACCTCTCTCCCCTTGATCCTCAGAACACCATCTCTTTGGTCCTCAGTAATCCAGGACTTTCCACTCCGATGGTAGCACTGATGCCATGATAAACCCATCCTCCTGTTCATCCACCTAAAACATTCGGATGGATCCCTCCCCTGGTCCCTTCTAACCCATATTCTTCCCTGCGGGGCATCCTCAGACATACATTACGTGCTCCCTCGACTCTTCTGTGCTGAAGGAGGGTCCAGAGGCTGGGCTGGGGGAGGGGTTTCCAGGGCCCCAAGGAAGGCTTCTCAGAGGAGCTGGGTCACATTGGGGTCTGACAGAAGCAGAAATGTAGACAAGGAAAAAGGCTGAGGGGGTGTGTTCTGAGCGGGATGGAGGGTTAGCCCCTTGGAGGATGAAGCCAAGATGCTTGGAGTGGTTGGTAGGTGCAGGGCAGCAGCAAGAAGAAGCTTCGAGAAGAACAGCCCTGCAGGCTACGGGGGGGCCTTGAAAGCTGGGTTGGGGGACTGGCACCCCCTCTAGTGGGTGGTGGGTACCTCGGAGGGCCTCCAGCAGGAATCCCTCTCACTCTGATTGGTGATTCATTTTTCTTCCAATTTTGGGAATAAAAATCGCCCAGTCAACTGCTCCTCTGCAACAAGCTTTGTCATATTCTTGAAGCATCTGTGCCACCCGCCTTCCCCTGGCATTGATTAGCCTCTGACCTTTCTGTGAAAGCTTAGTTTCTCAACCCCGCCAGTGATCAGGGTGGCCTAGCTTGGCATCCAGGCCACCCAGTCCTGTCCCAGCCAAAGCTGGTGTGGGGTTGGGGAGTGTCTCTGTTGTGTGCATTTTAGCCAGCTGAGCGCAGGACTTTTCCTGCGTGATCAGAATATTCTAGCGCAGGAGGGCAGGGTTGGTGCCACAGCCTGGGAGGTCGGGGGATCCAGGATCATGAGAGCTTTCTTCTTCCTTCTTTGGTTCCCGATGACCCACTACAGACTGGCTGAACACTTCAGAACAAACAATAATAACTTAATTTTTTATTTCAAACACACCTTGAATTTTATCCAGTTTTCAGGTGACCCAAGGGGATAAATTCCCCTAATCCTACACCTGATAGTCAGAATCGAGAAATCACACTGCCTTGGAACACAGGAACTTTTCTTTTGTAACTCCTGTCTCTTCTCCTCAATGCCTGGTTTTCTGTTTGGGAGTCTCCCGGGGTGATGGTGCCGCCAGATAAAAGTTGTAATGAGAGAGGGGCGGAGGGGTCTGGGGAAAAGGCAGGGCAGAGAGTAAACAGACCTTCTCCAATCCAACGTCTAGACGGCAGGGCACTCAGTAGGTCTGCAGAGTGACTCTGAATGCCTATGAATGCCCTCTATTCAGGAGTCCAGGCTTTTGTTTAAGGCTGGGCTACATTCTGAAGAGCAGAGAACTGGCTGAACTGGTCTGGCCACTCAGCAGAGGTGAATACTTCCCCCTGGGGCCAGGACTCAGGTGAATGAAGTCATCGATATTTTTGGGGCAATTCTAATCTGTGATTAACTTTTATCTCTGCTGTGAAATAACTGGCTGCCTGGAGGGGTCTGTTTCCTGCTAGGCTCAGACCACGGGGGCAGCTCGAAACAGAGGCAGACTTGAGAAGGCTGATGGGACACCCCTGGGGAGAGCCTGGAGTGAGGGAGGGCTCGGTGTGAGGGGGGGACAGGAGCCCCCCTAGTCCTGGCCTTTGTTATTCCACTACACCCAGCTGTCCTGACCTGATTTCAAACTCAGCTTACCCAAAGCAGACAGGCCACTTTCTCCTGTCCTCTCTCCTTGTTTAAACGGGAAGACTTGATAGAACTATTTAGTAATTTTTTGAGTCCTGTCTCATTCAGTCTCGTATTGAATCCCTCAGTGAGCACAGGGACACGTCGGAAGGCCTTCCAGTGGCCGCCCTCTCCTCCCCAGGCCCTCACCTTTGCAGGAGACTTTCAATTTCTCAGCCCATATCAGGTCTCAGACAAAAAGAAGCCAGGGTTGTTTTTCTAAAAGACATATTTGTTCCTGTCATTCCTCTGTCTAAAGTTCCTACTGTTGGAACCCTGGAGCCTGGCACTCAAGACCCTTCATGGTCCAACTGAGAACCGTGGGTTCTCAAACTCAAGACCATGGGGAATGTCATAGGTGAATCCAGCAGATGAAACCCAGGGCATTTTTTGGTCTCTATTTTGTTTATTCAATTTTGATGAGGACAAAATACCAGACATAGTTTACTCTCCTCTTCACTCTGTAGTAAAACAACACAGCAAGCAAGGTGTGACCATTCGCACACGGCCTCACTGCTGGGGAGAGAGTAGAGAGTGGTGGGGACTAGGGCTAAGACTAGGACAAGGCCAGCAAGTTGCCCAGTGAACAAATCTTAAGGAGGCACTCACTCTCAGGGCCTTGCAAGCACAGGGTTGGCACCTGAAAGTGAGCGCATCCTTAAATTTTGCTCCTTGGGCCTCACTTGCCTCACCTTAGTCCATCCCTGGTGAGGATAGTGGTGAAATGGAAAGTGGATCCACCCAAAGGGATGGCTCATAATCAGCTTCAGGTAGTTGTTGCCAGAAGGCAACACGGTGGTCCCACTGCTGTCTGCAGGCGCAGAGCAGGTGCTCCGTGATGTCAAATGACCACGTAGACTTTAGAAATAGAACTTTGGAGCCGGGTGAGTCTTGAATTAGCATCATTCTTTATTCAAGGAATAATTATTAAGAGTCAGCAGCTCAGCTGCTCTCAGCCCAGGGAGCACTGGCTGCTTCAAGAGAGAGCGGGTTTTACTGGTATTGCAGGTACAGTTCCCTCATGATTTCAGGACCCCGACAAACTCTTCTTCATGCAGCTTCACTCTAGTCCTCGTTATGTAACAAAGTAAGAGGAAGGCGGGAAAGAAGAAAAAAATAATTTTTTAAAAAGCACACAAAACGTGTAATAGCAAAATAATAATTACAGTAGCTATAAATGGGCTTAAACACATCTACTCCAAGAGAGCAATTAGCCGATTGGATTCCTCTAAAAAGTCCCATTATATCCTGCTTCCAAGATACCATCTAAGACAAAACCACACAGAAAGGCTATTTAAAATAGAGGGACAGAAAAATATACACTAGGTCACTGCTAGCAATAAGAGACAAATTAGAAGAAGAGAAACCACATAATATCAAGACATCAGATCAGAAGCCATCTTAGTTCTAAATGTAGACTCATCTAATGTATACACACCTCAAAATATAGTAAGCAAATTTACAGAATTACAAGTCAAAGATTTTGACTCATCTAACTTCACCAGGAATTAATACAGCAAGCAGCTGAAAAAAATTAGGATATAAAGGATTTAGAAAATAAAATTAATGGGCATTATTTCATGTGTGTGTGTGTGTGTGTGTGTGTGTGTGTGTGTGTGTGTGTGTATAAAAGTCTGCAACCAAAGAAAAATCATCATTTTCTTTGGAGATACATAGATCATTTGAAAATTTGACCACACGCTAGGTCACAAAGAAAGACTGAACAAATGTCTAGAATTCACCAAAATCACACAGATTATATTCTTTAAACACAAGCCAATTAAATTATAAATCAATACTAAAAACATAGTCTCAAACTCATATGTGTGGGAACTCAAATTATTCATAGGTTAAAGAGAAAATTACAAATGAAATTTCCTTGGGATAGACTGACAATAAAAGTATTGTGTATCAAAATTCAACAATTTGGCAACTGAAAGTATACTTAGAAGCAAATAAATAAATGAATGAATTTATTTCTAAAACATAAGAGATTTAAAGTGAATGAGGTGAGTGTTCAAAATAGAAATGATAGGGGACTTCTGTAATGTGATCAAAGATACCTTCCCATCAGCATCAGGAGCAAAGATAAGGATGTCCATTATCAGTACCCAGAAGCCTCACTGAGGGCACTAAAGCGAGTGAAAGAGATAATAAAAATAAAATTGACCAAAAAAGAAGCAAAAATGTCCTTATTTGCAGAAAATATAATAATCTATATAGAAAATTCAAGAGAATTTTCAAATAAGCTAGTCCAATGGAAAGAGAATTCAGCAAATATGCTAGATGTAATATCTATACACAACAATTAGCACTATTTTATGCAGTAGTTAAACCAATTAGAAAATATAACAGGAAGAAAATCTCATTTATACTAGCAACTAAAGCTATAAGATATCTCTGCATGCATCTAACAAAAGATGTGCAAGTTGTTTTGGTTTTGATTTGGTTTGGGGAGGCTTTTTTTTTTTTTTTTTGGGAGAAAACTTTGCAGTACTGCTAAAGAAAATGAAAAAATATAAAAAAGTGGAGTGATTTATCATGTTCTTGAATGGAAAACTAGACTTTAACAAAGATGTCAGTCATCCCCTAATTATTCTCTAAATTCAATACAATTTTGTCCAAAATCACAAAGGGTATTTTTCGTAAAATTCAAAACGCTGATAACCACCAAGACTAATTATAAAGTTATGATAATGCAGATAGTGAAATATTGGTACAGAGATAGCATATAGATCAATAGAAGAATAGAGCGCTCAGAAACTGACCTATGCATATGGAAATTTGATTTACGACAGAAGGATCATTACAGATTAGTTTAAAAAAAAAAGGGACAGGTGAGCTCATTCAATAAATAGCCTGGAAGTAATAGGTTATTCCTATAAGAATAAGTTAGTTACTTACATCACAACACATGCAAAAATAAATCCTATGTTTATTAAATACCTAAGTGTAAAAAGCCACTACTTTAAACAATTTAGAAGAAAATATAGAAAACTATCTTTAGGAACTCAGAGTAAGAAATTATTTTCTCAAACTCGTTACAAGAAGACAAACATTAATGCAAAAAGTAATAGACTACTTAGAGTAAGCAGAACTACATTAATTTTTTAAAAACATTGTTTATAAACAAGGTTAAATGTCAAGTCAGATACAGATGCTTGCAATGCAGTCATGTAACTGACAAACGGTCAGAATCTAGAACACCTACAAATCACTGAGAAAAAAAAATGGCTCAATAAAAGTAATGGGCAAAGATGAGGACAAGTCCTGGATGAGGCAATCCAAATGTCAAACGAATCTTGATCAGATGGTCAACATCACTGGTAAACAGACAAATGCAAACTCAAACAACAAAGAGATGCCATCTCTGTGTTCGGGTTCTCCAGAAACAGAGCCGATAGGATGTCCATATGTATGGAAAGAGGTTTATTTTAAGGGGTTGTATCATTGATTATGGAGGCTGGCAAGTCCAAAATCTGTGGGGTGGACCAGCAGGCTGGAGACCCAGGGAGAAGCTGATGCTGCAGTTCAAGTCTGAAGAGCTGATGTTGCAGGTGAAGTCTGAAGAGCAGATTGCTGGAGAATCCCTGCTTGCTTGGGGAAGTCAGCCTTTTGGTCTATCCAGGCCTTCAGCTGATTGCATGACGCTCATCTACATTATGGAAGGCACTCTGCTTTACTCAAAGTCCACCATTTAAAACATGAACATGGAGAAACACCCACCTAGAAACATCCAGAACAGGCCCAACCAAACGGACACATAAAATGGACCATCACAACCTCTTATGCATCAGATTGGCCAAAGTGCTTGTGTGACAGTACCAAGCGTTGGCATGAACAGGGAGCACTGGGACTGTATTCTGTGCTGATGATGTAGAGTGGGGCCATCTCTTTGGAGGGTGGGGATCCACAATGGGAAATGCACACACATGCATAAATATTCACAGCAGCCTTGTCTGTGACTCCAGTGAAAAGCTGAAACGGAACTGGAAAATCATCAATAAGAAATAGATAAATTCAAAGTGATACTTTCATACAATAGAATATTATACAGCCGTTAAAATAAACAAGTGAAAGCAACTCATACCTTCATGGGTAAAGCTAAAGACAATGGTGAAGGACAAAACCTAGTTTCACAGGGATATATACCGTAGGGTAGATTTGCATAAAATTTAAAAACATGCAAAACAGTACTATGTAATATTTATGGACAAACACCATAGGGAAATCTAAAAACCATGCTTGAGATGAATATACACTAAATTCATGGTCGTGCTGTCTCTGAGAAAGAGGGATGGGCAATGGGATCAAGGAGGCCATCAGCTGTGTCTATAATGTTTACCTACTCATTTTTTTTTAAGGCTTGAAAAAATGTGGCAAAATATTGACTTAATGAAGCCATGGGGGTGCACAGATATTTGTCATATTCTTCTCTCCACTTGTTCATGTATTTGAAATATTTCCCCAAGAGAAGTGTACAGAGGGTTCTGTGTGTCTGGTGAGATGTTCCAGTAAAGATAAGTGTACAGGAGTAGAAGATATTAGAAAAGTGCCCCAAATGCCAGGCTGTGACCCTGGGGTGTTCCTGCATGCTGGTGGCAATCCTTACAGACCAACAGCATTGCAGGAGCTCAAGGAGGAGCAAAACACAGAGGTGACAGGTGCCATAACCCCCCTGTGGTACATTGAGTCTGGGCACGAAGCACGGTGGAAACCCAGAGGCTGGTGACCCTACAAAGATAAGAGTGCAAAGCAAGGGGTGGGGGTCTGTCCAGCTCGACACAGCCAGTGCAGAGGACCACGCACAAGGCCTTGGGGGCTGCAGAAATTAATTACTGTACAGCGTGGTGGTGCTTTTCTCCAGAGAGGGGCTGGTCCATGTCCGTTCCAGTGGGTTCAAGTTCCCCTCCAAGAGACCTATTGACAGGAAAAGAATTGAGTCACTCATGTGGGTTGACTCTTATGACCTCAGCACCGAACCCTTAGGTTTTCAACATGTTTCTTAAATGGGGCCGAGAAATGAGAAAAGGACCCTGGGGGTAGCAGGAAATAAGACTAAGATTTTCCACTGGGGCTACAGGTCCCTGGGACTCTTCTTAGGACCTGAGGGCTCTGGCAGCTGGTACCGTAGGGGTTTCATGCAGGTGAGTCACTGGGAAGGAACTAAATCAGTGCAACGCTCATCTCCACCTCTGCGTGTGGAGGAGGAGATATTTTAGCGTATTCAGAGGCGTTTTCTTTAAGGATGTTGTTTTCTCTTAGTCGTGATACGAAGCCATCCAGAGCCAGCTGTTTCTCCGTCGGGGCTGGGATGGGCTGGGAAAACATCTGTTGACTCAAAGTGAGTTTAAGGGTCTCAGGCCGCAACTTGTTAACATTTTTCATCGTAAGGCACACGAGGGCAGTGAATTTTGTCTGTTTTGGGAGCAGAGGGTCTCCTGGATAAAGGTGGCGCCGTATTCGGATCAGACCTGGGAAGGAGGGAAGGATGGACCGCACAGGGAACGGGCATCTTCAGTTGAGCCCAGACGCTTGGCCCTAGTCATCCCCCATCGTGGCCTCGTTGTTATCGATTAAAGGGTGGACATCAAATAAACCCCAGAGGGACAGCCCAGCCAGTGTCTCGCCCACACGCTCTGCATTCTGCCCTTGCCGCTATCAGTGGCAGTTCTGGGATATTTCTCCAGCGCCATGAACCCAGAGGTGTGACTCAGCAGAAATCACAGGAATATTTGGAGGGTAAAGTAGATGATCTTAATGAATTGCTTTGAGTCTGGAAACAAAGAAGCTGGCTGGTAATAAAGGAGAATGGAGCCTTTCTAGCTCCTTCCCAGCAAATGCGGAGATCCAGAGAAGGAAGAGAAAGCCAGCTAATGCGACATAAGTAACGTATTAAAGGGCCAGAGGGATGTGATGCTGGGCTTCAGTGATGTGTGTGAGGGCAGCAAAGACACACCAGGTACATGTTTGGAGAAGCCACCCAATGGCCTTCGGGAATGCACTGGCCTGAACCCCAGATCGGAATTCCGGAAGCTTCCCCTGAGGCTAGAGTTCTGGGGCCTCCGACTAAAATGGGAGCGGAGGGGATGGGGGCAGGGTCTCTCTGCCCCCCAACATGACCCTTTCTTCTCGGTCCTCACCTCGGAGGCTGCCAACCCCCTGGGAAGCTGACACTTTCCGTATTAGTACATCATGACCTTCGTGTGTCATTTAGTTCACTCTGTAGGTTGAAATTTATTTTACAGATAAGATTTCAAGCATATTGTAATCAGAAGACTATGGTAACAACCACGCCCGGTCTGTATCTAATGCCTCCCTGGACCAGACACTGGGCTGGGGCTCCTGCATATGTTACCCCGTGGAATGGCCTGTTGCCTGAGTATTATAATTACCATTTTTACAGATAAGGAAACTGAGGCTCAGAGAGGTAACTTTAAAATTCAAGTCACACAGCAAAGTAAGTGCAAACAGCAAGTATAAAGCCAAATTTTAGTCCCAAATCATTCTTTTCACGTCTCTGCATAGCAGTACAAGTGAATACCCACTTTAAGATGAGAATACCAATATTAAATATTCTCATAGAATCATACATTTGCATAAACATAGAAATTTTGTTGTAGAAACGCCCATTTATATGTCTTGAAAGTGACTGGTTGGAAAATAAGCAAAAACAGAGCAAGCAGAGAGGCTGAGAGGGTGCTATTGGCTCTGATGTGAGTTTTAAGGGAACAGGGACCAGAAAGCCACGCTCTGTCTCCAGCTGTCCCCCCACTGCTTGGGTAAAGCTGAGCCATGAAGCCTGAGTCTCCCTGTGTGGTTTCTTCTGACACCAAGTACATTGTTCCAACACCAGTTCTCCAACTCTCCAAAGCCAGCTGGATGTCCCGCAATTCCATCCAATTCTGACGCTAACTATTCAGAGTTAGAGCAGAGCCCACAGGTTAGGGGCTCAGTCCCCCAGGATGGCCCCCACTTCAGATGGCAGCTGCAGATGAGGAGCCCAGGCTACCCACACTTCTGCCTGGCCAACCACAAACTCAGGGGTTCCCACACCCCCTCCTCAAGTTCAGGAATTTGCTAGAGAGACTCAGAGAACTAAGGATAGCGCTCTACTAACAATTACCGATTTGTTATAAAGGATACAACTCAGGAACAACTAAAGGGAAGAGATGTGTAGGGCAAGGCATGGAGGAAGGGGCAGAACTTTGATGCGCTCTCTGGGTGTACCACCCTCCCAGCACGCCTGTGTGTTCACCAACCTAGAAGCTCCGAAATCCCATTGCTGAGGGATGTTTATAGAGGTTCCACTACATAGATATCGTTGATTAAACCATTGGCCAATTGGTGATTGAACTCACTCTCCACCCTTCTCCCCTCCCAGGAGGTCAAGGGTGGGACTGAAAGTTCTAACGCTCTAATCCTGTGGTTGGTTTTTCTGGCTGACTAGTCCCATCCTGAAGCTATCTAGGGCCTCCCCATGGGTCATCTCATGAGCATACAAAGGACAGTAAAGTCTGAGCATTTTAGACACTCTATGCCAGGAACTGGGGACAGAGACCAAGTATTTATTTTTTATTATACCCCTCCCTCTCTAAAACCAGTTCCTGTTCACCAAGGCGTAGCATCCCAGGTTCGCCAATTCCTAGAATCTTAGGGTAACTTTTAGCTTAATTATCATAGGTAGACCTGACAGCCTTGCAAGTATTCTTCATGTAGCCTGGAACTATTTCACATTTTGATTTTGCTTAGTAATTTGGCCATCTTTTCTGTAGTTGACCCAAGGTTTCTTCCACTGTGGTCAGAGAATCCACAATCTGCTTTCTATCTGGGAAACTTATTTATGATTTTCTTTGTATTCCAGTGTGGTCATGTGTTCTCTGATTTTTAAAGATGTACATACACACATTCATTCATTCATTCGCTCATTCCTTTACTTATTTTTCTTTTTTATATAATTTTAAAGGTTACACTCCATTTACAGTTATTTCAAAATATTGGCTATATTGCCCATGTCATACAATATATACTTGAGGCTATCTTACACCCAGTAGTTTGTACCTCCTCCTCCCCCACCCCTATATTGCCTCTCCCCCATCACTGGTAACCACTACTTTGTTCTCTATATCTGTGAATGTGCTTCTTTTTTGTTATTGATATATTCACTAGTTTGTTGTACTTTTTAGATTTGACATATAAGTGACATCATACAGTATTTGTCTTTCTCTGTCTGACTTATTTCACTCAGTATAATATCCCCCATGTCTATCCATGTTGCTGCAAATGGCATTATTTCATTCTTTTTTATGGCTGAGTAATATTCCTATATATATATATGTATACATATATGTATATATAACATCTTTGGACACTTAGGTTGCTTCCATAGCTTGGCTATTGTAAAAAATGCTGCTATGAACATTTGAATGCATGTATCTTTTCAAATTTCACTCATTCATTCATATTGCTCCTCAAAACCTCTGGATTTTCACAAAACCTAGGCACGCTGGTTCTCACGTTGTCTGAGGGTTATTCAACGCATTGTTCTTCGGCATTTTGAGATGTGAAAAGCTGCTCACCTCCAGCCCTAGCCTCCTGTACTTACTTTCTCTGTCACTAGACCGTCGCTGTGAAGGCAGGGACACTGCTGAATCCCTGGTCTGATACTCATGCGGGTGCTAACAGAGGCTGCCTGTCTCCTGCCCTTTCTCTGTTTTGGGCCGATGGGACTGAAAGAGAGAGAAAGATGTGGAAGAAATGCACAAGATTACAACTGTAAGGTTATCTTAAAATAATAATGATGAGAAAACCTGTTTATTTTAGAGCTGGAGAGAACTAATTCGAATCCTGGTTTTATCCCTTTGTACTGAGAAACTTTGAGATTGTCACTTAGCCTCTTGGAGCCTTCCTCGTTGTTTAGTGGAAAAAATAATGCCTGTGTCCTGTGGTTCCTGGGACGTGTGACAAGACATAGAGCGCACCCACACATGCCATACAAGGCAGCTGACCGTGGGCTGCCTATGGCTGGGGTCCCGATGGTGGTGCTTGTTGCGTATCTGCTATCACTGCCGCTCTCATTCCCCTTCCTCGCTGGGTCCCATCAGACTCGCCTGCTTTCAGAGAACTGACAGAGACTGACCAAAACTATAGCACCTGAGGCTGCTGTGAGCAAACACAGATCAGCATCAAAGACACAATTTCCTGTCTTATAAAATGAGGAACGCTTTAAAGCGTACTAACAGTAACAGCTACTATATATTGGGTGCTCACTGAGTCAGGCATGATTCTTAGTGCTTTCCATGTATGAACTCCTTTAATCCTCCCAATGGCCCCATGAGATAGGGGCTCTGACTATCCCCTTTTTATGGACAAGGAAACAGAGGCATTGAAAATCACTAACTCACCCAAATCACTCAACTAGCGAGCAAATCGACCCACGGTGAGATTCCATTTGTAGGAAGTTTAAGAACAGGCAACACTAATCTATGCTGATAGAGATCAGAATAGCAATCACCTGGGCAGGGGGTGGTAGTGGTGAATATATAAATGTACACACACACACACTCACACACACACATATCTTTCAGTGAAATGTACACATTTTGTAAAAGAAAGAAACAAGAAAATAAATACATCATTTGAACAGAAAAAAAACAAAACAAAATATGTGATTGCCCAAACACCACTGCTTGAGGTTCTGATCTAACTGAGATGAGCAGCAGTCTGATTTAGAAGTTTACTCATTGATGCTATTACATTGCTGCAGGGTTGAAAATGTTGCTTGCTGAAGCCTCACTAGAAAGGCTAAGAGGAAGCAGAGTGGCTCTGTGTTGGGATTACGCCATGTGCTTGGTGCAACGATGAGGCCCCATTGGCCTTTTGTTTCTCTACTCTAACCTTGAATTGCTCTGGAAATCCCTCTCTGAATTCTGCAGATGTTAGCTCTTCACCCATGACATCTGCAAGTTTCCCATTTTTACCAGAATCACCCTCTCTGAATTCCTCATCCCTTTTTATTCATCACCAGGCTAAGGACCTGTATTAGTTGTCTTTAACTGTGTAACAAATCACCCCCAAACTTGGCAACTTAAGACAACAAACATTTGTCATCCCACACTATCTGTGGGTCAGGAACATAGACACAGCTTAGCTGGGTGTCCACAGCTCAAGATCTCTCATGACGTTGCAGTCAAGCTGCTGGCTGGGGTCTCATCCGAAAGCTTGATGTGGGGCGTGGGAGTGTTTCCAAGCTCACTCATGTGGTTGTTGCTGTGCTTCCATCCGTCACCACCCGGGTGTCTCCATAGGCAGCCTCAGGACATCGTGACTGGCTTCCTCTAGGCTGTGTGATCCCAGAGAGGGTGAGAGAGCACCCAAGATGGAAGCCACAGTCTTTTCATAACCTGATATCAGAAGTGACAGCCCATCACTTCTGCCCTATTCTGCTCATTAGAAGCAAGCCACTTAGGGGACTTCTCTGGTGGCGCAGTGGTTAAGACTCCATGCTCCCAACGCAGGGGGCCCGGGTTCGATCCCTGGTCAGGGAACTAAGATCCCACATGCGTGCCGCAACTAAGAGTTCGCATACCACAACTAAGAAGCCCACGTGCCACAACTAAGAAGCTGGCAAACTGCAACTAAGACCCGGCACAACCAAAAAATAAATAAATAAACAAATAAATATGGAAGCAAGGGTCACCTTAGAGGTTGCCAACTGCAGGACTGCTCATTGTTTCTCTGAAAACAAAAGGGGAAGAAAGAGAAAGACCCAATATTGTATATTTCTTCTCCCTTCTGAGTCCAGATGGTGGGCCCAGTGTCTATTTCCACGCTTTAAAAACCCACTCCCATTTCACTGGGTGGTTTTCAAATGGTCACGTCAAGAGAGGGATTCCTTTCAAGGAAACTTCAGTCCCTCCTTCGGTTGATACCGCCTTTGGCTGGGTCTCTCCATAGAGCCGTTCTGCGGTGGAGGGAATACTCTTTCCCAGGGGCTTCTGTCTGAACCTGTGGGCTTAAAAATGGATATGGGGGACTTCCCTGGTGGCGCAGTGGTTGGGAGTCCGCCTGCCGATTCAGGGGACGCGGGTTCGTGCCCCGGTCCGGGAAGATCCCACATGCCGCGGAGCGGCTGGGCCCGTGAGCCATGGCCGCTGAGCCTGCGCGTCCGGAGCCTGTGCTCCGCAACGGGAGAGGCCGCAACAGTGAGAGGCCCGCGTACCGCAAAAAAAAAAAAAAAAAAAGTAAAAATGGACATGGAAGGGCTTCATGAAAAACATCATTTGAGCACCTGCTGGATACCAGGCTCCATGAGTCTGGGGCTGGGAGTGCTGGGCTCCATAGAGAAGCCAGTGTGATGGGTCAGAGAGATGCAGAGGGTCAGCTTGTCAGAACCTCCCTCCCCGAAGTGCTCTTATGGGGTGAGGGATTTTGGGGGAGTTACTCGACCTTCAGGAGCTTCAATTTCCAAAGCTTCTTAACTGAGAGATTATGCCTGTGATGCCCTCAGAGCCACACTGGAGTCGGGGTGCTCCAACTAGGTCTCTGTGAAGCGTGGATACGCACGACACGGCAGCAGAGATTACCCTGCAGAACCGTATCTCACCTGGGCCAGCCTGAGACTGGGCTCAGCGGATCTTAGTGATGGTTTGAGCAAACCTGTATCCTGACGCCACGGGAGGCTCTCAGAGGAGCCGCTTCAGGGAGTGATGGCCCTGGGTCCACGTTCAGGTTTGGATGGGAGCTGGGTCAGGGTGAGCCATGTCCGGCTTCAGAGCCTGGTGGCTCTCCTGGCCGGTTCTCCCAAGACCGAGGAAAATGGGGTAGTCCAGATAAAGGGGCCGGTTTTCAATCCTCGTCATCTCCTTATGCCTTCTTGCTTGATTCTTGCCTCCTGTAACCCTTCTCAGGGATGTCACCTGGCCACTTCCTCTTGGCTAGAGAAACCTTTAAGAAGTTGCAAATTCTAGGTGGGTCCAGAGTTAGCCTCTGCCATGGGAAGTCTCTTCGGTTTTCCACCCTCCACCCCCATCCTGCGCCTCAGACTTCACATTTGGGTCTTGTTTACCAAGCGATGGAATCCCACGGTGGGTGTCAACCTCCGTCTCATCTGAGGGGCCCTCAACTTGCCCATCTGGAACAGGAGGCTGCTGAGTCCCGAGAACCTGGGGCTCCCAAGCTAGTGCTGAGTGGGTGCAAGGGCGTGTCATCCTGAAGGTCAATACCATGTGGGAAAAGTGTGGGGCTCTGTGCCCCCGCCCCCTTCCCAGCCCCAATACTATCTTGGGTAATTCCTTTAGCTTCTTTTAGATGTTTTTGCAATTTATAAATCAGAAAAATATTGAGAATCTGATAAAGTAATAAATGTGGAAGAACTCAGAAAACAGTGTAATTCAACAACAATAAACATGGATCACCTGCTAAGTGTCAGACCATGTTCTGAGCATGAAGCCAAGACAGAGCTCACAGTCTTGTGGAGAGACAGAGAAAAACAAACACATGCATGCAGAGCTCCCTGCAGAATAACAAGGCATGATGGAGGAGACAGAAGGAGGGGGCATGGTTCATAGTAAGAGGTTCAGGAAGGAAGCCCGCTCAGACCTGGATGAAATGGGCACTGAGCCATGCACTTTCCTATGAGAAGAGCATTCCAGAAGGAGGAACAGACAGGTTCCCCAGATGGAAGGTGTGTGTGCCGGTGCCTACGGTCTACATGGGCGCTCTGCCCCCAGGACTGTGATCTATGAAACAACAGAGCATCTGGGGCACTGCGGATGCTTGCAGCAGCCATGGCAACATGTGAAGCGTCTTCAGCTGATTCGTTGAAAATAAGGTCTAGAAGTCAGTCAGCAAGAAGGTTACAGAGTTCCCTGGGCTATACGGTAGGGGAAATCTGCTCAGTATTCTGTAATAACCTAAATGGGAAAAGAACTTGGAAAATAGATACATGTATGTGTATAACTGGATCGCTTTGCTGCACACCTGAAACTAACACAACGTTGTTAATCAACTATACTCCAATATTAAAAAAAAAAACGTGATGCAGATCAACAGGATAAGTTCAAAGTCCGAACTCCCTTCACAGCCCAGCCCAGCTCCAATCCCCCATATCTCCCACCACACACCTTCCCAGCCTGCACGTCCCAGCAGCAAACTTCTCACTAGTCCACAACTTGCCTCCAGCCTCGGTTCTCTGGCTAACATCTCCAGCCTCACCACTGTGCCTGACTTTTAAGAACCACCTCAAACATCATCACTTCATGAAGACTCCCATCCTCCCTGGGGTCACCCAAGCAACTGGTCACTCCTCCCAGGCCTTCTCCTTTTTTTTTTAAGATTTTGTTTTGATGTGGACCATTTTTAGTCTTTATTGAATTTGTTACAATATTGTTTCTGTTGTTTGCGTATTGGTTTTTTGGCCACGAGGCATATGGGATCTTAGCTCCCTGACCAGGGATGGAACCCGCGCCCCCTGCATTGGAAGGCGAAGCCTTAACCACTGGGCCACTAGGGAAGTCCCCATCCAGGCCTCCTCTTGCACTTGGACATTCCTCCAATGTGATTCTATTGCCCAGGGCCACTGGGAGGTACCCGAGGACCTGCCCCCATCAGTAGTGTGACAGAGCGTTAGTGAGAACTGAGGCAAACAGGCAGGGGATCACGTTAGTGACGGAGCAGAGGTGCGTCCCCTGTGATGTGGAACCACTGGAGGGTCACTGTCAGTTCATAATGACTCCAAAATACTCATAGTAAATTTCTGTTTTAATTTTATCTTTATTAGTAGTAATTTTGATGTCATATCAGAAAAAAAGTGATGCTCTGTTGCACAGTCTACAGAGCTGGCTTCATCCACACTTGGACAGTCCTGCTATGTTTCTGAGAGTCACACACCACTGCCTTTCCTTCTGGGAAGCTGCAGCGGACGCATTGCCTCCTGACAGGATCCAGTGGTTGTATGCTGGAGGGTAGAGGTGGGGCACGTTTCACCCCACGCTCCTCTCACTTAGCCCAGAGCCTGGCAGCGTGGAGGGTCCGTGGTTATTGAGATCAAACACCTGCCCAGCACCCAGCCTCCTGCCTTCCGCCTTGGAACTGGCATCTCAGCTTCCTCAGGAGTGATGAAAAAGGAAGCCGACCCTGACCTGTAGAAATAGTCTGTTTCCTTAATTCAAGGCACACAATTGTTCAGATTTTAATTATTCTGGATTCAGGATATGTCTTACAATTAGTTGGTACATTACATGGGTGTTTCTTTTTTTTTTTTTTTCTCCCTCCCACAAAAAAAGCTGTTCTGAAAACAATGCCATGTCTTACAATTGATGGCATCTTAGAGTCAAAGAAAATAGGAGTTAAAATCATGGGGTGGCAGCTGAAGGCCCAACTCATGTCGGACTCCCAGGAGCCACTGTGAAAATCATGTTCTGTTGTAAATGTCTGTTGGTGTGAGCGCAGGGCGACCGGATTCCTAGAGCCCTGGGGTTCCCTGGCCATGCCAGGATCACGGGGCAGACAAAGAAGAGTGTAGCATGGGTCCTGCCCACGTGTGGTCAGCCGTGCCAGTCTGGCCACTGGCTTTTGTACTTTTCATTCCGGAATTCGTAGAGAAGGCTGCCAGCGACGAGAGGTAACCTCGGGACACACAGGCCTGTGTCAGGCCTTAGAATTCCGGAAGTCAGTGGCCAGAGTTGCATGGAGCCAGACAGGACACATATGGGAATACAATTACAGTGAAGCCAGCGTGGCTGGAGCGGGGAAGAGGGCCCTGTTGCATGAGGGCCCAGTACGGTGAGCAGGCCCAGAACCACACCTCCTGTCACCCATTCCTCACCACACACTCCCTCAAGAGCCTCCTTGAACAAACACACCCCACGGTCTCAAAAATCTTAGAAGTGCTACGGCAACTGTCATGCTCTTGAAGAGACATACACATTAAAGGCACTGAGAAGTCCTGCAGAAACATGATGAATGTTTGTTGAATGTGCTCCAAACATCTTTGATCACAGAACCCTTTGATTCAAGTTGCATCTTATAAAATCTGAAGATAGGAATTTTCTGCAGAACCACTACTGGGCAACAGTCCTGTCTGAGAAGAATGTCTGAGAGCTGAGAACCACTTTTGTCACTCTCCAGCTGATCATGGAAAGGAGGAAGCAGAGTGGAGAAGTGAAGGGCAAGACCACAGAAGAGACCCTTTCTGGGATCCCAGTGCATGGCCCCACTTGCACGCTGGCCTCCTCCGGAAGTTGGCTTTGGCTGTTCACAGGTGTCCCCGGGGCAGTGCACTGCCAGCCCTGGTCTGACAGTTATGCGAGCCAGGTGGGTGTGCTCAGCATGGCCTTGGCACACGGGCTGAGTTGCTTTTGGAAGGATCTTTTCTCGAACAGGAGCTCACACACGCAAAAACAGCAGCAAAATACAAGGCCACACTCACCCACAAAGGTTCTCTGGTTCCTCCTGCAAACCCAGGACAGACCTTATAGAAACAAGCACTGCAGGGCATGGAGTGTGGAGCCAGACAAAGAGGACTGTTGCTCTCTGAATTAGGGAAACACAGATGCTGCTCGCCATCCTCTGGAGATTTGAAAGGAAAAATGGTGGATAATACTGGTTGATAAGCAAGGCTCGAGTTTCCTAGTTTCTCCCTAAGCCCTTGGTGACCACCTCCTGGGTGCGGGACAAACAGAACTCCAAAGTACTTTAGGCTGCAGGTGAGTCTCTGGTGCCCAGCAAACTCTAGTGGGGAAAAGGATGCAGCCCTGGAGAGGTAGTGATAGCCAGTATAAAATCGCTGGTGTCAAACCCTCCTCGAGACAGCAGGGATCTGGGAAGAGCAGGTAGGTCTTTCCAGAAGACTCACTGGAAGCATTGAGACGTGTGCTAAGTTTTGAAGGATTGGTCTGGGGAGGGGGGAGTCACATGCAGTGGGCACAGCCACAGCAAAGGCAGGGAAGCAGAACGGTCAGGATTTGCTCTTCGAGTGACGAGCTGGTGCCTGGGGTCCTGGGACACCAGCTGGGAGGTGGGGCGCAGATACCTCCCACCTGGTGGATTTGTTCATAGAGATATCTCTTGGGTACCAGACATGCAGGGAAGGGTCGCTTGGCTTCCAGCAGTCAGGAGGGAGCCATTGAGCGCCAGCTTGGGGTTGAGGACTTCTGGGGCGAGGAGGTGGATGCCGGCCAAGGGTTTGGTGTGGCAGTCATTTTTAGTGGACAGACGTGGTTGTAGAAGGGGAGCCCCTGAGCTAGGAGAGCTAGAGTGGGGAACAGTGAAGTGTCAGGCCAGGGTGATTGGGCCAGAAGCCCCAGGAAAAGTGGGGGGAGGGAGGGGCACATCCCTGCCCCCTGGTGCCAGGGTTATGGTTATGACTGAGGCCAAGTGCAGCAGGGGAGCCGGCTGTGGCCCCCACCCAGGATTCCACTGCAGATGTGTTTTTCTTTCTTTTATTTGTTTTAAAATAAATTTATTTTATTTATTTATTTTTGGCTGTGTTGGGTCTTCGTTGCTGCACGTGGGCTTTCTCTGGTTGCGGCGAGTAGGGGCTGCTATTTGCTGCTGTGTGCGGGCTTCTCTTGCCGCAGAGCAGGGACTCTAGGTGCGCGGGCTCAGTAGTTGTGGTGCACGGGCTTAGTTGCTCCGCGACATGTGGGATCTTCCCGGACCAGGGATCGAACCCATGTCCCCTGCATTGGCAGGTGAATTCTCAACCACTGCGCCACCAGGGAAGCCCCAGATGTGTTTTTCTGACCTGCACAGTGATCATTAAAAGTGGGAAACCTTTATATAGATATCTCGATTTCTGGCTTCTCCTGAACAGTTGAAAGGCCTGGCCTTCGTGGGCCCACACCTGGAGTGCTGACCAGAGCTGGTCACGTGGCACATGGGACTCGGGGACTGGGCCCTTCAGCCCCCACATCCCCACTCTACTGTCTGCCTCGTGCTCGGCCGGCTTCTCTCCCGTCCCTTTACAGCCCTGCTTTGCCCCTGACACATAGGTTCACAGCCTGGACACAGGTCAGGGGCACGAGGGGCGGCTGTTGACAGCAAGGAGCTGGGGGTAAGATCCAGCTCACATCCGGGTCCCCAGTCCTCGGCATGTCCACCCCAGGGAAGGGGCTCCTTTTGCTATTCACACAAAGATGTAGAGATGAGAGCTGGCCCCGCCCCCGAAGTCTCCCATTCATTGTTCCTACGAGTTCCCATTGGCCACAGTGGACCATGTAGCCCATAAGAAGGAGAACAAGGCGGGGGCAGGGGTCTGGGACCGACAGGGTACTGCATTCTGAGACACAACTGTCTGGACATCTTTAAAAACGCGGAGAGATCGGGATGCCAGTGCTCAGTAACGCTCAGCTTTGGGAAACGGTGGGTAAGCGTCTAACAGAGCTGTGTAAAGCTCAGAGGAGATTCGAACAAGTTGCTACCACGGGTATAAATCATTGACCGCCTGCAAGGATTTTCCTTCTGACCCTCCCAGCCTCCTGTGTCATGGTTATTTTTATTTCCCTGTTTTGCTGATGAGGAAATGGAAGCTCACAGAGGTTGAGTGATTGGCCCCCGGCCACTGCCCTTCACGCTAATACTAATACTAACAGTCATTACCCGTCCGGGCCGGGGCTGGGCTGAGCATTTCACACACTTGGGCTCGTTTAGCCCTCGCCCCATGGGAGAGCTGGGGCTACTCTTCCCGTCTAGACGGGGAGACTGAGGCCTGTAAGGGTCTGTGTGAGTTCTAAGCCACCTCCATTAATAAGACCAAAGGCCCACACCTAAGGGCTAATTAGGAAGCACAAACATGGGATTAAAACCTAGGTCTTCAATAGAGAACAGTTTTGTGGTTGCCAAGGGGGGGGGAGGGGCATGGGGGAGTGAGGGATTGGGAGTTTGGGATTAGCAGATGCAAACTATTATATATAGAATGGATAAACAGCAAGGTCCTACTGGATAGCACAGGGAACTATATTCAGTATCCTGTGATAAACCACAGTGGATAAGAATAGAACATTGAGTCACTTTGCTGTAAAGCAGAAATGAACACGACACTGTAAATCAACTGTACTTCAATTGAAAAAAAAAAAAAACAGGGCTTCCCTGGTAGCGCAGTGGTTGAGAGTCTGCCTGCCGATGCAGGGGACACGGGTTCGTGCCGCTGTCTGGGAAGATCCCACATGCCGCGGAGCGGCTGGGCCCGCGAGCCATGGCCGCTGAGCCTGCGCGTCCGGAGCCTGTGCTCCGCAATGGGAGAGGCCACAACAGTGAGAGGCCCGCACACCGCAAAAAAACCAAACCAAAACAAAACCTAGGTGTTCAGTGTAGAATCTGTACTACACCATTACTAGTACTCCTACTCCATTTTTGATGTTAACCTCCTGGTACCCTGAGCTGAGACCATCTGTTCAGGTTGTATGGTTAGGAAACTCCAAACTCTGAGCATTAACCAGAATGTTTCTAACAACTGGGAATCTGTGCCTTTCCTACGAGACAGACCACCTGTGGCTGACGCTGGTCAGTTGTAGGGATAAAGCTCGGGCCGAGTCAGCGACCTGGGTTCCAGCCCAGCCCGGCGACTCTAGCTGTGTGACGGTGGCCAGCCGCTTACCTCTCAAGGTCTCACCTGCCTCTCCTGGGACATGAGCGTGGCCTTGGCCCCTGCGTCCCGGGCTGTGGGGTCTGGTGAGATCACATATGGAATGGGCTCAGATCTGGTGCTTGGTGAGCCACTGAGGACGGGGATGGAGAGGGGGTGTGCTTCTCATCCCAGGCAGAGGGGTGAGGGCCAACCACCAGCAAGGCCAGTGAGAGTTTTGAGCCATTTCAGAGCAAGGCTGGCGATGGACCTGGGAGCACAGTCCAGCTCCAGGGACAGGATGGAGGGGCAGCCCTTTCTTCTTATCACATGCAACGCCCCCACCCCCCCAGCAGAGTGGGGAGAGAGCTCCCGGCCGCTTCCCACAGAGGAGCACCGCGAAAGACCTGCCCCAAGACCTACACCCTCCCACCCAGCCCTGCCACTTAGACACCTGGCCCTGGACTACTCAGTCCCCAGGCCCCCATGTCTCAGGATGGTCCCAGGCAGCAGGGAGCACTTAATCAGCTTCCCCTAGCCTCCTAACAATGCCAGGCATTGAGCCACTCTGCTTTTCCAGAAGCTTCTGTGTCCAAGGTCAGGCGGCCACTCAGTTATTTTCGCTCTGTCCCTGGGGTCACCACTGGGCTTATGACAAAAATTTTCCTGCTCAGGACTTGGGGAGAAGAGGAGCCCTGTGCCCACCTCCCAGCTGCCGTTTACATGCATGGCGCTGCAGGTTTGGGGGCTTAGCTCTCCCCCAGGGGGAGCCCCACATGGAGGGTACCTTTGGTCCCCCAGCTGCTGAATCTTGCTGCAGCATCCTCGAAGACACTAGAAACCTATTTAAAAGAGAAACTCTACTCTATTGCTAGTCTGTAATGACCTATGTGGGAAAAGAATCTAAAAAAGAGTGGACATATATATTTGTATAACTGATTCACTTTGCTGTACACCTGAAAGTAACACAACATTGTAAATCAACTCTACTCCAATAGAAATTAAACAAAAAAAAGAGAGAGAGAGAAGAAAGCAAGAACACCAATGTGTTGTGCTGAAGCAGCTCTGACTAGCATCAGGTCAGATGGAGCTGGGGTGGGAGCAGCAGCCAGAAGGCTTTGCAGTCCTGGATTGTTTGTCCAAGTACATCCTGTGAATATGCGAAGCTCTCTGGCCCCAGCCCGTGGCCCGGCTCCCATCCATAACACATTCAAACACTTGAAAGCAATTACAGTAGTTGGAGCTGTCAGCCTGGGCTGTTTTTTCCTAACCAGACGGTGTCCAGGTGCCCATCCCCCCTAGCAGAGGGGGAAGTGCCATGTTGAGGAGCCAGGTCAGAGCACTGGATGGGGGGGTGGAGGGGGGGGAAGAGGGGGTAGACTGAGGAAATGGACCAGGGATGGGAGAGGCTCTGGAATGTTCTGTTGTAGCAGGTAGAAGGGCAGTAACATTCCCTTCCCTGGGAGCTGAAGATAGGAAGACAGCAAGGGCTGTAAAAAAAAAAAAAAAAGGAAAAAGAACAGGACACAGGACTTCCCGGCAGTCCAGTGATTAAGACCTCGCCTTCCAATGCAGGGGGTGCGGGTTCCATCCCTGGTCAGGGAGCTAAGATCCCATATGCCTCGTGGCCAAAAAACAAAACATAAAACAGAAGCAATAGTGTAAAAATTCAATAAAGACTGAAAAAAATGGTCCACATCAAAAATAAAAAATCTTAAAAAAAAAAGAGTATTATTTTAAAAAAAAAAAAGAACAGGACAGATGTGGGAGGAGAGTGAGAAAGAAAGAAGCAGGCTGGGGTCGTGGGGAGAAGTATGAGGAACAGCAGCTCCAGGTCCAAGTCGGCAGAGTCTGTTTGAAAGAAAAGTGTGCAGGTCCGGGAGGAAGGGAAGGATGGGAGATCTCCGAGGTTTCCCTGAAATTTTCAGGTGCGAATGATGTCTCATTAAAATAGTCACAAGAGAGAAGCTGCCACCAACTTATCCATCTGGAGAATGGGTCAGGGGAGGTCTCAGGAGGAAAGAAGTCTCCGTGGAGACTGAGAACCAACACAGGGTCATGGAGCTTTCAGAGTCAGAAGGCACCTCTCGTGAATGAGAAAGCTGAGGCCTGGGGACAGTAAAGTGACAATAAAGTGATTTGCCCCAAATAATCCAGCCTGAATTCAAACCCTGAGTCCAAACCACCATGCTCTATAATAAGGCAGGTCAAAAGTATGACAAAGATATATCAAATATATCTGAAACTAATGTCATGTTTTACATCAATCATACCTCAATAAAAATATATACGATAAAGATAGATGGTGGGCTGGTGGTCAGAGCTCTCTGCCCACATCATCCTCCTACACACACTGAAACCCATATAGGATGATGGAATGTGCTGGCTTCTTGTCTCTAACAGATATTAATTTTAAAACCTGGTGTGCTTTAAACAGTACACTAGTAAAGCAGAATTTACACATCCAAACAACGACCTTGAGTTCCTTGAAAAGCTGCACACCTATGTTTAGCAATTGAACTCACATTTGTTCATTCCTTTCAGAGTAATCCATCTACAATTCATACTCATTCCTGAATGCCTATGTGAGTCAGACTCTGGTATCGGCAATTAAAAAATAAAAAAGACAGAGCTCCCACTGTGTAATTGCTAAACACAGTTACAATTTTAATCAAGGTATTGAAGGAGGGTCAGGGGAGCCCAGGAGGGCAGGACTGCAGCTGTGTGTTCAGCTGGGAGGGTTTCGTGGCAACTTTACCATGCGCTTCCCAGAGCAGACATCACTAATCAATCACAGCATTCTCTCCCAAGGAAGCTGGATCAAGCTCAGCATCTTTGTCAGCCTAGCTGAGAAGCTCATATACCTCCTCTGATTTGCCATCCCTGGGATGCTAGCTGAATCTGCCCATTTTCCAGAGGAAAGTGAGGGACAGAGAGTTCAGAAGCAGAGTGAGATCTAGAACCAGATCAGCTGACACGGGAGACTGAGCAGCTCAGAGACCCTCCCACCAAGTGGTCAAAAACCACCCATGGCAGCCTCTACTTCACCCCTCAACCCCACCCCCCTGGCCTTGGATCCACAGATAAAATTACATTCCCAAGAGCAGTGCTTGGATTTTATGAAATACTATAGAAAATGGGTCCTCAACCCCCAGGCTGTGGACCGGTGGCCATCCGCGGCCTGTTAGGAATTGGGCTGCACAGCCGGAGGTGAGCGGCGGGCAAGGGAGCAAAGCTTCATCTGCAGCTCCCCGTCGCCCCCCATCGCTCACATTACTGCCTGAACCATTGCTCGCATTACTGCCTGGACAACCCGCCCCCGTCCCCACGCACCCTGCCACCGCTGTCCGTGGAAAAATTGTCTTCCACGAACCCGGTACTTGGTGCCAAAAAGGCTGGGGACTGCAGCTATAGAAAACAATTTGTTTTTTCTTCTCTTACTATTTTTTGTTATATAATACATTCTTTTCAGAAAAACTAGAAAATACAACCAAGTAAAAAGAAAAAATTAAAGTCACCTATAATCTAACCACTGCTATTTACATTTACACTTTATCGAAAATTTTTCTAGTATCTTTCCAGGCATTTTTCTCTCTGCTTATGCATCTGAGTGGTGTGCAATTGCAGAGTAATGCATTTATCCTGTATGCCTAAATGTATATGTGTGTATATGCATACATATATGTATATATGATCTGTATGTATACATATATGCACATATATACACATATATATACATACAGACACATACATAGACATATATACATATATATGTGATCCTATCGCACACTCGTTTGTAAGCTTCCTTTTCCACTTACCAATATATTATGAATATGCAAAATTTCCCTCTGAATGTCTGTGTCACTGCCAACCTACACTCTCCTGGCCCCCATTCCTCAACCACCAGTATTATGGGTATTGAACCCCTTCATTCAGGCGGGCTTCCCAGGCAGTGGAGGGGGGTGAGCCTGGGCCCACATAGAGTACCACAGGGCTGGAGATGGGGTGAGCCAAGGAATGGAGAGTTCCAGGTAACAGTGTGCAGAGCAATGCCACGGCCTGTGTCCAGCAACCAGGAGAAACACGAGCAAGATGAGGCTGTGTCCGCTAGCCGGGAGCCAGGGCCCCCAGGCCTTCAACCGGAACGTGGTCCAGCAGGACAAGGCTACCAGACAGAGGAGGAAAGGTGGCCGCAGGACAGGACGGTGTTTTGTGGATGAGCTGATTCTCACAGTGGGCAACAGGGTGGAAAGTCCTAGAGAAACCATCACCCAGGACTTGACTGAGCAAATTGACTTGCTGGAGGGACCCCATTTCAAACCAAGAAATCCAGAGGGGGAAACAGAAGCATTCTAGTTACATTGTTATAGATTTAAAAACTGGGAAAAAGGAAAAACCTAATTCGAGTATTGAAGTTCCACTGTTTAGAAATCCACACAGGTCCAGCCCGTGAACCTGGTTGAGAGGTGCACGCCTTGGCTGGGAGGTTGTGATTGGGAGCACCTGGCACGTGATGGCCATCAATCAGTTTCTACTCTCCCTCTCTTCCTCCCTGCACCCCTCCGAAGGACATTAAACTGAACACAGCTTGAGAACAGAGACCTCATTTCCCTGCTACCACTGACAACACCCTGCACACAGTGGCTCCACCATAAACATGTGGAGTTTGTGACCCTTGCAGGACAGACAAAGGAAGAATGATGATGTCGAAAGAAGAATACCCTTGCCTGGGACTCATTACAATGGTTTGAGGTTTCAGACGGGCTCAGCGCAAAGAGAGCCTGGAATTCAGCCACGATCCCTGGAAGACATTGCGGGTGCCACGTGGGAGGGAGGGGCAGGGCCGTTCTCAAAGACAAGGAGGAGAAACCACCGAAGACATCACAGACAAGAAAGGTCAGGAGCTATAGGACCTGGGATGGAAAAAAATCTTCTAAAACAGCCTCAAAGAGCACACACTTCAGAGCTTTCCAGAAACTCTTCAGGACACAAAAGGCTGAGGAAGTATGGGTCTAGGATATGAACCTTTAGCAAGAAACCACCTCTCTGGTCTCCTACTGCCTTGGGCTGTGTTCATGACTCAGTGTCTGCCCTTCACCAGCTTCCTCTACACCTCGGAAAACAAAGACGTGCTTTCACTCATTCAGAAGGCGAGCCCGTGTAGGTGTTGGCACCGCAGCAATAGAGGGGCTAGAGCAGCAGTCCCCAACCTTTTTGGCACCAGGGACCGGTTTTGTGGAAGACACTTTTTCCATGGCTGGGGCTGGGGTTGGGGGATGGTTCAGGCGGTGCTGACAGCCATGCGGGGGCGGGGGATGGGCGCTGCAGATGAAGTTTTGCTCGCTGGAGCCCACTGCTCACCTCCTGCTGTGCAGCCCTGTTCCTAACGGACCACAGACCAGCACAGGTCTGCAGCCCCGGGGCTGGGGACCCCTGGACTAGAGGAAGGAGGAACAAAGGGACGAGGTGATCCAGAATGGAGGCGAGGCCAGTTTGGAACACGCTTCTTGTTATCCTCACTTGTGCACAGCTGAACAAGCTGGCATGTGTGTCTGGACAAGAACGGAAAGGGAGGCTGCCCCTGACTCACCAACCAGGGAATGTCAAATGGAAGGAGTGGGAAATGGGTCAGGGCATTTGCCTTTGGACTTCACGGAAAGGCTGGGAAGCAGGAATGAGCAGAGTCCCTTCCACGAAAATCTAAAAGCCAAAGGATCCAACAGATCAACTTGAAAAATTGGAAGGGCTGGCAGAGAAAAGTCCCCCCAGAAATCACCAAGGTCATGGGGGAAGATGGTGAGAAATTTTTATGCATTAGGAAAAGGTATACTAGAAAGCCAGGTTGAGGTTCCCACCAGATCTGGCTTGTCCCATCACATTGCCCACTCTGATGGGTTGGCCCCAGCTACTCATCTGGATGTCCCAAGGACTGCCCACTCTGATGACCTCATTGCCCCTTGACTACCTCACTGAAGACCTTGTCTCCAAATGAGGTCGCGTCCTGAGGTCCTAGGAGTCAGCACTTCAACATGTGAATGTTGAGGTGGACACAATTCAGTGCATAACAGAGATTAGCAGGTAGAATGTTTACTGTGGGGTGTCCTCAGGATGAATACCAGTGAAAGGGGAAGGAGAAGTAAGAATAGGCGGTGAGAGACTAGGACAGTGACATAGGGCTGACCCTACAGGGAACTGTGGAGGTAGGATGACCCTTTGGAATTGTCCTGAGTTGGGTCAAGATGCGCTTACACCCCTACAGTGATGAGTGGCCACCCAGGAAGGGCTCTAACCTTGCTTGGCTCCGTGCACCTGAGGTGGTCCCTGAAGGGGCCACAGCAGGAAGCTGTCAGCAACGCAAGTCCTTCCTTGAGGGTGGACATCTTAACCTTGAGGGTGGATGATGGTTGCACATCACAGGGACAGACCCAGCCGAGGTGCTGTGACAGTCGGGGGCCACGGTTCCTCCCCCCAACCACGGGGAGATCGGGAGAGACCTCATGCAGTGGGTGTCATTCGGCCCTGAATTAGCAGAATGGGAAGAACTGGCTCATGGGAAGCAGGTGGGAGCTCCAGGGACCACGGGGACTTCCCAGGTGGGGAAGCAGAGGCGAAAGAAATGTGGCATCACTGAGTGAGGCCCTTATAGGCAACTCCAAACATTTGTGATAGGCAGAGCAGAGAGTTTGTGGAGAGGAATGAAGGCTGGAAAGGAAAGTGGAGGCCTGAGCAGGGAGGCCTTTGCTGCCCAGATCGGTAGGTGGTGGGAGCCACCAACATTTCCAAACAGGACAACGACATGGTCAGAGCCATACTCAAGGAGATTTCTGGGGCAGCACTGTAGGAAGTGAGTTTTTGGCAAGAGGAGAACTCCTGAGGCCCCTAAGTGTCAGGGGAAGAGGGGAAGCCGCTCTGGAGTGGTGGGGGTGGACCACTGGGGATGGGCAGCAGAGGGGCTACTGAGGTAGGGCTGAGGATGTGCCATGAGGCAGCAAGGGAGGAGGGAGATGAAGACTTGACCAAGGGCGTGGGAGTTTTCCGAGCAGAAAACTCAGGAGTGGAGCAAATTTGAGAGAGAAGATAGTTCCTGTGAAGACCCTCCATGGGCAGTTGAAATATGGGTTGATAATCTGAGAACTGGTCAGGGCCGTGATGATGGATTGGGAGCCCAGCCACAGCAGGAGTCCCCGGGAGACTTCTCTTAAGGGACTTCCATTTGGGAAGACGAGACCAAGGCATAGAGCCATCAGCCCCTGATGTGTGATCCCACCTGCAGAGGAGCTGAACGGAGGCGCGTAGCTGCAGAAGGGCAGCCTGGGCAAGGGTGGGGGAAGAGGGCACTTGAGTTGGATCTTGAGGGAAGAACAGAATCTGCTTAGGAGCAGGGGGTGTGGAATAAGTTGGGGGAGGGCCCCAAAGACCTAACCAAGCCCTAAGGAATAGAGAGAAACAGGTAGAACTGATCAGCAGTTGTGAGGGTGGAGAACTAGATCTCAGCGTGGATGGAATTTACAGAGAGGATGAGTTGGAGAGGGGGCCATGGACTGAACCACAAATGAGAAGGCTGTTGAAAGGAGAGTTGTTCCTTTACTCACAATACTTCTCATAGCAAATGCGTGGGTTTTCCAAGCCAAGAAATTCTCTAATTCTCTGCAGATACCAACTGGATGTCCTACAATTTAGTTCAGTTCTGATTCTAACGACCCGGAGTTAACACAAAACCCACAGGTTAAGGGCTCAGTTCCATAAAACTCCCTGCATTTCAGATGCCAATCACAAGTAGTGGTTCCCCAGGTTACCCGCATTTCTGTCTGGTTTGGCTACAAATTGGGGGTTCCCATGACCTCCTGCTCAGCCTTGATCATCTGTTCTAACAGTTCATAGAACCCAGTGAAATAGTTTTACTTACCATTTCCAGTTTATGGTAAACGATATTGTAAACGATACAAACGAACGGCTGGATAGAGGTCTGGAAGGGTCCTAAATGTAGGAGCTTCTGCTCCCATGGAGTTTGGGGTGCACCACCCTCCTGGCTCATGGATGCATTCCCCAACCCGGAAGCTCTCCAAACCTCTTTGTTCAGGGTTTTTATGGGGGTTCCGTTACGTAGGCAGAGTTGATTAAATCCTTGGCCCTTGGTGATTAATTTAGTCCCCAGTATCTCTCCCCTCCATGGAGGTTGGGGGTGGGCTGAACGCTCCAACCCTCTAGTCATATGGCTACTTTCTCTGGCAACCAGCCCCGGTCCTGAAGCTATCCAGAAACCCCACCAAGGATCACCTCATTAGCATAAATTCAGGTATGGTTAAAAGGGCTCATTATGAATCACAAAAGATGCTCTTCTCTCCCCTATCACTCGGGAAATCCCAAAGGTTTTTGGAGCTCCTTGCTTGGAACAGAGGATGAAAATCAAATATATATTTCTTGTCATATCACAATAGCACAGTGTCTGAGGTCTCAGCCCTGGCCCCACAGCAGGTAAAGAATATAGAAGATTCACTCTATCCAGAACCCTCCCGCTGCAGCTCAGCTGGGGCTGTGCCTGGTCAGCCCCTTGCCTTGGCCTCCCAAGCAGCCCACCTGCTCCTTCACCACACCCTCAACCCCACCCACCGTCAGAGAGGTCTGGTTCTCACATTTCATCCTCATAGGTCTGTTACCCAAGTGTATGCCAGCATTGTGCTGGTTGCAGGGGCAGCTCCCAACCCCAGTTGGGACCGACAGAGTCTTTGCACTTCATCTTGGCTGCTAGAGACCAGACTTAGATGTCTGGGCCGTCCTAGTGGGTGCACAGTGGCCACCTGGGTGACTCCACTGATGTTAACCCTCTCAGATGGCCACATTGGCAGCAGCAGCCATGGAGGGGGCGCCCCCAGGGAGGGCCCAGTGTGCAGACCTTCCTTTATTCCAACTGCTTTCTGTTCCTGCAGTTTAAGAAGAAAACAGGCAGCCCATCCCTCCTTGTAATAAATGCCTCTGAGTATTTGAAGACAGTAGTTAAGTCATGCCTGAGCTTTCTCCTCTCCAAACTAAACAATCTCAGCCCCTGTAACCTTTCTTGGCAAAATTTAAGGCCCATATGCAGAGGGAAAGCAAAACAAAACCATCTGATGGGGGAGGCCTCCTATCTCCAGCCCAGACTCTGCGTTTGAAACTTGCGTCTTTAATTACATGTAAATTGGGTAGCTCCGAGCATTGGAACCAGTGAGAGACCAGGTGTTCATCAAGCCCCCCGTGCGTTTGGCTGCAAAGCTTCGTGCGAGCGCCCAGCTGAGGCTTGCATTTCTTCTGTGCTCAGATGCATTTGGGGGGATGAAAAGGTACATCGCTGGGCAGTGGCCCAGAAGCCCAATCTGCTGAAACTTCCTGCCCCAGTCTCCTAGGGGTGGGATGGGTCCCAGGAGCCTCTAGAGAGCCAGGCGGCCTGCTGGGAAGGCTGCCCTCTGACCCCACAGAAGCTGGCAAGACCGGTTTCCCAGGAACTCTCAGTGGAGCTGGTAACCTTGCCTGTCAGCTCTCCCCAGAGACTTCCTGCTGCTTCTAAAACAGGAGAGAGGCTGCCTGGACTGAGTATCCTCAGTGGGGTCCTCATATCACATTCAAATTCCTTCCTGAGGTGGTTTCCTGGGGCACCTTTCCCAGGAATTCACTGGGTGTCTTAAGAGACCCCAGGTTAGTGGGTTCTGTCCTCAGGTTTTGCCGGCTGTGGACCAACTGTCCTTTGGGTCTCCGGGGCCTCTTTCTTCCTTCAAAGCCCAGTGTTTGTAGATCAGGCCGAACTTCCAGAAACAGGAGAGTCACATTACAAGCTCACTTAAGCAAATTCAACACATTTTTCTAAATAAATCAAAGTTATTTGGACAGTGCCGGTACTTCGTATGTCATTCTCATCATACCCAGGAGGGCATGGGGAGGGGAGGGTACATTCGTGCACCCCTCCGTCCGTCTGCGCTGTCCTTCCTGCTGGCTGTTCAGGCTGGAGGCCCCTTGTTTTATAGTACGGCCTCTAAGTAGAAGTCTGAAACTGGGGCTCAACCAGAGAAAGCATCTTTTCCAGCGTTGGAGAAAAAAAATGTGCTGTGTAGACTTTTCAATAGCAAAGGAGGTGATCTCAAATGCGGTACCTCCGTTAGGATTTTCAGAAGTTTTGGCTACGTGAAAACTGTGCCTTGGGGTGACTTTAGAACTTCGCCCCCAGGTAGAGGTGCCCCCACTGTGTGGTCCCTGGCAGGGACTCAGCCACTGGACCCTAAGTGAGGGCAGCCCCACATCCGCCTTCCTCACTCCTGTATCCCCAGCCCCCAGGACACTGCCTAGCGCTTGCAGGCCCTTAATGAGTAATTTCTGATTGGCTTGACTGGTTGAATTAACTCACTAGAGACACAAAGTCCCACTTGGATATTTATGGCATGCCTGCTGTGTAAACTACTCTATGCCTGGTAGGGGACAGGGATTCAGAGACAAAAATCACACTTGCTTTCCCCAAATGTACATAAAGCCAACAAGAAGACAAGACATTGACATGTCAAAAAATGTAAATAAGGGCTTCCCTGGTGGCGCAGTGGTTGAGAGTCCTCCTGCCGATGCAGGGGACACGGGTTCGTGCCCCGGTCCGGGAAGATCCCACATGCCGCGGAGTGGCTGGGCCCGTGAGCCATGGCCACTGAGCCTGCACGTCCGGAGCCTGTGCTCCGCAACGGGAGAGGCCACGACAGTGAGAGGCCCGCGTACCGAAAAAAAAAAAAAAAAGTAAATAAAATATAAAATGGTTTACCCCAACCATGCCAAAGCTGCGTTCACAGAAACAAATTCTGTCACCAAACTCCCGTTTTCTAAAGCAGTTTTTCCTAAAGCATGTTTTTCAGGATATCAGTTTCTTTGGGTGTTAATGTGAGAAAAAAAAAAATGTGGTGGTTAGATGAATTCAGGACCAATTCAGGCAGATTTCTTTAGCACAGGCTTTCTTGAAAACCTTTTTTTTAGAAAAAAAAAAAAAAAAGCTTTAGTGGAAGTTCCCTGATGGTCCAGTGGTTAGGAATTGGTGCTTTCACTGCTGAGGCCCCGGATTCAGTCCCCGGTCAGGGAAATAAGATCCTGTAAGCCGCGCGGCATGATCAAATAAACTAAAATAAAATAAAAAAGCTTTCTTGAGCTAGAATTTATACATAACAAAATTTATCCATTTTAGGTGTCCAATAGGTTTTATTTTAAAATTATTTTATTGAAGTATAGTTGATTTACAATGTTTTGTTAATTTCTGCTGTACAGCAAAATGATCCAGTTATACATTTATATACATTCCTTTTCATATTCTTTTCAGTTATGGTTTATCACAGGATATTGAATATAGTTCCCTGAGCTGTACGGTAGGACCTTGCTGTTTATCCATCCTATATATAGTAGTTTGCATCTACAATAGCTTTTCGTATATTTATAGTTGGGCAGTCATCACCATGGTAACTATAGAACATTTTCATCACCCCAAAATGAAACCTCGTGGCCATCTGAAATGACCCTCCCACCTAGGCAACCACTAATCTACCTTCTGTCTCTGTAGATTTGCCTGTCCTCACCGTGTCATATAGACGGAATCATACAACATGTGGCCTTTTGTGACTGGCTTCCATAACATAATGTTTTCAAGGTTCGTCTAAGTTCATCAGCCCTTCATTCCTTTTTGTTGAGGATTGATATTTTATTGTCTAGTGATGTCACATTTTGTTTATCTCTTCATCAGTTGGTAGACATTTCATGGGCACATTTTGTGTGAACAGGTTTTCAATTCTCTTGGATATATACCTCGAAGTGGGATTACTGGGTAACTCGGTGACTCTATATTTCATTTTGAGGACGCACCCAACTGTTTTCCAAAGTAGCTACCCCGTTCTACATTCCCATCAGCAGTGCATGAGAGTTCTAATTTCCCCATGTCTTTACCAATGCCTTTTATTGTCCCTTTTTTTTTGTGCTAGCAATCCTAGTGGGTGTGAAGTGGGGTTTGATTTACATTTCCCTAATGAACTAATGATGTGGAGCATCTTTTCCTGGGCTTTGGAATCTTTGATATGTTGATCGCTTTGTGAATCTTCCAAAGGGGACACAGTGCGCAACAGTTCCTAATGCATTGCACCACGGATCACCCTTGCACAGGGCAGCTCCTGGAATGCGAGCCCACACTCCAAAGCTGGGATGCACTGGCCCAAAGCTGTCTGTGCCCGGAAATGTGAGTTTGGGGAACACCTTTAGGGCATTACTTTTACAAGATTTTCTCAAAGTAACGAATTCTTAACTCTTTGCTGTTTTACATGAAACTTTGTCAAGGGTAATTTTGGCTAAAATGAAAAGGGAAAAGCAGGCTAAGATCTATCTCCTTGAAAACTGTAAAAATTTTGTTGTTTGACAGGGAGAGTTGAGGAAGTTGAACCCCCCACGCCCCCGTGTCCCTTCTTGTGGCCAGCAGTGGCCAACTCTGCAAGATTGTCTTAATGCTTTTGCCCCCGAAATGGTTCAGGCATAGCTGGAGACATGGTGCGGGGCATCTCGGTTGCGCTGGGTTGTCTCAGCTTGACTGGGGACTCCAGGTTCCCAGAGATCACTTCACGGGGACAGAGAGGCACTCTAGTCCCAGTTCTGTCCCAACACATGTAGTGATGAGGTCCTGGGCGTCCTGGGCTTTATAAGCCAAACAGACCATAGGCCAGAACTTCCCAAGAGTAGGAGAAGCAGTGCCTATCTCCTAGTCCGTTCATGGCTCTGGTGTCTTTTCGGGAGCATCTTCCCTCTGTCCTCCCCGGAGCCAACCACAACCTCATCCGGGCCCTCTAACAGTGTCCACGCCTCTGATTCCCCGGGGGGCGTCTCTGTTCATCCTGTGATTATGGGCTTTGAGTCTCCTCCGGGGTCTTCCCGAAGCCCAGTGTGGCCTCCAGGCACACCGCCCTGGTGTGCGTGCCTCCCAAGCCAGGCATGGCCTCTCACCCGAGCCCTATGACAAGTCCTTTGCCAGAAGCTGAAGCTTTCTCCTCAGTATAATTCAAACGTGCCCCTTCTTGCAACACCCAAAACCGTGGTAGGGATTTTATTCTTTTTTTTTTTGCGGTACGCGGGCCTCTCACTGCCGTGGCCTCTCCCGTTGTGGAGCACAGGCTCCGGACGCGCAGGCTCAGCGGCCATGGCTCACGGGCCCAGCCGCTCCGTGGCATGTGGGATCTTCCCGGACCAGGGCACGAACCCGAGTCCCCCGTATCGGCAGGCGGACTCTCAGCCACTGCGCCACCAGGGAAGCCCAGGGATTTTATTCTTCTTATTTTTTTTTAGTAGAGAGACAGGGATGAAAAGGGGGATATTTGGGTCTCCTGAATTCCATAGCCACGCTCTTGGTTGAACCTACCAGTGGCTGGTTTTCCTAAGCTGCTGTGCTGCTGTCTTCCTTGTCTTCTTTGTCTGGAGGAAATGACACCTGCCTCTTTGGTGCTTTTCATCAGTCACTTTTCATCACATCTGGTCTTTCCCTCTAAAGAATTAGCCTAACTGGTCACGCTGGGTGGTACAGCCTGGACTGGACCCCTGAGTCAGAGTCCCTGTCTCTCTTCTTATCTGTGCTAGGGCAGGAGAGGACCTCAAAGCTTCCCCTCACTCCAGCCTCACTGCCTAAAGGGGCACAAGACCCTCCAGGCTATGGGGACAGGCACACTGGAGCAGCCCAGGAACCTCTCGAGCCCTACATCCTCTCATAAAGCTTATGATAAAACTTGATAATTTACTTTATGATTGCCATAGCTTATTATAAAGTTAAAATAATCCGTGGGGTTGGTGTCAAGATAGACATATAGATCAGTGGGACAGACTTAGGAGTACAGAAGTAGACCCACATGTACATGGTCGATTTTTTTTCTGACAAGGGACCAAGGAAATTCAGTATAGAAATGGAATCTTCAACGAATGGTGCTAGGAAAACATGGGCAGCCATATACAAAAAAAAAAAAATCCTTCACATTATACGGCATCAACTCAAAATAGATCATAGACCTAAATGTAAGAGCTAAGACTATAGAACTCTTAGAAGAAAACATACGAGAACATCTTAGTGACCTTGGTTTGGGCACCAATTTGTTAAATTCAACAAATAAAATGCAAATCATAAAAGAAATAATCTATTGACTGGATCTTATCAAAATAAAAAATAAGCTTTTGCTCTTCAAAAGACACTTAAGACAATGAAAAGGAAAGCCACAGACTGAATATATTTGCAAAACGTATACATGACAAAGGTCTTGTACTAGAATTTATAAATAAGTTATTTATAAGAAGACAAACAACGTAATTTTTTGAGTGGGCAAAAGATCTGAAAGAAAACTTCACCAAAGAATGCACAGAATTGGAATTTAAGCACATGAAAAGAGGCCCGACATTGTTAGTCCTTAGGGAAATGCAAATTACAACGAAAATGAGACTAACCCACGTGAGTGAATAAAATGAAAAAGACTGACCATCCCAAATGTTTGCAAGGGTGTGAAGCAACTGGAACACTCGTTCACTGCTGGTGGGAATGGAAAATAGTATGACCACTCTGAAGAGCATTTTGTCAGTTTTTTTAGAAAGCTAAAAATATATCTACCATATGACTCAGCCATTCCACCCCTTGTTATTACACAGAAAGAAAGAAAGAAAGAATATATTCACACAAAGATTTGCACCCCAATGTTCATAAAACATTATGAACATAAACATTATAAAACATTTATAAAAACATTTATAAAAAATGTTTATAAAACATGGAAAGTAGCACAAGAGGACCCCAGCAAATGAACAGATTAACAACTTGTAACATATCCATCCAATAGAATGTTACTCAACAATAAAAAGGAAGAAAAGATTCATGTACACAAAAGCATGATTGAATATCAAAATAATTATGCTGAAAAAGAGAAAAAAGGCAAACACAAGTACATACTATGATTCTAGTTATATAAAATGGTAGAAAAATGCAACTAATCTATAGTAACAGAAAGATTGGTAGTTGCCTCTTGGGGGAGAGGGAGTTGGAAGGCTGCAGGAACTGCAAAGTGGCAGAAGGAAACTTTTGGGGGTGATGTATATGTTCATTATCTTAATTGGAATGACAGTTTCAGAGATGTATAAATATGTCCAAACTACTCAAATATACAATTTAATTATATAAGGTTTATTAAGTGGCAATTATACTTTGATAAAGTTGTTGCCAAAAAAAAAAAAAAAGAACTCTTATCTTCTGGAGATAGACACTGAATGTTTTACAAACAAAGTTATCTAAGTACTGAAATTTGTTTCAAGATAATACAGGAATGGGGTGTGAAGTAGGTGGTGACACAGATACAAGGGTGATATAGAAAACGGGCCACCAAATGACAAATGTTGAGGCTAGGCTCATTTGCATGTATGTTTGAAATACCACATTTAACAAAACGCCTACTAGAAAACGTGACTTTAACCCTAAGAATGTGGCACAGCTTATCGCCATGTTCCTTTCTTTGGCTTTCTTTCTTTCTTTAGTCAGAAACCTCATTAGCTTTTATTTAGTTTAATAAAAATATGTATGGGTGACACACTCCAAATGAATTGGTTAAAATTGATGTGAAACAATTAATTAATAATTAATGCAGGGGACTTCCCTGGTGGTCCAGTGGTTAAGGCTCCACACTCCCAGTGCAGGGGGGCCCAGGTTCGATCCCTGGTCAGGGAACTAGATCCTGCATGTCTCAACTAAAGATCCTGCATGCCGCAGTGAAGATCCCATGTGTCACAGCTAAGACACGATGCAGCCAAAAATAAATAAATAAAATAAATAAAAAATAAAAACAATGATAAAACGGATAAAAATAGAGTCAACCTTTTCAGAACTCTGGAAATTAACCAAATGCTAGCAGCTATCCAGGGAATATTTATGCAAGCAACACAAAACAGTGAGTTTTACAGCATTTTAACCTGTCCCACGCCCATCGCTCTCTCTCTCCAGCTCCATGGTAACCTTGAAAGCCAACAGCTTCCATCATGAGAAAAACCAGTCTGGTGGTTCTCTGGAAGACCTCACTTGCAACTCTGTCCTTGTTTAATCTGATTTGGAGTTTCCCCAGTAGAAAAGCCATTTCCTCTAGTGCATTTGTTAAAAACATTTAGAGGTAGTTGTTCAGCTTCATGGATGTTTGAGGGAGTGGATAATAGCTGGGACAAACAAGAGGCTAACCAAAATGCTTAAAGTAAAAACTGGGGAATAGGAATAATATGAAAAGCTCTGTCATATTCTGGGGAATCTAGAGGGCCCTCAGACCTTTAAGGAAATCTCAGTCCTATCATTAGCTGACCATTAACTTAACCAAGCAGAGACTTCAGTAGCTACACAGGACAAAGAATGCAGACTTTACAGAATTACATCAGAAAAGTCACTAAACAACCAAACACCAACAATAAACAGCAACAACAACAAAACCAGGGAAGTGGAGGAGAGATTCCGATTTCCAGAGTTGCCACATTATGTTATTTAAAATGTCCAGGTTTTAATAAAAAATTATAAGACATAGAAAGAAATAAGAAAGTATGGTCCATAAAAAGGGAACATGTAATCAACAGACACTGTCCTTGAGGAAGCCCAAACATAGGACTTCCCGGACAAAGTCTTTAAATTTAGCTCAAAGAGCTAAAGGAAATCATGTCTAAAGAACTAAAGGAAAGTAGGAGAATAGTGTCTCACTTAATAGAAAATATCAATAAAGAGATAGAAATCATTTTCTAAAAACAATCAAATAGAAATTATGGAGTTGAAAAGTACAATAACTGAAAATTCACTAGAAGGGCTCAACAATGGATCTGACTAGGAGGAAGAAAGATTCAGTAAACTTGAAGAGGGGTCAATTGAGATTATCCAGAACCTCAGAGACCTGTGCGACACCATCAAGCATACCAACATACACATAATGGGGAGTCCCAGAGGAGCAGAAAAAGAGAAAGTGGCAGAAAACAAGAAAAGTTGAAGAAATAATGTCTGTCAACTTTTCAAATTTTATGAAAAACATTAAACTACACATCCAAGAGGCTCAATGGATTCCAAGTAGGACACACTAAAATATATCCACACCTAGACGCATCATTATCAAAATCTCAAAAGTCAAAGACAAAGACAGGATCTTGACTTGTCACACACAAGGGATCCTCAGTAAGACTGAGCTGTTTTCTCTTCAGAATCCATGGAAACCAGGAGGTGGTGGAATGATATATGAAAAGTGCTGCGAGAAAAAGATGATCAACCAAGAATTCTATATCCAGAAAAACAGTCATTAAAGAATGAAGAAGGGCTTCCCTGGTGGCGCAGTGGTTGAGAGCCCGCCTGCCGACGCAGGGGACACGGGTTCATGTCCCGGTCCGGGAAGATCCCACATGCCACGGAGCGGCTGGGCCCGTGAGCCATGGCCGCTGAGCCTGCGCGTCCGGAGCCTGTGCTCCTCAACGGGAGAGGCCACAGCAGTGAGAAACCCGCATACCACCAAAAAAAAAAAAAAAAAAAAAAGAATGAAGAAGAAATTAAGGCATTCCTAGATAAAAACTGAGAGCATTTCTCGTTGACAGACCTGTTCCTATAGGAAATACTGAAGAGTCCTTCAGGCTGAAATGAAAGAACAGCAGCTTGAATCCACACAAAAATAACTGAAGAGGACCAGTAAAGGTAACTACATAGGTAACGCACAAGAGAGTACAGATGTACTTTTTGTTTGTAATTCTTTTTTCCTCTCCTATTTGATTTGAGACAACTGCATAAAGCCATAATAATAAATGTCTATTGATGGATATGCAAAATATAAAGATGCATTTTGTACAATACAGGACAAAAGAGGGGGGTGGGAAATGAAGCAACGTAGGAGCAGAGTTTTACATACTATTGAACCATTTAGTATTGTTAAAGTGGTATTAATATAAACTAGATTGTCATAAATTAAGGTGATAATTATAATCCCCAAGGGAATCCCTAAAAAAAAAGAATAATAACAACTAACATCATAGTTAATGATGAAAGACCAAAAGCTTTCTGTCTAAGATCAGGAATAAGACAAAAATATCCATTCTCACTATTTCTATTCAACTTTGTACTGAAGTTTCTAGCAGGGGCATTTATGCAAGGAAAAGAAATAGAAGTCATCCAGATTGGAAACAAAGAAGTAAATCTATCTCTGATCTTGTATGTAGAAAATCCCAAGGGACCCGCTAAAAAACTATTAGAATTAATAAAGGAGTTTAGCAAGGTTGCCAGATACAAAATCAGTATTTAAAAAAAAATCCGTTGAATTTTTATACACTAGTAAGGAGTAATCCAAAAGTTAAATTAAGAAAATAATTCCATTTATAACAGCGTCACAAAGAATAAAATACTTAGGAATTAATTTAATCAAAGGGGTACAAAACTTTATACGCTGTAAACTGCAAAACATTGTTGAAAAAATTAAAGATAACCTAAATAGGGCTTCCCTGGTGGCACAGAGGTTGAGAGTCCGCCTGCCGATGCAGGGGACACAGGTTCGTGCCCCGGTCCGGGAGGATCCCACATGCCGCGGAGAGGCTGGGCCCGTGAGCCATGGCTGCTGAGCCTGCGCGTCCGGAGCCTGTGCTCCACAGTGGGAGGGGCCACAACAGTGAGAGGCCCGCGTACCACCACCCCCCCCCAAAAAAGAAAAAAACTAAATAAATGGAAAGACATTTCTTGTTTGTGGATTGTAAAATGTAATATTGTTATGATGGCCATGCTCTCCAAACTGACCACCAGATTCAACACAATGCCTACCAAAATTCAACCTCCTTTTAGGAGAAATCAATAAACTAACTCTAAAATTCACGTGGAAATATAAGGGACCCAGAATAGCCAAATAATCTTTAAAAGAAGAACATGGTTAAATGATTCACACTTGCAGATTTGAAAACTTTTACAAAGCTACAGTAATCAAGACCGCATGGTATTGGCATAAGGAGAGATACATAGAACAATGGAATAGAATTGATAGTCTAGAAATAAACCCATATATTTATGGTCAATTGATATTCAAGAAGAGTTCCAAGACAATTCAATGGGAAAATCATAGTCTTTTCAACAAATGATGCTGAGACAACTAGATATCCACCTGCAGAAGAATGTAATTAGACTTCATACTCACACCACACAAAAAATCAACTTCAAGTGAATCAAAGACCTAACGTAACAGCTAAAACTATAAAACTTTTAGAAGAAAACATAAGTCTTTGTGACTTTGGATTAGGCAATGATTTCTTAGATACGCTATCAGAAGCATAAGCATCTAAATTAAAAATAGATATAGTTAACATCATGAAAACTAAAAACTGTTGTGTTTCAAGGACGCCATCAAGAAAGTGAAAAGCCAACTCACAGAACGGGAGAAATACTTGCAAAGCATACATCTGACAAGAGTTGAGTATCTAGAATACAGAAAAAAATTATTACAACTCAACAGTAAAAAGATAAATACCCCAGTTAGAAGATGGATGAGAGATCTGAATAGACATTTCTTTGAAAAAGATATACAAGTAGTCAATAAGCAAATGAAAAGATGCTCAACATCGTTAGTCATTAGATAAATGCAAGTAAAAACCCCAATAAAATGCCACTTCACACTCAGTAGGATGATTAAAATTTAAAAAAGCAAGATAAACCCAAGTATTGTTGAGGATGTGAAGACATTTGATCCCTCAATATGTTGCTGGTGGGAATGAAAAACTAGTGCAGCCACCGTGAAAAAGAGTTTGGCAGTTCCTCAAAATGTTAAGCACAGATTTACCGTATGACCCAGCGATTCCACTCTTACATATATAAGCGAACTGAAAACATGTTCACACAAACACTTGTGCATGGATGTTCGTAGCAGCGTTCTTTATGATAATGTCCATCAACTGATAAATGAAGAAACACAATATCAGGACATTATTCAGCTATAGAAAGGAATGAAGTACCAATGCACGCTAAAACATGGATGAACCTTGAAAACATTATGCTAAGAGAAAGAAGCTGGTCTCAAAAGTCCATATAATTTATGGTTCCATTTAAATGAAATGCTTAGACAGGCAAATCCATAGAGACAGGAAGTAGATTAATGGCTGTCAGGAGCTGAAGGAGAAGGAGATGGGGAATAACTGTTAATCGTACCGGCTTTCTCTGGGGGGTTATGCAAATGTTCCAGAATGAGATAGTGGGGATGGTTGCACAGCCTTGTGAATATACTAAACGCCACTGAATTGTACACTTTAAAGGGGTGAATTTTATGACAAGTGAATTATATCTCAATTTTCTAAAAAAGCGAATGCAGTCTGATGGTTCAAAATTCAAAAGACACAAGAGTCAGCAATGATAAGTCTTCCTTCTTCCTATGAAAGCAGCCACCCATCGCCCCTGCAGCCCTTGGGATCCATGTTCATTAAGGACTCAATTTTCTACTGTTCAAGATGTTGTCTTAGGGCTTCCCTGGTGGCGCAGTGGTTGAGAGCCCGCCTGCCGATGCAGGGGACACGGGTTCGTGCCCCAGTCCGGGAAGACCCCACATGCCGCGGAGCGGCTGGGCCCGTGAGCCATGGCCGCTGAGCCTGCGCGTCCGGAGCCTGTGCTCCGCAATGGGAGAGGCCACAACAGTGAGAGGCCCGCATACCGCAAGAAACAAACAAACAAAAAAAAAGAGTGGACAACCTTAGATTTGGGCCAGGAGGCACCACGTGTGCAGATTGCACTTCTTTTTCTCGTGGTGGTCTTAGAAAGGGGCCAAATTCCTTAAGCCCTAGTGGCTGACACATTCCTTGTGCTCTAATGACATAAGGTAAGCTGATTCTCATGTCTGAAGAATCAACTAGAAGAACATAGACAGTTTAGGAGCGAGGTCACAGGCGTAAGAAGAGCTGACGAGGGCTGATTATTCAGGCTTACCGTCCAGGAAAGAAGTACTTATTGAGTGCCTACTGTGTGCTGAGTATCATACCCTTGTTTCCATACTGGAAATGCAGGACTCCTTTACCCAATCAAAAACATGTCATAAGTGCCTACTGCATAGAGTTTTAGGTTCCACACACTGAAAACGGTCTAAGATGCCTGGGATACAACTTTCCTCCTTCTCTTTACCTCCTTGCAAGAGCCTTCAATATTAGATCCTGTTTATAATTCCTTCAACTTTAATTTTACCAAAGAGGCATTTGGCTTAGCCAAAAACAACATTAAACTGTATATACTTTTGTCAGTCTGAGACTGGAAAATCAAAACATGACCTTTTCTTTTTTTTTTAACATCTTTATTGGAGTATAATTGCTTTACATTGTTGTATTAGTTTCTGCTGTATAACAAAGTGAATCAGCTATACGTATACTTATATCCCTACATCCCCTCCCTCTTGCATCTCCCTCCCACCCTCCCTATCCCACCCCTCTAGGTGGTCACAAAGCACCGAGCTGATCTCCCTGTGCTATGCGGCTGCTTCCCACTAGCTATCTATTTTACATTTGGTAGTGTATATATGTCAATGCCCCTCTCTCAAGTTCGTCCCAACTTATCCTTCCCCCTCCCCATGTCCTTAAGTCCATTCTCTACATCTGCGTCTTTATTCCTGCCCTGCCCCTAGGTTCTTCAGAACCATTTTTTTTTTTTAGATTCCATATATATGTGTTAGCATACGGTATTTGTTTTTCTCTTTCTGACTTACTTCACTCTGTATGACAGATTCTAGGTCCATCCACCTCACTACAAATAACTCAACTTTGTTTCTTTTTATGGCTGAATAATATTCCATTGTATATATGCGCCATATCTTCTTTATCCATTCATATCTCCCCATCCCAGCCCCACTAGCCCATGAAGAAGAGAATCTCATTGGTAGCTGTTTTTTCTCAACAGTACCGTGACCACAGTCTGAACTATATCCAATAATGTTGATAGGATGATTTTAAATTATGTTGTCTTTAACTTTGTTTTATCAAGGAGGCTATGAAGTCTCTGACCCACCCTAGTCTTGTCTTTTCATTTGGAAAGAGAAGATTGTGCTCTTTGTAAGAGGCCTTACATTATTACTGGAGCCATGGATGGAATTTTCATATGTAAGCTTATTGAAATGGCAGTAATTTTCTACCTGCCCTTTACTGCACAGACTATCTTTACACTTTCTGAGGAGTTAAATTGAGGACTAAAACTACAAATGTTTTACTACTTATTTTTTTTAAGATGAATGTTGTATTTATATGTATTAATGTGTTGTATTTAGGCAACCCGCTTATATCTTTTTTGTTCTCCAGCTGGTATTTCCTGTTTCCAGTGATACAAACTGGCTGTGATGGTTAATTTTACGTGTCCGCTTGACTAGTCTAAGTGATGCTGAGATAACCAGTAAAGCAATACCTCTGGGCATGTCTGTGAAGGTGTCTCTGGGAGAGGTTAGCATTTGCATGGTAGACTGAGGGATGCAGAGGGACCCTCACCAAGGCCGTGGGCATCTTCCAATCTGTTGAGAGCCTGAATAGAATAAAAAAGCTAAGGGAAGACAAATTCACTGCCTGCTTGAGCTGAAACATCCATCTTCTCCTGCCCTGGGACATCAGTGCTTCTAGGTCTTGGGCTTTCGAACTCAGACCAGGTCTTACACCATCATCCCGCCTCCCCCATTCTCAGGCCTTTGGACTCAGACTGAATGACACCATCAGCTTTCCTGGTCCTCAGCTTGCATGTGGCAGGTGGTGGACCTTCTCGGCCTCCATAACCACGTGAGCCCGTTCCTATCATCAGTTCCCTCTTATATATGTCTCTCTATACACACCCTATAGGTTCTGTTTCTCTGGAGAACCCTGACCAGTACAGTGGCTCCTTCAGAAAAGACACCATCGAAGCCCAGCTTTCTCACAGGGGACTTTTCTGCTCTCAGGAGAACTTGGGAAAGGGCAGTCTGGCCTTCAGGGGACAAAGTGGAGAAAGGGTCTAGTGCTAAAAACACTCACATGGTCACATGGGGAATGGGCGCTATGCAATATGCCTAACTCTCAGGCTGACTTTTCTAGAACCTGGGAGGGGAGGTGTGCCCATCCCCGTTCCGACTGGGGAGCCCCGTGCTGTTCAGGAGAGTCCCTGCAGACTGGCCACCAGTCTGGGCCCTGTTTGTCTGCATTGTTGAACCGGCAAAGACATGCCGGGCCTACGGGGGTGCTGACAGTACCTCCTGGTAGGAAGGAAGATGGGGTCCATGAGGCTCGAAAGTCTGGGGACTGAAAACAAGCCCAGGGACCCAGGGAAGGAAGAGCAGCTCAGGTCGCCACACTTGAGTCACCACACCAGCTCTAAGTCAGCACAAGGCTCTTAATCGTCTTCCTATGAAAAAGGTGTGTCTGGAGACCCAGTGGCCAAGGGTGAGTCACAGGTAAGGTGGCCAACCATCCCAGTTTTCAGGGGACAGAAAGGTTTTCCAGGATTTTGGGTTTTAAAGCCAGGAAAGGAAGCCGGGATGAGTAGGTCACCCTGGGAGGGACCTACAAGGGTCAGACATGAAGGATGTAATTCACTCTAGGGTGCAAGCCATGTTCTGAATCGTCTGGTAAAGGCCATGTTCTCACCAGGAACCGCCCCCTCCCCGAAATGAGAACCGGCCATTCTAATTCTGCCTGTTCTCTTGCCGGTCCGGGGTCAATAGATCCCTCCCCATGGCCAGGCCCTGGCTTTCAGCCCCACGTTGGCCTCTGCTCCATCCTCCAGAGATGAACCAGAAAGCAGATCTGGGAGAGGACAGCCTGGGGTCCTCTGCTACCCTGGTGAGGGCACCCACCCTGCTTGCACTGCATTTTCATTTAAAGCATTATATTTGCAAACCAAAAAAAGAAGGTCTAGAAATGCAGAACTCCACCTGCCTCTCAGAGAGAATAAATCCCAGGTGCATTTAAAAAAATGACAATCCCGAAAGGATTTATGAGTAGCAAACTGTAATTAAAAAACTCATCTTTTTATCCAGAAAGCAACACACATTCTTTTCTTAAGTTGTGTTTCTTTGTTAAAACGTCCTGCCTCTCAGAGGTGTAATATGTCCATCAGGACAAACACTGAAGCATGCCCGTTTAATACCTTCCACACGCCACATGGGTCCAGCAGGGATGTAGTTACAACAGAAAAACAGCAGGTATGGCCACCAAACCAATAAAAATGATGGAAAAGACAATTTCTCAATTTAAGCCCCAGTCTATGCCTGGGTCAAAAATCCATCTGCTTGGGTTCAAATTCTGACTCACTCAGGCACGTTACTTACCCTTCTAAGCCTCAGTTTCCTCATCTGTGGCATCCTCCTCTCCTACTGGCAGTTAGCCTGAGGCCTAGTGGACAGCAAGTGCTCAGTTGCTATTACAATTCATCCTTCCTACGAGAGGCTATTTTTTTTTTAATTAATTTTTATTGGAGTATAGTTGTTTTACAATGTTGTGTTAGTTTCTACTGTACAGCAAAATGAATCAGCTATACATATACACGCATCCCCTCTTTTCTGGATTTCCTTCCCATTTAGGTCACAACAGTGCATTAAGTAGAGTTCCCCGTGCTATACGGTATGTTCTCATTAGTTATCTATGTTATACATAGTATCAATAGTGCATATATGTCGATCCCAATCTCCCAATTCATCCCACACCCACTCCCCCACCCCCCACCCCGGTATCCATACATTTGTTCTCTATGTCTGTGTGTGAGACACCTTCTTGAATCTCACAGATGTGTCCCTTGCGATTGCAAAGGCAGCTTTGTAAATCTTGGCATCTCAAGGGAGCCAGGAGCCCTCAGGGACTCACCTGGTGGCCCTTTTGCAGGTGGGGAGAGGGAGGTCCCAAGAAAGGCTGCGATCCACTCTGGGCCACACAACAGGTAACCAGGGTGAACTCTCTGGACTCCCTCTTTGGGGCTCTTTCCACGATAACTGGCTGTCATTCTTCTGTTGGACATGGAAGTACAGCCAAAAGGAAACCAGAGGGGATTTTTTTGTTTTTATTATTGTTCTTTTGTTGGTTTTGTTCAGTTCTGTTTTTTCTTTTTGTTTTTATGTGTTTGAGATTTTACTGTTTTTTAAAGAAATTTTTAAAGACCTTTTTTTTGATGTGGACCATTTTTTAGTCTTTATTGAATTTGTTACAACATTGCTTCTGTTTTATGTTTTGGTTTATTGGCCCCGAGGCATGTGGGATCTTAGCTCCCCAACCAGGGATCGAACTCGTACCTCCTGCATTGGATGGCGAAGTCTTAACCACTGGACCTCCAGGGAAGTCCCTGTTTGTTTGTTTGTTTTTGTTTTAATGAGACTTCCTCCACGTAAGCACAGGATGTAGAAATCCGAGTCTGCAGCTTGATGATGTGACAATTATAACCCTCTTCATTTTGGCGTGTAACAGAACATAGTCTCTGCTTTGGGTCCTTGACTGCTTTCAGTGGAAGCTCAATCTCGGTGTACCAAAGTTATTCCCCACCCCGGGGTAGCACTTGAGCTTGGGCCTGCCGACATCGTGGTGAAGGATGGGTAGGCGGCACCCCCTATCCCACTGGGCCTCGCTTCTCGAAGGTCTGGCTTCAGCCTCTTTCTCTGCCCTCAGGCCCTTGAGAGGAGCCTCCCTCAGCGGCTCTTGTGCCCTCCCAGGCCCTCTTTCCAGGGAGAGCAGGGGAGCCCCGGTAGAAAGCAGCCTGAGCATCCAAGTACCACCAGCCCCTGCATCAGGGCACCCGGGGGAGAGAGAAGACCAATGTCATCCCTTTGACCCTGGATTCCAGAAGAAAGCAGTTGTGAGGAAGAACAAAGGAAAACATCCCTGCCAGGGCAATTTCTCCCCACGCAGGCTGCAGGCAGGGTCGAGGAAGCCACAGACTGGGCTGTGGTTTGTAAACTTGCATGTAGAACTAGGCACAGAAGACTCTTCAAAGATCCTAACGTGTTTCCAGAGAGGGTCCTGGGCCCCTTCAAAAATCCACCGAGGAGGCGTCCATCTGGCCACACACACTGCACCTGACCCTCTTGCATCGTGAGTATTAGTACAGAGAAAATTCGGGTAGTGATGGGTAGATAGATGAATAGGAAAGAGACAGAAAGGGGAGAGAGAGAGAGTGAATGAGAACAAGAGAGAAGGCTGTTTGGTTTTTCTCTCTATCATATATGCACACACACTCATAAAGCCCTTTTTTAAAACCCCTTCCGTGCTTTCAGCTTGCTGTGGACAATTTTCCATCCCCAGCTGAGTTCTTTGAAGGTGAGGAGAACTGTGTATACGTGTGAAGTTCTCTGTGCCGTATCGGTCTTACACAATCAATACATAATAAATAAATCAAAGAATGCCTGATACTCTAAAAAATGTCTTACTATTTTCACGCATGTGATTTGGGCAAAGAGTATGCATATGCTCCAGATATAGATGCATCTGGGAACCACGACATTTTAAATTTAAAATAAATTATAACTAGAAGCCAGTAAAGGCCTGGTAAAGAAGGAACACGTAGAGAAGGGGAAAATTGAAGCCCTCCCTTCCATTTCACTCCCCAGTGGGTGTCACTGTTAACAATTCAGACTTCATTTCTTTAATAAAAAAATTTTTTGAATTAACTTGGTGAAATTGAGAGCTATTCATTTTTTAAAACTTCATTTGTTTCTCTCCTAAATTCTAATTTCCTCCGTGTCTGCTTTTGTATTCTCTTTACCATGTTTTGTGGTCCTCAAACTATTTATTGAGTTGAGTTTTGCAGGTTGTTTTAAGGTGAAAATTCCATACATCAAAGCACGCACATCTACCTGAGGTAACTTTTGACCAATATCAAGATAAAGAAAGTTGCCATCACCTTAGAAAATTCTCCCATGCCCCTTTTCTGTCAAGCCTCCCACTCCAAGAAGCAACCACAATTCTGATTTGTTCCACTGTAGATGAGTTTTGTCTGGTCTAGGGCTTCCTGTGAACACAAGGAGAGTGTACTGTTCTGTAAGCCTTCTTTTGCTCAGTGTAATGTTTTGGTATCCATCAATGTTGTTGTGTGTATCGATGGTCTGTTCCTTTTTTATTGCTGTGTAGCATTCCATTTTATTAAGATATCCCCATTTGCTGATCCGTTCTCCTACCCAGGAACAGCTGACATGCCTCCAGTTTTTCCACTCCAATGAATAGAGCTGCTGTGAACATTCCTGTATACGTCTTTTTGCGAATGTATGTTTCCATTTCTCTTGGGAAAACACCTGGGAATGGTATTGCTGGGTCACAGGGTAGGTGTTTGTATAGTTTTATAAGAAGTTGTCACATCCTCACTAACATTTGGTGATATCGGTCTTTTTCATTTTAGGTAGGTCTGTGGTAGTATCTTGTTGTGGTTTTAATTTTCATTTCCCTGATGAGTAATGGTTGAGTGTTTTTCACGCCCCTATTGGCCATATGAATATCTTCTTTTGTGAAGTGTCATTCAGCTCTTTCGTCCATTTTAATTGCATTGTGTTTTCATCACTGAGTTAAAGAGTTCTTTATATATCCAGGATACCATTTCTTTTTCAGATGTTCTGCAAATATTTTCTCCCAATATACGCTCGCCTCTAGTTTTTTTTTTTTTTTTGGCTGTGTTGGGTTTTCATTGCTGCGCACAGGCTTTCTCTAGTTGTGGTGAGTGGGGTCTACTCTTTGTTGCGGTGGCTTCTCTTTGTTGCAGAGCATGGGCTCTAGGCATGCGGGCTTCAGTAGTTGTGGCACACAGGCTCAGTAGTTGTGGCACAAGGACTCAGTAGTTGTGGCACAGGGGCTTAGTTGCTCTGCGGCATGTGGGATCTTCCTGGACCAGGGATCAAACCCGTGTCCCCTGCATTGGCAGGCAGATTCTTAACCACTGCACCCCCAGGGAAGTCCTTGCCTCTATTTTCTTAATGGAATCTTCTATCAGCTGAACTTTTTAATTTTGATAGAGATTAATTTATTGATTTTTCTTTTATGTTTTTTGCTGTTTATCAAACATTCGCCTGTCCCAGGTTATGAAGTTATTCTTATATATTTTTCTTTAAAAGCTTTATGGCTTTACATTTAGGTCTGTGATTCATTTCAAATTAATCTTTGTACATAGTGTGAGAAAGGAGTTGAGGTTTTGTTTCCATATGAACATCCAGTTAATACAGCACCATTTTTTTTTGAAAAGACTTTTCTTTCTTCCATTGAATTGCTTTGGCATCTTATCAAAAACCAAATGACTGTAAGTAAGGACCTGTTTCCTGGCTCTCTATTCAGATCTATTTATCTATTCGCCAATCCTTCTGCCAGTACCACACTGTCTTGTACTGTGGTTTTATGTTTTCAGGTCAGAGTTTGAGCACTCCAAATTTGTTCTTCTATTTCAAGATTATTTTAGGTATTCTTTGCATGTCTATACAAACTTTAGATTTGGTTGGGATTGCAGTGATCCTATAGATCAACTTTTAGAGAACTGAAACATCTTCACAACTTGATTCCAATCTGAGAACATGGATGTATCCCTCCATTTATTTGGGTCTTCCTTATTTTCTCTCAGTAATGTTCTGTAGTCTTCAATAGAGATCTTGCCCATCTTTTGTTAAATTTATTCCTGAGTCTTTTATATTCTTTGATGACATTAATGGAATTGTTTTTCAAGGTTTTTTCCCCCAGTTTTTGCTGCTAGTATATAAAAATACAATTGATATTTTAATATTAACCTTGAACCTTGTTCAATTGATGTATTAGTTCTAGTCATTGTTTTGTAGATTTCGTAGGATTTTCTACATAAACAATCATGTCATGTGTAGGGTTAATTATAATTCTTTTCCAATCTTAATGCCTTTACTTCTTGTGCCTGCATTATTGCAATAGTTAAGACTTCTGGTTCAAACGTTGAATGGAATTAGTGGAAGCAGATACCCTTGTCTTGTTCCTGATATTGGGGGGAAAGCACCCAATATTTCACCACTAAGTATGATGTTAGCTGTAGGTTTTTCATAAATTGTTTTTATCAGATTGAGGAAGTTCTCTTTTATTCCTTATTTTCCAAGAGTTTTTATTAAGAATGAGTGTTGAATTCTTTTTCTGTGTCTATTGAAATAATTATATAATTTTCTCCATCATTCTGTTAACTGGTTAAATTATATTGATCAATTTTTCTAATATTAACTCAAACTTGCATTTCTGGTATGAAGCTTACTTAAGTATGATGTATTATCTTTTTTATGTATAACTAGTTCAACTTGCTAATGTTTTGTTTGAAATTTTTGCACTTGTGTCCCTTCTACTTTTTTCTAATGTCTTTGTCAGGTTTTATATTAGAATTATGCTGGTCTCATAAAATAAGTTCAGAGGTATTCTTGCCTCGTTTGTTTCTGAGAGAGTTTATGAAAGATTTGCATTATTTCTCTCTTAAACGTTAGACTTAATGAAACTATTTTGAGCAAAGTTTTCTTTGGGGAACATTTTTTTATAATAAATTCAATTTCCTCAATAGATGTAGAGTTATTTAGATTTCTATTTTATCAAACATGAGTTATGGTAAGTTGCATTTTTCAAGGAATTTGTCCATTTCATCTAAGTTGTCAAATTTGTTGGTGTAAAGGTTTTTAAAGTATTTTCGTACCATTCATTCAATATCTGTAGCATTTTCAGTGTTGACCCCTCTTTTATTCTAATATTGATAATTTGCGTTCTCTCTCCTTTTCTTGATTAGTCTAACTAGAGTTGATCTTTTCTAGAGAACCAACTTTTGGTTCTGTTAATTTTCTCTATTCTTTGTTTTTACGTCACATATTCCTGTTCTTATATTTCTTTACTCCTACTTACTCTGGGTTTACTTTTTTCTTCTTTCTTTCTTTACCCATTTTTTTTTAGACTCAAATTAGAACCTGAAGGCAGTGATTTTAGACCTTTCTTCTTTTCTAATGTAAGTATGTAAAACTATAAATTTCCCTCTTAACATTGCTTTAACTACAGCTCATGAATATTACTATGTTGTATTTTCATTATTATTCTGTTCAAAAGTTTTTCTAATTTTCCTTATGATTTCTTCTTTGAGGTTATTTAGAAGTATGTCATTTGATTTCCAAATATTTAGGGTCATCCTAGATTTCTTATTGTTATTGATTTCTAATTTAATTCCACTTCGGACAGAGAAAATACTCTGTAGGATTTCCATCCTTTTCAACTTATCAAGACATTTTATGGCCTAACATATGTTTTATCTTGACAAAAGCTCCACATGTATCTGGAAAGAATGTGTATTCTTCAGTTGTTGGGTGTAGTGTTCTATAATTATTAATAGGTCAAGGTGGTGATGGTTTTGTACAGATAGCCTATGTCTTTACTGATTTTAGGCCTAGTTTTTCTATCAGTGACTGAGGAGAGGTGTTAACATTTCTAACTATGATTGTGGTATTGTCTACTTCTCCTTTTAACTCTGCCATTTTTGCTTTGTGTATTTTAAAGCTCTGTTATTAGGCCCACATAACTCTATCATTGTAATATCTTCCTGTTGAATTGATGCTTATCATTAGGACATGTCCCTTTCCACACCTGGTAGCACTCTTTATCATGAAGTTAACTTCATCTGATATTGATACAGCCACGCCAGCATTCTTATGCTTACTATTCTCATGGTATTTTTTTCCATTCATTCTCTCAACATATCTGTTTCTTTCTGTTTAAAGTGGGTCTCTTACAGAAAGTGTTTTTATCCATTCTGACAATCTTTGCTTTTCATTGGAGTTTTTAGTCCATTAGCATTCAATGTAATTATTGATGTATTTGGAGACAGGTCTTCCATTTTACTATTTGTTTTATGTTTGCAGCCTCTAATTTCTGCTCCTCTGTTCCTCTTTTCCTAATTTCTTTTAAAATTATTTTAATAGATTTTAGAATTACTTCTTAATTTATGTATTGACTTTTTAGCTATACCTTTTTGCATTTTTTGTTGATTGCCTATAGATTACAATGTATTTCCTTTCCTTTTACAATCTGTGAGAGTTAAGTGTGTGCCACTTTACATAAACTGTAGAAGCCTTACAATCGTATAGATCCATTTACCCCCAATCATTCTTTACACTATAATTTTCATATGCATTACATCAACATAATTATAAACCCCACAAGACAGCATTACAGATTTTTCTTTAAACAATCATATGTAGTTTAAATAAATTAAGTGAAAAACTAGTCTTTTATACTTATCCTGAAATTCACCATTTCCAATGGTATAATTTCTTTTCAGTCTGAAGAACTTTCGTTTTTCTTATTGTACAGGTCTCCTGATGATGAATTCTCTTAGTTATCTGAAGTGCCTTTATTTTGTATTTATTACTGAAGGATATTTTCACTGTATATAGAATTCTGGGCTGACAATTTACTTCTTAGAGCAGTTTAAGGATGTTGTTTCACTCTCTCCTGGTCTCTGTTGTTTCTGATGAGAAGTTAGCAGGAGCTGCAGGAGAAGGTTGGTTCTGTTGTCCGCAGGAGGCCTTGTTTGCATACATACATGCATCACACACCGGGGAAGAACCTATAATCTTTGCTGACAATGATGTGCAGCATTTAAAAATCTCTATAGTCAGACCCAGTGCTTGAAAAATTTAGACCTAACATTACTCTGGCCCAGGAAGGATTTTAGTTGGAAATTATAGTTTATAGCCTAGGAGCTATTTTCCAAAGATCTTTAAGGCTTACCAGCAATGACAATGATAACAATAACGGTGATCACAATGATATCGTTGCCAATAGCTGCTACAACCTATTGACCCCATAATATGTGGTCATAGGTTATCTCCATCCTTTTAACAACCCATTTTGCAGTTGAAGAAACAGACTCAGTGAGCATATGGTCTCTGCTCATGACTAATGCAGCCAGGATACAGTCATTGTGGCCCTAGAGGCCCCCCCCACCTTTTTTTCCACTGTACCACAAGACTGGCCCCTGGGCTGGGACGCTACCTCAGACCACAACCGCATGATGACAGCCATTTCCTCCAATGGGCCTGAGGATGCTTTTTTGTTTTGTTTTGTTTTATTTCTCTACCTCACAAGGGGCCTGTTTGGTAACTCAGAGGTCCTGTGTTGTAGCTCCAGGGGTGGGTCCGAAAGAAAAGGGTCTCCACCTGCAGATGTCCTGGGCAGAGGACTTGATCCAGCTCCCTTCCCTCTAATCCCCAGATCTCAGCGGCTGGGTGGAAACTCCGTTCTGAGACCACAAGGCGAGAAAATGTCAGGGAGTAAGTTGGGCTAAGCTTCGAGGTTTGGATGTGAGACGTAGTTAGTCTACGTGGCTGGAGCGTGGTAACAAGACACATGGGCCCTTGAGGCTTGTCAGAAACCCTGATTGGGCTGGCAGCGTCTGACCTGCAGTCCCCTTCAGATAGGACTGAGACACGAGATTCGGTAAACATGGTCCCTGAAGAGCTTGCACGTTTCTTGGAAAAGGGATTTCCAGAGAGTTCTCAGAGCACACAAATAGCAGGGCCGTCAAGACAGAGGTAACCATTCAAGGAATGGAGAAGTATATTCTCAAAAATTACACTCCAAGTCAGAGCTGTGGTTCAGAAAGGGGGTTTTACGTTGTTGCTGTTATTGTTTCAGTTTTGGCCTCAGAAAGGGTGCGCTGACCTGCTGTCAACAGTCTCTCGGCAGTGGGAAGGGGCGTGCCTCGCAGTGGGTACAGGCATCTAGACCCTGACATAGAGAGAAAGACATGGAGGACCCACCCCGGCCAGTCTTGGGGTGCACTAAAAAGAGCCCTGATTTGAGAGAGGAGTATTTCTTTATAGAAGCAAGCGTCTGGGATATGTTTCCAGAGAACTTGTCACGACTTGTAATGTAGTTTCTCCCCCCTGCCTTCTGCAGGTGGGGTTGCTATGCATCTCTGATGGACCAAAAATCTAAGTCTTGAGTTAGACTCTCTCAACTCTGAGCATGTAAGACCCAAAAGGATGAGGGAGCTCCAGCACAGCCGGGAGCACTTGGAGGAGAAATCCTCAGATCTTATCAGATCCTATTGTCTTGTTGGACTCCTGGGTTAATTTCTGCATCTCATCGATGGTCTACCCCAGGCTACCTCCCGCTACACGCCACCCTCCTGGCCGTGCCCTGTTGACAACCTGCTTATTTTCCACTCATTACTAATGGGAGCCTATCTCAGAAGAGGAAAGAATCAGAAAAGTTCCTTGCAACGTGTTACAGTAGCTTCACTTCTCCAACAGGCTCCTTTTCAGATGGCCATTCCAACTCTCTGCGAAGACAGATCTCAGAGAACAGAGAGATGTGATTGGAGATGACCCTCACTGTGCTTCTTGGGCAGCCGCTAAACCAGAAAATGTACCTGCAGGGAAAGCCTCATTTGGGGAAGTGAAGAGGCTAAAGTTCTTTATTTTGAAAATAGAAAACAACCTTCTTCACAATCCTGTCCCCCTTCTTCCCTTCCACCCAGAATATCATCCCCTCCCCCCCGAAAATGAAGAGTTAGTCAAATTTGAGGGACAAGTGGGTGATGATGAAGAAATAGCTGGAGAGCAAACTCTGTCCCTGAGCCGTGAGTTTCTGAATGTCAGAGGCAGCTGTTCCCCAGGGCAGAGACCAAGCCAGGCCCTCACCCATTTGAACACCCTCTATGCACAAGGGCTTGAAGCTCCTGATGGATGGAAGTAACCAGTGAGGAAGGAGAGAGAAGAGGAAAGGAAGGAACCCAAATGTGGATTTGCCATTCTTTGTTGTCACAACACACACACATACACACACCTGCACTCTGGCCCTGTGGTCCCTGTTTGGAATCTAAAAGCCCACCGTGCAACCAGGTGGTCATGAACTGGTCATCAAGTCATCTGAATCTCTCACATAGCAAGGGGCACAGAGACTTTAAGGACATGATTATAAGACCCCTTCAAGGCAGCTGATGACAGGACAGGGGTCTACACTGAAGTCTGGGGCACCGAGGCCTGGGTCGAGGGGAGGGCTGGGCTCTATTGATCTCGTGTGTGGTGATCTTCCTGGGTAGAAGCTCGTTCAGGGGATTTACAGGTTGGGTCTAATTATATCTTTTGTTCATGTTCTTCTAGATTAGAGGGACAGCATATACTGATTTTAAGATGAACTCTGTAGATGACTTTCTCAATCAGAAGTTCTGTAAGCAATGTTTTGATCAACATTTAGGAATGTAGAGAGAATAGTTAAATATCTATTTAACTGGTGATGGAGGGACATGTTCATATTTAAAATAACACATGAGTTTGGAAATGGCGCTTTTTTCCATCTTCACATTCCTCACAGCACCAGTATCTCTGTCATCACCAGATCCCTTTCTGATTGTGGCACAAACATTGCATCATTTCAATGCAGTGACTCAGAGTCTGAAGGAGGCACCCCCAAGAAGAGCAAGTTGCACAGCCACTGACGGAACATGAAGATGATTGAGTTTTACCTGCATCCCTTAGGTTTGTGGTGGTTGTTTCAACCCCTGGCATTGCCAGGCAGGGTGTTACATTTCTTTGCCTGCTCTTAGTGACCTGATCAGCATCTCCAAATAACCTCTGAGGATGTTGGAGTCAACGGTTCTTTCCCGGATATGAATTTGTGCTTCAAAATAAACTGCAAAATCATCAAGCAAATCGATGTCCACTAATGTGAGAAGTTTTATGAGGATTTGACTCTAAAGTGACTTCCTTTTCCACAGTCAAAGTTTAGAAACCAAAGCAAACCTGGCCGTAGGTTTGAGTATATCTCAGAAGCAATGGGCCGTGGCTCAGTGTGCGCTGACAAGGTCACTGTGAAGGTGGGTGACCAGTGCCTTAGCAAGTCTGGACCTGAGGGCTGGACCTCTTAAGCCCAGAAGGGCCAACGGAGGTAGGCTGGTCCACTTGCCATCCACAGGCAGAGATTCTGCAGGCCCAGGGGACAGAGGGCTGCCCGAGGCTAGAGAGCAGAGGACCACTAGGCTGAGGCCCAACCCGGGTCCCTTACTCAAAGCCTCTGCCCAGGGCTTGCCCTTCCCCCTAAATATATGTGCCCCAAATTGTCACCAGATCTCAGGAAAGCACTGGCTTTGTCTGGAATAAACACTAACCCCACAGCACACCCAGTCATTATCAGATGGGCAGTTCTCATCTAGGTCTTGTGGCTTTCCTGGGGTTTTCTCGGGTGTCTCTCTCCCAAATCTTTCCCCCTTTCTTTGATTATATTCACATAAACATTCATCTTTGTAGCCCTAATGCATTCACAAACATCGCTCAGGTTACCCATCTGGATTGCCCTGAGTAGTGCCTGGTGGAGTCCCCTTCGCAGCTGCCTGTCAACTATTGTCCAAGGTCCATCCCCAGCTGCCCCGGCCTGTCCAGTGGCTCCATTTTCTCTTCTCTTTCCCCTACTCCTCTCCTGGGAAGATGTATCTGAGGATCCTGAGGGAGGAGACCTGAGGTTCTTCCCTCGGGCAAACAGGGCTAGATGGATGACATAATCCCTTTAAGTCTTACAAAAACAACCTTGTGGCTCTTGGCTCTCTCGGGCTCTCATTTTGGTTGCCTCAAGGCACCAGGCAGAAGGCCAGGGAGCCCAACCCCAGCTTAGAGACTTGCCGGGCTCCAGGGAGCACCGGCGATGATCTGTCTGCCGCTGCCTGCTCCCCCTGGCCGAGGACTCTGGCCCACAGAACCTTAGACAAGCCCTGAAACTCCCCCTCATTCCTCCTAAAGTCTGCAGTTGCTTGATCACACACTGCTTCATGCTGACTTCCACTTCCCCTCTTTGTGTGTTTTGACTGATAACTTGACTTCAGATAACTGGATGTCAGAAAGTGATTCAGCTGCTGCTCTAGCCCTGGGAAAGGGCAGGTTCCATGGAAGGCTGAACGTCTATTGTTCTGGGTCATTTTAAAGAGGAGTGAGATGTCTTGAAGAAAAATGAAGACAAAATACTGACGGGTGCTGAATTTACAACACTTAAGGGGAAAAAGCCTAAATGTTCATCAGGAATGGAATGGATCAACAAATCACGGCATATTCCCACAGTGAAATACTGCCTACCAGCAAAAATGAATGACCTACAGATGGACACAAAAACGTGGATGATTCTACCAGACATCACATGCGAAAGAAACCAGACTAAAGAGCATATACTATATGGTTCCATTTATATAAAGTTCTAGAACAGGCTAAGCAATCCATGCTGATAAAAGTCAGAGTAGTGATTACTGACGAGCAGGGGAGGATGATGGATTGACTGGTAAGGAATATGAGGGAGCTTCTTAAAGTGTCCTCTGTCTCATTCAGGGTGGTGGTCACAAACACACAGGTATGTGTGTAAAACTCCATTAAGTTCCACCTTTAAGAATTACGCTCTTTGCTGTATGCATGTTATACCTCAATAAAAACTTAAAAAAAAAAGACGAAAGGAATGAGGAGTCAATGGAGGAAAGAAGAAGAATGAAAGGCTCAGAGAAGGAGTGTAAGAGGACAAAGAAATCCAGGAAGAGCACTTCAGTAAAAGGGCAACAGGGTTGACTAATGTAGAGAGACTCTTAGATGTGGTGGCTGAGAAATTATTTGTCCTGACAGAAGAATTTCAATAGGTTAGCTTCAACTCGAAAAAAAAAAAAGAGCAAGATTAAAGAAATCCATGGATTATGATGTTCTTGTTAGATTGTGAAGGAAACCTCATGCTGACCACTTGCCAGCTAGGTCTGGGAACCCAAGAGTGAATGCAAAGAAGGCAAGTGTATGGGAGTTACTCCAGCTTGGAGATGAACAATGCAGACTTGGCCCAAAGATGAGAATTCTAGGAAAGTAAAGATGTCTCTCAGAAGGAAGACTCATGATGATAGAAAATGATGACAATATTTGTATTATCAAAGTCCCAGAAAGAGAAGATAAATAGAGGGGAGCTGAAAAAAACATGTGGAGAAATAATGGTGGGACACTTTTCCAACTTTGGCAAAAGACAAACTTGTAGATTCAAGAAGCTCAGAGAATTCTAAATAGGATAAACTCAAACAAGTCAACACTAGACACATCATAATTAAACCACTGAAAACTAGGAACAAAGGAAACGTCTTGAAAGCAGCCAGCAAAAAAATGACCTGTTGTTTATAGAGGAGCAATTATTTAAAGGACTGCAAATTTCTCATCAGAAACCATGTAGGCCAGAAAGCAATGGAACAATATAAAAACAAACAAACAAAAACCAAACAAACAAAAGAAAAATTTCTTATTTTAAAATAATTATAGATTCATACGAAGTTGTAAAGATAAGTTCTCATGTACTCTTCTCTATAGTTTCCCCCTGTGGTTAACATCTTACCTAACTACAGTATCATAAGAAAACCAGGAAATTGACATGAGTAAAATGTGTGTGTGTGTGCGTGTGCGTGTGCGTGTGCGTGTGTGTGTGTGTGTGGTTCTATACCTTTTATCACAGATGTAGATTCCTATAACCACCACTGCAATCAAGATGCAGAACCATTCCCTCACTACAAAGTACTCCCTCGTGCTACCCTTTAGAGTTACACCCACTACTCTCCTGGTAATTATTAGTCTAATCTCCGTCTCTGTAATTTTGTATAAATGGAATCATGCAATATGTGATCTTTTGAGATTTGCTTTTTTTACTCAATATAACACCCTTAAGATCTATTCAAGTTGTTGCATGTATCAAGAGTTTCTTCCTTTCTATTACTGAGTAGTTTTCTATGGTATGGATGTATCATTTTGTTTAATCATTCTTATACTGTAAGACATTTAGCTTGTTCACAGGTTTCGGTTATTACATGTAAAACTGCCATAACGAATCACGTACAAGTTTTTGTGTGGCACTAAAGCTTCTAGTTACCTGGCATAAATGTCCAGGAGTATAATGGCTATGTCATATAGAAAGTGTATGCTTAGTTTGTTAAGAAACTTCTCAACTATTTTCCAGAGTAGCTGTACCATTTTATATTCTCACCAGCAATGTAGGATATCTGGTTTCTTACCATCTGGGCCAGCATTTGATATTGTCACTATTTTAAATTTTATTTTAGCTGTTCCGATAGATATGTAGTAATATCTGATGGTGGTCTTAATTTGCATCTCCCCCATGGCTAGTGAAGTTCAAGATCTTTTCACGTGCTTATTTGCCACCCATATATCCTCTTTGATGAAATACCTCTCCAATTCTTTGACCCAAGTTCTAATAGGATTGTTTATTTTTTTATTGTTGAGATTTGACGGTCTTTATAAATTCTAGATATGAGTCCTTTATTGAATATTGACTATTGGAATTATTTGAAAATATTGCCTTGTAATATACAGCATGTATTTTCATCCTTTTAACAGGGTATTTCACTAACAAATGTTTTTAACTTTTGTAAAGTCCAATTTATCAATTTTCATTTTATGGAATGTGCTTTAAGTGTCACGCCCAGTTTTAAAATAATGAATTGAATTTCCTTAACAGTTATAAAGCTGTTTATATTATCTATTTCATATTGATGAGTTGTGGTAGCTTGTGCTTTTTAGGCTTAAATTTAATGTAAGTTGCCAAATGTATATATGTAGAGTTATTCATACTATTTTCTTTTTTTTTTAAACATCTTTATTGGAGTATAATTGCTTTACAATGGTGTGTTAGTTTCTGCTTTACAACAAAGTGAATCAGCTATACATATACATATATCCCCATATCTCCTCCCTCTTGCATCTCCCTCCCACCCTCCTATCCCACCCCCTAGGTGGTCACAAAGCACCGAGCTGATCTCCCTGTGCTATGCGGCTGCTTCCCACTAGCTATTTATTTTACATTTGGTAGTGTATATAAGTCCATTCCACTCTCTCACTTTGTCCCAGCTTACCCTTCCCCCTCCCCGTGTCCTCAAGTCCATTCTCTACATCTGCGTCTTTATTCCTGCCCTGCCCCTAGGTTCTTCAGAACCTTTTTTTCTTTTTTAGATTCCATATATATGTGTTAGCATATGGTATTTGTTTTTCTCTTTCTGACTTACTTCGCTCTGTATGACAGTCTCTAGGTCCATCCATCTCACTACAAATAACTCAATTTCGTTTCTGTTTATGGCTGAGTAATATTGCATTGTACATATGTGCCACATCTTCTTTATCCATTTTTATCGATGGACACTTAGGTTGCTTCCATGCCCTGGCTATTGTAAATAGAGCTGCAATGAACATTGTGGTACATGACTCTTTTTGAATTACGGCTTTCTCAGGGTATATGCCCAGTAGTGGGATTGCTGGGTCGTATGGTAGTTCTATTTTTAGTTTCTTCAGGAACGTCCATACTGTTCTCCATAGTGGCTGTACCAATTTACATTCCCACCAACAGTGCCAGAGGGTTCCCTTTTCTCCACACGCTCTCCAGCATTTATTGTTTGGAGATTTTTTGATGATGGCCATTCTGACTGGTGTGAGGTGATACCTCATTGTAGTTTTGATTTGCATTTCTCTAATGATTAGTGATGTTGAGCATCCTTTCATGTGTTTGCTGGCAAGCTGTATACCTTCTTTGGAGAAATGTCTATTTAGGTCTTCTGCCCATTTTTGGATTGGGTTGTTTGTTTTTTTGATACTGAGCTGCATGAGCTGCTTGTAAATTTTGGAGATTAATCCTTTGTCAGTTGCTTCATTTGTAAATATTTTCTCCCATTCTGAGGGTTGTCTTTTCGTCTTGTTTATGGTTTCCTTTGCTGGGCAAAAGCTTTTAAGTTTCATTAGGTCCCATTTGTTTATTTTTGTTTTTATTTCCACTTCTCTAGGAGGTGGGTCAAAAAGGATCTTGCTGTGATTTATGTCATAGAGTGTTCTGCCTACGTTTTCCTTGAAGAGTTTTATAGTGTCTGGACTTACATTTAGGTCTTTAATCCATTTTGAGTTTATTTTTGTGTATGATGTTAGGGAGTGTTCAAATTTCATTCTTTTACATGTAGCTGTCCAGCTTTTCCCAGCACCACTTATTGAAGAGGCTGTCTTTTCTCCATTGTATAGTCTTGCCTCCTCTATCAAAAATAAGGTGACCATATGTGCGTGGGCTTGTCTCTGGGCTTTCTATCCTGTTCCATTGATCTATATTTCTGTTTTTCTGCCAGTACCATACTGTCTTGATTACTGTAGCTTTGTAGTATAGTCTGAAGTCAGGGAGCCTGATTCCTCCAGCTCCGTTTTCCTTTCTCAAGATTGCTTTAGCTATTCGGGGTCTTTTGTGTTTCCATACAAATTGTGAAATTTTTTGTTCCAGTTCTGTGAAAAATGCCATTGGTCATTTGATAGGGATTGCATTGAATCTGTAGATTGCTTTGGGTAGTATAGTCATTTTCACAATGTTGATTCTTCCAATCCAAGAACATGGTATATCTCTCCATCTGTTTGTATCATCTTTAATTTCTTTCATCAGTGTCTTACAGTTTTCTGCATACAGGTCTTTTGTCTCCTTAGGTAGGTTTATTCCTAGGTATCATACTATTTTCTTATTAACCTTCTGAGGTCTGCAGGACCAGTAGTGATTTTTCCTGCTTCATTCCTGATATTGGTAATTTGTGTCTTCTTTCCCTTTTCTGGTCAGTCTTGCTAGAGGTTTGTTAATTTTATTGATCTTTTCAAGGGCTGGCTTTTGTTCCATGAATTTTCTCTCTTTCTTTTTTTTTTTTTTTTTGTTTGCTTTCACTTTCATTGCTTTCTGTTCATATCTTCTTATTTTCTTCTTTCTGCTTGCTTTGGGATTATTTTTGCTCTTCTTTTTCTAGTTTCCTGAGGTGAGAGTTTAGGTTACTCATTTGAAAATGTTCCTCTTTTCTAACGAAAGCATTAACAGTATAAAATTTCTTCTGAGCGTTGCTTTAAACATCCCACAAATGTTGATGTGTCGTATTTTCATTTTCATTCAGTTCAGTGTCTGCTTCCCTTGAGACTTCCTCTCTGAACCATGGATTATCTGGAAGTAGGTTGTCTAGCTTTTAAGTATTTGAGATTTTCCTGTTATATTTCTGTATGACACTGGGCAGTGGCAGCTGCCAGATCCCTGAGGTCTGGGGGTCCCTGGAGGGTGCTTGGCCTTCAGCGTGAGAGAAGGGGAAGCTTCATATGGATAATGGCAGGTGTAGGACAGGTTAGAAATGTCATTCAGTATGTGGTGCACAGCCCTGTGAGTTGCATTCCCTAGACTGCTCAAAGCAGGAGGAAGCCTCAGAACTGAATGTTCATTGCTGTTTTAATACTTTACCCCTTCCAGATGCCATATTAGCATTTTAATAGGGCTTTCCAGTCCACAACCCCAGGAGTCACTGTTGCACTCCAGGCTGTGGCTGAGCTCCGAGAAGAGGGTGAGGAGTTGATGTAGGTCAGAGGCTCCCCAGGGGGACACCGTCACCAGCAGAGGGCTGAGGCTGCCTCCAGGGCAGACAGGGAGGGTGAAGGATGGAAAGGAACTTGAGGAGCATGGGGAGTGGTAGTGCCGTCCCCTGGGAGTGGGAGGAAAGACATTCGGGGCAGCATGAAGACAGAAATAGATTAATTTTATTCTCTCATGGATGAATGGCTATGTCTGCCCAGAAACAGAGGCGGGTTCCAGAGTTATGACTGTGTTAATTGCCATCCAGGCAGGGACAAGGAGGAAGGACCCAGGGATGGGGAGAGGGGGAGGCCAGGAGGAGTGCTTAAAAACCCTTTGTTCTCTGTGGGAGAAGAGTTAATGGTGGTGGTGGAAGCAGCAACAGAGCCGGTGGTGGTGAGGGTGGTGTGTGTGCGTGTGTAGAAGTGAGGTGGAGCGCTTGGAGCTGGGCCTGAGAACAGCACTAAATATTCTCTCACATCTCACTCGGGCAACTTCGCAGTCTGTGGCTGACTCAGCCAATGCCACGGCCTCCCATGTCCCCTGATCGATCTGAGCTCCAAGGTCCCTCCCCCACCTCACACTCCCTCCAGTGCCCCCAAGGCCACAGGAGACCCTGGTGCCCCCAGCACTGTTTCACCTCAGAGTCTGAACTCCGTTTCCAGTTTTCCCACCCACTCTCCTCTTCCCCAGCTGCTTCACTCTCAGCAGACACTACCGCACGGAGACCCCGGTTCCGCCCGGCCGCATTCCCCTACTTCTGCGTTCATGACCATCTTGGCTTCTAGGGCTTCTCATTTCCAATCCTTCTCTCCATCATCCTCGAATCTCTTCCTCTCTTATCTTCCCATAGCACCTGCCCAGGAAAACCCCAAACCCCCAAAGCAATCCAGCTGGTCACACCCAGGATGTGGAGGACCGCTGAAGAAATCACACCGGTAGGTGTGCAGTGGAGCTTCTCTGGTTGGGTCCCAGCTGGACCAGCTTCCCTGTGCCCAGCGAGCTGCTTCCTCTCTTCGAGGCCCCAGGCACTTCTGCTCCCAGACTCTCTGTCCTCAGATGTTCTTACCCCTTTCAACAAAAGGACCCACTCTCCATGCCTCTGGAATTAACTCTTCTCATGCCCAGCTCTGTGCATAACCTTGCTTTCCTCCTTCCCCTCCTTTCCAGCAGAATCTAAATCTTGGGATCACATCCCTCCCCCTTTTCAGAACCAGCTAAGTCTCTCCGTCAGCCTCCTTCTCACCGTCTTCTTGAGAAACAGAGCCATTTGGGGGTAGAGTTCGCAGGTAGAGCATTTGACTGCAGAAACAGAGCCATTTTCTGAAAGACCATTTACCAAACGCCAAATCTCACTGTGACCAAAAAGCCAACTTATTAAAGATCAGTTTGCCAAGTGACCAATTCCACAGACTGCCAAAGTCCCCAAAACGTATTTCTCTTAATTACTTACAAAATGTGTCATAATAGGTGTGGCACAGGAAGTTTCAAAAGCCGTTAATGATGCTTTTCAACATTTTGGCTGTTGGTGTTTCTCTAGTTTAGAAGTTTTATTTTTGGTTTCTCCACCACTGTTTTATATTGGATTTATGGGAATGTGATTCACATTCTAAAGCTGACTACTGCTCAAAAATTACTTAGAAAAGGTTTTGGTAATGCATGAGCCTTTAACCTTTGGTTTGCAGAGAAGATAGTTTGCCCTTCAAGCGTAATTTTACACCAATTTGCAACTTCTCTCTTTTTTTTTTTTCAAAGTGGTTTGGCAGTCAGCCAAATAAATGTTTCTTCTGCATGTTAATTTTCACATATCCATGACAACTTCCCCAATGGCAGAATCCCAAAGTGGGAGCTATAGTTCAATGTAGGCACAAGTCTTTAAATTAGAGTTGACAGTAAACGCAGTTGAGGGAAAATCCATCCACGGGCACAAATATATATATATTGGGCATTCAAGAAGTGCCCTGCTTCTGAAATATGGAAACCCACGTAAGATTGACATTTACCAGAGATGGACTGAGAAATCCACAAGGAAATACCTGGTGAAAATACACCTGAAAACTTGTAAACCAAGCTAAACTGCTAAACATATGTGAAAAAGCAAACCAAACCTACAGGAAAATCTTCAGTGTTGTAGAAACCATAGCACACACATTTCTATAATTTTTAAAGTCATAGAGTAAAACAACTTTGGGGGGAATTCCAGGGATCACTCATCAGGGAAATGGGTTCTTCAGCAAACTGATTTTCAACAAGTCAGTTTTCAATTAATTGGCCTTTGGTAAATGGTGATTGGTTATTTGTCAAATTGACCTATTTCTTCAACCTCTCTGTCTTTCCTGGGTCTTTCCCTCCGGAAGCCACACATCAGGTACCTGGGGCTCCCATACCTGCTAGCCTCCTTCCTGTTACAGTCAGTGAATTGGGCTGGAGTACCAGCCTTTAACCTGGTACTTTGTAACCTCTGCTGCTGGATTCTCCCCCTCATTCACACTCTGATTCTTAGGGCTGTTTTCTCTTCTCCCCACATTGATCTAAGACCCCCATCCCTAATTAAGCCCTCTGAACTCTACTCTCAAAAAGAACTTGGGGGCTTCCCTGGTGGCGCAGTGGTTGAGAGTCCGCCTGCCGATGCAGGGGACACGGGTTCGTGCCCCGGTCCGGGAAGATCCCACATGCCGCGGAGCGGCTGGGCCCGTGAGCCATGGCCGCTGAGCCTGCGCGTCCGGCGCCTGTGCTCCGCAACGGGAGAGGCCACACAGTGAGAGGCCCGCGTACCGCAAAAAACAAAAACAAAAACAAAAAGTACTAGGGCATGACCGACCTTTACTGAGGTTTGAGGTTACCTGGCCAAGCAGGTAACTTCAAGTGGGAGGCCAGTCAACCCAGCTCTGTCGACGTCACCCCTTTTCCCCCAGGCATGCCTTTGGGTCCTCCCCTTTTCAGCCCCTCCTTTTTGCTGTTCATGCTTCTTCCCTCTCTCTGGTCCTTCTTCAGTCACTCCTGTTGAGTTTTCTTATAGAACACCTCTCACTCTACCCTACTTAACTGCTTCCACGCACAGATGGGAGAAATTCACCTTCCAGAGGCAAGCAGGCTTCGGAAGCTGTTGTCAAAGAAACCTGACCCTTCCTTTGCAAGAGAGAAAAGGTGCTGTATGTCTATATATTGCAATGGAAAGAAACCCACTATGCATCTACATGCACTGAAATCTCCCACCTTGACACATCCTCTCTCTTGACCCTATATCCCCCTCTCCATCCTGACTTTTTTTCACAGCCAAGTTTCCTGGACCATCTACTGATACCGTTTCTCCTTTGTCCCAACCAGTAGACACTTCCTGATCTTTTTCTTTCCTAACCTCCTTGTAACATTTGACATAGTAGATACCTCCTTCCAGAAACTCTTTTTTGTCCAACTGCTCTGGCCAGGGCTCCTCAATCTCTTTTGCGCTGTCCTTTTCTCTTATTGCCTTCTTAGAGGTCATTGAGCCCAGCTCTGGCCTCAGGACTCACCTGTTCTATACGCAGACCTTGGTTGGTCCCACCCACCCATGGACTTAACCACCTCTGCTGTGCTGCTATGGGGTCTCAGCTCATTGCCCTGGGCCATGCTCTGGGCAGCTCAGGACAACACTTGGTTGTCTCCTCGGTGTCTAGAATTCAACACCTACAAAGTGAACTCATTCTCTTTCCCGCAAGGATGTGTCCATTGTCTAAGCCAGCAAGCTCCCTTTCCCACCCACCAAATCCAAGCTGGGCAGAATCTCCTCTTTCACGCCTCTGAAAGCCACTTTGCTCTCCCCATCCCACAGCTGCCGGCCGAGCAGAGCACTCATCACTCCCTCCCTGGGGTAAGACCATTGCCCTTGGCCTTCCGGATCTTCTAATCCACACCCAACACGGCTGCCAAAGGAGTCTTTCCTTAATGCAAAGTTAGCCATACCCTACCTCCCTGGCTTGACACTATGAGGCTCAGAGCTTTCAAGATGACATTTCAAGCACACAGGGCCTTTTGTCATTTAATCTCTTCTCTCTCCAGCTCCCCAGTTCAATGTAGGCTCCATGTCTTCTGGGAAACTTGCCTGACCCCTGCTCCTGCTAGGTGCCCTGTGCCTAGCTAGCAGCCCACATTACTCTGATGAGGGACTTCATTGTCTGTGAATTTCTAGAGGGCAGGCCTGGTCTAACTCAGCTTCATCTCTCCAGAGTCTAGCTCATGGTAGGCGTTCAAGTGTTTATAAAGACAGGAGGGATATCTCAGGCTTCTCAGCTCATAAGGTCTCTGCTGAGACCTTGACATTGTGCAGGAGGCAGAGATAGGGACCCGTACAGGGAAACCCAACAGTCCAAGGGTGCTACGACTTGGCTGAGAGACTTCTGAGGACCAAGGCAATCGGGGGAAGTGCAGCCTTCCTCCTACTTGGGAAGATGTCATTTCCATCATTCTGTCTCCCCAGGACTCTGCTCAAGGAGGCTTCTGCCGTGGCAAGTGAAGGTGGTTCTTCTGGAAGGGTCTGTCCTGCTGTGAAGGTAGTCAGTGGTGCTTGGACAGCATAAAGGTGCCACAGACATTTGTTGGTTGCACACAGGAAGTGCTTTTGGCTTTGCCTCAAGGCAGGGGCGCATTTTATGTGCCAAGACCTCCCCTTCTGCCCCATTATGCTTGACTTAGAGAGACTCCGGCCCCCTCTTGGCTTGTCTTCTGAGCACTGAGAGGACAAGCATGGTGCTATGGTGGCAGTTGGAGGGGACATATGATTTACAGCCTTCTCTGGTGAGGCCACCAGTCCTTGAGGGGCTTCGCTGCTGGGCCACTCCTTAGATGCCACTGACCTGTGACCAAACAGTCCAGGAATACTTTCCCAGACCAGTGGCCATTGGGCACTTCAGGTATAGGTGTCACCAAGAGGGCAGCCAAGAAGGAGGTGGCACCTGGTACCCAAGTCCAGTGCCACAGGCCAATTCCTCAAGCCAAGGGAGACAGGCACCTAACTCACCATGACAGGACAGGACCCTTGCCAAGTCCTTCCTGAGAGGGGGAAGAGCCACTTCCAAATAAACACAAAGCTGGGTCTATAAAACATGGCCTTCCTGGCATCGGTGGTCAGAAGAGACAAGCCTGCCAAAGCTCTGCGATGCATGGCGTGCCTGGCATCAATGGTCAGAGGTAATGAGCTTGCCAAAGTTCTATGAAAAATAGCTTTCCAAGGTATAGAAACCAAAGGGAAACACTGCAGGTACTTAACTGGCCTGAAGCCACGGTGACTTAACTAGTCTACGGAAAGTCAGTCAACGTTCACATTAGTCATCAAATTGAAATATCGATAAAGGACTATGCTTTGGTCTAATACACTAAGAAAAATTAACATTTTAATGACAATTTGTAACGTTGGGAAGGATATGGTAAAAACTGTTATCTTCATACATTGCTCTTGACAGTATATATTTGTACAGTCTCCCATGGAGAGCAATTTATCATTATCTGTCAAGAATTGCAAGAGTTCATGACCCTCTCTCCAAAGAAAATAAAGCAAGATATGGAGGAAAGTTTCATTAGAGTGTTAATTGTCATTTTGACAGATGTATCAAGTGTTCAAATTATAGTGCATGACAAATGTTTTAATATTGTGTTAGGTATTGAAACGATGACCATGAGAACAACGTAGCAACATGGAAAAGTGCCTGTGACAATAACAGGACACAAGTCCGTGTGTGTATATAAGGACGAGAAGCGAGTGAAGCAACGTTCACAGCAAAGTGGAATACGAGTCAATCTACCAAAATGATAACTGTGGTTGTGTCTGGGGGTGGAAGTGATGGGGGATTATTTTTTCTTTTTCAAATTTGGTATGATGTGATATAACAAGAAAAAATTTTTTTTAGAGATTGGAGGGTTGCCAAGTGGAGATAAAAAAGACAACTGAGAATCCTCTTCAGGTGGGTGGGAAGAAGCCTTTCGGGCAAGAAAGGCAGGGTAGCCCGACATCCCAGGGCTGGATTCTGCTTTGGTTTGGACAGGGCAGGGTGCAGGCTGGGCACAGAAGAAAGGACGGGCCTTTGCTACACTGCTTTTTCTTGGGATCTGAAGAAGTCTGGGGACGTGACAAGCTGATCTTAACTGGGGAAAGGCTGGAGATCTCACACAAGGCCTGTGTGGGAAGGCTTTTGGTTCTAAAATGGGCAGTCTCTCAACGAATCTGGCATGGGCCCATGAGGACCCCAGGGGGAGCCTGAGGAAGTGATGGTTTCAACACTGCTCCAAGGAACCGGTGAGGAAGGAGGCCAAGGAGAAGGGATGGGTGAGGGGCGGCAGGCAGGGAGCTATGAGGTTCTCATGGGCAGTGACAGTCACAATGCCTGGGCTTGGAGGAACAAGAGGAGGCATTCTGGTCCTCCAGTGGGAGGAGGGTGGAGCATGGCTTTGAGATGTGCTCATGATCGTGTCTTAAGAGAGCAGGCTCAAGTTGAAGGAGACACTAGGCCAGGTGCATAGGGCACACACATAGCCCAAAGCCTAGTGTCAGAATGTTGTGCAGAAAGAGGCAGCTGAACAAATAGATGGATGAATAAGCGAACGCATGAGGCTTTGTGCAATGCACGGGGGTGTGATAACATGGCCGCAACTGGATCTGCCATTGTCCCATCTCAACTCACCATGTGTCACAGCAGCTAGCTCTTCGAAACATCAAAACACGTCTTCAATAATCCCTACGGAGAAAATTTATCAACCAGAAAGCATGTATGGAGATGCTGTGAGCTCCTTAGAGCCAAGCCTTGTAGGATACAAAGAACCCCAAGACAGAGTTCCATCCTACGAGGGGCACCTCATCACTCCCCTACCCCCACACGCAGGTTCTTATTCTGGGGTCTTGTCTGAAATTCTTTAGGGCCAGGGCTACAAAAGCAGGGGCATCATATTCGAAATTGACAATCTGTGGGGCAACGGAGAAGGGTCAGCCTACAAAGTGAGAAGCAAATGTGAATGTAAATCGGGTGAAGGCATAAATATCTCTTAGACCTAAGTGGAGACAAGAAAGTACGCAAAATTAGGGGGAAACCATTTCATCTTCATTATGTGTGTGCTACGCTCTCTCTTGCACTGGGAGTGACTTTAACTCACCCGTTTATTTGCATCTGGACAAAGAGAAACTTAAAATACTTTCATTATCTTAAGAGAGCGATTAGCCAGCTGAAAAGAATGTTCCTCCTGACAGCAATTAATCTTGGTCAGCCTCCTCTCTGCTCCCAGGCCATTGCTTTGCTGAGTCATTCCACTACGCAGGGTCCCCAGCCACAGAGCCCAGCTGCCTGCAGCCACCATGGAACCCTAGGATCTCACCATTGGGGTTATTTTCACTGCTGTCACTTTGTTGGTTTGTGTGTGTGTGTGTGTGTGTGTGTGTGTGTGTGTCCTTAGATAAGAAGCATACTATTCGTGTAAAATTATGTATTTAGGTAAAAATCCATATTTAAGATCATGTCAGAGCTTAAAATGTGTATAAAATTGGCACATTCTTGGACTCCAAAGAGAAAGAACCTTCCTTTTCATCTGGTTTTAACTTCTGCTTCTAAACAGCTGTTTATTCTGTTTTATAAAGATCTCCAAGCAGAATGCTTAAGCAAAAAAGAGGAAGGAGCAGAATAATAGATATACTGTAACACCAGTTCCATCAACACACACACACACACACACACACACACAACCACAGGCATATACACATACACATATACATGAAAAAATCTGAATGGCTTACTAAACCATTGAGAGTCATGATCTCGGGGGCTGTGAAGATAGAGGAAAATCATTTTCTAAATTTTGCTTTTCTCTAATGTATGATTATTTTATATTGAGTTTATATTACTTTTGTAACTAAAACCAATAAAGATCGAATGTTAGAGATGATCAGGCACTAAGACGCTCTTTGCATGAGAGGTTTTCCTAGTGATGAAGCATCTTCTTAATTGAGCTACATACTTTCTCTCTTACAATTTATTCTCATTTCCTCCTTGGTTTTGTTTTTCCTAGGAATGAAGAAAGTGGTCAGCGTCTTCTCTAGATCAGAGGGACTATGCATTTGTCTTTACTTTTTATCATGAAAATTTCAAATGTAACACAAAGGAAGCAGAAGAGTCTAACGGGCCCCTGTGTATCTATCACCGCCTTCTATAACTATCCACTTTCCACCTTCATCTGTCTTCCACCCCCATCTCAAACAAATTAATTTATAGGCATACAGTTCTTTATGGTTTTGAAGTAAAATTTATATACCGTGAAATGCATGAAATCTTTTTTTTTTTTTTTTTTTTTTTTTGCGGTACGCGGGCCTCTCACTGTTGTGGCCTCTCCCACTGTGTAGCACAGGCTCCGGACGCGCAGGCTCAGCGGCCATGGCTCACGGGCCCAGCCGCTCCGCGGCATGTGGGATCTTCCCGGGCCAGGGCATGAACCCGCGTCCCCTGCATCGGCAGGCGGACTCTCAACCACTGTGCCACCAGGGAAGCCCCTGCATGAAATCTTAACATTAAAATTTTGCAAAATAGATACGTCTGTGTAACTCACATCCTCATCAAGATACAAAAGCTTCCCATCACCCAAAAAAAGTGCTCTTGTACTTTTCACGGTCCCTCTCCTCACTTCCCTGACTTTTCACCATATTTAATTTAGTCGCCTGTCCTAGAATATCTGTTCATTGCTTTTTAATATAATAAAACTATTTCCATTATAAAAGCTGTACATGTTAGGGAAAATCTTGAGGGTAAAATAAAACCCTAGAAAAATAGAAAGAAAATTGATAATGAATAGTCCCACCACACAAAGGGGAAAATCGTTAAAAGTTTTGTTTTCTTCGAGTTCCTGGGTGTAAAGTTTTCTTATTTTATGTATCTGTGATTGCTTACTTCACATGACTTCCCATAATAATTTCACATTACTCTCATTATAATTTCATAAGATAAGCATCTCTCCTATAATATTCACAAAGGACAAAAAAACTTGTCAACCTAGAACTTAATACCCAATAAAAAGATCATTCAAAAATGCAGAAGAAATAAAGATTTTTGCAGACTTACAAAAGCTGAAAGAATTCTTCAGAAACAGATGCACACTGCAAGAAAGTTTAAAGGAAGTCTTTCAGGCAGGAGGTAAATGACATCAGATGGAAATATGGACCTGCACAAAGGAATAAAGAGTACTAGAAATGGTAAATACATGAGTAAGTAATAGGAATTTTATCTTATTATTTAATGTCTTTAAAAGATCCTCGAGGACATCCAGTCCCAGCCAACGTGGAGTAGCCCCATTCCCCCCAGGTCCTACCCTCTTACAACTAAAAACCTCTGGATGTAACACAACAGAGCAAACAAAAGACAACTCTGAAAAGGGTCTGAAAGAATAACGTGAACTGCCTAAGGGACGCAGGGCTTGAGGAACAACACAGCAGTGGGTACCCTGTTTGGTTTTTAAGAAAAGTTTGTGTTTGTGTGTTTGTTTTGTCTCCTACACACCCTGGATGGGGTACCCAAAGCTGTCAACAGGCACAGACAAAAAAGCCCTAAGAGGGCTTCCCTGGTGGCGCAGTGGTTGAGAGTCCACCTGCCGATGCAGGGTACATGGGTTCGTGCCCCGGTCCGGGAAGATCCCACATGCCGCGGAGCAGCTAGGCCCGTGAGCCACAACTACAGAGCCTGCGCGTCTGGAGCCTGTGCTCCGCAGTGGGAGAGGCCACAACAGTGAGAGGCCCGCGTACCATAAAAAAAAAAAAGCTCTAAGAAAAGTCTGCTTCCCTAGCTAAAGAACCAGTAAAAGGTGACATAACAATAGAAACTCTTGTTTGATCATATTTGCCCTACTTAAGCCCAACACCAATGGAATCCCGTGCCCCCTCCCCCCTCCCCTCGATCCTGCTCAGAGGATTCAGTCCAGCTGAGTGGGAGCTCATGGTCCACTTCCTTTATGGCAGAAGCAGGCGGCACTCCAAGTCCCCCACTGGGGTTGCACTAGAAGGGTCCATTAGGGAGCTGAACCTCCTCCCCCAACCTGGCACCAACAAGACCGACTGAGGCAGTGTGGGGTGACGCTGGTTGGAACTCTGCTTTCCTACAGCTGGTGTCAGCAGGGCTCAGAGAGAAGCTGAGCATCCGTCCCCACCCGGCAGCAACAAGGTAGAATGAAGTGGTGTGAGGGACACTGTGTCAACAGGGCATAGAGGGGGCTGAACTTATGCTCCCCTCAGTGCCAGCAAGAGGATGTGAGTAGATGTTCCACTTTTCTCAGGAAGGTACCAGCTGGGCTGAGAAGGGGGGAATTAAACACCCACCCCTACCACAACCTACCACTATACCTAAACAGGGTGACTGCCTGCTAAAAAGGAAGGTTAACTAGAATCCAGTCACACAACATAGTAGCCAAAATGCCCAGGATATAATAAAAAATCGCTTGTCACACCAAGAACCAGGAAAATCACACTTGAATGAGAAAAGACAATCAACCAGTGCTTACAGCGCGATGACTCAGATGCTGGAATATTCTGAAGAGTGTTCTAAAGCAGCGATTATAAAAATTATGCAATGAGTAATTTAAAACACGCTTGAAACAAAAGAAAAAGCTAGAAAATCTAAGTGAAGGAATATAAGCTATTAAAGAAACAACCGGTTGGAAACGATAAAACTGAAAGATACAATAACTGAAATAAAAACCCAAAGGATGGGCTCGATAGTAGGTTAGAGACAACAGGGAATGAATGAGTGAGGTTGAAGACGGATAACTGGAAACGACCCAATCTTAGTAATAGAAAAGGAAATAGGCTGAAAAAAGAAATGAACAGTCTGAGAGATCTGTGTGATGATCACAAAAGATCTAGCATTGGTATCATGAGCATCCCAGAAAAGAGGAGAAGAAGCGTGCAGCTGAAACAAGTACTCAAATAAATGGTAGCTAAAAATTTCCCAAATTTGACAAAAGGCAAAACCTAGAGATTCAAAAACTGGAACAAATCCTGAACAGGATATAGCCAAAGAAATCCTCACTAAGACAAATTATAGTTAAATTTCTGAAAATTAAAGGCAAAGAAAAAAGTCTTGATAAAGGCTAAAGAGAAGTAAGGTATTGCTTATAAAACTATTCAAATGACAGCCATCTCTCCTCTGAAACCATGGAAGCCAGGAAGAAGTGGTAAAGCATTTTACAAGTCCTGATAGAAAAGAATTAAGAATTTACTTGTAAAATTCAAAAGAACTGTAAAATTCAAAAAGAATTGTAAAATTCAAAAGAATTCTACTTCCAGCAAAACTATTCTTGCCGTATCTGAATCTGATTCTGATACTTGCTAAGTCTCTTCAAACTGTGGGCTTTGGGGTGTTTTTTTTCCTCTTAATATGCCTTGAAATTTTTTCTTGATAGCCAGACATGACATACTAGATAAAACAAGTTGAGATAAATAGGTCTTCAGTAGGGCTTCCCTGGTGGCGCAGTGGTTGAGAGTCCGCCTGTCGATGCAGGGGACGCAGGTTCGTGCCGGTCCGGGAAGATCCCACATGCCGCGGAGCGGCTGGGCCCGTGAGCCATGGCCGCTGAGCCTGCGCGTCCGGAGCCTATGCTCCGCAACGGGAGAGGCCACAACAGTGAGAGGCCCGCGTACCGCAAAAATAAATTAAATTAAAAAATACGTCTTCAGTAATGTGGTAGTAAGAGGTAAGGTGTAAGGGGAGCATTCTATGGTCCTGTGATTAGGTCTCAGTCTTTTAGCGATCCTGTGCCTCTGAACTATGAACTTCACAACTGCTTCCCAGTCTCTCTCGCCCTCCTCACCCCGCACCTTACATTGGACTGGATGGCTAGAGGGGCCTCGAGTTGGGTATTTCCCTTCCCCCAGGTTGGTTCGGCTCTGATAAAATCCTAATAGTTTAGGCTCTGGAAAAACAGTTTCACTTGAGGGCAGGTCTTGTTAAGAACGGAACGTTCTGACTTATTTCAAAATAGTTCCTTTTCCATCCCCCGATGGAAAACCAAGGGAATTTTTCTCTGATGTTCACTGTAAAACCCTGTTTGAGTTCCTGGAGATAATATTTACAAAAGTGTGTGGGCTCCCTAGGATAGGTCTCCCTGGAGTTTTTGACCCTAAGACTTGTCCGCACTGAGCCTCCGGCAATTCAGGTTTTCTTACCCTGGCTCTGGTTCCTACAGAGGTTTCTGCTCCCTCAGGAATTTTTGCTCCCATAAGAAGTGATTCTCACTATTTGCTTATCTGTCTTTTCAATTTGGGGAGATGTGGTTTGCCTTGTGATCTCATTTCTCTGAAAATCAAAGAGTTGTTGATTTTTCAGTTTGCTCTACCTTTTGCTTGATGTTAGGACAGAGTGATGACTTCCAAGCTCCTTATATGATGAATAGGAAGTCAAACTACTTTTTAGGAATAAAGGTAAAATAAAGACATTCTCAGATGAACGGAAACTAAGAGAATATGTCACCAGAAGACCTACCCTTAAAGAATGACTGAAGGAAGTGCTGTAAACAGAAAGAAAATGATAACAGAAGACTTCAGGACCTCGGGAGGAAATAAAGAAAAGAAAGCATGACTATAATTGACTATCTGAACAAAAATAATAATGATTAGAAGGATACTTATAAATATAAGTACATGTAAAATGAATGACAAAAATAAAATCAAGGCCAGGAGGGGAGAAGCGGAGGTATCGTATTGTGAGCTTCTTTTACTACATGGGAAGGGGTATAATATCACCTGAAAGTAGACCTGATAAATTAAATATGTATTCTATAAACACTAAGGAATACCAATATAACACAACAGAGAGAGCAAATAAGGCAACAAAAGAGGTAAAAGTTAGTCATAAAAATATCCAATTAATCCAAAAGAAGGGAGAGAAAAGGTAAGGGGGGTGGGCAAAGAACAGATGGGATAATTTTTGGAAAAAATAGCAAGATGACAGGATTAAACCTAATCATATCAATAATTACATTTAATGTAAATGCTCTAAATATCTCTAATAAAATGCAGAGTTTGTGAAATTAGATTTTTTTTTTTTTTTTCGGTACGCGGGCCTCTCACTTCTGTGGCCTCTCCTGTTGTGGAGCACAGGCTCCGGACGCGCAGGCTCAGCGGCCATGGCTCACGGGCCCAGCCACTCCGCAGCATGTGGGATCCTCCCGGACCTGGACACGAACCCGTGTCCCCTGCATCGGCAGGCGGACTCTCAACCACTGCGCCACCAGGGAAGCCCGAAATTATATATTTTTAAATAGCAGTTCCAACTGCATGCTACTTACACAAAATGTATAAATAGGTTAGAAGAAAAAGGATGGGAAAAGATATACAATGTGAACATTAATAAAAAGAATCTGAGTGGCCATATAAATATAAAAGTAGATTTCAAGCAAAGGATATCATCAGGGATAAAGAAGGACATCTCAAAATGATAAAGGGCTCAATTTTTCAAGAGAACATAACAATCCTAAATAAATGTATGTGCACCTAATAAAAGAGCTTCAAAATACTGAAGCAGAAATTGGCAAAACTATAAGGAGAAATAGATAAATACACATTTAGAGTTATAGATTTCAATACCTTTCTCTCAATAATTGATAGACAAGTAAACAGAAAATCAGAAAGGATGTAGAAGACTTGAACACTACTATTAATAAAATTTAGCTACTTGGCATTTATAGAATACTTCACCCAGAAACAACAGAACGCACATCTTTTACAAGGGCGCTTGGAACATTTTCTAAGATGTAATATATTCTGGGCCATAAACCAATGCTTAACTTTAAATAAATTCAAGTTATTAAAAGTATGTTTTCTGAAAAAAAATTACAATTAAAATAGAAATCATTAACAGAAATGTATCTGGAAAATTCCCAAATATTTTGAAACTAAATAATTCATTTTTCAATAACTCATTGGTCAAATAATAAGTCAAAAGGTAAAAAAGAATTATTTTCACATAATGAAAATGAAAACACTCTATATCAACATTTGCAAGATGCCACTATAGTAATCTTAGAGGGAAACTTATGGCACTCCATGTCTGTTTTAGAAAAAAGGAAAGATCTTGAGTCAATGGCCTCAACTCACACTTGAAAGAAGCAGAAAAAGAAAAGCAAATCAAACCCAAGTAAGAATTAAAAGGGAAATAATAAAGATCAAAGTGAAAAATCTATGAAATAGAAAAACAATAAAGAAAAGTCAATAAACCAAAAGCTAGTATTTTAAGTAGATCAACAAAATTTAAAAACCTCTTGTCAGATTGATCAGGAAAAAAGTATTAAGACACAAATTTCTCAATATCAGGAATGATAAAGATGACATCACTCAGATTCTACAGATATTAAAAGGATAGTAAGAAAGTATTATGAACAACTTTAAGCTTATAAATTAGAAAACATAGATGAAATGGACAAATTCCTTTAAAGACACAAATTATCAGAGCTCACTTAAAATATAATAATAACATGAATTGCCCCCTATCTATGGAATAAACTGAATTGTAGTTAAAATGTACTCATGAAGAAAACTGCAGGCTGAGATGGCTTCACAAGTGAACTCTACCAAACATTAGGAAAGAAGGAATAACAATCCTCAGAAACTCTTTAAGAAAACTGAAGTGAATACTTCCAATTCATTTTATGAGTCCAGCATTGCCCTGATTCCAAAGCCAGGCAAAGAAAACCATAGACAAGTAACTTTCATGAACAAAATGCAACAATTTTTAAAGAAAATTTTGCAAATTGAATCCAACAATATATAAAAATGATAAAACATCATGGCCAGATGGGGTTTATCGCAGGAATGCAAGGTTGGTTTGATATGCAAACCCTAATCAATACAAGTCGCTATATTAACTACAAGAGAAAAACCATTTGATCATCTCTATAGGATGCAGAAAAAACTTGGCCAATTTTAACACCCATTCCTGATTAAAAACTTAGAAAACTAAGAACAGAAAAGTACTTTCCATCTTGTGTAAGGTCAGCTATGAAAAACCTACAGTTGATATCATATTCCATGATGAAAGATGAAATCTTTTCACCCTAATGTCATGAACAAGGCAAGGATGTCTGTTCTCACTACTCTTTTTCAAGATAGTGCTGGAAGTGCTAGCCAGCACAAAAAGACAAGAGAAAGAAATAAAAGGCATGGACTGTAAAGAGCCACAGTTGGCATAATTATGTATGTATGAAGTTGCCAAGAATCTACAAATAAAACACTAAAAAGTGAATTTAGCAAGCTTGCAGGACACAGGACACTGTAAAACATTATTGTATTTCTATGTGCCATATACCCAAAATACACACACACACACACACACACACACACACACACTCGGACAGCTGCTTTTTGACAAAGGTGCAAAAGCAATTAAATGGAGAAAGGACAGCCTTTTCAACAAGTGACACTGGAACAAGTGGATGCCCATGTGCAAAAGAATCAACTTGAGTCCATAACATGCATCATATAAAAATAATTTAAGATGGATTATAGATCTCAAGGTAAAATCTGAAACTATAAACCTCTAGATGAAAAACACAGGAGAAAATCTTTGTGATCTTGAGTTAGGCAAAGAGTTTTTAGCTACGACACCAGATACACAATACATAAAAAATAAATTGATAAATGGAACTTTATCAAAATTAAAACTTGTGCTCTTTGAGAGACACTATTAAGAGAAAGAAAAGACAAATCACAAATTGGGAGAAAACTTTTGCCACGTATATATCTGATAATGCACTTATGTCTAGAATATATAATGAACTCTCAAAACTCAATAGTAAGAAAATAGCCCAATTAAAAATAAAATGGACAAAAGATTTGAACAGACATTTTCCCAAAGAAGTTATATGGATGGCAATGAGCACATGAAAACATGCTTAACATCATTAGTCATTAGGGAAATGCAAATTAAAATCACAATATACCATTACACATATTTCAGAATAGCTAAAATTAAAAAGACTGACAACACCAAGTGCTGGAGAGGATGTGGAGGATATTAATCCTGATATGCTGCTGGTGGAATGTAAAATGATACAACCACTTCAGAAGTTTAAAACTTCTCAAAAAGTTAAACATTTACCACGTGTCCCAGACATTCAATTCCAAGAGAAAAGGCAGCAGATGTCTACACAAAGACTTGTACACAGATGTTCATAGCAGCTTTATTTGTAATAGCACCAACTGGCAACAACCATGTCCATCCACAGATGAATGGAAAAACAAATTGTGGTACATCTGTACAATGGACCACTTCTCAGAAAAAAGAAAAGAAAAAGAAAAAAGAAAGAAATGATTTATTGATAAACACAATATGGATAAATCTCAAAAATAACTATGTTGATACAAATAACAAATGCTGGAGGGCATGTAGAGAAAAGGAAACCCTCCTACACTGTTGGCGGGATTGTAAGTTGGTGCAGCCACTATGGAGAACAGTAGGGAGGTTCCTCAGAAAACTAAAAATAGAATTACCATATGATCCAGCAATCCCACTCCTGGGCATATATCCAGACAAAACTCTAATTCAAAAATATACACGCACCCCTACGTTCATAGCAGCACTATTAACAATAGCCAAGACATGGAAACAACTTAAATGTCCATCGACAGATGAATGGATAAAGAAGATGTGGTACATGTATACCATAGAATATTACTCAGTCATAAAAAAGAAAGAAATAATGGAATCTAAAATATGACACAAATGAACCTATCTATGAAACAGAAACAGAATCACAGGCACAGAGAACAGACTGGTAGTTGCCAAGGGGGAGGGGGTGGGGGGAAGGATGGAGTGGGAGGTTGAGATTAGCAGATGTAAGCATTTACATATGGAATGGATAAACAACAAGGTCCTACGGTATAGCACAGAGAACTATATTCAATATCCTATGATAAACCATAATAAAAAAGAATATTAAAAAAAGTATATATGTATAACTGAATCACTTTGCTGTACAGCAGTAAACACAACGTTGTAAATCAACTATACTTCAATAAAAAATAAGTATAAATTAAAAAAAATAATGTTGAGTCAAAGAAGTCAGGCAAAAAAAAAAAGACTACATACTGTATATTCCATTTGTATAAAACTATAGAAAATGAAAATCTACAGTGACATGAAACAAACGAATAGGGATGGAGGGGAAAGAGAAGGGAAGCCTGGGAGAGATTACAAACGTACAGGGGGTGATGGAGATGTTTACTATACGGATTGTTGTGGTGGTTTCATGGATGTATACATATGTGAAAACTTACTTTGTATATTTTAAATATGTGCAGTTTTTTGTATGTCAATTATACTGCAGTGAAGCTGCTTTAAAAAAATAAATAAGGCCACGGAAAGTAGAAGGACTTTACTCTCGTAAGACTGTACTCTATCTGGTCTGCAAACAGGTGCACACAAAATCTGCACACTTAGCTGGAGCCTACCTGACAACACCTCTGCAACATTATGCAAATCACCATGAGAAAGAAACAATAATTACGTTAGAAACCACCAGAACGTGGTTGTTTTCACACACATTTTCTTGTTTGTTTTCAGATCTGGGTTGTCTTTAGCATATGGCTGTCAGTTAACCCAACTCGGGGCTTTTCTCTTCGGTTTAGAGAATCTGAAATTGAGCTCTGCTGGGGTTAAGTCCATGTGGTGGTTCATGGGTGTGGAAAGTACCTACAGCTGACCACAGACTAGAGTTCCCTACAGCTACATTAGTCTCGGAACTAACTATTGTCTCCTAAGTTGTTTGTTTTTAAAAAAATCCCATAGTCTTCATTTTAATTGCTCTTAAATAATCTATGAAATATGCTTCTTTTCTGTTCTTGTCAGTTCCTAACTTCAGATTTCTCTTTCTGCATCCCAGCGGAGATCTTGCTAAAGAATGATTCCAACAGCATGTTCAGTCTCTCCTTCCCTTTTGTGCTTCCCTGAACAGACCTCCCAACCCAACTGCTGTGAAGGGGCCCAGATCTAAGGGCTGTTCTTGGCGCCCCAAATGCGCCAAGTCTTGTCACTAAGGTGGCCCCGTCTGGGCATAGCCATCTAAAGCAACAGTCTACTTCTTATCAGAAAATCTTGTGCTTCAACAAAGCCTTTTCTAGAATTAACCACGCCATGGTGAGGTGCGGAGGAGGGGCAGAGCACCCCTGGGCCTGGGTTTACAGAACCCCTCGTCAGCTCTGCACCTCATCTCTGTTTTGCAGCATTGCTCAGGGAACCACTGGACTTTGTATCTGTGGAAGAAGGGGGAAGAGACCGCTGACTGCATTTCTGTCCCTGTGCTGAAAAGGATGCTATGTCAGAGAACCATTCCAGCAAACTTCAAAGGTCAGTATCACCCCACGTCACAGATGAAGCTCAGAGAGCCTCAGCAGCTCACACGCCCCAGGTCTCAGTGGGATGGGGCAGAGCAAGGATTCGAACCCAGGCCAGAGGACCCACATGTTTTCCTCAGCTCAGCATGCTGCCTCACCATGACTGCTGGGTCACCACCACTCTCCATGACCACCCGTTCATTGCTCCGCACTACTGCCGGGTCACTATTCCCCACTGGTCTGATCCTCCAGGTTTCCCTATAAATAAACCCATTTGTCCATGAAGTCAAGGAGGCAGGCAGGGGCCCTTCACATAGGACCTTTTAGGCTATGGTAAAGAGTTTAGACTTTAGTCTAAGAGAGAGTTTTGCTTAGAAGGAGAGATAGGATCAGATCCTTCAAGAAAAGATGCTTATAAGACTAGGAAACAATCTAAATGTCCATCGACAGATGAATGGATAAAGAAGATATGGTACATATATACAATGGAATATTACTGGCCATAAAAAGGAATGAAATAATGCCATTTGCAGCAACATGGATAGACCTAGAGATTATCATACTAAGCAAAGTAAGTCAGAAAGAGAAAGACAAATACCATATGATTTGACTTATATGTAGGATCTAAAGTATGACACAAATGAACTTATCTACGAAACAGAAACACTCACAGACATAGAGAACAGACTTGTGGTTGCCAAGAGGGAAGGGGGGTAGGGGAGGGTTGGGCTGGGAGTTTGGGAGTAGCAGATGCAAACTATTATATATAGTATGGATAAACCACAAGGTCCTACTGTATAGCACAAGGAACTATATTCAATATCCCGTGATAAACCATAATGGAAAAGAAAAAAAAAAAAAAAACAGAAATTAAGAATGCTTAGGGACCGGTCCAGGCTCCACTGCAGTAGCCCAGGCAGGAGGTGATGGTGTCTTGGACTTGAGTGGTGATAGTAAGAATGACAAAAAGTAGAGACACTCAGAAATTGTTTCAGAGGTAGAGTCAAACTAGACTTGTTGAAGAACTAGATGTGGGGAGTGAGGATTACGAGCAGAACCAAGGCTGACTCGTAGGATTTTGTCTCAGAAATTTGAAAACCCAAGACGAACAAGAGTGAGGTAAAATCAGACTTGGGAAAATCTTGTGCTTCGTTTGGGACGAATCTAAATTTGAAATGCCTGCTGAAATAGAAGTAGAGTAGACCATGGAATATATGAGTATGGACTCTGGATGGATATAGAAATTCAGGAGTCATGAACACATTGATTGTAAACATAAAGCCATGAGAGTGGATGAGATCACCAAGGGAGACATTGTGCATAGAGAAGAAAGAGGGGTAAGAAATGAACCCTGGACAGGGCAGCACTTAGAGCAGAGGCAACAGATGCAGCCTAGAAGACTAGGAAAGGACAGTCAGTGCAGGAGGAGGAAAGCAAAGAGCGTGTGGTGTTCTGGAAGCAAAGAGAATAAAGGGCATCAGAAAAGAGGTGTGGTCAGTTGTGTCAAATCAGATGAAGACAGACTTGTCCACTGAATTTGGTAGCAACAAATCATGGCAGCCTGCCATATAAATGGTTACATCCAAAAATATCTAGAAAATATTGTTCATCCTCCACACATTTAATAAGCACTATGTGTGAGATATGCTCTCAGGTACTGGGAAACAGAGATTCATAAGACATGGTCTCTGTTCTCAAGGAGTTTACAGTGTTGAGGAAGAAAGAGGCAATAGTCACTACTGATACTGCAACAGCCCTGTACGTCAGTTTGCCAATAAGGATACCGCAGCAGGGAGAGGTCAAGGGATGCCTCAGATTTTCGACAACAAAGCCCAGGCTTAAATGTAACATAAAACATCCAAATAGGAATTCGCTAAGGTGACAGCAGTGATTTGACAAATCAACAACAGTTTGGCCAGAAAGCAAACGTTTGCAGTTGAGGCAGACTTCAGCACACAGGGAAGATGCTTTCCACTTTGTGAGATGTGTTCTGGTTGGTGGAAGACTGTGTGAATTAGGTAGACTGAGGGAAAGACTAATTGATTTAGGAGCGTACAATCAAGACAACTGGATAGCCTAGTGAAGCTCGCAGAAAACAAGAATATAAAAGTATAAGGAAGATAAAATTAGATTTAACTTGGTGGCCATCGTGTCTGAGTAGAAACTGATGTATAAACGAAGACAGCAGAGTGACAAAGACAAGCTGCAAAGTAGGAACCCAGGGGCAGGAATGTGTTAAGTCCGGAAAAAACATAATGATCTGCTTTTCCATGTGGGATTATAAAAGGTTTTAACTGAACACCAGCTAAAATGGCAAAAGAAAAACAGACAGCAAAGAAAACTCAAGAAGCCCACTGAAGAGGGAACTTGGGGGCCCAGTACATACTTGCGGATCCCTAACCTTCCCCATCAGCAACATATGCATGTAATATACATTAAATAAAAGTGAAGTTGAGAGTTGTCTGCCCAAATTCCATTATCTGACATTATATCTCAGAATTCCTATTGATTTCGCCAGAAATAGAACTACTGTAATGGATCTAGAAAATGCCTAAATTGTATTTTCCATCTGAAAATTGTTCTAATTAACTTTTGATCTTTTGTCCAGTTAGACTTTAAAAATTTCTTATGTCAAATCTTGTTTAAACTATTTCTCCTCATCATAATAGAAGAAACTTTTGTCTTCATTTTTAATACCTAGTTGCTTTGAAGATTCTTTTAATACTGAATTTTCATTCTTATCTTTTGGACCGGTTATTTGAAAAATTATGATTTTAATGCAGATAATCTGGAAGGGATAAAAGTATAACTCCGAGTAATTTTCATATTGCTGCCAGTAGAAAAGTAATACACGATGCCAATCTATTTTGGCAAAAAATATTTTTAATGGGCAAAAGACTTGAGTGACCAGATGCCTCATAAAAGAGGATATCTAAATGGCCAATAAGCACATGAAAATGTTCTCAACCCATTATTCATGAGAGAACTCTAAATTAAAACCACACACGAAATATCACCATAAATCCACTCAAATGGCTAAAGTTAAAGAGATGGACAATACTAAAAGTTGGCAAGATGTAGAAAAAGCAGAGCTCTCATGGTTGGTATGGATGCAAAATGGTACAAGACCACTGAAAAATTGTTGGCATTTTCTAGTAAAATAAACATTTCCCTCCTGAATCACCCAGCAACTCCACTCCTAGGAATTTATCAAAGAGAAGTAATAGTAAATGTCCATCAAAATGTTTATAAGTTTAATTTGTGATAGCTAAAAATAAGACACAACCCATATATCCATTAAATGTCTATCAAGATACACTCTAAATTGCAGTGTAGCCATACAATGGAAAACAACTTAGCAATGAAAAAGAGCAAACTACTAAGATCCATGTAATTTAAATTTGGATGAATCTCAAAAACATTATGCTGAGTGAAAGAAACTGAACACAGAAAGCCTGTATTGTGTGATTCCATTTTCATGAAGTTCAAGAACAGGCAAAACCAATACTATGATGATAGAAGTCAGATAATAGTTACCTCTGGGGAGATGTTGACGGAAAGGGCCAGGAAGGAACCCCCTGGGGTGATGGACTGCTCTGGATCATGATCTAGGTGGGAATGCATAAGTAAGATTTCCACATTTTACTGTATGTAATGTATATCTCAGTTTTAAAAAATATAGAATGAATCACAGATGTAGAAAACAAACATATGGTTACCAGGGGATAAGGCAGGGAGAGGGGTGATAGATTGGGAGACTGGGATGGACATATACACACTACTATATATAAAATAGATAACTAATAAGAACCTGCTCTATAGCACAGGAACTCTCCTCAACACTCTGTAATGACCTATATAGGAACAGAATCTAAAGAAGAGTGGATATATGTATATGTATAACTGATTTACTTTGCTGTACACCTGCAACTAACACAACATTGTACATCAACTATACTCCAATAAAATTTTTTTTAGAAAAAATATACAATGAAATAAAGGTCGGGGGCAGGGAGCTATGGTTTTTTCATTTTCTACCATGTTCCAGAAGGGATCTCTTCTGGGGAGGCTGAGCCTCCAATAGCTTGGAGAACGGGTCCAGGCCCAGAACTAGCTTAGAACCAAAGTCTGGCTGGTCTTCTCCTCAGTGACTGAGAGCAAGGCCTCTCTCGACTTGAGAGCACCCCAGCTCCAGCCTGTTGGCCTGCAAGCAATGACAGGTTTCTCTGTAGAAAGTGCTGGAAGGCTGCCCCTCCCTTCATAGCTGGTCTCAGAAGCCATCGATAGCACCTAACCACAGTCCAGAGGACTCTCCACGCCTGGCTGTAATTAGATAACAGCAGGGTGACCTCTCAGGGGAGAAGCAGGTTTGCTTTGAGACTTCATGCATTGAGCCAGGACCACTTGCCCCTGCTGGTCTTCTTGAGCAGAACTGGGTGTCAGCGGTCATGGGCACAATTCTTATTTATTGGGTTACACTGGCCTGGGCCTATGATCAGTAGCTTTCTTTCTCATGTGCTAGTGCCTTTAACCCTCATTGTAGGTCAGGACTCTTAGCCCAAGTGGTAGAGGCCACTCATACTAGAGGGCTGGTCCGTGAGTTCAAATCTCTCCCTCCTTCTCCTTCCCCCCCTTCCTCCCTCTCTCTCTTCAACTCCATTTTTCTCTGTACTGACTTTATTCTCTGGACCACTTTCTTGCCTGCTCCTGACTTTTTGATTTCAGAATAAGAGACCTTCTCTGGCCCAGGGTCCATACCTGTTATCCCCAAAGGACTCTTATTGAGCCATGCCAGGGCCAATCACTGCAGCCCAGGCACGGGGCTTTCTGATTGGTCGGTTGTGTTATGGGCTCACCCCCTTGATTGACAGTCCCACCCCTGCAGTGGGGGAAAGGGCTGAGCCAGACAGAAAGCTAGGCCATGCATACAGAGGAGTTTCCAGTGTCCATTCCATATGCCCATTTCACAGACAGGCACCCAAGTACCTGAGCCCAGATAGTGTATCCGTAAGTAACAGAACGAAGATTTGAGACCAGCTGCCCATCAGGGTACATGCACTGGAAACCACCAGAAGCCTGTCTCCATCCCACTTAGGGGAATCAAGCCCAGCGTTCCCCAGCTTGCTCCACTGAAACAGAAAGAAGCCATGGGGAAGACACAGCCCTAGTCCAAACTCCTTCCCCCGTCCATCACCCACACTCGCTGGTGATAACAGTAGGACGGTTTCTCTCTGCGAAACGAATGAGATTGATCTGGGCGCTTATTAAAGGCAGGGGTAGATGTTCCATTTGGGGATGGGGGAGCAGAAAGGATTTCCCTGCTGTTAGGGAGATACACAGTGGGGAGGGGGGACCCCGGCTGGGAGGAGAGGGCAGGGGACAGACCCCACAGGCTCTCTTCACTCTCCTGGGAAGAGAAGTTAGGGCTGTGGAGGGGAGTCAGGGAAATGAGAGGTCATGTTTTCCGTGTGTTTGGGACACTGGTTGAGAGAGAGCCCCTTCAGACAGGGTGCAGCCACCCTGGGGCTCATGGCAGGAAATAACAAGGCTCCTCTGTTTTAGCACTTGCCCTTGGGCATCAGTGTCGGTTGACAGTCCAGGACATAGGGGTCTTTTCCTCAGAGCCTGAGTGTAATAGCTTCCCGGGCTATATACACCCAAACTTCTGAGGACCTCTCCCACAGGTTATGATTTTTAGGCTGTCAGCAGTGAGATCAATTTCTGCCAGGGCTCATGGGAAGGGGAGGATTCAGAAAAAGCCTTCCAAAAGTGGCAACTCCTAAACTGGGTTTTGAAAGATAAATAAGAGTGTTCCAGTTGGCCATGATAGGATGGGGGGCAGAGCATTCCAGGCAGTGGGTTGGCATAGTTCTGGGAGTTGTTGGTTCTTTATTCTTGTGGAAGGTAAAGGCTAGGTCCCCGACAGAGAGGAGAAGAGAGGAAAGCAGGGCAGGAGGCAGATCCCCTGGCCCCCTGGCTCACGCCACTCCCCAGATTCAGTTTGAGTCCATCTGTATGACTACTGCCATGTGCCACCACCTAGATCACTATCAACCTAATATTTTTCTTCCAATCAATTAAAAAATAAATTTTATCCTACTACCAAAAATGGAAGACCATCTTACTTGTCCTAAATAGAAGATAACCATAAAAATAGAAATATAACCATCAAAATAAAAACATTCACCCTTATGCCACCTAAAGCCATCTGGTATGTTATATACCACGTTTTGGAAAACTGCCATGAGCCGCAGGGAGCCAGGGAAGGATTTGAAGCAAGAGAATCACATGATCAGATCTGTGCTTTAAAAAGACCAGTTTGTTGGGAGGGTCGTGAACAAGCAGAGGGCCAGGCCAGAGGAGAGAGCAGTTAATCAGTTGTCTATTGTTACAAACCCCATACAGATGTCCTTAAAAAGAAAGCAAAGTTTTTTATTCATATGTCCTTAAAACTAAATTGGGCATCCTCTTCTAGAAGCTCACTATTACTAGCAACTGGGAATTAGGAAAATGGCCATTTGGTACAAAGAACCGTTTTACGATGAATGGCCAGTCCAATTCTGGTCTCCCTTTGAGGGGTGAGGTTAGATTCTGGGTCTCTAAGATCTTTGGGTGAAGAAGTGAGCAAAAACCTCTCCCCTCTTTTCAGGGTTGAACTCACGCAGAGAGGGAACTGGAGACTGTTGACTGTGGTGTGTAAAGCCATCGACTGAAGAGGACCAAGGAGCTTATCTGAAGGAGGTACATCCTTCATCCTTTCCCCACTCAAGGGACTGAAACCAGGCTCTCCCACAGTGCCTGGCCCATGGCTGGCCCTGGGCATCTCACACTCGTCGTTTGCAGCGATAACAGAGGAGTGACAGTCTTGTGTGCAGGCCTAAATGCCAGGGCATCTCACAGAAGTTTCACTGCTGTGATGGCAAATTTTGTGTGTCAACTTGGTGGGGCCACGGTACCCCCTTGTCTGGTCAAAAACCATCTAGACGTCGCTGTGGAGGTATTTTTTAGGTGCGATTGATGTTTAAATCAGTAGACTTTGAATAAGGCGGAGCCGATTACCCTCCATAACATGGGTGGGCCTCATCCAATCAGTTGAGGGCCTTAAGAGAAAAGACTGAGGTTTCCCGAAGAGAAAGGAATTCTGCCTTCAGACTGCAACAAAGAAATTCTGCCTGAGGTTTTAGCCTTTGGACTCAAGACTACAACATTGACTCCTGCTGGAATTTCCAGGCTGCCAAGATGCCCTGTAGATTCTGGACTATCTGTCTATCTATCTATATCATCTAGCTAGCTGGCTATCTATCTATCTATAATCTAGCTAGCTGGCTATCTATCTACCATCTAGTTAGCTGGCTATCTATCTATCTATCTACCATCTAGCTAGCTGGCTATCTATCTATCATCTACCATCTACCTAGCTGGCTATCTATCTATCTATCATCTAGCTAGCTGGCTATCAATCTATCTACCTATCTATCTACCATCTAGTTAGCTGGCTATCTATCATCTAGCTAGCTGGCTATCTATCTATCTATCTATCTACCATCTAGCTAGCTGGCTATCTATCTATCTATCTACCATCTATCTATCTATCTATCATCTAGCTAGCTGGCTATCTATCTATCTATCTACCATCTATCTATCTATCTATCATCTATCTATCTATCTATCTATCTATCTATCTATCTATCTATCTATCTACCATCTACCTAGCTGGCTATCTATCTATCATCTAGCTAGCTGGCTATCTATCTATCTATCTATCTACCATCTAGCTAGCTGGCTATCTATCTATCTATCTACCATCTAGCTAGCTGGCTATCTATCTATCTACCATCTAGCTAGCTGGCTACCTATCTATCATCTACCATCTAGCTAGCTGGCTATCTCTACCTATCTATCTATCTATCATCTAGCTAGCTGGCTATCTATCTATCTACCATCTAGTTAGCTGGCTATCTATCTATCTATCTATCTACCATCTAGCTAGCTGGCTATCTATCTATCTATCTACCGTCTAGCTAGCTGGCTAGCTATCTATCATCTACCATCTAGCTAGCTGGCTATCTATCTATCATCTACCGTCTAGCTAGCTGGCTATCTATCTATCTACCGTCTAGCTAGCTGGCTAGCTATCTATCATCTACCATCTAGCTAGCTGGCTATCTATCTATCATCTACCATCTAGCTAGCTGGCTATCTATCTATCTATCTACCGTCTAGCTAGCTGGCTATCTATCTATCTATCTACCATCTAGCTAGCTGGCTATCTATCTACCGTCTAGCTAGCTGGCTAGCTATCTATCATCTGCCATCTAGCTAGCTGGCTATCTATCATCTACCATCTAGCTAGCTGGCTATCTATCTATCTATCTACCATCTAGCTAGCTGGCTATCTATCTATCTATCTATCATCTACCATCTAGCTAGCTGGCTATCTATCTATCATCTACCATCTAGCTAGCTGGCTATCTATCTATCATCCACCATCTAGCTAGCTGGCTATCTATCTATCATCCACCATCTAGCTAGCTGGCTAGCTATCTATCATCTACCATCTAGCTAGCTGGCTAGCTATCTATCATCTACCATCTAGCTAGCTGGCTATCTATCTATCATCTACCATCTAGCTAGCTGGCTAGCTATCTATCATCTACCATCTAGCTAGCTGGCTATCTATCATCTACCGTCTAGCTAGCTGGCTAGCTATCTATCTATCTACCATCTAGTTAGCTGGCTAGCTATCTATCATCTACCATCTAGCTAGCTGGCTATCTATCTATCATCTACCATCTAGCTAGCTGGCTATCTATCATCTACCGTCTAGCTAGCTGGCTATCTATCTATCTATCTACCATCTAGTTAGCTGGCTAGCTATCTATCATCTACCATCTAGCTAGCTGGCTATCTATCTATCATCTACCATCTAGCTAGCTGGCTATCTATCATCTACCATCTAGCTAGCTGGCTATCTATCTATCTATCTACCATCTAGCTAGCTGGCTATCTATCTATCATCTACCATCTAGCTAGCTGGCTATCTATCATCTGCCATCTAGCTAGCTGGCTATCTATCTATCTATCTATCTATCTATCTACCATCTAGCTAGCTGGCTATCTATCTATCTACCATCTAGCTAGCTGGCTATCTATCTATCTATCTATCATCTAGCTAGCTGGCTATCTATCTATCTATCTATCTATCTATCTACCATCTAGCTAGCTGGCTAGCTATCCTATTTAAAGTCACAGCACCAAGTCTTTGCTTTGTTATTGTTGTTTTCCTCTATTGCTGCCACCCCCAAATGTAGTGCCTTAAAGCAGCATTTTATTGTCTTTCACGATTCTGTGGGTTGACTGGACTCAAGTGGACCGGTTTTCTGTTCCACGAGGCCACGGCAGAAGAGGCTAGTTACCTGGGGCTCGTCTGAGCTGGAGTCTCCAAGACTCCCTCCTCATGTAGCTGACAGCTGGTGCTGCCTGCTGACTGGTACCCCAGCTGAGCTATCCTCAGGGTGCTTGGTTCCCATCCACATGCCATGTGACCCAAACTTCTGGTATCATGGAGGCCGAGGTCCAAAAGCAAGTAAGCAGAAGCCACCAGCCCACTTCAGGTCTGGACTCGGAAGTCCCAGAACACACTTCTGTAGGAGTCCTTTGGTCAAGGCAGTCACAGGCCCAGCCCAGGCTGGGGAGGGGAATAGATCCTACATCTCAATTGGTGCATAAAGGAAGGAATGAATTGATGGTGGCCGTGTTTGGAAACTATCAACCACACCAAGTATATTTCCCTTATTTTACCCTGAAAAAACCAACAATACAAAAGCATACTATGTTATTTATATCTATTTGGGAACACTTAAAGATGTTTCTTCAGCTGCAATTTCTCTCTGCTCACTTCCCAAGAGGATGTGTAGTCGCTTTTAGTGAATGTAATACGGTAATTGTACTGTTGGCATCAAAATAAAAGATTATAAAAAGCCATGCAGAGGTAAGAGAAAAGCATGCCAGAGAAAAGCTTGACTAAAGTTGTTACTGCAATGGGGCCTCCATTCACTGAGTTCCTGCGTGCCCTGGAAAGGGGAAGCTAGCCTTTACCAAAATATTCCATTTGATTGAAGGGACCAGGGCCCGCCCATGGGAGAACCTCAAGAGATAGGAACTTATAAATAACTTATAAATAACAACAGCATAGAAACAATCCCTCAACCACAGATGCAGAGCGTTCTTCTCCCAGAAAAGGAATCACATTACAGAGCGAGAGTCCTGCTGAGGGGAGTTAAAACAGTAGGAACCAAACCAATGTCTGGGCCCCCTGCCGCAGACCCCTCAGAGCCCAATCTCGGAGCCTAGGCTGGTTCCCAGACTTTTTGAAAATTCTTCTGAAGACTGGTGAGCACCCGGGTCTGTGTTTGTGCTGAATTCCCCGCTGTCCAGCTCCTGGTAGTAATTGGTTGAGATGGTTGATAACTGAGCAAGGTTGATATCACATCAGGCCGTGACTCCAGGCTCTCCTGGAACCTCCGGAGCTCTGGATTACTGGACAGCGCGTGTGGCACTCCATCCAGACGTGAAGGTTGGTGGGAGGGCCACAGCGGAAATTCCGAAGAAGGCAATTAAAATGTGTTAACCAAAACAGGAAACATCGGTGAGGTAGATGAGAGCGTTTTACTTCAGAGGTGTGATTTTATCAATACTTTTATTGTTCATATTTTATTTTTAGAGGTATTTTGCCAAACAAGCCCAAACTTTACTTCTCACTCATTCTAAATTCTTGTGTCTTTTTCATGCTTGCATTTGGGGCAAGATTGAGACAAAACACAAAACACTTCGTTCACATTGGAGTGTCAGGTTCTTTTTACTGGTCAAGAGATGCTGTTTCCTGAAGCAGAAAGGGCATCAGACCAAAGCACTGGTTTAATCAAAAAGATTTAGGAAGGAGTGAACACCTTTTTTCTGTGGTGACCAAAATGATCTCTGACCACTAGCAAACTCATAGCATCGGTACGCAGTGTGACAGATTTTCAAAGCCACCTACTTCTCCACATCCAAGATGGTTCTGTGCCCATACTCAGTGCATCCATGGCAAATTCACTGAATGTGAGAATTAGAACCTTCCAAAGAACAAGTATATTAGCCAATGATCATCATTATCATCTTTTTTTATTTTTTGGTCCTAAGAAATTTGGGACAAAATTAAATAAAAGGCTTTTGATTGTTTTTTGTGTATAAAGCTGCCATGTATTACCTTTACCTTAAAAAGTTACTGTGGGGGCTTCCCTGGTGGCGCAGTGGTTGGGAGTCCGCCTGCCAATGCAGGGGACACGGGTTCGTGCCCCGGTCCGGGAAGATCCCACATGCCGCGGAGCGGCTGGGCCCGTGAGCCATGGCCGCTGAGCCTGCGCGTCCGGAGCCTGTGCTCTGCAACGGGAGAGGTCACGGCAGTGAGGGGCCCGCGTACCGCAAAAAAAAAAAAGTTACTGTGAACGGACTGGTGAGTATGCTGTAGTTTTCCGTTTTGTGGAGCACCATGCAGCTGTGAAAAGTATTGATGAAGGAGGTCAGGGATATGGAAAGTTATTTCCACTCAATAGAATGCTGAGTGGAAAAGAAGTATATTTCCTAATGTGTACGCTGCAATGATCCCATTTTGCATCTACCTATCTATCATCTATCTATCTATCTATCATCTTTCTATACTTACATGCATCCACACATACCTTTTTTTTTAAAGATTTTTTTGATGTGGACCATTTTTAAAGTCTTTATTGAATTTGTTACAATATGGCTTCTGTTTTATGTTTTGGGTTTTTTGGCCACAAGGCATGTGGGATCTTAGCTCCCTGACCGGGGATCAAACCCGCATCCCCTGCATTGGAAGGCGAAGTCTTAACCACTGAACCGCCAGGGAAGTCCCCATCTACACATACCTTTAAAGGACATATACCAAAATGTCAACAGTGGCTATCTCTGATAATGTTTTATTTCCTTCTTATTGTACATATTTATTTTCTGGGTTTCATAGAAGAAACACGTGAATTCTTATTTTAAAAAAATTACCAAGACACTGAAGGAGCCAAGAACCCCAGGGGAGTAAACCTGCTGGCGAGTCTACACCATGAAGACCCAGCTTCTCCGGCAGGCAGCCCACAAGGAAAGCCACTTGCTCCCCGGACCGCCCCAAGCACAGATGTTAAGAGTGTGGGGTGAGACCCACCCTACTGGCTCTAATGATCGACCACACTTACAGAGAATTCATTTTCTGGGGAGAAAGCACAGCTGTAGGACAGGCAGATTCAGGACTGGACATTCAAGTGGGCATCTCCTTAGGCTAGGAGATTAAGGATCTTCCACTCTGCATCCAGGTAGGACAGATGTGTGTCCACCCTGGGCTGGCTAGTCCTCTGGTGGCCCTACAAGCAGACATTTTCCCCATAACCATCCAGCTTTTATCTGGAAGGGATGTTGCAACCTTCTGCTGTTTCTGAGGCGGCATGAATGGTGGTCTTCCAGAGTGGGCGTGGGACGATTGGCAGGACAGCTATGGCGCCCCTGGTACCATAGCCCTTGGGCATTGGCCAGCCCACCTTTTCCTCCAGCTCTGCCTGCCTTCCATCTACCCAGGAAGGGCAGCCAGCGCCAGAATGAGCAGGGACTCGAGGTCCAGAGAGCTGGGTGGGGCCGATGGGGGTGGAAGGAAGTAAAGGAAGTCTTTACTTTATCACCTGCAGAAAGGTGTATCGGAGAAGCCCCTGCTGTGCCGGGCTGCACGAATACATGGAAATTGCCCAAACGCCCGGCCCCTACTGGGACTGAGTCACACGGTTTCCAGAGCACAGACAAAACAGGAAAATGCTCATGGGAAGGTAACTTCCTCAAGGGCAGGGATATTGGTCTGTTTTGTTCACTGCTGTCTGTCCTGTGTCTACAACAATGCCTGGCACAGAGTGGGCATCCGATGAATAAATTCATCCAGGAGTGCATGAATGAATGAACGAATGGAACTTGCTAGTAATCAAAGAAATACACATTACAACAATGATGTGGCATTGTTTTGTATATTAATCTGCCCCAAAGTAGCATAATGAAAAGCACTCAATCCTGGTGAAATCTGATGGGATCTGCCATGTATCTAGTATTAACGGCAATATGTATTAATATAAATCTTTTGGAAAGCAATTTGGTAACAGAGTTATTTAAGAAGTTGCTACTCAGTAATTCCAGTTCTAGAAATGTATGTTAAACAGGTAAATCAGAAGAAGGACAGAGCTGCATATATAAACGATTCCTTGAAACGTTATTCATGACTGTAAAGAGAGGGAGGCAGTCTGAACAGCTAAAACAGTGGACGAGCAGAGAGCTTGTGGTGGTGATTAAGGCCTGTGAAACAGTGAAGCAAAGTGGCAAGTGAGAAAAAAGCAGGGATGCAGAAGTGTCCATCTAAAATGAGTGTGACCATAAAATATATTCTGGGGAAAAGCCTGGAAGGATGGAGAGTGTATGGATTTTTTTTCCCTTCTAATTTTTGTCGTCAAAATATTCTTAACCAAAAAGAGATTAACCAAATAAGACCTCCCTACAGTACACCATGCACCAGTAAGCACACATACGGCGGCTAGCTCAAGGCGCTCACTGCTCACACAGTTCCCAAGACAGAGCGGTCTGCCCACCGCCCGCTCACCCAGCTGAAGTGGGCCCCCAGCCTCCAGGTTTCAAGCCACTGGACAGCAGAGCCAGGGGAGTTTTCTGCCAGAGTTTGCCATGGGGTCACCCACCTCTGAATAACAAGCAAGTGCTGCTGTGGGAACATTATTTAGCATCATCTGATCACAGAATGGAGAACGTTTGCCAGAAATAACCCTTTGGGCTTTGGCAAAGCAGGTACTGAGTTGCGCTTCCCGATGGTGGTTAAATAAGCGTTGTGGCTGCCTTTTGACGGTAAAACTACCCATGTATCAAGACGCACTTCCCTTCCTACTGCAGGAGGGCAGTATCCAGGGCACCTACAAAAGGTATCAGGTTCCAAAAGTGTAAGAAGGAGGTTACACCTAGGAGAGCCTCTGATTCTTGCTAATTCAGCACTAGGTGGTGGTTCTTAACCTCACTGCGAACAGAAACCACCTGGGAGCTTTAAACATGGACCCCTGGGTCCCTCTCGCAGAGATTCTGATTGAATTGGTTTGGTGAACCATCCGGGGCATTGGAAATTTTAAAAGCTCCAAGATGGTTTAGATGAGCATCCAGGGTTGAGATCCACTGTCTTATGGTACAAGCGGCTGACATCCACACTGAAAACATTCAGACGGAGTCTGAATGGGCGTGGTCTCTGTGCAAAGATCAACAAGAATCCGTGCCACGTTTTGCAAAGGTTTGCCGTGCGCTCCTAGCCATCACAGGAAGCAGAGCACAGGGTCAGGAGGCCCAGGGGGTTAAGGCTCTCAGAGGCCAGCAGGCTGGGTGCCAAGTGTGACTCTATCACTTACTAGCTCTGCAACCTTGGGCAAGTCACTCACCCTCTCTGAGCCTCTATTTAATCATCTGAAAAGGGGATGCTTGTCACCATGCCAATCTCACAGTGGTGTTTAGAATGTGATACGTGCATGCAGGGGGAATATGGACCCCTCAGGATACGTGGCTATTCCCCCAGATCATGTGGGCATGTGGGAAGAATACCGTCACCCTTTGATTTCACAGAACCGGGCCAACATTCTGACGACCTTCGCGGATTTGACGGAGAGCTGCACACCCTTGGGTTAGGTATTAAGTGAGTCAGATACCAAGTGAATTAGTGGCTCTGTGATTTATAGGAGACAGGGAAAGTGGAAACAGGGCAGACGCTGATGTGAAAGTCTCCCACGATCTCCACCTTCAAAGGGAATTCAAGCATATTTAGAAGAGTCACAGCCCACCCTCAGAAGAGCACCTGACCGGTTTAGGAGCAGACAGATCTCTCTTCAGAGGCCAGAGAAGCGGAAGGTGGTAAGATTTCTGGGACCCATATTCAAGGAGACAGCTCCTGACCCCACAAGATGTAGGGAAACTGCCCGGGGACCAGGAGGCTGGCCTGGGCGTATTCCTGAATCTGCATGTGTCTTAATGACGAGACAAATGTTCTTAAATCTGCCTGACGTTGGAAAGAAACAGACCAAGGCCTGACACTCTTGGTGGAGGGCTGCGGCAGCACAGTGGTGAGCTTCTTGCTGTCCCTGACCGTCACCTCTCTAGGGAGCCATTCCTGGGAAAAGGAACCTCTCTTCACTTAAACGGAAGAGCAAAGAGGTAAACATGTTACATTTTAGGAAACGTGTGATGGTCGCTGGCCACATGGATGCTAATTTCTTCCCCTGTCACTGGAGCTGCGCTGAGGTTTCAGAGCTGACTACAATTAACTGGAGAATCACATCTCGCTGTCTGGTTTGGTCAGGAAGGGGTTATGGCCTCTGGCATCGTACATGTGGCTGACAGCCACTGGAGGAGGCTTCGGGCTTCCCGGTTCAGCCATGGAGATGGCTGAAGGTCAAGGCTACGGCCAAGGGACTGTGGTGGGCACCCCTCCCCCCGGCCCCCCAAACCTTGGCTGCCATCCTCCCTGCTCTCCCTGTGGCCAGTCTGCTGCAGCAAGCAATCTCTGGGCTGTGTTGGTTTCTGTCTTGTGTTTTTGGTTTTTCTTTTTAATCTTTTTTTTAAAAGTGTTTGTGTTGTTACCACAGAAGCCCCCTTTTGCATTCACTTGTGTTTTGAAAAAAATTCTCTCGTGTGTCTGTCTGGCTTGTGTTGTCTGCAGTAAATTGTGGGCTCCCAGGGAGGGAGGTGTCTTGGAGGGGAGTCTGAGAGAGGCTCCTGCCTTCCCCATCTGCAGGTAGGGCCAGGGTCTGGCTGCATCATCCTCCTCCCGCCGAGGGCAGCCCGAAACAGAGACCCGCCCCTCCCCCCCGGCTTCGGAAGCTGAGGCTCTGCTGTCACATTTCATTTCGTCATTGTCATGACACTGATCACACCACTATAATTATCTCCGCTTTACAAGGTACCATTTTTTGGGGAGGGCCGGGCTGCGTGGCATGCAGGCTCTTAGTTCCCTGACCAGGGACGGAACCCGCACCCCCTGGGGTGGAAGCTCGGAGTCCTAATCACTGGACCGCCAGGGATGTCCCTATCTCCATCTCACAGAGGAGGAAACCGAGGCAGAGGGTGGCTAAGTAACATAGCAAAGGACCACAGCAAGTGCAGGAACCAGGAGGTACCCAGGCCGTGGGACCTTGGAGCCCACAGCTGCGGCCATCTCACCAGGCTGCTGGGCTCCCATGCAGGGTGGCCCCCAAGCGTTCCCAAGCCTGGCTGGCCTCAGCCTTCCCTGGGAGATTCGACAGGTAGATGCCCATCCCCATTCCCCACGCAGCCACACACACCTGTTGCATCAGGTTCTTGGGGGATCTGAGGCCCAGAAATCTGCATTTTAATTCTCTAGGTGGTCCAACAGGCAGGACCACAGAAAGGTATCTGGCACCCCTGGGTCTAAAATCAGACGATGGTTTCCGCAGGGACCTGCCTGGTCTCACTCCTGGACACAGATGCATTTCTGAAAAGACCTGGGTGTGAAGAAACTGTGGCCTGAGAAGCCAAGCCTGAAGAGTAGTACCTTCATTCCCTCTCTGGAGCCAGTTCTGGAAGGAAGCCCTCCAGTGGCTGCATATGACGCCAGGCATCTTTGCCTTCGAAGGACATAGTGCTTCCATTGACCACACTTGAACTGAGCCTTTGCTACAGGCCACGCAAACCAGCGTGGTCCCTGCCTGCCATGCAGAGGACGCGGCTTCTTGGCCGGGCATGGAGTCCCCAGCCCAACTCCCGGTACGGGGCACCCGGGCAGAGCAACCAGGCTGCTGGCAGGGCGAGAGACCCCCCCGGCCGGGGACCCAGCTGAGCCCGGGCTTTCTCCTGCATCAGATGCGCGAAATGGTAACAATAACGCCTGCCTGTCTACTCTGCAAGGCGGAAGGGAGGTTGCCATCGCCGTGAGACGCTCTCCAGAGGCCGAGATCACAGCCGGGTCTGCAGGCTGTAAAGCGTTTTCACTGTGCTCTTTTGAGCGGAAGAGTAATGATGTGGACCACGGCGGTGACAGTGAGGGGCCCGCCCTGGGGGACCCAAGGCAGGAGCGCACAGGCCGGTGGACTCGGTTGCAAGGCAACACAGAGTGTGTGTATTCCTTACTTTTAGTGGTCAGCGCTTTCAATGAACGAGGAAGAGAGAATAACATTGTAAAAGGACCCTTGCCATCCCCCTCCCGGCCCCCAAGGGTACTTTTGTGAGTGTGATTTGTGTGTGGGATCTGATGATGGGGTCAAGAGGCTGACCTGACCACAGACTCTGCACAGACAGACTGAGGAGGGCTCAGCGTGGGTTGCCCGGGGCCCCTCGCACTGAGAGACCTCTGGCCGGGGGACGTCTGGCTGTGTGGGACGGCGGAGGGATCCGAGCTGGACAGCTGCCCTGGCTGCAGGGCGAGGTCAAGAGCAAGTTTTCCTGCCCAGCCCTTTCCACTCAAAAGACCGCGGAGCTGGGGGGTTGGGTGCATGTTCAAGGGTCTGTGTATTAGTGGGAGCCAGAGTCACTCAATGGCTTTTTTTTTTTGGATTTATCTGAAGGTTTGGACAAAAAAAACACCAGCCTGGTTCACCCTTTCTCATGCCTCAAGAACCAAGGTCATATAGGACCCCCTCCCGGTGGTCAGTCCAGGGTGTTGTGGTGAAATGGCCCTGACGGCCTGTTCTAGGCCTCTGCACCCGCGCACACGGTGATGGGTGGTGTCCAAACGCACAGGCCCCCAGTGTTGGTCTCACCCCGACATCCTAATAAGGGTGGCCAGCAAGCCCTGCCAGGTGCAAGGGCATCCCCTACGAGGGCTGAGCTCTACCAGGTCAAAGGCAGAAACTCCAAGGCGGGCTCTCCCCTCCACGAACCCTGCAGGGGGCAAAGCAGGATAAGCCAGGAGGGTCATGCTCACTGTGACAGAGGCCCGGTGTTCCCTCACCACCAAGCGCCTCCATCGCTTACACACACACACACACACACCCCTCTGCACAGGGCACCCCAGAGGGAGGTAGCCTGGCTGGGTGCATCAATATCACCAAGTGATGGGAGCAGAGGGGACCCGTGCTCTGCTCAGAAGAGCACTGAAAGGCCTGGGGGAAGGACCTGGAACCCAGCTCATTCTATCCCCCACTCTGGAAAGGATACCCAAGAAGGCCCATGTCATATGGAATGGCTCATTGTTCCAGGGAACCAGCCAGCGTTTGCCGAGCCTTTGCCTGGAACCTAGCCTAGGCCTCCGTGCCACAGACTGATGAGAAGACAGCCCAGGGCCCGCAGAGCCTCCGTTGCAGCCATGACTGACCTGCTGAATTATCATGCTCCCATTCAAGCCCACGGTGGGGGGAAGCTGTGGATGTACAGGTGGGTGAGAGGGCGGGAGAGGGAAGGAAACGTCATCAGTGGAAGGGGACCGGAGGGAGGGGGTCAGTGTTCACAGTGGGGCTGTGATGAGCCATTATTTCACTCATTCACACAGTGTCATTGATGGTCCACATTCTACAGATGAGAAAACAAGCTCAGGGAGGTGACTTGCCCAGTCACACAGCTGAGAAAGGACAGACTAAACCAGCCTGACCCAACCTGTGCTCCTTCCTCTACACCATCCACTCCCGGCACGTATATACATGTACGCATGGTTGATGCGTGGATGAACAGACTGCCCAGCCACATGTTCCTGAGCTGGATCCTGAAGGATGACTAGACCCTAAGTGCCAGGGAGGATGAGAAAATGCATTCCAGGCTGGGCAGACGAGATGAGGCATGTGGAACTGTTCCAGGCTGGAGGAGAGACAGCTGGTCAGAGCAACACGTTGGGAAGGTGCCTCAGGCCGGCAGGAGCTGTGCCCTGCAGAGTTTGCCTCAGTGGGGTCCTGGGAGGGGTTCTCCCTCAACAAACCTGCTAGTACTTCGCAGAGTTCCCTGGAGAGGAAATGGGACTGGACCAGGGTGGGATTGGTCAAGCACCTGGTACCTCCTCCTTCAGGTAAACCCACTTATTCCCTCTGGTGAGGCAGCCAAGGTAGGCTTGGACCTCTAGAAGAGGCTAAGAATGGGGGAAGTAATTAGCAAAGAGCTTGGGGCCATCGGTCATCACAATTATCCCCCCCCACCATCATCGTCATCATCGCCATCTTTATCACTGCCGTCGTCTCCTGCATCATCACTGCCAACCCTCCGTGGCAGGCTTAGTGGCTAAGAGCAAGGCCTGGGAAGTCTTTCTGGGCTCTAGCCCAGCGCCGTCACTCACGAACACTATGAACTTGGGCGTATTTTTTAACTTGCCCAAGCCTCATTTTCTTCATATATAAACTGGGATGATTGTAAAAGATAATAAAGTTCTTAGCATCTGGTCTGGAACGTGGTGCCAGGATAAGTTAGTTAACATTATCACTAGTATCGTTTGTGTCGTCACAGAGCCTTCTAAGTGGCGATGCTTTGGGTCGTTACCATGGTACCCGATGGACAGAGTGGAAATGAGGCTGACTCCTTTCCACTTTTCAGATGAGGAAAGGGAAGCTCTCAGAAGTGAAGACACTTGTCCAGTTGGCTCAGCTCAGAGCCTGGGCAGCGGGTGGGAGGAGCCGAGCAGTCCCCTCCCACTCTGCCTGCCTCCGTCACTCTTGCCCTTGGGCAGAGCTCCAAGAGCTGGGATGCTCTCCAAAATGCCCATTAAAACTCACTGCTATTTTATGGTTTGTTTGTTTGCTCCTAAAGACATAAAATCCAAGCTTATCAAAGAAAAGTCACACTTAGCCCTGCTGACTTGAGTGGTAAAGTCCACCATTATCTATGCTCTTCAGCCCGCACAGAGAACACTTCGTTCCCCACGGAGCTGGCGACACGCTCCAAGGGCTGACCTTTGGCATCACTCACCCCTGCAGCCGCGGACCAGTCACAGGGCAGGTGGGGTGGGCAGTCAGACTGGCGGGGGAGAGCCCAGAGATCTTGCCTACCAGCTGGACACCTAGAGTAAGTTTTTCAACCTCTCTGAACCTTCCTTAGTATCCTCATCGGTCAAATGGATTTCATGATGAGAACCTCTCACCAAGAAACCATCAGATGATACGAGAAAGCACTTAATCCAGTGCCTGGCCTCTGAGAAGTACTCAACACACTGTAGCCAACAGAAAGGAGTGGTCCTGTGTTCTCAGGGGCAGGCGCAAGACTGTTCAACCCGTGCATCTGAGATGGCCCGAGCTGGAACCGGCCTGGGACCTCGAGAGATCAGATTGGAGGTTCAGGGTGGGGCTGGGAGTGGAGGGGGGCATGGGGACACGAACAGGGAAAGAAATGGAGTCTGTGGCTAAAAAGCACAGCTCAGGGAGAGGTAAGCTCCTATAAATTTCACCCAAAATTCTATCAGAAGCTGTCTTGACGGCTTCAGCCAAATGATCCCATGCACCAGAACCTGTTTTAGGGGAAAGGGAGAGTTTGCTAGGTCTAGAGATGGGGCACTTGCTCATTCAGAACTGGGCCCAAGTTTTAAGTGAGGAAGAGATAGCATGAGAGCCAGCCCCTAGCCTTTGGGAACTCCCAGTTGACTTGGGGTGGTGGCCATGAGGGTTATTCACTACTGTTTCCATTGTGCTACGGAGCCCTTCATAGGATCACACTCTCTTGTCTCCACCTCTCCTCGCCTCCCGGGTTAGGTGTGGCCCTGTGATGGCTCTGGCCTGTAATATGGGAGCAGAAGTGACACGGAGCATTCTGGGTGGATGCTTGGGGAGAACTGATGCCACATTCCCTTCCTCCCACCGTAATGCCTGGCAACACTCTAGAGGGTAGAGGCTCATCCGCTTGTGTCCTTGAACGAGGAAGATGGGAGCAGAGCCTCTACCAAATCCCGGTGGACTTGCAGCATGAAACCCCGACCCTTTGCCTGTAAATGCCCACCAGTGTTAAGCCACTGTGTGCTGGGGGTTGGCTGTTACTGCAGTCCTGAGAAACTAGCAAGACAGAGCCAATCCATGGGAGAAAAGCAAAGTCCTGAGACAGGAGACAGCAGGGACATGCTTGAAGAACTAAGGGTCCTCAGGAAGGGTTGGGTAAGAGTTCCAGGAGGAGGTTTGGGGCTGGACCTTGAAGCAGGACCTAGAGGATGTTGAGGAATGGACCAGATGCTGGGGTAACCCTGGAGGTAGCTGCAGGTGGGAGGGGCTTGGAGGATAGAAGTGTTTGAAAACACTTATGCCTGGAAAAGAAGGTGATGGCAGCAGTCTTAGAAGAGCTGGTATCCAATTTCTTTCTTTCACAGGCTAGATGTACGGGAGAGACAAGTTCAGCTCAGACTCAAAGCCATTTCGTCACGATCGGGGCTGAGCAGTATGGGACCTGGTGTGATCAGAAGGCAGGGGACAAAGGATGGGGGTCTCATCCTTCTGGATCCACCTCCCTTCCTCCAGGAAGCCCTCTCTGACTACCATGTGGAATGTGAGAAGAAAGCAAAGCTCTGGAATCAGACAGATGTGGTTAGAATCCCGGTTTTCTTCCTTCCATCGTTCAGTCCTTCACTCAGCATGTGTAACGGGTCAGGCCCTGTTCCATGTCCTGAAGATGTATTGTGAGCAATCCCCTGGCCTCCCCTCCCTCTTCTATTCAAGTGAGAAAGTCAACCACAATAGTCACAACACAAATAAGAAAACAATATGAAGTCCTGATGTTGATGAAGAAAATAGCTGAGGGGCAGAAAGGAAGCAGTCCAGAGGGACCTACTCTAGACGGGGTGGTTAGCGACAGTCACTTCAAATGGGCAACTGGAAACTAACACTTAGATGAAGAACAGGAGAGAACATTCCAGGTAAGAAAAATGGTGTGTGCAAGACCTTTAAGGGGGAAAGAGCTTGAATGGGGAAGGGAAGTAGAAAGAGAAAGGAGAGCAGGGTCTCCGGAGAGTATCCTGAGCTGGGGCTGGGAAGGTAGAGCTGTGTCGCCCAGGCTGTGTTAAGGGTGGATTCAAGATATATTTTAGAGAGCAAGTTGGTAGGAAGGGAGAAGGAGAGAGGGTTATAAAACCTGGGGACGGGGTACCATCGACTGACATGGGGAAGTCTAGGGAAAGGATGGGGCAGGTCTGGAGGGGGCAACTGCGTCTGCCCTGGATGTGTTCATTTTGCCATGTCTGAGGTCTAGTGGAGATGGCAGTGGGCAGTGGAATCTGCCCATCTGAGGGAGGCTCCAAGGAGAAGTCCAGGTTGGGGATACAGACTTGCGATCATTGGCATAAGAACGGTATTTAAATCCAGGGCACTGCATGGCATCACCTAGGAAGTGAGTGTGGAAGGTGAAGAGAGAGGGCCCAAGGGGGTCTAAGGAAGACCAATACTTAGGGGTCAGAAAAGGGAGGACCCCATGAAGGACTGGCCAGTGGAGGAGGAAAACTGGGAGAGTGTTCAGCGTGGAAACTGGGAGAGCAGGGTGTTTCCAGAAGGAAGGAGCAGACAAAGGACTAAGATGAAGCAGAGGGGGGCTGGACCCAGCAAGATGGGGGTCATGGGTGACCTTGACTCAGTGGTGTCAGGAGAGCATCGGGAACAGAGCCAGGCTGCTGTGGGGTCTGGAGTGAGAGGGGTTGAGAAACTGGGGACCATGTGTGTGCATCAAACTCTGGAGAAACTGGACTTGGAAAGAGAATCGAGGAATCAGGAGGTCGCTGTCAAGGGGAGGAGTTGCTGTAGGAGGACCAGAGGGGCATGTCTGAGAAAGGAGGAGACCCGTGTGAAAGGCAGGGAGGACACCACCGAGGGAGCCAAGTTCTTGAGTAGCTGGAGGGATGAATCCAGAGCACAGGTGGAGAGACTTTTCTCCATCCGTCTAGGAAGGAAGAAGCAGAAGAGGTGCCTGTCTGGGTGGGGTGGTGAGTTTGGTGCTGGCAAGATGAGAGTTTGGAACTGGAGGGAAAGTGCAGGGATGGGGGAGGAGGTGTGAGAGCATCATCTTCGTGTGGGAGTGGGACAGCGGACTGGCGGAGAGAGCAGTGGGGCTGCCTGGCGGTACTGCGGGATGAGCCCAGACTGAGATCCTGGATTTAGAGCAAAGCAGCCAACCCTATTGTGTGATTACCCCCGGAAACACTCAACAGCTCTGCTGCAGGCAAGAAGAAGGCAGACGGGAGGGTTCATTTAGGGCTGGTATTTTGCCAAGGGGCTGTAACCTACAAGAGAAAGGCTGAGTTGCTGAGGGAATCCATGTTGGAGCAGAGGCTGGATGGGGAGGGAAGAGAGGCCAGCGGGGAGGGAAGAGAGGCCAGTGGAGAGGCCTGGGGCATGGGTGGGGCTCAGTGCATTGAAATGGAAGGAATGGGGCAGGGGGGGAACTTGAGTGGCAGGCATGGGAGGATGAGGACCTGTGTCTGGAATCCAGATTTGAGGTGGGTTAAGGTGCTGCACGGTCCATCTGATAGGATGTAGATGTCACCAAGGATGAGGACAGAAAGCCCTGAATAGGAGGGAGGCGCAGCCACGCGTGAGCTCTGAGAGCCAGGCTGGGTGGTGGGGTTCCCAGCAGGCTCTGCAGAACCACTGCCCAGCTTCTGCTACTTTCCAGATGCACGACCCCAGAGACTTATTTCCCCTCTTGGCACTTTGGTATCTCCACTTGTAAAAATAAGGACAATAATTTGTACCTGTCTCCTCAAGTCGCTGTGAAGACTAAACGAGATGATTCAGATAAAGCACAAAACAGGGCCTGGGGCAAATTAAGTGCGAATACGTGTTAAGTATCACCCCGTGGAGTGGGGTGAATTGTAGCCCCCCAAAGACAGGCTCATGTCCTAATCCCCAGCACCTATAAATGTGACCTTATTTGGGAAAAGGGTCTTTGCAGATGTAATTAAGTCAAGGATCTTGAGATGAGACAGTCCTGGATTGCTTGGTAGGGCCCTAAATCCCATGACGGAGAGACAGAAAGGAGACACAAGACACACAGAGGGGAAGGCCGTGTGACAGTGGAGGTGGAGGTAGGAGTGAGGCAGCCACGAGCTGAGGAGTGCCTGACTTACGGTATCAGAAGCCAGAAACAGCAAGGAAGGATTCTCCCCTAGAGCCCGGAGGGAGCACAGCCCTGCTGACGCCTTGATTTTGGATTTCTGGCCTTCAGAACTGTGAATGAGTAAATTTCTGTTGCTTTAAGCCACCACGTTTGTGGTAACTTGTTACAGCAGCTCTAGAAATCTAATACACTCACATGTCTGGGCGGTGATAATCGTTACCTTTGGAAACTGACATGGGCATTAAAGAAGAAAGTACATGAAAATTTCAGGTGCGATGAGGTGATCAATAAATATCAGTGTCCCTCCCAACCTCCACCATACTGGCATGCTTACACACACACACACGCGCACGCGCACACGCACACTCAGGCATGCACACACGCACACTCAGGCATGCACATTCAGGCATGCACACACGCAAGCACACTCAGGCATGCACACACACACACATGCACACTCAGGCGTGCACACACACACACACGCACACTCAGGCGTGCACACAGGGACATTCTTTTGGCCTAAATGCTGCTTCGTGTTGTTGGTTATGATTTTCTTAGGCATAGCCTTCGATCACTGTATTCAGACTCAACCAGAGACGCTGCTACCAACGGTCACAGACGTGCAGTTGGCACAAGTACACACGTACATATGAAACATGACAGGGACCGGCGTCCAGGGCGGCCCCCAGCATCAGACATGATAACGTCAGAGAAGGAGAGGGTGGTGGGTCTTCAGAATGTGGTTCACTGAGAGGATGACGCGGGGGGGAGGTTTCCCTTCCTCGGCTGGCCACAGGCTGGGTCTGGACCTGCACGGGTTCTGAAAGACTTGGGGCACAGCCGTGCGGGGAGAGAGGCTGGCCCTCCGTGGAGCTGTGAGTCATCTGCTATAGCTTTAATGAGGACTAACTCAGAGAGCGGGGCCTAGGGTGGGGAAAGGGCAGCCTGGAAGAGGAAGGTAGGGGCTCCAGGCTGTCTGATTGATCAGCACAGGTCCAGTTTTATAACAGTGAAAGTGTTTTGTTCTTGCCTTGCGATTATTTTTAAGTCAGTGTGGTATTACTGATACAAGTTGACATACACAACTCACTGAGGCCAAAGTCCTTTATGTCTGCCTTCCCAGGTGTTTATGCTTTTAGAAAAGGGGATTTGCCACCCAGGAATGTGTGTGTCAATCCAAACAGGGCTCCTTCCCACTGTTTCAGATCCCCGTGTAGACCTGACCTGTGGGCCCATCCCTCCCATCCCCTTCCCCTGACCCATGTGTACTCGACCATGCTGGCCTCATACCAGGTTTCAGCCATGGGGGCAAGTGTGTCCCCTCTCATCTCAGCCTGTCTGTCTGTCTAGACATTCAGAGCTCCACCAGGCAGGTCAGTCCCAGGGCTTGGACCCAGATGGAGGCAACAGGGCCGTGACCCGTGATGATGGCCCAAAGCCCAGTCCCTCTGATGCTCTGAGAACAGCTCCCAGCGGCCTTTTCGCGGACAGCTGTCAGATAAGAGATGCAGTGTCCCAGGGCGGCCCTGGCCATCTGCTGGGCAAGTATTTTAAGCCCAATTTCTTCTGGAAGGAAGTTTTAAGAAACTTCTGCCTTGATGTTCCCCATCTATGCATAATAAAAGACCACACATGACCGGGTCCCACAAAGGGAGGCTATCAGGGGTCTGGAGGGAGATGGGGAGCCTCTCCTCTTTCCACCCAGTTGAGTGTTCTCTTAACTGGTCAGGGTGCTCAGGTTGCCACACTCTTCGGCTAAAGTGAGAACTACGTCATTCCACACCTACTGTGTGTGACGCTGGGGAAGCAAGGGGTGGGGTCCCCACAACCCTAGTTCTCACAAAGCAGACAGCCTTGCCAATCACCAGACCCCCGGAGATGAGGACCCAGGTCCCTCCCTCTTGTCCCACGGCCCCTCCAAACTCCAGTGCCCCGAGTTCTAATACACACTCACGCTGGGGCTCCGAGAGTGTGTGCAAAGCCTTACTGCCCAGAGGATGAAACTGAAGGTGGGATTGAATGGGGTGGCAGGCAAGGCCAGGCAGGTGGCATTTGAGCAGAAACCTAAAAAAGCCAACCCTGTGCATATCTGAGCACTTTAGAAAGAGGGGACAGCAAGCCTGTGATGCAGGAGTGAGCCTGGGGGAGTCCAGGAAACAGCCCAGGCTGTTGGGATTTAGTTCAATCAAAATGTCATTTTCTTAGGACCAATGAAGACTTCTGTTTCATACTATAGCCACTGAGTTTAGACAGCAACTTAATTTTCCAAAATGCACGTGTCACCAGAGTTGCAAGAGGCTACCTTCATCAAGCCAGTATCAGTCATTTGTCCTCCATCCCCTTGTGGCCCCTCCCGTCGCGGAACACAGGCTCCGGACGCGCAGGCTCAGCGGCCATGGCTCACGGGCCCAGCCGCTCCGCGGCATGTGGGATCTTCCCGGACCGGGGCACGAACCCGCGTCCCCTGCATCGGCAGGCAGACTCTCAACCACTGCGCCACCAGGGAAGCCCTCACTACTCGTTTTTTAAGGGGCAAAAGTGTAAATTGTGCTCTGCGGCCAAGAACAAACTCGAGGATTTGCCACGAATCCTAATCAGACATTTAATTGCCACCTGCCCATCCCACGGTCGTGGGTTGAGTGCGCGCCGGGTGCCAGGGACCATGCTGGACCAGGGGTCTGCCTTGACCCTTACGGTTCAAAGGCCAGAGAGACACAATTGCAATGTAGTTATTAAAATCCCCTGGCGGGGACGAGGGCATTTACCTGCAGGCCAACAGAAGGCCGGCCCCAGAGCTCGGTGACTGGGAGCCTGAGTCAGGCCTGAAGCCCCTGGGGATAGGAGTGGAGCCCAGGGAGGGACTTGGAAGGGCCAAGGCTGAGCCCGTGTAGCCTCGCCCAGGGCGGTTTCTGGGACAGCTGACACAGCATCCTCGCACAGCACTGAGCAAATCCAAGCTGACATCTCTTTGAAGAGCCCCTATTCCAACTGGGGGCAACGTGGGCTGTGATGTCTTCCCCAGCACAGGTGGCCATGTTTCCTCTCTAAGTACTCAGACCTCAGACCTAAGCACATGCTCTCAGGGCATGCTGTGTGTCCTCCTGCCTTTGCTTCTCACGGGACCATGATATTTCCAGACGATTCCAAGATGCCCTCAATGGCACGCCCACCGAGCTGCAGAGAGCTGGGGTCAAGCTCACTGCCATTCACACCTTCGTTCATTACCTGCTCTGCACGCCGATGCCATCCCACCTCTGCCCCCGCGGAGCCCGGTCGGCGGCCCCTTCCCACGTCTCTGACCTGGCCGAGCCCTTCGGCGTTGTCATTAGGAGGCTCTGTCCTACCTGATGATGGACGGGGCTCTCCCCAGGCACACAGACTAGGGCGGCCTCACCTACAACAGGCCGTGGCCTTGGCCCTGGGCCCTCCAGCCCACTCTGTCCTCCCGCTCACCCTGAATTTGGCAGGACACGTGGATGTCTGTGCCAGGGCAAACTGACAGAGGGAGACAGAAACGAGGATTGAACATTTTGCAACTACAAGAGAAACTGAAGCGAACAGAAAGCACCTTACTGAGCGGCGTCCTTCAGCGCATTCTCCCCGGGTGACGCTGCCGGCCCCAGGGTTTCTGAAGTCACCCCTGGGAGTCCTGAGAAAGCTCCCAAACCCTGCCACGCTGGATCACGGATAGGGAGCTTAAAAAAAAATACTGCACTGGAATCCCACTGGAGTTTGTAAAAACCCCCTGGGGGAGTCCACTGTCCTCCAAGGTTGAGGACTCCCCACCCCGCTTCCCATGCAGCATTCGGCCCATATTCAGCAGATGCTCCACATGGGTCGTAAGGGTGGCAGGGATCATCCTCCATCTCTCATGATTAAAGACCCCATTTCCTCCCTTTGTGTTTTGCAAAAAGTGTTTCATTAAAGTAAATACCTACATATTTACGCTGTAGCCTTTCTTCAAGCAGCCAATGGTTTACCGTCCAACTGGCTGGGATTTCTTTCCCAAAACCCAACATTTGCCCTTTAAAACGAGCTGATAACACTGTTTCTGGATCAGCCCTGAGCTGAGTTGGCAGCTCAAAAGAAGAGAACTCTCCACGAGCCCTCCCCCGCCTATCCCTCCCTCCACCCAGTTTCTCTTCTCACCAATCGCTCTGGCCAAAGTCCGCGGTTAGGATCCTGTCCTCTCTCTCTCCTCACTGGGAGGACCCGTCTCCTCTCGCCTTGAGCATCTCTCCCTCCATTCGGGTCCAGGACCAGGTCCCAGGCCTCCTGGGAGGACCCCTGACCGTCCCCTGCGCCTACACTTCTGTTCACTACCACCATCCAGGTGCAGCCAGAGGGGTCTTAAATTTTTCACTTTTTATTCTGACATAAAATAAAAATTTATTTTGACTTACAAAAAAGTTGCAAAATGGTGTAAACAATTTCCTTACAGTCCCCACCCAGATTCCCCAAATGTTGACATTTTGCCGCATTTACTTCATCCTTGTCCCACGCCCCTAAGATATAACCCACATGTACGCCTGTGATATGTTTCTCTGAATGTTTAAGGCTCAACTGCAGACAGGCAACGCCCCTCACTCTTGAATAAGCTTCAGTGTGTGTCTCCTAAGAATAAGCACATTCTCTTAAATGACTGTGGTTCAAGGGTCAAAATCAGGACAGTAACCTTGAATCTAACCTACATATTTGATTCAGGTTTTACCATTTGTCCCAATCGTGTCCTTTATGACAAGAGGAAAACCCCTGATCACACATCACAGTCAGCCATCATGTCCCTTCCATCTCCCTTAGTCTGGAATTCAGAGGAATCTTTCTCAAAGACTTCAGATTGGATTATGTTGGCTCTGCAACAAAAGGCCTCCACTGCCCTGTGAATTTCAAGGGAGCCCGTCTCTAGGATGTGGTCCACTTGGCCCTGCAGCCCAGCCCCCAACCGTTCCCTACCGTGCTTGTTCCCGGCCTCCTTTCCGCGGCTCTGGTCCCTCTGTCTGGTCTCTTCTCCCAGCTCTTGGCTGGCTGCTCCTGGCTCATCCTGAGGGCTCAGAGAAAAGGCCTTCCTTGCTTCAGCTGTACCACCAGACCCCCTGCACCACGAGACCCGCTGCATCACCAGACCTGCTCCCCTACACTTGGCCTTGTTTATTTCCTGCACCTTTTGTTCACCTGTTTGTCTTACGCCCCTCAGCCCCACTGAATGTAAGCCCCAGGAGAGCAGGGGTCCCAGCAGCCTGGTTCCTGCTGAGTCCTGAGCACTTGGAATCAATCGTGTCTGGTACATAACAGACGTTCAATAAACACTTGTTGGTCAAATGAATACGTGAAGGAATGAAGGCAACATTTTTCCAGACTATCTGAGTTAAAGACAATAAAATCCTTTCACCTACACTTAAATGGGATAGAGATTTCCTAGATGCTGACAGAAGAAGGAAAAATGTTTGTTCCCCAGATAGCTTTTCAGAACGCTATCCAACGACTGAAAAAGCTTTGGCGCCTGGCTCTCCTCTTCCAATGGTCCGGATGTCAAGGTAACAGAAAGGATCTACTTTTTAAGAAAATGAGCCAGGGGACTTCCCTGGTGGTGCAGTGGTTAAGAATCCTCCTGTCAATGCAGGGGACACGGGTTTGAAGATCCCACATGCCACAGAGCAACTAAGCCCGTGCGCCACAACTACTGAGCCCGCGCTCTAGAGACCGTGAGCCACAACTACTGAGCCCGCGTGCCTAGAGGCCACGCACCGCGAAGAGTAGCCCCGGCTATCCCCAACTAGAGGAAGCCTGGGCACAGCAAGGAAGACCCAACACAGCCCAAAATAAATAAATGTATAGGAAAAAAAAAAAAAAAGCCAGATCTTCCACATCCAGGGCTTTCTGTGTCAGGCTTCTCAGCACAAATAATGACACATATTGACATGAAGGTCACGGTTGAATAACGGGGGGGAAGAGTTACTGACAGAGCCACAAGTTCTTTCCTGTTAGAGGGGCCTTAAGAGGCCGCTGGATGCCCTTGGGAGACCCCAGCCAGAACCCCAGCCTCTACTCATGCCTTTGCAGAGATGGCTCCCGGCCCAGGGCCCCCGAAGCAAGAGGACAGGGTAGGAGTGAGCCTGGGCCTTGGGCAGCAGGACTGAACTGCTGTCCCTTTAAATTGGTCGGATTCTGCATCCTCACTGGGGAGATGAATCCTCAGCTATAGACATGAGTCAAAGTTTGTCGAGAAAACTGTGCACTTGACTGTACGTATTTGTACCTCCATAGGTTTTTTTTTTTGAAAAGAGAGAAGAGGGGACTTCCCTGGCGGTCCAGTGGTTAGGACTTCGCCTTCCAATGCAGTGGGTGTGGGTTCGGTCCCTGGTTGGGGAGCTAAGATCCCGCATGCCTCGCAGCCAAAAAATCAAAACGTAAAACAGAAGCAATAGTGTAACAAATTCCATAAAGACTTTAAAAATGGTCCACCATTGAAAAAAAGTCTTAGGAAAAAAAACAATGGGCAGAAAAACAAATGAAACAGTGAGCAGGCCAGTGAGATGTAAGAGGTAGAGGAGAGCTGACCGTGCAGGGGCTTTGGCACTGCAGAGCCGGAGCAGAGGCATCGCATGGTAGGCTGCTGCGGGCCAGGGAAGCTCTGGGGAACATCTTCCTGCTCCAGGTCTGGGGGCGAAGGTTCCAGGGCGAATGGGGGAGAGTGGATCCTGTTCCCAACGGATACACGCCAGGCTGTCCCGGACCTACCTCACTCACTCTACGCTCTAGTGAAGAGACCACCCTTGGGGGTTCTGTGACCCCTGTGCTCCATCACCCTGGCACCAGGATGCCGCCACTAACATGGCCTTATGTGTGAACAAATGTCTGGGAGCTGCTCCACCCTGGTGGTGGCATGAGCGGGACAGCGGGCAAAGAGGGGTACAGCTTTCCCCAGACCGAGGCCACGCCTTACAGGGCAACTGGCAGCAGGCAGCAGGCTCGGGCCATACCCAGCACTCCTGGGACAACCCACACGTCAACAGCAGGCCCTCAGGCAAGGTCACCAAGAGTTGCAGGAGGTCTGAGGCAAGAAATGCAGGACCTGGGCCTCCAGAGGGAGGCGAGCCATTGGCAAAGCTGAAATGCCCTGGTGGCCAGGGATGCAGGCAAAGCCTGGGGTCTGCAGTGCCCACCCCCTCCCTCCCTTACGAGGTGGATTTGGACCAGGCCACAATGACGTGAGTCCCCAGAATGCCCGGAACTCTTCTGAGGCCGGCAGCCTCACGGGCATCCCCTCCAAGGCAGACCCTGCCTGGTCTCAGCCTCCCACACCTGCTCCGCTGGGACCTGAGAGGGGGACGGAGGAACAGGTAGACCTAGGTGCGGTGACAGAGCCACACTGCCCAGCTTCGCACCCCAGCTCTGCCACCCACGAGCTCGGTGACCCTCGGCAAGCAGATTAAATGCCCCGTGACTCAGTTTCCCTATCTCGGCACCTAGGGTCGTAACGGCAGTTTCTTTAAAGGGCTGTTTGTTTGTTCTGAGATGATGGGGTGCTGTGAACAGGACCTCACACATACCAGGTCCCCAATGGTTCGTTGTCACCATAGGTGATGGGGGTTAGGGTGCGGGGCTCTGGGAGCCGGATGGGGGTTGGGCGAGACACCCAGGGGAGCTGCGGGTCTCTCACTCTCCAAGCTCCGGAAACAGCTCCCTCTGCAATTCCACTACAGAATTCTACTGTGGTCTTTCCACTTACTGGCCTGGAGACCCTGAGCAATAGTAGCATGTCTGAGTTTTAAGCATGTTTATATTTTTATCTGCACCTGGGAGATGGTAGGATCTTATTACACATACTTGGATTGAATAAATTGTTTAGACAAATGACCACCTAGAGGGCTAAAAATGTAACCAGGTGGTATAAGCTCTCTGATGTCCTTCCGGGCCAGAAAGCCCACACCCTTTAGGGTGTATTGTGAGAATGGCTCCCCAAGTTTGATCTTGTTTAGTCCGTAGATTGAGGGGTTACTATAGAGCCAAGTCTCCCAAAATCTGCCGTCAGGAGACAGCTGAGAGGCTGGTATAATTTCACCTTCCCGAATCCCTTTTGGAAATGCATGTCATATACGGGATAACAGGCCAGAAACAAGGGCCTTCTACTGTGTCTTCTTCCTGGTACTAAATTCTCCTAAGGACTTAGGGCTTGCCTCAGGAAAGAGAGGTTTCAGGCAAAGGAGGCCCAGTGGTAGAAGTGACTTAGGGCTTGCCTCAGGAAAGAGAGGTTTCAGGCAAAGGTGGCCCGGTGGTAGAAGTGAGACAATGAGAGAGCATCCTTTTCCCTTGTCATTTCCCTTCTTCTCACAGCCCCATTCTGGTCTCGCCCAGCCTATCTCAACCTATCACCTCACACCTTCTGAATTCGTACTGTTCATAGGGGGACTCCTCACAACCCTTGACTCAGTCTTTCCTGACAGGTAGGAATGAGTCAGCGCTTCAGGCTGCCGGCAACAGCATCTGACTTAGCACAGAGAGAACTTATGGGAGGGGCCCTGCGCTCAAGGAACAAACAGGAAGCGTGGAGACCAGGCACAGGCATGCCGCCAGGCACCACGGCCAGGGAATACGCATGTGCCTCCCTGCCTACCCAGCTGCAAGGATGCTGCACTCCCGTCAGCCCCTTCTTGCCTCGCTTGCTCCAGGTTCAAAGTGCTGGGGAAGAGTGCTGGAGTGGCCCAGCTTAGGCCACGGCTGCCGTCAGCTGTCCTGGGGGCAAGGAAAGTTTCAAAGGTGGAAGGCAAGGGTGGGGGGGAGGCACACAGAGAGCAACTGTGGTGGCAATAAGAATGGGGGGAGTGGGTGGGCTGGATGCTGCCTGACCCCCATCCCTCCCCCTAGAGAAAAGCTCACAGGAAACGTGCAGGGGGCTTCCCGGGTGGCGCAGTGGTTGAGAATCTGCCTGCCGATGCAGGGGACGCGAGTTCGTGCCCCGGTCCGGGAGGATCCCACATGCCGCGGAGCGGCTGGGCCCGTGAGCCATGGCCGCTGAGCCTGCGCGTCCGGAGCCTGTGCTCCGCAACGGGAGAGGCCACAACAGTGACAGCCCCACGTACTGCAAAAAAAAAAAAAAAAAAAAAAAATGTGCAGGATGTATGGAAAGAAAAGTCAAGTGCACTAACATCATCAAAAAGAGGCCTAATAGATGAAAATATGAGCTGGCTGCCTTGGAAAACGTCTTGGGAAAATGGCAACGCTCACTAAATGAATATGGTCATTGCAGTCCCAAATTAAGACACTCACCGAACTTGTCAAGAAGCTTAAGCTAATTCCAAAATGCACGTGAAAGACAAAATGTGGAATGGCCAGGACAATCTTGAAAAATAAAGACGAGAAATTCAAAACATATTACGAAACCACAGTAATTAGCATAATGTAGATGAAAACAAAAAGATCACTGGAAAAAAGAAGAGCTGAGAAACAGAACCACATAATAGGAGAATTTGGTAGATGTCAAAGAGCCATTTCACGTGAAGAAAAGAGGACAGTCCTGGCTGTCTATGGGGGGAAAAAAAAAGTTAGATTCACATTATATCATTAAAAAAAAAAAATCCAGGTGGGTTAAAGACGAAAACAAACTGTAGCGGTACATGAAGAATATATCACAAAATATATTTAAAACTTTGGCCTAGGGAAGGGCTCTTAAAATACAAAATACAGAAACCTAAGTAAGATTAATAAATCTGACTTCTAAAGTGGTGAGAACTACATCAAATACACGACAGCAGTTCGAAGACATGCAGTGGAATAAAACCTACGTTCACAAAAAGATGTGTTCAAGAATATTCGTAGAAAGTTTATTCATCCTAGCCCAAACTGTAAGAGCTCAGGTGTTCATTAATAAGACAACAGAGAAAGGTGGTCTGTTCATACAACAGACTACTACTCAGCAAGAAAAAGGAAATTAGTGATGATTGTAACATTATGCTGAGCAAAAAAGAAATCTGACACAAAAGACCACATACTGCATGATCCCATTCAAACTCTACCTAAAAAGTAATTTATGGTGGAAAAAAATCAAATCAGAACTGAGGTCACCCCTGGAGGCAAGAGGGGAGGGACTGCCTCAGAGGGAGCACGAGGGAACTTTCAGGAGTGATGGTCATGCCCCTTATCTTGAGAGGGGTTTGGGTGACATCTGCACCCTTGGTCAAAACTTAGCAAATGTTGGGCTTCCCTGGTGGTGCAGTGGTTGAGAGTCCGCCTGCCGATGCAGGGGACGCAGGTTCGTGCCCCAGTCCGGGAAGATCCCACGTGCCGCGGAGCGGCTGGGCCCGTGAGCCATGGCCGCTGAGCCTGCGCGTCCGGAGCCTGTGCTCCACAACAGGAGAGGCCACAGCAGTGAGAGGCCCGCGTACCACAAGAAAAAAACAAACAAACAAAACTTAGCAAATGCATACTTAAGAGTTGTTGTATTACCTGTAAATTTTATCTCAGGAAAAATTTATAAAAAATTAATGAACTCTAAATGATATACGTGTTGAAGTATTTAGGGATAAGGTTGTTGATGACGACGACTTCCTTTGAAATGCGTCACAAGGTAAGATGCAAGAATGGATGGACAGATACAGAATCAAGGAAGTAAAATGTGAAAGGCAGAATCTAAGTGGTGGGCATATGGGTGTTCTCTGTACATTCTTTCAACTTTTCTGTATGTCTGAAAATCTCCATAATAAAATGTTGAGAAAAAAAAGATACCAAGACTGGAGGAAATGTATTTCCAAGATGTAAGAGATTTTTACCCAGAATATACAAAGAGCTAATTATCAATAGGAAAAATAAAAAACCCAACTGAAAAGAAGCAAAGGGAAAAAAAGCAGATACCCACAGTGTCTGAAAAGATCATCCTCTTTGAAAGTGGAAAATCTGAATTCAGACAACAGCACCCCTCTTCCCCCTCCAGGCTGGTATCATCTTGCGACGCCTGGCAGATGTCAGCGGGTGGTCGTGTGAAGCAGAACAGCCAGTTTGGCAGCACCTGTGAGTCTGTTGAAGCCGCTAATCCCACCACCCTGAACCATCAGCCGGCACCTCTCCTGCAGGTTGGTGAAGAAGGGACCGGGCAGCGCCGAAGATGCAGAAAAGCCATAGCAGGACACCAGGCAAGGAGCTTTTATTCCTGTGCGCAGTGGTTAGAATGGAGTCACTACGGAAAAACCTATGACCTCCCGCTAAGTCAGAACCACATACTGACTGTACAGCGTTTACAGAAAAGCAAGACTGCTGAATAAGTAAACACACACACACACACACACACACAGCAGAGAAAATGGGCTGGAAAAATCCAAACTCCTGCCTTGCTGAGGAAGCAGGATGAGCAACGAGCCAGAACCACCACTTGATTTGAAATAAATGTATATATACACACAGGTACTGCTTGCCTAATGAAAATGAAAGGCATTACTCCATCACCAGCTTAAAACAAAGCTCACCCAAGCTTTAACTTTCCCAGCACTTATTTCAGAGCAAAAGTGGCAAATTACATAATTTATTTAGGATTTTATAACCTATATCCCCAAATCAGCCTATTTCTCTCTGCCATCCCTAAACTAGTTCACACCTACCACGCAGCACAGGTCTCTCAAAACTCCGTGGACCCTTGTAAGATGGCAGTGGTTTTTTTCTCTCTCTCTCTCTCACACACACAAACACACACACACACACGTCCAGGCACCTGTTGATTCGTGGCTTCAAGCAGGTGCTATAGAACAGCTTTCTATTAGAGTCAAACCAGACTTCCATCCTTTGAATTTTCTTCAAACTGTGAGATGGGGTGAGATGGCAGGGTAATCTGCTATAATCACTAATCAATACAGTTCAGATCTGTCACCTAGTACCACCCCCCATCCAGGTGCTGAGTCATACCTGACTACGTGGGCAGAAAACTTTGCAGTCGCTCTCCCCAGCCACTTCAAAACTTTAAAGAGTGGTTTGCTTTTAAGTATACTACACAGAATTGACTTCAAGCGAGAATTCACGAAATCTGAGTGTCCGTAATACATTCTATGACTGATAAGGGCAGAGTGTGGGCGTGTATACATCCATATTTCAGCTGTTTCTCCACCATTTCGTGAAACAAATCAAACAGCTCACCAAAACTAGTTGAAAGTTTTATTTATATAAAATTCATTAAGAACATAAAAGATTGAGTTTCTTTAAAAAAAAAATCTGCAGTTATTTACAGCAGTATTGCACAAGTAAAGTGGCAATTACCCTGTCAAAATTCATCAGTGCAAAACACAAGTAAGCCAGGGAAATTGCAATACATATGCTACAATATGCTGGGTCCTAGGAAACAAGTTAGTGATGAATCAGTATACAGACAGATCAGTGCTATTTATAAATGAGTAGTACCTGATGAGTTCTGATACAGTAACTAGTGGTCACAGAACCTGGGCATAAAACGTTAAGAGAGCTTCTAAAGTCTGAAATTCCCAAGTAAAAGTAGTCAAGTTACTTAGCCGGGAGCTTGAGGCTGCTTCTTGCACACAATGCTGTTTGGAGCAGGACAGGAGTTACCCCAGCTGGTTTAGCGACACGCGTGGTCACATTCCTGCACACACGCATGTGTGGGGTGGACACACGCAGGCACCAGGCTAAATCAGCAGGGATGACAGAGCCATCGACACAGAACCGCTAGGAAGTCTCTTTCAAGCTTCCACTTCTTAACAGCCAGTCCAGTGGGGCCCCCAACCTCTCTCGAAGGCTTTGGAGAAGCAGAAGGAAAGCGTCACCCTGAAGAAGCAGGTGGATCAAATGCAGGGACCGAATGGTTCAGGGCAGGGGCTGTACAATTAGTTCCTGAAGACACACAGTTTAGTTCGCACCTCAAAGCACAGGAAGCCACAGAGCGGGTGGCGGGAACTCAACTACTCATCAGTTGCCAGTGAGGGGTTAGGGGTGTGAAGAGGTCCTGATGTGTCTCTGGAAGCAGGGGCCACTGGTCCCACTGTGCCTCATCCTGCCCGGCCCCTGCCCTCAACAATCTCACGACGGCACCTCCAGAAGACGACGTTTCCATTTCTCTGAACATAGTATTGTAAGGGATAAATTTTCAATGGAAAAAATCCTTCCCAACTGCCAATAACACATATTGGGTTGGCCCAAAAGAAGTTCGTTCGGGTTTCTCCATAAGATGTAATGGAAAAACCCGAACGAACTTTTTGCCTGCCCCCCCCGCCACACACACACACAGACACACACACACACAGACACACAGACACACAGACACACACACACACAGACACACACACACACACACACACACACACACGTATATATTTTGGCTTTAAAATACGGCCTGGAGTTAACAGCATTTGCTTCCATGAGAAGCTAGCCATTTGGGAACAAGAGAAAGTCACTGGAAAGTTCTAGAGTAGAATTTGACAGCCTGCTAGGTTTATGGTCTCTCACTGGTATCTAAACACAAACTTCATCATGAGGACAGCAAACTCTACGAATCTAAACCCATTTGACTAGAAATACCAGGAACCAAAGCTGGAGGGCCACCCCGGGGAGACCGCGTGGCCTGCAGTGAGGTAACCAGTGGCCACCTCGAGTTAAAGCAATTAACAGGACAGCAGGGGCTAGGGGTCAGGGAGGTCAACACTTTTCAGAATTTAAGACATTAAATAAGCTGGAAATAAATATACAACATCTCTACAAGTTACAGCATCATGAAACAGTAGGACACATTACACAGAAAAAGAATCTACAATATTTACAACCCTCAATTCTGAAAAAGTTTAGTAAAAACAGTGAATTTTTTTTTTTTTTTTTTTTTACTCATTTATGCTGTACAAAATCTTACAAGAAAGGTAAAGGAAACATAATAATTGCACACAGACGTTTGGCTCAGTTGATAAGTAAAGTATGACTTCCTAATCTAATAAATAGTCAAAATATATACAATATTAAGAAGGGGAAACAGGAGACGGCTGTCGTCTACTGTGTACATTTTGTTTTTGTTTTTTTAACTCGGAAGAAATTTTCACCTGGTTTCTCCACAACCAAGAAAAAAAAAAAATTCTTCATAAACAGGAGTCCAGGTGATTTGCAGATTCACTCTTGAAGTTAATTTCGTGTGTGTTTATTGCATTTCTGTGAAAAGTCACAGGACACTTTCTACAAACCTCACGTGAGACGAGGTGGTCAAGGCACAAAACCCGCATTCAGTTTCCAAAAAGGGATCGAGTTATTTTTTTCTCTATAAAAAGTCAAAGAAAGGAAAAATAAGAAGTCAAAGGTACACCCACAGTGGGTATACTTTCTGCAGGGAGGCATCTTGATAAACAGATACGTACAGTACAGAGACGTCCAGTCACCTCTCTTAAGTCCTGGGGCAACATCCTCTTAATACTTCTACAATTCATAGAATCTCTAGTTTCCTCACCAGCTGCTTCCACGGCCAGCCCGGGGGCCTGGAGGCCGCCGAGCCCGAGGTAAACTTGCACGTGGGCGAGCGAGCGCTCAGCCCCCGGGCACCAGGGCTGAAGGAACAGAATAAAGTGCTCCAGTCCGAGAGACTGGCCCGTATAGAGATCCTGGGAAGGGAGCGGCCCAGAACCAAATACGTCTTTGGTGTGTGTGTCCAGCAGGCCCACGGCTGCAATTCCACCAACCACCTTAACAACCGCGTGGACTTGAGGACCCTGCAGAGGGGTTCAAGACATGTCAAGGACACAAGCTGAGACTCAACACAGCTTTAAAACAATTCAAGACCCCAAGAAGATATCTGGGGAAAAGAAAATTTTTAGAAGGAAGAATATTTGGAGTCAAATATCTCTACCTAAGAAGAAAGTGTATATGCAACATATATATATATATATACTTATATAAAATTATGAAGATACAAAAGGAATCAATTTTTCCAACTGATAACGTGAAAACACTGGTTCTCGATGGGCCAAAAGCAAATACGACAGCTGTTGTTGGCACTGTTGACTCATCTGAAAAATCACGTATCTTTTTTTAAAAAGCTGTTTAATGATCTGAGGTTTCTAAAACTATGAGTGATGGGGTTCACAGAACGATCTCTACCTCCCCTCTTTCAATGCCCCCTAATCTTTCTTGGGTCTCCCCAGTAGTTTAACTGCCTTTGAAAAGACTGACCAACTCGTGGGCTTCCATTCTCTGCCATAATCGCGGCAGGCGCGGAGGAAGGGCATCCCCAACAGAAGTGGCTGCGTGAAGGGGGCCTGACGAAATCCAGCCGTCCCAAGGGAAGTGGAACAAGTGATACAGACATCTGTCAGAAGGCCAAGGGACCATTTCAGACTTGTGTCCAACGGGGTTTTTTATGGAACTGCTGAGAGCAGAATTAAGTCTGTATTTCAGAGAGTGGGAACCGAGTGTTAGCCATCAAAAGCCAGATGAACTCTGAGTTGGACCAAAAGCCAGGATGCCCAGGAAACAGCTGTCTCAAGTCCCGCCCATAGCCTGCGCCGATTCCCACAAGGGCTCGAGCTTGGATACCTCGACGGAACTCAGCTGCACGTGGGCATGTGAACCACCTGGGGCCTCAGGCTGAGAGTCCGTCCTGTGATGTGGGAAGGCCTGCAACCAGAAAAGCCAACAGTGCATACCTTGTGTTACGACTGCCATTGCCTCTTCAGAACACTTCTAAACGACAAGCCCGTCAAAACCAAACGAAAACCAACATCGAGCACCTCCCAGTGAGTAAGCTACCAATAGACAAACAGACCTGTGTCTGATACAGGCAGATACTAACTCATGTTCAGACCCACTTATACTTTTGACCATGAAAATACACTGGACCAAATGTGTGCATCAGCGTCCAACAGGCTGGAGGAGCATCACCAAAGGACGTAAGGAGAAACACAAAGAGAGTCTGAAATTTTGCCACAGATGCAACTGAATTTAAGGAGGTAAGTAGATATTTACAAAATGGGAGTGGCACGTCAATACAGGCTGACAAGAGACCCCTCTGCCCCTTTTACCAGTTCCATTTCATAAGAACTTTTTTGGTATTAATAATGATGACTTAAAAAAAAAAAAAGGTCCAAGAAGCAATGGCAGGGAAGGGAGGAGCCACATCATACCTCTCCTGTTTAAAAATGCTGTACGGTGACCTCTAAAAATAAACTAAGGCAGCTTTATAAATCAGCTGGCTCAGTTTCCACCGTGGAGTTTACACAATCCTCTGAGAGTAGGCAAAGGTTCTTAAAATTTTAGTACAAAAATCACTCACGAGTTGGTTAAAAAGTTTCCGTTTCCTTTTTGAAAAACCTGTTCTTATCAAAGAAGGTGGGGGGGAAAAAAAAAACGGCATGTAAACACCATTCTTGCATAAAATCCTGCTCCAAAGAACCATGATTTGTACATTGTTTAAAAAGAGAATCCTCCCTCATTTACATTCACAACAAGCTTCTGTTAGAAATTCGGCCGCGTGGTGATGATGAAACACAAGGTCAGGTCCACGTGCAGCTCGGACACGCCGGCAGGCTCCCCGCCCGCCCCCTCCAGCGAGGGACCTCGGGCTGCACAGCAAGGGCACCGAGACACCGAGGTGCTGCGCTTGTCGGTCTGAACGAGCAAAATGTCCGCACATCCCGGCTCCGTGAGGAACCCGCTGTCACTGCATCCTCCACACCAGACGGATGATGTGGCGTAACAGCCGTAAGATAACCATTTGTGGGGGACCTTCGGCCGCTTGGTGATTATTCAGAAAGACCTGAAACAACAAAAGGAAAGCTCCTTAATTTCCAGCCCCGACTTATTTCGGGGGCTGGCGGGGGAACCCATATTTAAGGGGACAACCAATCCCATCTGAACAGCTATGAAGGTGCCTCTTAAAGGGCCACTTCTTCCCTGAGACGTCGCTGCAAAAAGAGCAGGCGCACCAAATGATGGTTTGCTTTAAAGCGACCAAAAGGATGTTTGGAAAGCTCAAAGAGAATCCCTGAATCTGTTTCCCCCCACCCTTTTTTTTTAATTGTAAACTCTTGTAAATTCTTCTTTGGAATAAAGGAGGCGTTTACCGTTCACAAGATTATTTATGAGCTGCAATTCTTCCCTGTATTCCCCCATTCAACCTGGGCTGCCACAATCAGACAGACAGAAAGCGTGAGGACACTTTTTTCTTGCATCTGTAGTGGAAATCTTAGCAGACAGTAACTGCCCCAGGTCTGTCAAAGAGATGCACTGTTTCTCCTTCTAAAAACCACATATTCTTTCCACAGGTGATGCCATCGCTGGCCGGAGCTGCCTTGATCAGGAAACGTAGCAACCATTGGAAAATGAGTATCCCCACCGGCTCTGTGCAGGTGCTGGAGGAAAGCCACCCCAAGTCCTGGAGTTGGGGGGGGGTCCCGTGAAGAGAGGCGCAGGTAAAGCAGATGGAAGAGAGGAAAGAAAGAACTTGGTGGCTGCGAGGTAACCGCCTTACTGCCCAAGTTACCAACATTCAAAATACGGTTCAGACTCCCTCAAGGGTGAGTTTCGGGTGGCCGTCATTTACTTGAGAAATCAGTGATTGGGGGTAATTTGCCCTAAGAAGCTAAATAAAGTGGAGCACTGATGCGCCACCGCGCCTCTGCCTGTCGGTGGGCAGCTCCAGTGGGTAAGCGCTGTTGGTCCAGGGCTGCGGCCACGGTCACCGACACAGGCGGCGTCAACCACTGGCCCCTCCAGTACCCCGGAGTGGCGGGCAAAGAGCGATGAAAAATAGAAAAGCCCTGTTTGCTGGGGATCACCATAGGATCATGACAAGCTGAGAAACTGTTCCAAAGGAAACGGCCAGCGTATTTCAAGGTCTCAGAGGTCCCCGGGTCTTCCACCTTCGAGCTCTAATCCATTTCGCGGGTTAAGTGCAGGGTGTAAACTCAGAACAGCCAAAGCTGGTAACAGAGCACATCCGCCTCCATGTCAGGAGCTGTGACCGGTTTCCCTGTTCAGGTCTGAAATCCACACCCCAGGCCAGCTCCCTGCTCTGTCTGGAGTACTCCACCAACCCCCTTCTCACTCCGGCGGGCCGGGGGGTGCTTTCCAACACACATCCACGGGACCACCTGCCACGGGGCAGGCCGAGGACGGGCGTCCCCTTCCCAGACACAATCGCTGTCCACAGACGCCAGCTGCAAGCAGAGCTCCTTCTTCGCCACTGTTTACACAGCCCTCTGGGGCTCGCTGTACGGGATGGAATTGTGATAAGGCCGGAGCACTTCCCTTGCTCCTTCCAGAACCAGGAGCCAGACTGAAGGAAATCAGCTTTATGTAAGCGATTCCTGTAGAGGCGCTCCGTAACCACAGTCTGCGATTTTTATCAGCCTGACACACAAGATTGCTTTGTTTTGATTTAACTTTCAAAATTACTTTGCTTCTTCTGGGTGAGAATAATTTAGGGGAAGGTTAATTTTAGTTGAGACTAATATTAACAGGTTGAAAGAGGCTTATTCAAAATAAAACCACGACTTACTAAAATGAAGAAAGTGTATGCAGAGCTGAGCTGAACTATCACTTCAAGGTGGGAAATCTCAAGCCAAACAGTTGTCGCTTCTGGCCTCAGGAGGACCGGAGAACGGAGTCCAAATGACGCCACGAGGGGACTGGGTCATACAGTAGGGACAGACCCCCAACTGCTGACACTTAGCCAATTTTATATTCCAGAACTGGCAGCGTCTGAGAGGAGAAACCTTCCACGCACCCTTGAGGACAGCAGGTGTAGGATGAGAGAAGTCTTCCCAAGTTTTTTAGACTGTTGCTTTCGTATCACATGAAAATAATATGGGGGCGGTATGCAAAGACATGCCAGGGTGGCAGGGGAATGCAAGAAAGATCTGTTAAAAGGAACACCCGATCCCTGACAAACGAGAAGATGCTACAACATCCGGGTTAGCGAGGATACGGTGACACCTGGCCCCTCAACAGCACGCGTGACAACACGGCACACGCCGTTAAACCAGCGAATGATTGCTTTTGGACGACATTCCATGGGAAGCCATTACCACTGATTCCAAGAGGCCTGGCAGCCCAGAAAGCCCTCGACAGCTGGCAGGGCCCGCCGAAGCTGCTGCTAGCACAGCGTGGATGGCCCGCACCTCACGAACAGCTGGAGGATGGGCAGCCGGCGCCAGGGCAGACACGCCGCCCTCTGACACCTGCAGCCGCACTGATCAGCTTCCTTACCGGAGTCACCGAGCACACGGTCTGGGCCTGACGATGCTAACGTAGGGCAGACGTGGTCGGCCCAGCCAGCATGAGATCCTAGGCTTCTGGCCTCCAGGAATGTGAAGAAATACATTTCTGCTGTGTAAGGCCCCCTGTCCGTGGTCCTGTGCTCTGGCCGTCCTAGCAAACTAATACACGCACTCATGCTTAATCATCCTTCCTGGTCCTTCACCTTTTAAGTGAAAAACAAAACTTCTTAGCTCAGAGTTGCGTAATGCTGTTTTAGTCTAAATCATAGAAACACTTTAGAAAGATATATTACAATGATTCATTTGGGGGAAGAACTAAAAAACTAAATACACTCCTAGGTACAAACAATTTATGTCTTACACACACACGTGTACAAAGTGCAGGATCCCATCCAACTGGGATTTTCATCTCCGTGGTCTAGATCAAGGAGCGGATTATTTGGGGTAATTGACTTCTGTGGCCATCCTGACAGTCCACGCTCCTCTCTGGCTGGGGGGCTCCGGCATCACAGGCAACGCTCGACTTCGTAGCCTGTCTGCACCCAGTTAAGTCTCATGCGCGTTCCCGAGTCGCCAGCACCGCATGCAGGAGAGCACGGCGCAGCCCACCGTATAGGGCGCCCACGGTACCACCATCAATGAGAAGAGCCCGAGAGAAAGCTACCCTGTCTCGGGAGCCAGAGGCAGGCAAGTGCAAGTTCCCACCTTGCAGACAGAAACACATCCACATGTTCCAGTGAAGCCTGAAGCCTACACCCAAACACAGTCAAGATGCGGAGGGTCCTTCTTGTCCAAAGAGCAACACGACAGCATCTCCTTTACGGAGCTTACGCTCTGCTGAGGGACAGAGCCATGCGAATGAACACGATCTGTGACAAGGGTAATACAGAGGTAAAGACGATGACAGAGAAAGAAGCATCGGCCAGAGAGGCGGGCAGCGGGGCCAGGAGAGCCGGGCAGGAAGGCACAGAGCCAAGCCCCATGCTGAGTCAGAGGAAGGAGAGTTGCTGGGAGGAAAGGAGAGGGAATTACAGGAGGAGAGGCGGGGCCCTGCATGCAAGAAGGAGCAGATGGCTTGGGAAAAGTATTTTATGGTAAAATATAGTACTCGATTTTTCACAGTAAGCCAGAATGAAAAGCAGTGTCAAATTCCGGGGCTGCCCCATCCAGGAATCATCTCGTAAAGGCAAGCGATGGACTCGGGAGCCCTGAGTTTCCCTGGACAGACTTCGGTTTTCTTTGAAGATGTGAAATACGACCTTGGAGACAGTGTCAAGGGCATTCAGCAGGGAATCCCGAACAGCTCCCTGCACGTCCACACCAGAGGCCACAGGCTCACCTGGGTGGCAGACAGGGTGGGCTGCACCGAGGGTCCGCCCTGGAGTGGGGAGCAGGGTCCAGGCTGACTTGTCATGACCGGGGAGCAGCCCATACGTTGAGGAGCTGGGCCTCTGCGTGGGGTGGGACAGGAGAGGAGGCTCAGGGACTGGACACAGCGCCGGCGACCACCATGGCTTTAGCACCGGGACCGCCTCAGGTTGCACTCGAGACCACCAATCAAGTATCGGGGAACTAAGTTACATTTTAATGCCAAAACAACAATCACAGCCAAACCAGGGAAGCAGGTGTGCCGCATGCAACAGAGGCCTGGAGCCCAGGCTGCCCCGGGCAACCGGCCAGGTTGACCACAACATACCTGCAGTGGGCCGCTCTGTTCCCGCTTCACTCTCCTGCAGATGGAGAGGAGCCCAACCTCTGCAAAGTACACAAGACACAGCAGGCCTTCGGACTCTGTGAGCCTGAGCTTGGGGATGAGAAGGGTCGCCCACCGTCACCGATAAATGGAACCTGGCACACGCCTTTTCTGTCTTCATGACCCCCCGAGCCAGCGTGGCTCTCCTGCCCTTTCACAGACGGAGCTTGCAGGAACCACCAGGTCACCCCGACAGTTCAGCTCAACTCCAGCTCAGTGCAGAACACACACTCACCAACCCGGGCCCCAAAGGCAGGGTCAAACCTTGCTGGGCCAAGTGACTCAGTACGTACAACCCACAGGTACACTCAGCATTACTCAAGGGGTTTACCGACTCAAAACCACAGAGGTGCGCACAGTGCAATAAAAACAAAGGTTGAGGAAGATCACAAATATTAAGAAAGAGAGACTTATCCTGGGAACTAGGGCTGAGATTTGCTGCAAAAGAACCACAGTTTAGGGAAGAGTTTCCTGACAGTCAAGGTAACAAGGACATTATTTTTCACCATCTTATCAAAAAGAGCTCAATACCAAACTCTAGGAGACAAACCAAAAGGCAAGGTATATCCGCAGAACTCTGAGACTGAGCAATTTTTTAAAACTTGTTTCTTATAGAATTTCAACACTGAATGCCTAAGACATCCTAATCTTTTTTTTTTTTTTTTTTAAGGTAGATACATTTTTAAGTGGGAACACGTTATAGAAGACTGAACTTTGGACTCTGACACCAGGAAGGACTCTGACAAAGAGAGAACCTCTTTGTCAGAGGATGGAGTGTCTGTCTGTCTAGATGGTGTCTGCTCCCCCAGGGGCGGTCAAGGCACCTTCCAGAACAGTGCTGAGAGCTGCCATAATCACAGGTGACAGAGTGAGGCAAGGGACAGAGTGGCCCTGGTGATGGATGGAAGACCACCTCGACCCATTTCATAACCCATAGATCTAAATGTTATTTTAAGTGACAAGCGCGTGACAGAGGTCAGAGAGGAACAGGGCCCATGTGTGATGACTCGATATGGAGACTTGCTAAGAAGACCTGGTCTCTCTCCACTTTAAGACCAAGAACCACAGTCAAAGGACATCTCAGCTCAGATTCCAGTGCAGCCTCCACATCCACTGCTGTACTCAGGTGTCAGACATGCTGCTGCAATGCTGTCCAAAGACCAAATTCACTTTCTATTTATCACCAAGGCAACATGGGCATTTGCATAGCTAATGCCTAACACGCTTTGATGTCAACACAGCTGTGGAAAGGGTGCTAGTGGAGCTCCTTGGCCGGATGCGGTGCCCCTTCCACCCCAAGCACCAGAGGCGAGCTCTCCCACTAGGGTGATGATGTGATCCTCAAACGTCGCAGAAAGACTGCATCTGCACAAATCCCGCTTTCCAATTTTCAGTGCATCATTTCAAAGAATCTATTACAGGTACCGCTTTTGGTAGGACAAAATACTCACTTCTCCCATTAACCTGGCATGCGCTGGATTTTCTTAGTACAATACCTCCCCCTCCCCGCAGCAGATCTCTAGATAACTTGTCGGCCCCCCGGCCCCACGGCTCCAGCTGGCTGAAATGAAGAACCCCCGGCCCGTGACCTTCGAGGTGTGTCACCCACGGAGAAGCCGGAGAGACGGCTCTTACAACTCCCGCACGAGGCACCATTAGACAAAATATTAGATGCAGAGCAAGAACACGCTGTTCTAAAATGCCCCAGCCTCCGACACATGCTAATGAGATGTAAGCACTTTAACCGCAGCTCAAACCCCTCTGCTTTGGCTCAGCTGGAAGAAGTCTAGCGGAGGATGACGTGATAGGCTGATTATTTCTGTATGTCTGCAGGAGGGCCGAGCCTCAAAGTGCATCTCCATTTCCTCCTCAAGAGATTAAAAAAAACCCCAGCTCGACCTCTCTGAAGTCCCCCTCCAGGCACCTGCATCTCCAAATGGTTATGTGTTGATGGCCTCCGGTGCCTCAAGGGCCAGGCAGCCATGCAGGTGTGCCCACCTGCCACAGTGTGAGCGAGCACACAGGCCACATCCAGCTTGGTGCCCACCCAGCCATTCACACACACACCAGCGCCTCAACCTCGGCTCACATCTGTGTAACCCAGACAGACGCAGCACGTCCGGGGTCCCCACCCCATGCCCCCGGGGGTGCCCCCCCCCGACATTTCCTTTAACGAGCTGGGTACTTAGCAGACACGCAGGTGAACCAAGTTACTAGTATCTCTCTATCCAAAGCTTAAAGACCGATGGAGAAAAGTCTCAACTACAGTTCAAAGTGAGAGAAAACAGAAGGATGGTAGCACGGGATGATGGATAGCATTTTCCAGATGCATCTCTAAATGTTTTGGTTTAATCGTCACTACGAGACTGACCGAAAATGGGGCTCCTGAAGGTGGGCAGATGGAATCTGACCCCAAGGTCCCTGCCATTGCCTGTGAGCTGCATCTTCCTACGAGATGGAAAGCCCTCGTTCAGCCCTCCACAGCCACGGTCTCCATGGAGATAATCTGAGACCCATGCTCTCGGGGAAGGTCTCAGGGAAACACAGCAGAGCTGATGTCACAGGAGGGAGGCTCTTCTCTCTCACAGGCTCTGGCGCCTCCGTGATGGGCTCCTTCTCTTCGTCTTGTCATTGTTCACGTGGTGTGGATATGGCATGTGTCAGACAGGTGTGCAAGGCTCTTAAGACCACAACTGCCTTATCCAACTCCAAGGGAGACACTCATTAAACCTGAGAACTGTATCCCAAATAAATGGTAGGCATCAATTTATCCCGCCCACAGCTGGCTGTGCTACGAAAACTGTCATTCTATCAACCTGTGTGCGACAAATGCGGGGCATCATCTCATGAGATAGGATGGGCCCAGTTTTAATGTTTGATAGGCAGATTCTTCATTATTCTTTTCTCAGACAGTAACAGAAAGCATCTCATTTTGTTAAACTCCAACATGTGATGAACGAAGGCCTCAAAGAGGGCCATCTGAGAACATGCATCTCTGGACGTTAAGTACGGTTTACGCTATTACCAAACAAGCTATAATTTTGACCTCTCCCCGTCCACTAGCTACAGAAGACCATCTATAGAAGAACAGCCCTTCCGAAAACGAGGCTCAAACAGCACGGGGAATTTCACTTGTTAGGAAAGACGACACATACAGCCTTCAAGTTCACATACAGTACAGCTGACCCTTGAACAATACGGGTTTCAACTGCGCAGGTTCACTTACACACGGGTTTTTTTCAGTATTGGTACCTGTTTCATTTTACAGATCTTTAGATTAGCGAAGTGGGGGGGAAAGTTTGTGTTCAATTAGAGATCACAATATGTGGAATCAAAAGGACTAGAGTTTGAGTCCTGATTCTATCCACACAGTTTCAGCTTCCTGCCCTTGGGTGAGTCATTTATCAATTTCCTTTGTCTTGAGGCAGGGATGGCAGTGCGTGGATTTTTGACTCCAAGGAGGGTCAGCGTCCAGAGCCCCTTTGATGTTCCAGGCTCAACTTACATGAAAATGCTAATGTGTTGACACCGATTAAACTGTGGTTTCCCTCAGAACCAGCCTGCAAGCCACCTTTTCTTCTCTACCTTGTGTGGTTCAGGGCTACGCTTCCCTCTATGTCGTTCGGTCAATTCATGCCTGCACACGCCCGAGACAGAAGTAGGAGGCAGGCAGTGTGAACAAAAGATACACTGTCTCTTGTGATCAAACGATGAAAGGGTTTTCATCTCCTTCTTGGCCCTTCTAGAGAGCCTGTCCTAGCATCGCGTGCCGCTGTCCACTGCAGCCCCCCACCGGGACATCCCCGTGCCACCGCTAACCAAGAGCAGCCTATCTGAGCACAGAGTGCCTTAGGCTGGACACGCTGATGGCAAGGCAAGAAGGCGAGTGATCCTAGCCTCGGTACTGGGGGCAGGGGGGAGCCGGGGCACGCTGGTCAGAGAACGGGGCTGACCACCCCAAGAGCACGTGTCTTCACGTTCTCAAGGGTCTAGCACCCTCTCCGTGGCCTCAGACTGCAACCCCAGCCAGGGCCAAGAATCCCATCCAGTTGGACACCATCCCCAAGAACCTGCGGTGAGCACAGGGCATCCCACGCCTGCAGGGGACCGGAGCCCACACCTGCTGACGCTCCCTCCAGCAGACGGGACCTGGACTTGCACTCACGCAATTTCTGAATTGCGAAAGAAGCCAGCAGAGGCTATCAAAAACAACAGGAAAGCTGGCTGTCTGGGTGGGGGCCCCCACCCGCGGGGAAGAGGAGGCATCAGGGTACCAGCTGCTGCACCGCGGCTCCCAGCCAGCTGCTTGCCCTCTTCAGAAAGCCCCAGAGAGAGATGCAGTTTCCCCACTGACGTCCCTGGCTGCCCGGTGTTCCCCGAGAGCCCTCGCCCTCCCTCCCCGGAATCTCACAGAGCTGGACATGGGGAGCTATGGAGCCAGGACACCGTATGGTTGCAGGTCATCCAGCAGCGGATCCCAGAGCTCCACCACTTCTCTGGACCCTTGGGTTCTGTCCCACTACGTGCTCTACGTGTGCCTAGGCTGCTGCAGCACTTTAATGCCTAATGACATGGTGGAGACGCACCACGGGGCTGCCACTGGCCAAATCTGTGACAATCTGAGCATTAAGTATCGAGAGGAACACATAGTAACCTGCTGAACTAAACACGGACCCATGAACTAAAGTTGACAAACGAAGTAAACACAGGGGAGAAAGGGAAGTTCTTCCTCATTTATACACACTTTCCTTCTGTGATAAATGGAAAAGTACTGACTTTGTAGTGGAGGACGCCACCTCTGACCAGAGTCCCAGGAATGGGACAAACTGACACCCAGTGCCTCCCGATACGATGCATGGAGGAGGACACAATGTCACACTGTTGGGACGACTGGCAAAGTCTGCATGAGGCCCACAGACGACACGACAGTACTGCCACGTTGTTAATCTCCCAATCTTGCTAATTACTCTGTGGCTGCATGAGAGAATACTCCTACTCTCAGGAAGGACACACTGAGGAATTTAAGAGTAAAGGAGTATCGTGCCTGCAGTTCGTTCTCGAAGAGCTCAGAAAATAGTTTGCACACAGGTCGGTACAAGGAGGGAGGACGTTAAAGCAAACATGGCACAATGTTAACAGCAGGGGACTCGCGTGGCAGATGCAAGAGGGGTCTTTGTACCATTCCTGCAACTTTGGCGTCAAAGTCTGCAATTATTTCAAAACAGAAAGTTACAAATATACACCAGACTTGGAGCAGTAAAACTCCCATCAGGTAGAGGGGCGGGTCGCCCTGCCCTGGCAGGGTTCATTTGGGGCGACGACACCCACCGAGTCACAAAAGGAGAAGGGAACATGCACCGGGGCTTTGCGCTCACCTGTGCCTCTCTCACCTCCTGCTTCAAGGATTCAGACTCCACAGCTCCGTCTCATATGCTTCCCCACTGCCCTCAAGTGCACTGAGCACATGACAACTACACGACAACTTCCTCTATTGCTCTAACTGAAAAAACGGGAAAATATCCTGTCAGGCTTCGCAAGGCTTATGGCAACAAAAGACCAACACTTTACAAAACGTACTGTAAAAGTATTAAGCAAGTAGAGACACTGAACGTTTCAAAGGCTCCGATCCACCATACAGCAGCGTGGCGACGGACTCTGCTTGCCAAGAAGGGACACCTCCCCGGACAGACAAGTGCGTAACTTGGAAGCAAAATCCCTCCCATTTCCTCCCCAGGTTTCCACCCCCAATATTCAACAATGGCCCATCAGTGTGACTGCAGACAATGGACTGTTTTGAATCCAACAACTCTTAAGACAGGCGTCTGCGGCCCTGGGGTCACTGTGTCACTATCCCGAGTTTCAGAGTCTGCTGTTTTGAACTGGCTGTTTCTAAGACCTGGAGAATAAGTTTGTTTCGTTTTTGAAAAATGAGGTGATAAGCTAGAGTGTGTCCCTACTCCTCCCCCGATATTCCAGCCTTCTTAGAAAGCTAGAGTCCTTGCAATGATTAGCGACTGCATTTTTGCATTGGTTCTTTTTTAAGAGATGCCAAATAAGGTTCACGATTACAAATATTGAGAACTACTGCAATGAGACTCACTTCTATTTATCTTACCCAAAGCACTGAGAACAGGTTACAGCTCATTTGAAAAAACATATGAGCATCTTCAACATTAAACCGTGTAATATCGCTGGGAACACGGTGGGGAGGCGGGGTGTGAACTCTGAGAGGCTCTTCTCCCATGTGCACGGGAGAGGCTTGGTGATGAAGACCACCCGATGGCCTGTGTCTCCTCTGCACGTGATCTGAACGGTCCCGCACCTCGGCAGCCTACGTGTGGGCGTGGCTGTGCTCCAACCCCGCCCCCCCCCCAGCCCATGTCTCACCACCGAGCATTCGGGGCCACCACAGAGATGCATCAGCCAGACCCATCCAGGTAGGCTCGGGGGAAAGCTCTGCAGAGTCACCGATACTTCACGTCAATCGCAGAGTCATCGATACTTCATGTAAGTTCAAAGAGAAACTTTTGCAAAACCTTCTTAAACACACCTGGCTCTCTGGCCAAAGGTTCTGATCCAACCCCCGGAGGATGGAGCTGTGCTGACTCATCTCGGTGTCCAGAGCTCCCCGGACTCTGAAGGCACCGGAGGCCGGCAGCCTCACTTCTCCTGCGGAGCCCCAGCCAAGCCAGACCTGGAGCCCTAAGGACCTCTACCATCCGCTTTGAGACGGGATGGGGAGGCGGCAGGCCCAGCAGGCCGGTCAGTTCACGGCCCAGGCTCAGCCTGAGAAGCCGCCAGAGCCGTCAGAAGTGACCTCTTCCTGCTGGATTCGTGACACGTTCCAGAAGCAGGACTGGATATATTCAGCCTACCCTCTTGAAGGGACCGACGTCCCGAATATCCCAGGGCCCTGTTTCTGACCACTGTCTCCTAGTCAAGTGGGAGAGCCGAGTCCACACACAAACAGTAACCCCGAAACCCCACCAGCGAAACCGAGGCAGAAGAAACTAGGGCAACGGTAACTTCTGTGGCAAATTACACAACAACCCACCTTGCCAAAGTGACTGCCATTTCGGATCTAGGCTGACAGGGAATTTATGTTCTGTGAGCAGGTCCCCGTCAGGTGTAGGCCGCCAGGCATCCTGCCAGCTAGACCCAGTATCACAAGAAATTCCGGAGCCCGTTCATCAATGTGACATTTCCCGTTTAATGACAGAATCACACGACAGCACATTTCCCATCACACACACACATACACGCCCTATAGAAGGTACGAAGAGGATCCAGTGTGAGTTTTCTGAAACTCCCTGACTCCCTTCTGGAGATTCTATCCTGAAGCAATGGAGGACTCTCTTGTAATGGGAAAACATCTCCACGTATGTTTAAAAAAGCTGAACAGGCATTGCACGTAACAGGAAAACAAGACTGACTGAAAGCAACTTACAGGTAACATCTGTTCACTAAGCAACAGCTAGCTACAAAAGAGACTAACATTGAAAGCAGGACAGAAATATTGGGGGGTCCTAAGCATAAACTCCCTCCAGAAGAAAAAAGAAAGAAAGAAAAATCTTTAAAAAGTATTATAGGACACAATAATGTTTGACAGAAAAGGAGTCAGATGGAAAGTAACACAGTAAGAAAGAATGATATTAAATCTTATTTTGTAGAAAACAATTGTTAAGTGCTTCCTTTTCGATACATCAACAGAAATACCTTCATACATGGTTGCCAGAAAAAAGGTTAGCAAAGCCAAAATCACATTCTCTCACACATTTGCTGGTGCGCCCCTGCAGGAAGTAGTCACACATGCTCCTAAGAGCCTGACTCCCTGAGTTAAACCCTACCCATTTTAAAATGTCTTCCATGGGAATAAGGTGTCCACATGGTAACATATATGGCCCCTGGGCAAAACGAAATACACTCTGTGCCTGCAGAGTAGGATCTAAGGCTGATTTTTTTTAACCCAACAGCACACCTCAAAAATCCCAGTGGCACTCAATGTGAGGTATAAAATTTTTATACCCCCGATTACAGGCTATTAGTTATTGGCCTCCCAATACATTTCAATAAATGAACACCAAGGACAGCAGTGGGGGCTGGAATGACACAGAGGCCCCCCTGCTCTGACTCACTGCCCGGCAAATCACAGGGGAGACTTCTACTTTAAGAGCTGGCATCGTTCCCTTTGGCTAAGATGGAAGTTTAAAAACTTCTTTACTTTTGACCCAAACTGCCTCCGGGGAGGGCTGCAACTCCCTCTCTGGCTTGAAGACTACGTTAGTATTTATACGGGAATATTTCAAAGCATATACGTAATCCCTTTTTTTTCAAGCATGGAGAATTTAAGGTTTGTGCTCCTACCATCCCTTGGTCGGCCTCGGATTTTGTCTAACGGCCACCACTTACATTCAGCCATAAAACAAATGGAAAATGGGAAAGGAGGAAGAATGGTAGGTCACACATAGGTAATACCGCTCATTTCCAGAATAAGCACAGGATTATTACTAGTCTTTTCTTTTCTTTTCTTTTCTTTTTTAAATGGCAGGGAGAGGTAGGGTGTGAGGGAGAAAGGGGGTAAAGAAAACATCATTACCCTCCTTGGGTAATATGCATTAAATTCGTCTCCAATACGCCGCAACTCTTGCGCAATCCATATCTCCGGACGCATATCTGCAGGTACAGCCTGAGACTGCCTCATGGAAGCTGCATAACAAACAGAACAAAAATCACATTGTTTTCCATAGATCATTTAGAAAGTCCCAAAGGTCAGTTTCTAGAAGCAAGCCCATCTCACACACGCTTTCATGTTTTGGGACGCTCCCTAACTTCAAGAGCTACAATCATGCATTCGAGATTATGGTGGCAGGCTCTGCTACGTAACTCTGGTTCATGAATAAGGCATACAGAGTAATTTCATTTTCAACAACAACTGGAGATTCAGAATTGCCAAATTTAAAAATCTCCTGGCCAGTGAATTACATACTTCCATTTCGAGAAGGCAAACTAACACAACAACGGCACAATGGATGCTGCCCAAGAAATAGCCTCGAAACATATGAGAGTGTAAAGATTTAGGTTGTCCGTAAAGTAACTATTATATTTTGATCTTAAGGCAAGGTAAAATTCCTAGGAAAATGTCACACGTCATCGAGGAACATGAAATGGTTGTATTCAAAGCAAAGTCAGTGAAAACCTGAGACCTGAATGAGCTTGTTTCCATGGAAGGAGGTGCAGTGATACACAGCCAGTCTGCACAAGTGCCACCAAGGGGCCAAATGAAAGCATAATTGCATGTTTTGTTTCGATATTAATGCAGCCAATAAAGATGGCTCAAGTCTGCAAACACCACATGGAGAGAGGAAATGTTTTGGGTGTAAGAGCAAAGGCTTTTTTGAAAGGAGAAAAAAGAGGGAGGTTCACCCTTTCATTAAGCTGTCACTCCCATCTACACCCAGTGCATTCAGCCGTTGGTTAATGAGCCCATTTCAAAGCCACGTGACGGCCAAAAATGGAGCACAAAACTGTGAGCTGTCCAAAGATCCCACCAGCATCAGGAAGACGATATCTCCAAGTACCACGAAGAAAAGTGTTCTCCACACTCAGAGAACAGCTGGGTAACACGGGTAACAGGAAAAGAGATGAGATTATTGGATTTCAACTGCTATTCACATACGGCTTACGCTAACTTCCTGTTAAAAGGAGCACTCTGCTGGCAATTAAACACACGTGTTATGTTTTAACCACAGCGAAAAATTTAAGCACCTATCATAATCAGATTTTGCCATAACATGAATATAGCTTCCTCTTTTGTATTTTTGTAAAAAAAAAAAATCTTGTATGTTGTATTAAGAGTTTTATTTATCGTTACAAATAAAAGTGCTGTTGGTTCCTAGGTCTACAAAAGCACTTAAAAGTGAACTCTTGAGTTTTTACCAAGTCTTCTCAATCTCTTGCCCCAACTTCTCTGTACCCCTGGCCCTCACCCAAGAGAAATGATCGATGATCCCACAAAGGCTGAGAGGCAGGGCATCGTGTGTGTGTGCGCGCGCGCGCGCGCGCATGTGTGCACAGGTGTGGGGGCACTGAACAAAGAACACACGTGCATCCTCTCCAGAATCATCTGTGCTGGCAACGAGCCAGAGGGGAGATTTCCCCAAGGATGCCTGGTGAAGCGCACAAAGGCTGATGACAGGAAACTTTTGGGATACGCCAGGCATGTCCCCTGAACACCCCTCCAAGCACACAGAAAACTGCCTTGGCAGTACCTCTGTCACAAATTCCATCGTTACTCTGTACAAGCCTATTAAAATTAAAGTTTAAGTAGCTAAACCGGCAGAAAACAGAATTTCAGGGTGTATGTGATGCCAGGTGGTCTGTAATAGTTCACTCCCTTCTCCTGGGTTTGCAGTGCTTTAAGGATTTTGTCCATCACAGGTACCAAATCATTACTATCTTTTCATACTATCAGCCAATCAAGTGCTCTTTCCCTGACTTTAGCAGCTGTTGTTACAAACTCACCTTCTTCTAAGAAAAAGCCTCTTTTCTTAGAATGAACACTGTGGCCATCACCTGCAGAGTTAGCTCAGGGAGACGCATGTATCCACAGATACGAGTGACCAGACCAGCGCACAGGATGCCACGTGGTCGCTCAGAACCCCTGTCACCCACCTCTCCTGGGCTCCAGAGCCCCACTCATTTCTCACTACACTTGGCGCTCTCTTCGAGAGAGTAAATCTGCCCTCAATCCTAGAGTCAGAAATGCAGGAAATGCCAATTATCCAAAGAAAATCTGTGAAATCTAGGCTGCATATTTTACGAAGATGACAGACTGGTAAAAACTGTTGGCAAGTTACCCAAGGTTCAGTAAATCAAGACACTCACTAATTTACCCAATGAATATGAATGCCCATGAGCCAGATACTGCTCAGGAGATGGTCTGGGCACAGCAACCAAAGATGCCCAAGCCCTGCTCCCACGAGCTCACATCCCTGCAGATTAAATGCTAGACTTCAACTAAATGATAAACTTCTTCTGGACAAGGATACTCATACCTTATATTCTTGTAACACAAAACGAAGTTAACTCCCCCGGTTAACTTCCCCCAACCTGCAGGTGAAGGCTCCTGAATTCTCTTTAACACCCTCACTTACCTATGTGGTTTAGAAAGTTCTGTCTGGCTCACGGGAGGGCTGACGGCCAGAAGCACCACCATTGGAGCCGGTGCACATCAAAATGAGCACCTAGTGACTGCATCAACCCGGCCAGCAGCTGAGAAGCACATGTGGAACCTTGGGGGCCAGATCCAACTTGTTCGTCTTAGAGACAAATGCCCTGCTGTTTGTGGGGGGAAGAAGATAAGCAGATGTTTCTTCTGCAGAAAGAAGAGTTCTAACTGCTAGCTTCAATAAATGCACAGAGAGAAACACATCCCCGTGGTCTGGCAGTGAGGCCCTGGAAGCTGTACTCTTACAAGCTCCTGGTGCAGACAGTCCACAGACCAGGCCCTGAGAAATCCTGAGCAGGGGGAAGAAGCCACGGGTCAGTTCTGGGGCCCAGACGTGTGTCTTTGGAGAACACTCAGGAGTCAGGAGAGTTGTATTAGCCAAAGATAATTGGTTAGACCAGGCTTAGCATACACTAACTGATAAAACAGATCAGTAAGAGAGCTAGCAACTGTGTTTAGGTATATATATTTTTTGAAGTTTCTATAGAATAGTAACACACACTATAACTTAACGTTTGCAAAGGAGACTGATGTGTCTAGACTACTCTAACACAGCAGCTATCACCACTTGGCTTTAAGAATTGGAGTTTTTTTTTTTGCAGTACGTGGGCGTCTCACTGTTGTGGCCTCTCCCGCCGCGGAGCACAGGCTCCGGACGCGCAGGCCCAGCAGCCACGGCTCACGGGCCCAGCCGCTCCGCGGCATGTGGAATCCTCCCGGACCGGGGCACGAACCTGCGTCCCCTGCATCGGCAGGCGGACTCCCAACCACTGCACCACCAGGGAAGCCCCCAAGAACTGGAGTTTTTTGAGAAGCAAATACTGTTCTTATTTCTTGAATAAACCTAAAATGAATGACCAACATTCACCCTGCAATAAAACCTAGCCCATAAATACAGACAGTATTGGTTTTAAGGTAAGATCGTAAGCTAAAAATTCTATTTTGAATATTTTCAAAGGCATCCTATTCCTATATTTTAAAATGGTGGCCTTAATCTCAGTTAATACAGTGGATTTTTGCCACCTAAATTTCAAAGATTATTTCTCAAGTAACAAAATGTCTCCTTCTGGTGGTGCCGGGGGGGCCGGGGGCTCTTCCTTAACTTCATCACTAGTTTAATGCTGGTGTCTGTCACATGCGGTCTCATGTCACGTGAGAACCTAGCAGGGCTAAGAATGGGGTCTGGCTGACCTGAGAATTTCCTTGTCAGCCCCACGGCGGCACTGGTCGGAGCCAGAATGAAGGTTTTTATTCCCTTCATCACCAGTTTGCTGAATTCTGCCCCACAGTGGCCCAGACCACGAACCACCACGATGCGGAAGGGATCCAGGGCTCGGTCTTCCGAAGGTGAACCTGGAGCTGGTGGGGTTCAAGGGCAGGGGATACTCAAAAAACACACCCTCACTCCTACAATCCTTTCTAGATACTCAATCTGCCTGTTCCCTTGCTAATATAATCCACTTATCAAGAAGATCATTTACATTTATATCTCTAGCCTGTAAGACAGATAAGCATCAAACATAAACATTTTATTATGCTCTCTGCAATGTGTTTAACAGCCGCAAATACTGATACCTCGTCAATAAAATGGGTCTTTATTTGAAACAAAAGCTCTTATTACTTAGATCACATTTTTAACTAAGGCAATTTTACAGAAACATAAGAACTTCAAAGGGGAAACTGTGATGAGGTGTATTTTCACCCACAGAAAATGTAATTTCAGCATTTAAGAAAGCATTTCGGGCTTCCCTGGTGGCGCAGTGGTTGAGAGTCTGCCTGCCGATGCAGGGGACATGGCTTCGTGCCCCGGTCCGGGAAGATCCCACATGCCGCGGAGCGGCTGGGCCCGTGAGCCATGGCCGCTGAGCCTGTGCGTCCGGAGCCTGTGCTCCGCAACGGGAGAGGCCACAACAGAGAGAGGCCCGCGTACCGCAAAAAAAAAGAAAGCATTTCATGCCATAAACCTGGTGCTAAAAGGAGAGAGGGGAGGGAAGAGTAAAAGCACAATGAAATATAAGCAGCTCTTAATGTAAAGCTACTGCTCCAAAGCTGTAACCAGAAGTCCACACGGGGCCGGCTCCGATCCTGTAAGCACCATTCTGAGCTGGGGAACTTGCTGGGCCCAGATTTTCTAACCAAAGCCACTAATCAAAACTTTGGAATGCAACTGTGTCACACAGGCAATTCTGTCAAAAGTGCGATATGTTAGCTGAATTTTCATCAAAACTCTTGGAAACAATGCTAGAGTTTTCTGAAATCTAGCATTTCAGAATCTAGCATTTCAGGTAACCTGATTTCCTACAGGAAAAAAAAAACCCAAACCAAAAAAACCACGAGGTCTCTGATTAATCTATTTTTCTATACCAGTGTGCCGGGTGGGTAGAAAGGAGGACATTTTTTCAACGCCAAAGAACTCTGAGTTACTGAAAGATGTGCAGTATTGCATTAACTGTTGTGGTTCAGCTACAAAACTAGTTTCCAGCCTAGAGGGTAATTCCAAATCTTAAAAGCTCAGAGACTGAAAAAAAATTAATATCGTGGTTAAGTGGCTGATAGTGAAATCAGGCTGAGGCTTTCGGAAAGGGCTTTCTGTAGCGCCGCCAGCGAGAGTGGGAAAATTAAAAAAAACGAGATTGTCGATGCATAATGAGCTCGACATCCGTCAAGCCAAACCTTCTGATTTTTCCTGAACGTCCAACCGCTTCCACCCCACTGTTCCGATCGGCAGGTGTTCAAAGGAGCTGCGGTCACATTCTGACGTGCACTGCCATCTTTCCACACCCGGCTGGGCTGCTGTGCGGATGACGAGAACCATCCTGGGGGCGGCGGGACCGTGTCTTACACGTGCGCTCACTTCACTGCAATCATCCTTGGGGACAGGATGCTCTCACGTCCCAGGGCCAGCGGCTGTTTGAGTTCCCAGCACATCACTACTGGAGCTTCAAGTGCAGAACCAGAAACCAAACGAAAATCCACGGAAACATTTCACTCTATACTGTTTTCAGACGTTCGCTGAGCTACAAATACTGGGGTAGAATTGAGATTACATTTTCAACTAATCAACATGAACTGAGCTCTCAATCAATATTCAACTCAGAGTTGAGAAAGGGTTTCTTGGTCCCTGAAGAGATGCGGAATGTATGACTTTGAAGAAATTGTTTTTATTTTAAACACAGAACATAATACTTAGGCAAATAAGTGCTCATTTTGCCCGGCACTTACCAGGGACTGTGGAGCAGAAAGCCAGCCCCTCCTCCTGGCATTTCAGGGCTGCCCATGTTTATCCCTGAGGAGACTCTAGATTGAACCAAAAGACATAAAGGACCACTTCCTGTTGGCTCTGAAAACAGGGCTGAAACAATTCCAAAAAAGATGCTCCAAAAATGTTCGGGGAAGCACTGCTCGTGCAGGTGGCCACTGTGAAGGTCAACGCTCATTTGGAGAAGTAAAAATTCTGGGATGTTTATTCAACCCAACAGTCTCCTTACTTAAGGGGCTATCTTCAGAAATATCTTTATCAGTTGAGATTTACAAGAAGGAAGCAACCAGACAGCTGGCCAAGGTTTCCATAGGAAACCCACCTGAGGGACGGAGCTGTCTCAGCAGCTCCAGAATTCCCAGCCACAGGGGAAGGAGGGCCGCTGCCATGACAGTAACTGACTATCAGTCATTTACCATCATTTACTGACTGCAGTAAATGCTATCAGAAATCACCTTGAACTCTGATGGTTCTCAGAAAGCAAACGAGCCAGAACCCAATTACACACACACACACACACACACCCCTCCCCTTCTGGGTCTATTATTTCTCAATTCCATCACTTTATTTTTTGATAAATACTGTATCAATTCCACTGAACCACTGGATGAAAACGAACTGGATTCGAAATAAAATCAAGAGATAGTATTCAGCATCAGTACTCATGAAGTTCCTAAACCTGTTTTTCCCTGGTACACACATGGGTCAAGCCTGAGCAGTTGCATGAATTCAAGACGGTGCTTTATAAATAGCTGTTAGGACAAAAAAAAAAACCTAAGAAAGCGAATGAGATGTAGCCAGGGTTTTCATACTTACTCTTTCCACGTGTATTGCCCACTGCTTTTACGTGGCCGTAAGTAAGAAAATCAAAATACGCTGCTTTGATCAATTTCCAGTCTGACCATTTGGAAACTGCAGGTAAACCAAGGCTGTGAAGCTGGAAGTCTGGAAACTAGTGTTCGTATCTTCCCCCTTTGACCTTAACTGCATCCTACAATAAAATATGAATCTAAAGGCATTAAGATGAATGTGTCATGCCTTCTTCAACCTCAGAAGACCATCTCCCCTGAGCTGTCCTCTAACACACATATTTTCAAGAAGCCAAGGCCAGGAGCAAGCCCAGATCCCGAGTTTTTACGTCTACGTCCAAGGACATACCCGGCTAACTCTGGGTCACCGCAGAAGCCAGCATCTTTCGTCAGGTGGGGGACCTGGCAGGAGCCTCCTGCACCATGATGCCTGGTCGCCCGCCCTGGGCCTGGTGCACCCCTTTTCCTAAGGCACTGCAGTCCTCGCTGATAGGCATTAGGGGCTACGAACTGCTCCCTCCTGGGAACTGGAATGTTCTCTTCTAACCCCGATCCCAATCTAGGCTCTGCCCCCGGGCTACAAGGACAAGCTATGGCCCCTCTCGGCCACTGCCCCTCTTTTCAATCAATGCAGCAACCAGTTCCTTCCATGTGCCTTTACGACGAGCCCTGGGAATGCCCTCCATCACCACTCGGGTCCCGCTCGGGACGCTCCAGAAACATGATGCTCTGAATAGCGTGTGGCTGTGGTCTGCAGCGGGTCTGGCCGGGGGCAGCAGGACACAGGACGCTACGGCTCCTTGCTTTCCCTACACTGCCGCTAGCCCCACTGTCTCCAGGACAGCTGTGTCTCTATTTCCATAGTCTTAGATTCCTTCCAGAATATCACGGAGGACTTGACTGTGCCTGTGCCGTCCTACTCAGAAGAACAAACCCAACCTCATGACCCTTCTTCCACTGACAGTGGAGGGAAATTCCTATGCAGACCATTTATTTCACCACTCACTCCAGCAAAACTACAAAAGGAGAAATGCTTTTTGGAGACCTTTCATTTTCTTTTATTCTGGCCACACCACGCAGCATGTGGGCTCTTAGTTCCCCAACCAGGGATAGAACCCTCACCCCCTGCGGTGGAAGCGTGGCGTCTTAACCACTGCCACGGTTAAGTGTAACCCCGGCAGTGGTTAAGACTTAAGTGGTTAAGGTTAATGCAAAGTAGTCTAGAAGTGATTTCTGGATTGGGATTGGCTAAGTGGTTACAGCCAGGGAAGTTGTAAACACACAACTCTACATGTTAATTCACTTGAGACCGTTCCTTAGAAATAAAGTGTTAACAATTCTGAAGTTACTAGCTTTCGGTAACCATCCGTTGTTCCTGGCCCAAAATCAGATGTGGGGGAGGAAATGAGAATTTAAACTACAAATATAAAAATTTTTGATGACAGTGTGTGTGTGGCTTCCTCTATAAAGTTGAACGCTGGCGGCAGTAAACAGGTGACGAAAAATCTCTTCTCCTTAGTTCACATGAAGGTCTTAAGCGTCACTGTTATTCTGTCCTAATGCTAGTGGAGACCAAGGCAAGGGGCAAAATACAGAATCCTGAAAAGCTACATCCGAAACAGCTTTCCAATTAAGACGTGTAAAAGCGTATAATTTTATTTATGCAGTTAAAATTTATACCGGCAATGCACGAAGTGAAGCACTCACCTGTTAATGCAGATATATGGTGACTGATAACACACCAGAAGGCATAATGAAAGCTTCCCACTTCGAACCAATTCACAAGACACAGCTGCCTCTTTTTATCCCGCATCGTTATCAAGAGAGAAAACATTACACCTCAGTTCCAGACACTATTTTGCATAATCACAAGGACGGAATCATTGTGTTTGGACATTTGATGGCTTAAATATTTGGCCTCAAAACATATGTCTGTTGCCATCGGGCTGTCTGACTTCTCCCTAAAAAACTCACAGGGCTTGTGCGTCTGGAGAGCACGTTTATGCTGAAAGGGACACAAGTGAACACAGCCCCAAAGCCTTTGGTAGGAAACTCAATGATAAAAAGAAGTGTAAGAACTGAACGCTGTGTAAAAAATAAGAAAACCAAAAGGCTAAACTAAAAAAGTGAGCAGAGAATCTGACCGGTACCGTGAGCGATCCATCAGAAAGATGGTTGGAGCCCAAGTTCTTTCATCCACTGACCAGCCTGTACCGACCTCGTTCAAGCCACCACCTAACCTCCGCACGCGACACGGCAATTCGGGGGGTGGGGGGCTGCGGATCCTAGGCCTTCTCTGCAAACCACAAAAATGTTCTGTCCATGGCTGTGCCACGTCCCCCCGCAACACAGGAAAAGAATGGAAGCTAGAGTCGCCGCCTTAGGGCAAATACAAGTGTAAGATGTGCAGAATTCTGCACTGAAAGATGTCTCGTCTGGTGGTATCAAAGGTCTTTTTATCTGCTCAGGTTCTCAGGTTCTTCCTCTTCCTCCCGATGCCCTTTCCCCTCCAGAGACACAGCTGCTGGCCAAGCTCTACCCCCTCATGGGCTCAGATCCTGGGTGCAACAGTTTGGTTACCCCCGCACTGAGAAAACCACCGTGCAATACCGACTCAACAGGGTCATTCCAAACCAGAGCAACTCACACCCCGCCCACACCAGATACCCTTCAGTGCTCTGACCGCTGCAGACTGGCTGCAACACCTTCCCAATTCAGGAGGACACTGGCCCCCAGGCAGGTGGACGGACTTGCCCGGGGCGGGGAATGGACGGCATCAGAGGAAGGACCAAGACTGGCCTGGGTCACCTGCTGGAACTTTCCACTCCAACAATTCCTATCAAACTATCAGAAAAAAGGACTGGAGAGAAAACGAAGCATGGTGTATGGTATGTGTCAGGCTTTCCTTACAGAGAAAACCCGGTTCTAAGCTTCAAACGAGCCCAGTGATAAAATCTGCACGACAAAAGAGGGAATCACGGGCACTCATCCACTGTCTTAAATATCACTGAATTCTCTAAATCAACAAATATATGTGGTTCTGCCACGTACCAAATCGTTTCCTTAAGTTGGCGGGTTGTTTTGACCAGTTTAGCAGAATTTATGCTCAGCTGTAAGTAAAACTGAGGTCTGAATTCAAATACATACTAACATAGCATAGAGCCAGAATTCACTTCTAGACGACTCTGCATTAAGAAATTTCTCAAGGGATGAAAAAACAAATAAAAAACCTTCTTTTAGCCTCTTCCCTGGCGAACTCACCCACACTAAGGTTGTCAAGTGTGGCTCATCCCATACATGCACGCCCTGACCCCACCGAGACACATTTGCAAGAGAAAAACAGATCCCTTCCACATAAGCAAGCTTCTGTTAAAGAAGTCTCAAATCACTCACTAAATCTATAAATCACTTACATCAGAATGTTTTAGGAACCGGAGTGGGACTCATGCTCCAGTCCAGGAACGTGACTTATTTTGGGGAAAAAAAGTTCCCAGAGCGACTCAGATAGTCGAGAATCATTGTGTCGAACCGGTTTTAATTTTAACACATACACCCTCTTGGACTGAAACGGCTGATTCCATTTTTTAGAAATTTTAGCTCCAAAACCATTTTCACGCCTAAGGAAGGGCCGCAAAGCCCAAACTAAAAGCAGCATCGTGCCCTGTGCAGAGCCAGACACCTGTGCCGAAGGCCCGGTTTCAAGGCCCTGGCTCCAGCGCCAGATGGGGCCTTGAACAGCCCTCACTCCTGGCCTGCGGGCACACGTGGCCAAGCAGCCCCCTCCCAGGAGCTGGTCTGCTTCATCACCGTCTGGTTGAACCACAACGCTACTCAAGAGCAGTGGGGATCTGGTCCAGGGTAGAGAACAGAGGAAATGCAAAGTGAATTTGGGTTTCCCACAGGACACTGGGAATATCAACTCATCCTAAGCAAATACTTAAAACCACGAAGGCCTGCCTCTTATAAACTGGGCTTCAACTCGTGCACCAGGGAAATGTTTGTCCTGACTGTTGGCATCGGTCAGCCCACAGTGTGTGAAGCAAAAGTTCCCAAGGATTCATGATTCACTCACTCAGAAGCAAAAACCAAAATTTAACGATGGCCAAAGGAGCAGAATTTCCTCAGGGAAAAGGGAAAAAAATTAAAAAGCTGTTTTAAAATTCTTGATTCTAGTCAGGCAATGAATATTTCTAATGCTAAATCCACGAGCAAAATAACTTTTATTTTGAAAAAAGGTGCAATAACTTCTGATTGCAGGAAAAAGTAGTTCAGCCTATGTCTTATGTCTCCAGACCATTCTTGCTCCAAACACACGTCTTGAACTACAGTCAAGTTTCTGCCAAATCCAATAGGCCGTCTCCCACAGGTGTCCCCAGCACAGGCCCGGTTCAGCAGAGCCAGGCGCAGTGTGGGTTTCCAGATGGCTCTCCATGGTCTAAAGGTTCACCAAGGTTCCTTCTCAGGGTGATATGCGGGTTCACGGGCAGGTGAGGGGTGGTGAGCTGGACCTCCCCTGCCCTCCCAGGCCAGTTTTTAGAATAGATTTTCTTTGTTTGTTTGTTTGTTCTGGGACCTGGCAGGGTTAGAATTATAGTAGCATTTCCAGATAATTCACTTCCCTGTGAGTTGCCTAAACTTCTGAAACGACAGCTCCTTTCCATGGAAAGGAAAAAAGAACATTTCATTACGTCACGCTTGCTGACCTGCCGTGGCCACGATGGTCACTGCACAGCAAAGAAAACAGTGACCGAGTCCCTACCAGCTGCTCTGCGCCCAGTAGCTTATGCAAAAGTCCCCCAACCCTTGGAAGTGAGCACTTCTGTCTCCACCTGACGGATGAGGAAACCGAAGCTCAGAGGGACTAACAGATCTGCCCAGGTCACTCATGGGTCTGGAGATCAGCCGGATGCCATCCAGACCCTGCTCCAGACCCACGCGCAGCCCTGCAGGTAAGGCAGTAGCAGCTCACGGGCACTGAATCAACTGGGAACCCTGCCAGATGAAGATGTGCTACAATAAAATACTCACTTTGCTAAAATAAGAGGCAGATCCCAAAAGAGTAAATTAGAGGGCTAATGTCCATCAAAGTACTCATGGTGATGGGCCAAAAGCCTGATCTCATCTGGATGAAATCATAAGGGGCGTGACAGTTACCACCAGACCATTTGAGCAAGTTAATACTGAAATCGTGCGTGCCACAGTGACAAGCTGCTGTGCACACCAAAAATGAAGATTAACATTAAGAGAAATTTTTAAATATATATTATTTCTTAAATTTATTCTATTATAAATGCTAGCCATGAGGATTTTCCATATACAACAACAACAAAAACACGTAAGACCACCTGTAAGTTGAATACAAAAATATTCACTATTAACATTTTGATATATTTTCCTTCTAATCTTCTTGTTATGCTGATAAACTTCTTGATACCAAATTACATGTTATGGAGTACATGTCCATGTCCACCCCAAAACTCATATGCTAAAAATCTCTTCCCCAGTGTGATGGTACTTGGTAGGTGGGGCCTTTGGGAGGTGGTTAGGTCATGATGGTGGAGCCTTCGTGAATGGGATTAGCGCCCTTGTACGAGGAGGTCAAGGAGATAGCTTGCCGTCCTTCCATCACATGAGGACAGTGAGAAGGTGGCCACCTACAAGCTAGGAAGAGGGACCCCACCAGAGCCGGACCGTGGCAGCACCTTGACCTCACACTTCCAGCTTCCAAAACTGTGAGACAAATGTTTATTACTGAAGCCACCCAAACTATGGTATTTTTATTATAGACTATGACACTAGGATGTCGCCAAGAACTCTGTAACCTTTTTAAATTGAACGTAACCCCAGGAGCCTTTTCCCCGTGACTATTCTTTTTAACACCATTAGAAGACAGCACCACAGTCTGGCTAAGGTAGAGGTTTTCCTATACCATTTGGACTGCCAATAGTTTTCCGGTTGGTACAAAGCAACGCCATGATGAGTCCTCTGCACATACGCTTCTGCCAGCATTTCCTACATAAGGAAGGAATGGCAGGCCCTGTTCTGTGCCTGAGGAGCAGGGTCGGCGGGAGGGCAGGCAGGTGGGCGGCACAGTGCTCACAGCCCAGTGCCCGACACAGCACAGGACCAAGGCGGCCGTGTCTTAAAGGACAGACGTTCGCTTTGGGTCCACAGGACCTCCACGGAGAAGGAAGGCAGTCTTAGGTCACATGCCCCGGCACGGGTCCTGGCCACTGACCAAGCAGAACGACCAGAGGACAGTGACCAGAAGGTGAAAGCAGATGGAAATTGTGTCACAGGAGGAATATACACTGAAACTGAGGCTGACCCAACAAAGGAGGAATGAAGACCACTGGACTCCAGTGTGGGAGGGTGCTGGTCCACGGGGAGTCCCATCCAACACAGGCAGGGTGACCACAGACCAGGGGCGTGCAGAGACTCGGGCACTGGGCAAGTGCTCCGATTCAGTGGTTGTAAAGTAGGTCAGGAAGCAAGACGTCAAGACAGTCGAGCATTCAACTGGCAATTATGTGCATATGTCTATCTAGAAATCTAATACCACAAAGGCCCTAAATACTAACCAAAACAAATCAGTGGATGATTGATCTTTCTCCTGCCTTGGAGTCCAATCACACAGAACTACAAGACTTAGCATTTTCCTAATGAGAAGGTCCCTTATGGCATGTGGAATCAGACTTGTGTCACCCATACATTTTCAGGCAGTGCGTTTGAGGGTGGCATGGTGTGTACCCTTCTGAGGGCACGTCACCAGGGGAATCACAACAATAGATACTGCAGTTAGTATGTGAAAAAAGTGGCTAGGATTACTGTTAAATCGCTTCCTGACATTAAAATCCTACTATTCCGTATAGAGAATAAAAATAAAGGGTGAAAGAGGTGATTTCTAAAATTCTGAGTAGTACTTTGCAACCAGAGCCAATCAATAGCAATCGTAAATAGTTCAAAGAAGATACAGATTTTTAGCTCCATGAAGGTGGGGTCACCCTACTCCCCCAGGTCCTCCTTTTTACAACTAAGCACGAAGGACTGAGAGGGGAAAGAGAGTGGGCTGCCTGGGGACCACGGGGCTTGAGGAATGACAGGGTGGCGAGTCCCCCGGTTTGCTCATACCCTCCATACATCCCGACCAGGGCACTGCAGAGGCCTGCAACGTGATCTCCAACAGGCAGAGAGAAAACTATCTAAGGAAAGCTGTTCTCTTTAGCCAAAGGACTGGGGAATGGGGGCCCCCAACGGAAAGCCTTTTGGCCATACCCACCCTACTGCAGCTGAACACTGCCCGCTGCCCATCCCCCTGCCCAGCAGGAGTGATTGGTGCTCTGAAACCACTCAGGTGGTACTGGCAGGTTAGGCAGGGAGCTGATCTCCCAGGCCCTGCCCAGTGGAAACAGATGATGCTGTGATTCCCCCCACCCCCTCCAGGGCCCCAGAGACAGCTAATGCTCCCCCTTGACTATGCAGCATGGAGGTGGGACCAGGCAGGGTGAGTCGCCACTACACACACACATACACACCATGTATCAGCGGGCCCAGCCCCCACCTCCACCCAACGCTGGTGAGCAATGAGACAGAACAAGTCAGAGTGAGTCAGCCCTCACTTCCCCCCCCGCGGGAAAGGCCTAGTGGGAAGCTGAACCTGCCCAGCCCCCGGCAGCAGCAAGACTGAATGAGGTGGTGGAAAACAGAGCTAGTGGCCCACTGATCCCCCACCCCAGCCTCAAGGCTCAGTGGGACCTGGTGGGTCACTGAGCCTCCACGCCCACCCGGCATGAAGGAGAACAAAGGGGAACTCACACCCAGCACCAGTAAGGGGAACGAGGTGGTGGAAGGCAGGGCTGGTGTGTTCCACCCCCGCCCCGCCCCCCCAGCCCTCACGCTGGTGTAGACAGGGAACAGAGAGGAACTGAGCTTTGGCCCCCGCCCTGCAGAAACAAGGCCTGCAAGTCAGCCCTCCACCTTTTCCCCCTCCAGGTGTCAACAGGGGCCCAGGGAACTAAGCGTACACCCCTGACTGGGCTCCGTGAAGCCGTGCTGGTCGGTGCCCTGCTTTTGCTGGGAAAGCAGCAGCAAGGCCCAGGAGGGATCTGAACGTCCACCCCACCCGGCAGAAGCAGGCAAAATTTTAGAACTGAAAAATACATTTAAAGCAGAAAAGCAAAAAAAAAAAAAAAAAAAAAAAATCACTGGAAAGGGCCAATAATAGAGTGGAAGTGACACAGGAGGGAATCGGCGGACATGAGGCTAATCAGTAGAATTTAGTTAATCGGAACAAAGAGAATAGATGATGAAAAATGAACAGTCTCGGGGACCTGTCGGACCACAACAAAAATACTAATACTCTTTTGTCACAGAAGTCCCCAAAGAGGCAGGCAGGGACTGAAAAAATACCCAGAGACACAATGGCTGAAAAGTTCCCAAACTTGGCAGAAAATATCAAACCACGGATTTGATATTATATATATAACTCAAATATATATATATATTCGAGTTAACCTTGAAATGGATAAACCCAAAGAAATCCAAGCCACATTAAACTTCTGGAAACTAAAAGACAAAGAAAAACCCCTGGAAGCAGCCAGACAGAAATGACACATTACTTACAGGAGAACAATTCGAATGACAAAGGATTTCTCACCTGCAACCATGAAGGGCAGGAGCAAGAGGCATGTTTTTCAAGCACTGAAAATAAAACCAACCGTCAACCGCAAATTCTATAACCAGTGAAAATATCCTCGGGGGCATGCGAGGGGGGCGAGGGGAAATAAAGACATTCGCGGATGAAGGAGAACTAAGGATTGTTGCCAGCAGGCCTGTCATTGAAGAAAGTCCTCTCAACAGGAAGGAAATGATAACAGAGCCTTAGGACTTCAGAAAGGAAAGAATATTGGAACGGGAAAAAGTGGGAGCAAGTAACTAGCCTACTTCTCAGGAGTTTCTTAAATTACATTTAGCAAAAGAGATAACGTCATCTGACACGGTGCTCAGTGTATATGGAGGAAATATTTAAGACAATTATATTTGAAAATCGGGGCAGGTAAGCGGACCTAAATGGAAGAAGTAAGGTACCCACACTGCAAGTGAAGTCATAAGATGGTGACGCCACTGACGCTGGTAGATTACATCCGCATAGTGTAACAGCAGAGCAATATATGTAAAAACACTACAAAAAAAGTCAAGATGGAATCCTAAAAAATGTTGAGATAACTCACAGTAAGGTTGAAAAAAAGAAAATAGGAAACAGAAACACAAACAGAGGAAACAGCACACTTAAGATCTAACATACCAACAAGTACCTTAAATGTAAACAGTCTAAATGCACCACTAAAAGGACAGATTGGGTGTGGCAGGAAAAAACCAGTATCATCTAAAGACATGTTGTACACAAAAAAACTTATTTCAAATACAACATAGGTAGGCTGGAAGAGTAAGCATGGAAAAAGACATCCCACGTAAACATTGCTAATATTTTTTACAAAAAACAGGAGTGGCTATGCTTTATAGCAATGATAAAAGGATCAACCTAACAGGAAGATGTAGTTCAAAATGTGCAAATACCAAACAGTGCCTTGAAATATACGGAGCAAAATCTGACAGATATGAAAGGAGAAAGAGACAAACCCAACATTATAGTTGGGGACTTCAACACTACACTGAGCAGTTGACAGAACTACTAGACAGAAAATCAGCAAAGATATAGAAGAACCAAACAACACAACCAACCAATAAGACTAAATCGACAAATATATAATGAACATGCCAACCAACAACAGCAGAAGACAGGTTTTTTTTTCTTTTCAAGCACTCATAGACCATTCACCAAAAACAGACCATATCCTGAGCCGTAAAACAAACCTCAACGAATTCAAAAGAACTGACATCATACAGAGTATGTTCTTTGACCATATTGGAATCAAATAAGAAAACAATAACAGAAAGACAAGACAGTCTTCACGCACTTGGAAGTGAAACAACACATGTCTAAGTAATCTAGGGTCAGAAAGGGAGTCTCAAAGGAAATAAAAAGAAAACACACAGAAGTCAATGGAAATGAAAACACAATATACCAAAACATGTGGGATACAGTTAAAGCAGGAGAGAAGGGAAATTTATGGCACTAAATGCTTGCAGTAGAAAGGTCTCTAAACACTACTCTAAGTTTCTACCCTCAAGAAATTAGGAAAAACAAAACAGACACAAAGCAAACAGAAGAATAATAAAACAACAGAAGTGAAAACAGGAAAATAATAGAGAAAAGTCAACAAAATAAAAGGCTGGTTTAAAAAAACAAAACTGGGGAATTCCCTGGTGGTCCAGTGGTTAGGACTCTGTACTTTCACGGCTGTGGGCCCCAGTTTGATCCCTGGTCAGGGAAGTTAGGTCCCACATGCTGCATGCAACCAAGAAAAGAAAAAGTGTTAAAAAAATAAAACTGACAAACTCTGATGAAGATTAAAAAGTAAGAAAACATAAGTCACCAATGTCAGGAATAAAATGGGCTATCACAACAGATCCTGTATCCATTTTAAAAGATAATAAGGGAACACTATAAACACTTCATAGGCTCAAAAATTCAACAACTTAGAAGAGATGGACCCATTCCGTGAAAACCACAAAGTACCAAAACTCAACCAAGATGAAACAGATAACCTGAATAGTCCTATAAACACTAAAAAATTGAATTTGTAATTTAAAAACACCCAGAAAATAAATCTCCAGGTTCAGATGGTTTCATTAGAGCATCCCACCAAACATTTAAAGAAGAATTATTACCAATTTTACAGAATCTCTTCCAGAATAGAGCAGGAGGGAACACTACGCAACCCAGTATTAAGGCCTTGATCAAAACCAGACAGTCTTAATACAACAGATAAATACCTCTCATGAACTTAGGCACAAACACCCTCCACAAAATATTAGCAAATTCAATTCAGCAATTATGAAAAGAACTACACCCTGACCAAGAAGGATTTATCCCAGACATGCAAGGTAGATTAATACTGAAAGTCAACATAACACAGCATATCAACTGGCTAACGTAAGTCACATGATCATATCAATTGATGCAGAATAAATGTTTTATAAAACCCAACATCCATTCCATTCATGATAAAAACTCTCAGCAATCTAGAAATAAAAAGAAACAACTTCATATTTTTAAAGAGCATCTACAAAATAGCTACTTCATACTTAATGGTTAAAGACTGAAAGCTTTCCTGTTAAGATCAGGAGAAAAGGCAAAGATGTCTGCTCTCACCACTTCTATTCACCACAGCACTGGAAGTTCTAGCCAGTGCATTAGGGCAAGAAAAAGAAATAAAATACAAACCAGAAAGAAAGAAATAAAACTGTGCCTATTTTCAGATTACGTGATTGTCTAGATAGGTCTCCCAATAGATTTTTGAATTAGAGTTCAACAAGGCTGTAGGATATTAAGATCAATGCACAAAAATGAACTGCATTTCTATACACTAAAATGAATATGTAGAAACTGAAATAAAAAATAAAGTACCATTAATAATTTCTCCAAGGTAAATAAAATCTAAGAAAATATGCATAAGATGTTTATGCTGAAAATTACAACACCTGGAGACCTCAGTACTTGAAGAGACATTCCTGCTTATGGATTAGAAGATCTAACATAGTAAAGAGGCAAATTCTTCTCCAAAGTGACTTACAGGTTTAACAAAATTCCTATCAAAATCCCAGCAGGGGTTTTGGTAGGCACAGACAAGCTTATTCTAAAATTTATATGAAAAGGCACAGGGCCTAGGCTAAAACAATCTTGAAAAAGTAGAATAAAGTCTGAAGAATCACTCTACCCATTATAATGGCTTCATATACAACCACAGTAATAAGGCAGTGCGGTATTGGCAGAGGGACAGATACATCAATTAATGGAACACCAAAGAGAAACTGGAAACAAACCCACACAAACCTGACAATTGATCTCTGACCAAGGTGCAAAGCCATTAGATTGAAAAAGAAAAATCTTTTCGACAAACAGCGCTAGAGCAACTGGGCACCGTAGTCCAAAAGAATAAACACTGACCTAAATCTCATACCTAACACACAAATTAACTCAACATAAATCAGAGATCTAAGTGTAAAATGTAACACTATAAGACTTCCAGGAAAAAAAAGAAAAACCTAGGAAAAATATTTGGGGACTTAGAGCCTGGTGAAGAGTTCTTAGACCGGACACCAAAAGCATTACCCACAGAAGGAAAAACTGATTAAATGGACTTCATCAAAATTAAAAACTTCTGCTCTATGAAGAGGATGGAAAGACAAGCTACAGATTGGGAGAAGACATTTGTAAATCACATACCTGACAAAGGCCTTGCTTGAGTGTAGAATACATAAAAACTCTCAAAGCTCAAGAGTTAAAAAAAAAAAAATCCAATTGGAAAATGAGTGAAAGACATGAACAACCATTTCACAGGAGGGTAGACAGAGGCAAAAAACACACAAAAAATATTCGACATCATTAAAACTACAATGAGATATCATTACGCACAGGTCAGAATGGCTAAAATACAAAAGAGTGATATAACACCAAATGCTGGCTGAGATCTGGAAAAAATGGATCTCCCACACATCGCTGATGGAAATATAAACGGCACAGCCACCCTCTGGCAAAGTGTTTGACAGCTTCTTACAAAACTCAAGTACCGTAGAGGATCCAACGATTGCACTTCTGGGCATTTATCCCAGAGAAATGAGACTCATGTTCACAGAAAAACCCGTACAGCACAGTTCACAGCGGCAGTTCTGCTGCCCTGGTGAAGCCTTGGTGGCCAGTCTGATGGGTGGCTTCACCAGGAAGACTGTGCCCATGGCCTTCAACTGGCAGCTGCCCAAAGATGTACCAGAGGACAATGTGTCACGTCCAATGCAGGCTGGCAAATGCCCCCCAAGTGCCAGCTGTGCCAGGTCCCTGCCAGAGCTGCAAATGGCCCAAATGTCTTTCAACAGGTCAACAGCTAAACTGTAGCACATCTAAGACACACAGCGTCCTGGCTGGATCTCAAAGGTATCACACGCTAAGTGAAAAAAGCCAAGCTCAAAATGTCACATATAGTTTGACTCTATAGCATACTCGGAAGAACAGAAGTATAGATATGCAGCACGGATTAGTGGCTGTCAGGGGTTAGGGGACAGGAGGGAGTTGGCTGTGATATACAAAGGTAGCAAGAGAATCCTTGGGATGGAACTGTTCTGGATCTTGACTGTGCTGGTGGTCACACAAACCTACACATCTGATGAAATTGCACAGAAGTAAATACACTCTCACACACACAAATGGAATGCATGTGAAATTGGTGAAATCTGCATAAGGCAGCTGGAGTCTATCAAGATCATGTGCTGGCTATGATACTGTACTATTTAAACCAGGTGCTGCCATTGTGAGAAACTGGGTAAAGGACACACACGTAGGTCCTCTCTGGGTTATTTCTTACAACTGCATGTCAAACTATAATTAGCTCACAATAAAGTCCTTTTAAAGATGTAAAACTTTAAAATGTCTAGACAGCTATCAATTACTAAATTTTGTTTGGAACCAGTAAAGAAAATTTTCCCTCTCTTTCGTCACTTTCTCTCCCCACACAGGACATACAAAGTGAATTTGTCTCTCTTGGTGTCCGAACGAGTGACCCTGGGGGCTCTGAAGGCCAGAACCAGGTCTTCAGGAGAGAAGATCCTATCTCTGTCACCAGGCTCCAGGGCACCCTGAGGTGCCCGAGGAACCAAACCACTCCGCCTTCCACCTTTCCAAAGCCTGCACGTACCACAGAGTTTAAAGAGGTGAAACGAAACGGATAGTCATATTTGCCCGGAGGACAGATCTACAAGGCTCACTTGATGTTTAAGATGCTCACAAGATTAGGGTAATGCAACAAAAGCAACGTCTAAGTCAACAAAAGCAACCAAAGGAATAAGTTCCACGGACACGATGTGCTTTGAGTGGAAGAATCAGGTCTGGCTTGCTAAAGCACAAAGCCCGGTCCAGCTCCGCCATCTGCCAGGCCAACCCAACCATTCTGCTAATACAGAACGCCAGTGGCAAATCTAATTTGAAAATTTTCTAGTAGCCACACTTAAAAAAAGTAAAAAGAAACCAGTCAAATTCATCTCAAAACAAACTTAATGGCCAACATATATAGGAAAAGATGCTCCACGTGACTGATTAGGGAGCTGCAAACCTAAACCACAATGAGTTATCACCTCACACCTGGTAAAATGGCTAGTACCAAAAAGATAAGAGATAACAAATGCTGCTGAGGATGGGAAGAAAAGGGATACTGTTGGTGGGAATGTAAATTAGTGCAGCCACTGTGGAAAACAGTATGGAGGTTCCTCAAAAAATTAAAAATACTTCTATCATATGATCCAGTCATCCCACTTCTGGGTACACATCTGAAAGAACTGAAAGCAAGAGCTCAAAGAGACATATGTACATCCATGTTCACAGCAGCATTACTCACAATAGCCAAGAGATGAAAGCAACCCAAATACCCATCAACAGATGAATGGATGAAGAAAATGTGGTCTATACATACAACAGAATATTATTCAGCCTTAAAAAGGAAGGAAATCTGCTTCAGGTGCTTTAGCAGAGATGACCCTTGAGGACATTATGCTAAGTGAAATAAGCTCGTCGGAAAAAGCCAAATACTGCGCGACTCCAGTAATGAGGTACCTAGTTAGAGTCATCAAAATCGCAGAGATAGACGGCAGAATGGTGGCTGCTAAGACCTGGGTGGGAGAGAAAAATGCAGAGGTGCTTTACTGGTTACTGAACTTCAGTTTTGCAGGACGAAAAAGTTCTGAGAACTGGAAGATGTGAAGATACTCAACACGACTAAAGGGTACAGTTAGAAACAGTTACGATGGTAAATTTTGTGTTTACCACACACACACACCCCCATATTCAAAAATCTCAGCATACAATTAATATAAAAATGACTGAGATATTTTACGTTCTTTTTTATATGCTAAGTCTTCAGACTCCAGTGTGTATTGACACTGACTGCACATCTCAGTGTGGACTAGTCCCATTTCAAGTGCTCAATACTCACGTGTGGTTTCCCCACCGGGACTGTGCTGGGCTCGACCGTACCTGTCACCCCCTACCTGACAAACCTTATAGCTGGATCCAAGTAACAAAACTTTTTTTTGACAGGTGTTGGCAGGGTCGTCTTCTTGCAAAACCTTTTGGGAAATCTTTATTTTTTTCACATTTTAATTAATTAATTTATTTTTAAATTTACTTATTTATCTTATACAGCAGGTTCTTATTAGTGATCTATTTTAAACATATTAGTGTATACATGTCAATCCAATCTCCCCCTTTTGGGAAATCTTATTTGTCCTCGGTCAGCTCTATCGAAAGGGCAAAGCTCAAACGATGCTGAACATCTCCCCAGGACCTGCAGGACATCATGCCCCCCGCCTCCGACCCTACTCCGAGAGCTCACAGCTTAAAAGAGGGGCTGGTAACCAGCTAAAGCAGGCACAAGATGCTGAGGGATGGACGCGAAGAACAATGCAATTAGCTCCCACCCGTGATTTCTGATGTGCCAGGGAACAAGTAGAAAGTTTAAGTCATTTACCAAAATGACGTATGAGAGTTGTTACTAACTAGCATTCACCTATACCCTGACCTTTCTCAGCTCTGATGTGCAACTGCTTTGAGTACATCTTCAAAGCACGAATTTGTACAGAATTTAGTACACATTTATATTAAAAATACACAGAGAATAAGCACACTCACCAGGAAAGGCACTCGGCAAACCAATACCTCTGCTGGTGATTCTGATTCGAATGATCAGCTCTTCACTGAGTAGGAGGGCATTTGTCAAGTTAATGCTCCCAGAGTGTAAAGAGAATAAAATTTGGTGAACGTGAAAAAACTGTCTCTCTCACAGCTGAATCTAGCTTTCTTTGAATATAGCATTCTTTGAATATACCTTCAGAAAAACTGAAGACAGGGAGAATAGGAAGACGTTTCTAGTGCAAACACCCAACTGCTGTACATCCCAGACAAGAGTTTACTTTCTCAGTAGAACAAAGTACAAGAACAAAACTGCCACATACATGCTCTCCACCCCAAGTCACTCAGCAGAAAACTGCTCTGTGGCTAAAGGAAGCCCTAAGGAGGACCTCTCTGTAACCTCACATTTGTGCTGCACTGGTTGAAACCAATATAATGACTTCTTTGTGAAAAAATGTATTTTGCAGTAAATTATCAAAAGCTTCACTCAAGATCTTAATGGACATGGCTGAGTAAGGAGTACTAAACACGGCTATGTTTAGAGAACCCAAATTTACCAACTCAGCGTATTTCAGGGGTCGCTGGGCACTGAACTATTTTAAGAATAGCCAGGGAAAAAAGTTACAGACTACAAAGGGTGCAAATTTTATTCTTTAATTTAACACACTCACATCTAAATCCCCTCCTCCCACCAGCAATTCCTCCCTCCCCCATCCCACCTCTTCCCCCCACCCCACCCAAACAAATCTCACAAGAACTTAATACTGAAAACTTACCTTGGTGCATTCACTTCAGACAAACCCCTCAGAACTTATCATTTAATCCTATGCATTAAACTCTAAGTTCTCACACCAATCTACGGGAATGTAGTTAATACTATAAAATTACACCTCGGGATCCATTACTTTACACCTCACAGATAAAACCATAACTTTGCTTAATAATTTAGATTGTGATCTCTCTAAAGCTCTACATCTGTCATCTCAAGTAACGGTGCTTACCTTATAATTTGCTTGCTAAACGGCACGTCACCAAAAAAACCCATTCATGCCTATCCCTATTAAAAAAAAAAAAAAGAAAGAAAACAAAACACTACCTCACTCACTATTCCTGGTTAAGGAAGGAATATTTCAGGGAAGGAGAAACTATTTCCATGCCCTAAGCCACCTGATAAAGGGGTGTGCACTGAAAAACTATAATGGCTTCCAGAGGATCCTTAAAATACATGGGGTTTTAAACACGCACACCATAAGGCCCCATTAATTCATTTAGTAACGCGTTTACTCGTAAGTCCTCATATAGTCAAGAGCAATTTCAAGGGCAGAAACGTATATGCCAGCACCAAGACCTTGTAAGGCTAAAACGAGCTCCGGAGTAGCAATAAGCAATAACTAAAGTAACAGCAGTAATAACACTTCCAGCTCCCTTCCCGAAGGAGGGGTCCTAAGAAAGCATTTAGCAGGAGACACGCAGCCAACGTGTACAGCTGCTGGTATTTTTGTCATTTGTCTGCCACTTCCGAGGTGTGCCCAACCTCTGACAAATGACCCAGGTCCTGAGCTTCTCGCGAACTCTGCAACATGGGGACGGACCTGCACGGTTTACTGAAGATTATGAAGACTGAAGTCTACGGTATTTGCAAAAGTAAGATTTGTCATGTGTTCCAGCAGTTACATGGCTACTCTGATGCTTTTGTTTTAGTTAGCCTTTGGCATGGTGTCACCCACGTTTTAATAGAATCTATGCTGGATTTCTTAATTGGAAATGCCGCCAACCTACTTGTATCTCTTTAACGCAGAAGGGCTCATCTGGACAAACTGTAAGTGAGATTCTAATAAATCCTGATCAAGACATGAACCTTTTCCACTACTGGGGAACAGCGATTTGAACCGACACACTCACCCCTTGATCAGGGTGGTAAGCACTCTGCATACTCAAAGCCATACCTTGGAGGCTCAAGGGTCAAATCAAGCCCGCAGGTGTGTTTATTTGGCTTACGCAGTGCTTTCAAAGTTCTGAACAAGTTGCCAAAGCATCAGGAGATGTGGCATCGAAATCTGCATTCTCGGATTATCTGGCCCTATAGGAAAACCTACCACCTTGAGACCACACACCCTCACAGCCCCAACTGGGAGCAACATGGACAAGGGCAAACGCTCTCCAAGCCGCCATAATCCCCACCAGGTCAGTTCCCTCACCGATGGGACTGCCAGATTTTTCTGGGCATTTATGTTTGCCACTCCTCCTTCAGATTCTGAAACTGTCTTTAATCCCTGAACTAAAGACCCACAATCTAATCTCATTAGTACTATGTCCAAACCCCCCAAGCGAACAAAATAAGCCCAAATAGGAATCTGAGTAGAAAACAAAATATTTTCATGGTTCTATGGTGGCAATGCTGATATGAACTATTTCATCTTCTTAAAATGTCATTTTTGAAAACGATTCACTTCTCTCATCCCTTCTTCCACACTTTTGGTTAGATTATTACTCTATCTGCCGTTAACTGATTGAGTCCCTTTCAAGTACAATGTCATTAATGAGGAAATCTTAGGGGTTAGGACAACATGCCACAGTTGGATACTTTAATGAAGGCACCAGGGGTTCGAGATATACTGCCCAATAGGCTGATGCTTGGACCTCAACTCATCGCTGCCACAGAACTTGGTAACGTGTTTTTTAAATGTTGGTTGGATGTTTTATTTGACGTATGCGTCATTCCCAACAAAACATGGACTATATCTGTAAAAGGATTCTCAAAGGGGGCTTTAAATGCTACACACAGTCTCTGGACAGAGACTCAAGCAACCACACGTGCACTGCCGCTCCCCCGGGCATTGCTTACCCATCGCACTGAGATAATGGTTGAAGGCCTGGCAAGGAGGACTTGGGGTTTGTGTTGATTTGTCACAACTCATGGGTGCCGGGCTCCTGTCTGTGTCAAAAGAGAAATACCCACTGGAGGATCGAGACAGCAGGGAAGATCTTCTCACGAAGATGAAAAGCGGGGATCTGGTAGCAAAAGGGCCGGGACTGGCCGGTGGGGCCAGTGGGCCCTGTGGGCTGCCTTGGGGGCAGCGGTCCCCTTCTCCTTCGGGATTACCTTGCCGCTCTGTCTGTAGAGAGATGGGGGCCCCAGGCCTGAGCTGAGGAGGCCTTTCGGCAGGCTGCAATTGTCCACCTTCTCTGTCACACTCAGAACTTACATCGGAAGGTTGCTTTGCCATTTGGTCTTTTTTTCTGCAAGGAAAATTAAAACTAGGGTTATCTTAAGCAAAACGATAATTACAATGAATACCTAAATGGGCAGACTTTCACCTATTCATGAAAAATCCTTAGAATTAATGCCCAACACTTTAATACTGTCATTGCTAATATAGCAATAGTTTTCCATACGTTTTTCCAAATAATAGTAAAAATAACCTGCATAACAAAGGTAGCATTATCTTTGTTTGGGGGGGGTGAGGTGGGTTGGAGGGACTAAACTCCCTACCACCAAACAAAACACAGCAACAATGACAATTACTAGTGGAACTAGTGCTCTAACACCACACACACACACACACACACACACACACACACACACGTTTTAGGAGAGGCTGCTTGTTTGAGATCTATTCACATGTGCTCTTTGCTCAGGCCCGACTAGAGTAAGTCAGAAACTCCCAGCGGGCTCTGATTTCCCGGGATCAGATACACCGCTGGAGCCCAGGAGCGGGCGCAGATGCAGCGATTGCAGGCGGCTGGCCGCGTTCCCCGCTCCGGCCCCATTGTTCTGCCGAAAGTGCTGAGGACAGCAAGTCTGGGGAAGGTTTGGCAAGGGCCGTCAGTCGTAGTAAGTGCGTCACAATAGAGTTTGTAACTCAGCGCGGCTCGGCCCAGCCGGGCTCCGGCTCTCCGCCCGCCCGAGGTCCCTCCCGCTCCCGGCTCGCGCGCCCCTCCTCCGGCTGCGGGGGCGGGGGGGGGCAGCGCGCCACACCGAACTCGCCGGAACTTCTCCGAGGTACACCCGCACTGTTAGGTGCACACCTCCAAATAGGAGGGGGTCCCCAAAGCCGTCCCCTGGCGACTCCTGCAAAGTCTACAAGTAACTCCGCACGCTGGGCGGCATCGGGGCGCGCGGCTCCTGTACCCCATAGACTCTCCCCTCCGAAGTCAATCAGGCCGAAACTCACGTCCGCCCCTTCCCTTCCGAGCGTCGCGTCCGGGCCGGGGCCCGGCGGCGCCCAGCCCGCGCCCTTCGCCGACCCGGAGCCCCCTGACCGTCAACACGAAGGCGGCCCGGGAGACAAAGCCCGGGACTCGCGGTCGGAGCGCCCGGGGCAGCGGAGAGCCTGCAACTCGCCGCCCGTCCGCTGCCGCGCTCCGCCGGGCAGCTGAGGGCTCCGCACGCCGCGTCTCCGGTACGCGCTACCCCGGCCGCAGCCGCCGGGAACATCCTCCGCCTCCTCCCGCTCCTCCCCTCGCGCACTGCGCCCGCCGCCGCCGGCACCGCCGACCTCCCCGCGCCGCTGGCGCCGGGTGCCCGCGCTCCCAATTGGCCCTCGTGCGGTCGCTCCGCACCACAGCCAATCGCCTGCGGCGGCGGGGGCGGCGCCTGCCCGACAGGCCGCCAAAGGCTAGGCGATTGTTGACAAACTCGCCTCCGAACGCGGCTCCGGCCGTCGCTGCGGCGAGAACCGCGGCGAAGGTTTCCGCGGCCTCGGGGCCGGAGGCTGCCCAGGCTACCCCGCCCCGCCCCTCCGCCAGTCCGGGCGCCGCGCGCGCCTCCGCAGCTCCCGCCGCCCCCAGTAGCCAGTCACCTGGAGACAAAACAGGACCCTCACGGCCGGCCCCAGACTCCAGTCCCAGCAGCCGACCCCCGCCCAGGCCCGCTAAGATGCGGACCCTAAAGGTCACCCCCTCCCCAGCTGTAGTCCCCATCCTCCTCCAACTTCCTCCCTCTTTCTCCCCGTGCGCCGCGGGACACGCACCAAATCTGAGCGGCTACCCCTGGCCACCGACGCGCATTTCCGCGCGCACCCGTGACCCCCGCAGACAAGGAACACATCCATAGCCCCATCCCCGGTGTCCGGCGGGCCTTCCACTACCTGCGCCAACCCCGAGTAACAGGCCCCCGAGGGCACGGCACTGCCAGCCAGCCAGCACTGCGCTCGGGCACGCCCGAATCGCTAAGACGGTCTGGCCCCACGGTCCGGGCAGGTTCTACAGCCAGCGGCTGGTCCATCGCGTGGCCCCAGCGGTCGGAGGAGGCCCTCTGTCTCTTGCTGTCTGTGGACCGTGCGTCTGGCATCGTCCGCAGGGCACCCGCACACCGGACAGGACCCCCAGACACGTCCGAGAGAAAGGACGAACGCAGCAGTTGCCCAAAACGTCGGCCTGAACGAGTAAAAGGAAAAGCCAAGTCCCGTCAGTTTAATTACCATTACTGTTCCATAAATCCTTCACAGCGGGCCCGCGCCCGAGAAAAGCCGAGACGCGAGTCCGGCTCGTACCTCGCGGCAGCTACTCGTGCGCCGCCGGGGCGGGCGGGCGGGCGGCGAGACTTCACGGCTGGGCGCGCAGCCCAGTCCTGCGCGGCGGCCCCCAGCTCCCGGGCCAGTGCGGAGAGCACGCGCTGCCTCTCCCAACCGGCCCGGAGACGCTTCACCACCCCCGCGTGCCGCATCCCCGCCCAAGCCGTACTTCGACTAACTGCTCGCAGCCTCGGGGCGGACGACCCCTCCCCAAAGAGTACCTGCCTGGGGAGGGAACTCGACCCTCACTGGTGACCGCCTCCTGCCGCGCCACAAGCCGGACGGGGACGCGCGCCTCTGCCTGCACGTGCGCGGGAAGCGGGCTGGAGGTGGCGCCGTGCTGGCTCCCGCGCCAATCTTCCACCAGTACCCGGCCTGCTTCCCGGGATTCGGAAGTATTTACCTTGCGTTTCTCGGTCCGAGAGTCAGAGTCAGACATTGGGGGCACTAGAGCCAGGGGAAGGGCACCGAGGCGGTGGCGGCGGCGGCGGCGGCGGGAGCGGGGCGAATCCAGCAGTCTGAAGCGATGCTGGCCTCAGAGGGCAGGGCGCTCAGGGAGGCTGAGAGAATCTGGTGACGGCGGCGGCGACGAGGGACGCAGCGCTCCTGCAAGCTCGAAACCTGGAGGCTGCGCGGAGCGAAATGAAACCTGCGCGGCTTTGCTCCCCAGCTCATGCTGGAGGCCCCGCGCTCGCGCCCAATCACCGCGGGCCCCGCCCCCGCTAAGTCCCGCCCGGCGCGCGGGCTGGCAAGCCCCGCCCCCGCGGCGCCGCGGCCGCCGGCGCTTGCAGGCACGGACAGGTAAAGGCGGGGGTGTCCCTGCTGGGTTCCCAGCTGCGCGCGCCGCCGTCCCTGCCCCTGCCGGGCGTGTTTACTGGAGTGACTTGGGCTGCGGACTGCTCTGTGCGCACCCATCCCCCACTCCAAAGTGCGCCCTCTCCTCTCTTCCCCGCCGCCAACCCCCCCGCACCCCCCCGGCAATCCAGTGGTGGCCACGGCGTGCGCGTGGAACAGAGGGGGTGCTCCGGGCACACTCGGAGCCAGGCCCGGCCGCTGCCGCCAGCGGAAAGCCTCAGGAGGCGCCCCTGAGCCCAGGCTCTGCCTCGGGAGTTCTCTCGGCCGCCCTGGGGCAGGCGCCAGGACTGAGTGGGTCCTCGGGAACGCGCGGGTCCAAGGGTGAGCAGGGGGTATCTGAGCTCTCCTCCCTTCCAGATTCCGGCGGTCCGACCCCCATCCGCAGGTTGCTCATCTTCCTCGCCCTCGCCTCACGCGGTACTTTTTAGGCGCCCTCTCTAAGCCACCCCCCAGGGCCACCTAGTTTTTCTCCCGCGCCGAACCTCCCCGGTAAGAGGCATAGCCTTTGGTGGAGAGTTGAGAAAAGGGCCAGGAGCGATCCCCGGAGGCGTTTTTTCCGCAGCCCTGGTGCGAGGCGGGAAGCGAGTGAGCGCAGAGCAGGTGAAATAGGGAAATGAAAAAAGAACTAAAAAAAAAAAAATCATTTTAAGAAAAAAGGACTGAGAAGAGTCGTGGCCTCCAGGTGGGAGAGAGGATGGTGCCGCCACTTGGTTGGGATACTCGAGATTTGTTGGGCTCTCAGAGAACCGTCCAGGAGCCGTCCCTAGGCGTGTTACGGCCCGAGAAGACAGCGCCGAGGGCTTCGGACGGCGCCGTGCAGAGCAGTAGGGAGAGTACCTCCCACCCTTCCTCCCTGCGAGTCCCCTTCCCCTTTTCCTTGGTGTCCGAAGGCCCCACTCCCGCTCCTTCCCCGGAAGACCAAACTCCGTGAACACCCTGGTCCTCCTCTAGGTCCGCACCCCTATCTGACATTTAAATGCGCATCCTGCATTCCCACTTCTGCCCTTCTCTGGGCTCCCCTGGTTTTGAGAGGCCCGCAGCGGAGTAGTGGGGGGCAAATCGCTTGGGAGATGGAACATCCCGCCGCGGGAGAGACCAGGCTAGATGGACTACAGACTCAATTTAGGGGCCTCCCTAACCCGCACCCCAGAAGGGTGCCTCGGTGCAGAGAAGCAAGACAGTGAGGAGTTGTCCCGCCGTCTGGCCACCTTGGTCAATTTTTATGTTTTGTAAGCAGATACGGAACGTCAGCGTGGCAACACAGCCCCAGGTCAAAGTCTTCTCCGCGCATCCTCCTGAGAGTCCTTAGCGAGGTGAAGGAGGCCAAGGGTTTCTGGAGGGGCTTGAGAACGCGCGCCGGGCTCCACCCCGGGGATTTCGCTGTAGGAGGGAAAGGACGCGGGTGTGGCTGTGGCGAAGTAGACGCAGAGGCGAGAGGTCTACAATACCCGCATCTGGAGCTCCCGTAAGTGTTACAGGTGGCGGCCACAGGCAAACTCTGCGCCTTAACCGCCTATCGTGGCGCCCGGGGAAAACGGACCAACCTGCTGTGCGGGAGAGGAGCCCCAAACCCGCCGCGCGCCCGAGTGCTCCGCGCTCTCCGTGGAGTTGGACGACGCAGACAGGGACCGGAAAAGAACCACACAGAAAAAACCCTGATGGTTGTCTTCTGCTTCTGTGCAGCTCCGCCGCCCCCGCGTCGTCTGCTCTAGTGACCCTGTAAACACTAAAAAAAAAAAAAAAAAAAAAAAAAAAAGGAGTCGGGGAAAGCAACCGTCTAAATACTCTTATTTGGGGCACAAGCAGGAGGCCGGCTCGGAGGCGGAGGCGGCAGCTCGTGCAACCCACACTGTGCTGGGGAGCTTCGGCCAAGCGCCTGGCATCGGGTGACCACGAGCCCTTTCCGCTCTCTCCCGCAGAGTCCGGGTCTAGAGAAGGGCGGGTGGGCGTTAGGTCTCCGCTCCCGGTCCTGGATGTCGCCTTTGCAGACACAAGCAGAGCGATGTCCCCTCCTGCCTCCTCCACGAGATGTGGAGAGGGAGAACGGAGGATGGCTTGGACTGAAAGCAAGAATGAAGTCGGGCGACATCTACGGCCCTCGCTGGAACCACAGGCGTCGCCGGCGTGGTCTCTCCAAGTTCCGAAACCAGCTTAACTGCAGTGTATTGCCCTGCTCCACCTCTCCGTCCTCTGCAAGCAGCGGGAGCCTTCCTAACGCTTAATATCTTTATTCAACGTTATCTGTCTCTTTGCTCGTCTCAAGAATAGATTACACATTCATTCGGTCAAAACGTTTTCTGCGCTTTGTCTTCCGGGAGCTGCCTGCCCTGGAGGGACGAGCCCCGGTTCGTGCTTTGCCCAGAGCAAAACTCCAGGCTCACACTTCCCTCTCCCCTCTCGTGTATTTCCAGCCCCAAGGGGGCTGGAAAAGCATCACTTGCTGGACTGAACCTTTGCCGGCGGGTGTTTGATTTTCATAGTTTTATTTCTTTCCACCCAACACAACAGTCTTCCCAAATCACTGGGAATCTGAGTCACCACTGACAGCGGGAGGCCTTCGGTGGCAACCAGTTCTGGAGCGCCCTGGAAGGGGAGCCCACTCTGTCTAGGGGGATCTGGTGACTTAGGCGGCAGAGGGCATGGCCCGGCCAGTCGTGGTTACAAGGAGACGATAAAACGCCACACTCTCGGGGCTGCCACCTGGCTCCCTTTCCCAACAGCCTTAGTGCGCCTCGCCAGGCTCAGCGGGACCCCCACTGCACGACCAAAATCCCTGAGGGCCGCGGCCCAGCGCGTGCCAGCCGGCCTCGGGCCCCAGCTCCAGGCGTCTGAGAAGCGTTCTGACAGCTGCCGGCGGGCCACCACCCTTCCCGCCACCCCCGCTATAAGTTGGCTCCCAGCTTGGGCCGCGGAGACCGCGCTCCTTCCCGGGCCAGGGGATGCTGCGGTGCTGGGTAGAAGGCCCAGGAGGCCATCGGGTTGGCGATTCCAGCGATTGGTGCGTGGAATATTAAAGGCGGAGATCACCCTCAGGGCATCATCCTTCCGTGAGTTGCACAAATAGAGCAACTGCAAAACACGACACAAAGGGACGGGTCAGATGTGCTCACTCGTAGCGGTTTGATGCCAGCGGCTTGACGCCCACCCCCGAAGCCCCGGCACACCGAGCAGCCGCTGACACTAGTTTCCCTTCCGATTTCCTGGGACCCAGGAGGGTAGAGGCTGTTGGTCACCGTCACAAGCCTTTTTCATCTTAGAAATTCCTAACTCTGACATTTAGTCTGGCAGAAGCCCGCTTATTCCGTGAAGGGGTAGGGGTGGGCTCCAAGTTAGCTGGCAGCCGGAGGCCAAAATCAGACAATTTATCAACTTGCCTCTTTCCTGCCCTTCTCTCTCCACCCCTTCGCTCCCCTCCGATCCCCTTCCCCCCACCTCTCCTCCAGTTCTTTCCCTTTTCCTCCATTCCACCTCTGGAGTGCCTGGGGTGCCACCCTCTGGCGTACAGAGGCAACTGAACGGGAAGAGCATCAGAACAGGTGAACCAGAGGAGACCTGCCCCAGTTCTCTCGGGACTAGCACCTCCCACCCATGGCTGGCAGCAGGCCATGGTTCCTGAAACGCCAGCACAGCGGGCCTGGGGGACCAAGACCAGGCACTGGCACCCTTGTGTGCCTTCCACCTGGCTGCTGTGGGAAATCTACCTGTGGGAAATTAGCACAAAAGAACCCCACTGACACCCTCCATGTTCTGACAACCTCTGGAAGGCACGGATAAGTCTTCCTTGCAGAAGGGAGAGGGAAATGAAGGCCAGTGATTTTGCAGGAGCTGCATTGAGTGTGTTTTTATTTCATTTTCCATGGTTTAGGTGCCAGGAGAAAGGAAAAAAAAAAAGCTCTCAAAAATAATAGATTGTTTTCCTAAACCTTGACAAGGGCGAGACAGAAGAACTGCTTTCCTTTCCACTTAGCAGCTACGCACTTTACTCCTCCATTTTTCAAGTTTTCAGCCAGCCGTAAATTTCTTCCGCTCACCAAATTACAGTTAGCCCCCAGGTTTTTATGGTTTATGTTTATGGTTTTAAGTACATCGCTTAACACCAGCCCCACCTTTGCCCTCATGGTGGTGGCCATCGCTGAGCTGCACTAATGCTGTTAAGACTACACGTCTTTGCAGCAGTTCAAAACGCCATGTCAGGTGTTCAGAGACAATGAGAGTAGGGCCCCCAAAAGAGGGGTGGGGGAAGAGCATGAATTTTAATAGTTCAACAATCCATCTTCCCTTACAGTGTGCTCTATTACGTCAGTAATTTCTAATGAAAACCTTCATTCTTTACACGCTGTGGTTAAGCATCATCAAATCAGTACTGAAAAGACTTTGATCATATTTGCAAGATGTACTATGATGAACTTTCACTGACCAAGATTTCAAAGTTTGTAATTAATACTCCTGACAAATCCCTGACTAATCTGTCAACTCTCAATGTCTCAACCCACACAGTTCAAAACCATGAGATGGTGTACAAATCCCTACACTTTCCACGTATTGTAATATCATTATTCAAGACAATTTTTCCTTTCGTCAGCATTATGAAACTCAACCAGTTTTGTCATCTATTCCGTAACAGGGGAAGTTCAATTTTTCGAATGAGCCCTGTGTGGAAGGGAATATGGGTTTGGTCCGTCTGATGCCGAACACGGAATGAGGGTCCAGAGGTAGAAATTACAGGAGGCAGGTTTCTATTCGATATTGTTACACCTTTAGGAGTGAGAATAAAGTAGGTTTTTTATGAAAAAGGAATCCAATGGCTGGTGAAAAAGAGTGTTTCCTTGCATGTAAGTGTTCAGGGACCAAACCCTCCAAAGACATTTATAAAGGGGAATACTGGATTGACTGAGAAGACTGTTGATTGCTAAGATTCTTTCTAAACCTGAATTTCTGGGCCTGTGTGAAAGAGCCCTCCTTCTGGCTTTCTCCGTGTGTCACAGACTGCAACATGAACCCAGAAGGATTAGTGTCCAGATGGAAGGATCAGGCATCATTCCTATTATAACGCGTTTGACTCTGATCCCAGGTTGCCTCCCACCTCTGCCTGTGGGGACGATAATAATAATGATCATTCTTCTACTTACAAAGTATGTACTGTCGTCCACCCTGTGTTAGGGGTTTGCTGGGCACTGGAGTTAGAGGCGCGCACTGCAGAGACAGGCCTCCTACCTCGTGGAGCTATCAAGCAGTTTTAGGGATTTTTTACAAATACGATCTTCATACCAAGTAAACTTAGGTAGCTACTGTAGCATTGGTTAGTACTCAATTCCAGCATTTTCTTATTACCAGAGAGCCCTTTAGGACTTAGCCAAGTACTATACAAATTTAGTTGTATTACCAAACATATACTTCCATACTGTAAACATAAAAATGGTACGCACTGTAGCCACCTTCCCTCACCCCATCCTGCCAGCACGTGAGCCAACTGTGCTGGATAAAGCACCCCGAGCCCTCCCATCTCTTTACAAAGAATACTCACCAGTTTTTGAAAAAACATCCATGGAGAAGCGCCCTTTAAAAATAAGAGAATATGAACAAGTTACAAATTCTTGCAGAAAATTTTTAAAAGGACAGCCCCAAAGCAAGGGAAGTACTGGTCTAAAAATAGGAACATAAGGTCCATTGGAGGTATCCGTGAGCAGGATTGGAGAACGTCTACTTTAAAGAAACAGGAAACAGCCCAAGAGGGAGGGACAGTATGTGGATATGTGAATATGTGGATTTGGGGGGAGGGATTTATAACATCGGTTTTGCTTTCCATCCCCGCCTGGTTGCAGTAGATTAGTTTCTTCTTCCTCTTGTTGACTCTCCCTGCATTTTCCTTCTTCCAGTTGGGAGCGCAGGATGGCCTAGGATGGGCAGTGACTAAGCTTTACAGCCCTCTAAGCAAACTCTATTTTTCCATGGTGTTGGTGTTAATTATACAACAGATGCCCAAGGTACCCGGTGTGCTTACAACACCCCAGCTATTCCTAAGACTCTGTGCAGAAGGTCTTCCTGCCTCTTCCCATATCCCCACATCTCTGTTCCCAGCACCAGACGACCTTATGCTGTTCTCTGTTTGTGTAAAGTCCCTTACCCCAAGTTGAAATGTCCCTTAATTAGCCCCTTTCTTGCCTGGGCACCGCGATAAGAGTCTTTTTCTCCGCCCCTTGAATCTGGGCTGCCTTGTGCCTTGACCAATAGCATATGCAGAAAGTGACACTGTGTGAGTTTCAGAGCTCAGGCCTCAAGAAGCCTTGCAACTCCTGCTGTTGCTCCCCTGGGACCCTGAGACCCCTTGCTGTGCAGAAGCCCAGTCTGTTGGAGGATGAGAGGCTATGTGGAGATGGACCGAGGTGCCTTGGCCAAGAGCCAGACCCACTGCTAGATACATGAGTGAGGCCCTCAGGCCTGTTAAACTCAGATGACTGCAGTGACCCTACCTAAGACTAGCTGAAGAACTATACTAGAACCCAGGTTGCCTACTCACAGAATTGCAAGAAATAAACAAGTGTTATTTCATGACACTAAGTTTTGGGGCTGTATGTTACACAGCAATAGGTAACTGAAACAAAAAAAATTGTAATTCAAATTGCCATCCACGGGGGTTACCTTCAACTGCACTTCTACCCTCTTACCTTAGTTATCTGAGGACAGTGCTGTAATTGTACCATGAAAGCAGTTGACAGGTGTAGCTGACCAATAGGCTTAATGGAAAAGAGAGAATGTCAGTCCTGAAAGAATAGCTTATAAAGCCAGATGAGTGTCCAGTTAGTGGGTATCTGGGAGAGAATATGAATAGCGGGCTGGAGCTCTCACTGCAGGCCACCACCCAGCCCACTTCCCTAATGCAGTTTAGAAGGCAAATCACCAGGACTTGCCTTATAACCATCCTCCACTCCTTCAGCATCTCTGTGAGGGGCTCTAGCCTCCACCGTAAATCCTCAGTACAAGCAAAGTGTCAAGGATGGGGGAAAAAAGACAGAAAATATTTGCATTTTCTGTCTAGGGATCCCAAGTCTTGTAAATGCTTAAGTTCTCCTGTGCCATTAGTAGCGGGAAACAGATGGGGCCTGGTCAGGCCCAGCCAGAGGCACCCTGTGTGATGGACGGGTGCCTCTTTATCACCTCACTTCACCAGGACTGCAGTGTTTCCTGACTCGCAGAGATGCCTTAAACAAGGGTGGCCAGCAGGCGTTCATCTCCAAGGCCTGGAGTCTGTCTACACTAGAGTGCGGGTGACAGGATGGAATGAGGTACTTATGTGAAGCCCACAGTGTAAGATGCAAAAGGCAGCAAAGCAGAAAGTTATCAACTCTTTATCCCCCAAATACCATTACCAAGGCCTCTAAAAGCTTCCCAAAAACTCATATCCAGGGAAGTTTCAATGTGAATCTATCCATTTACACATAAACTCGGGGGGCTGAGTTGACAGGATGTGAAATCAGGCATGGGTACGTGGATGCATGACTTGCCATTCTGTCTGGCTGGATTTCTCTTTATTCTGTGATGCCTAAATTTTCTCATTTAAAACAGCTGTAAAGAGCATCCTCCTTAAAGACGAAGGTATACATCAACACGTATGCTTTTCAACAGCTGAGTCGGTGGACTCCACTTGGGAGAGGATGGGCAGCGTGAAAGTGACGAGCTGGGGAATAGGTACAGAGACACCTTATCTTATGATTCGACCCCTTTAAGATGTCTGAAACCTTTCATAACAATGGGTGCACGCACATGTGTGCGAAACAATGTCAGAATGTATTTCTTCATTTCAGTGAACCACCTTCTCCAAAGAGTTGTTGAAAATGTTAAATGAAATGGGTATCAGGTATCAGCACACATCCATCGGGCACACCTCAAACATTTCTCATCAAGAGGAAGGTCGATTCATCTTTGTGGTCTGTCTTCATCAGCCATGGAAAAGTCATCCAGAGTTTCTCTGCTCTATTTATTTTTATCCTGGAATCTGGTTCGAGAACCCTCTCCGCTCTTTTCCGTAGCCCCTTTATTCAGACCTTCATTACGTTCTCTAGATTCTTGCTGTGCAAGGTTACCTTCCTCGAGTATTTTTTTGATCTGATCATTCTGCTTCCCGAAAGCCTGGAATCACGTCCACCTGCTTCTCAGGTTAAGGTAAAATGACCGATTGTGAACTTGAGTCCTTTAGCAGCACTCGATGTTTTGGGTTCCCATAACCAGTTTCCTCATCCACCATCCAAGCACAATCTGCGCTTTCTACTTGGGGCCAAGGAAACTTATCTTGCCTTTCACACGACACTCTTCACTATCGGGATCTGGACCACATTTCCATTCTCCCTCACTTGCCACACTGCAACTGAACCAGGTCTCTTCTGTACTTGGTTACAGATTTACTGCCTTTGTAAAGCCATCCTAAAATAGTTGCTGTGTTAGTCGAAAGAACCTGGACAGGTCATTTCATTTCGCCAAGCCTCAGTTTCTGCATCTGTAGAAAGAGAATATTATCTCTCCCTTAGGGTTTTGTAAGGATTAAGTAATAAATATGTAATAATATATTTATATTAAATAATAATAATAATAAAAGCATTTAGCATTACTGGCCTCGTCACATAGTAGGTACTAGCTAGATACTGATTCCCTCCATTTGCTTTCTTTTTTTACTTTTATTTGCATTTATTTTTTGCGGCATTTATTCCCGGGCCATAAGTTTTTGTTTCTTCAGTTTCTTCTAGGATATCTTTTTCTCCTGGGCAACCTCCTCTTCTGGTTTAGGAACAATCTGTTCTTTTTCAGTAAAGATCATCTCAATGCAGCAGGGACGGCACATGTATGGGTTGATCCGGCCATGAGCTCTGTAATTCCTGCGCCGCATCTTGGGGGCTTTGTTCACCTGGATGTGACCAGAAAATCTACATCTAAGCCCTTAAGTTCAGCATTACTCTCTGCATTTTTGAGCATGTGCAGTAAAAATTCAGCACTGTTTCTGGGCCACCGACCCTGCGTGCAGCCCCACTGTCTGGCCTGGGCACACCTACCAGCTCCACCATTGTAGCGACGGAACGGCACACACTGCTTCTTTAAAGTGACGTCCTTCAGATACTTGGTGGCTTTTCAGATATGCCTACCCTTAATGGTCTGGGCAGTTTCACGAGTGTTCTTAAAGTGTACACGAAGATTTGAACCTCTTGACTTGCATGATTTTGTGGGGTTTTCTAGGTCAAGTGAATAGCGAACCATTTTTTGAGGTCACCTCAGGCCGCTTACCCGAAAAGCCCTCCATTTGCTTTTCTGTCACTTTTATTTTCCCTGAATGCTTAATTCTTATCTGTATATCTATGTATGACTATTATATATATATAATTTTTTTCAGTTCAAAAATTTCCATTCACTCTTCTTTACAGTTTCAATTTCTTTGCTGAGACTCTATTTTTTGTTTCAAGTGTATTCATCATTGCTGGTGGAAGCATTTTTATGACAGCTGCTTTAAAATCGTCAAGTAATTCCAACATCTTTGTCACCTCTTAGCATATATTGATTGTCCTTTTTCATTCAGTTTGAGATCTTCCTTGTTCTTGGTCTGATGACTGTTTTTCAACTGAAACTTGGACATTTGGGGTATTATGTTTTGAGACTCCAGTTCTTATTTAAATCTCTGGCTGTAATTGGCCTCCTCTGACAGTGCTTTGACTGTGTCAGGCAGCAAAAGGATATATCTTTCTGGGTGTTAGTAATAAAATCTCTTCCAAAACTCACTCTTGGGTCAGTAACAGAATGTCAGGGCACAGGAGAAGAACACAGCTGCTCTTGGCAGGTGACATGGCACTGTTCAGGCTTTTGCTCGACTTGCCAAGGGAGAACAATGGCCGAGTAGCTGCCCCTTGCACTCTGAGACCCCTTCTGGCTTTGGCTGCCTGGAAGAGTGCAGCCAGGACCAGGGGAAGTTCCACCCATCACTTACAGAATGGCCTCCCATGCCTACGCTGACCTCGAGGAAAGGACAACCTGCCTTACAAAAGGGTAGTAAACCCATTGGAAACATTGATTTTACTTTAAAATTTTATTTTTTTGGAAAAACATTGATTTTAAAGAGTGATATTTTGGAGCATATCTTTCAGGAGGTCTGGGCTGGTTAGAAATAAAAGAATAATACCTGTCCTTATATGTCCCGTTACCACATAGATGCTACTCATATCAGGTATCTCCAATAGCAGAGCTAGATTTTACATGGTTAGCATTGCATGTGCGTGGATGATAGAGGAAAAGGTTTACATGGGCATCTGACCCCCCAGATGCCTGGGAAATCAGGGGTGATGGGTCTGCAGAGAATTCTCTCACGAAAGCACACCAGGCAGCCAAGGTGTGGAATGAGGCTCCACCACTCCCTTGTCCTGTGACCGTGGGCAAATAGCCTTCCCTGACCTGTTTCCTCATGTGTGAAATGACATCATGTGTGTGTCCTAAAGGTGATTTGCACGAGTGTCCTTCTTGGTACCAATGACTATAGCTGGTTAAAGCACAGAAGTGGAAACCTGTAACCTTACCAAACCAAACCCCAGATACACTTGCTATAAGATAGCAGTTACACATACTTTTCAAAAGGAATCTCTATGCAGCCCGTCTTTACTTTCTAAGGCATTGCTAGATATTGGGGGGCTATGCACGTAATTTTCTGCCCCTTCTTCTTCAACTGACTTATTTTGGATTAACTAGAAAATGAGCCAGAAACTTTCAAAGAAGGGGAAGCTTAAAACAATTAATCGACAAATATTAATCTAAAAGATGAGATGAGGGAATAAGTTGAAGTGATTGGTGAAGTGAGGTTTCCATGTTGCTTGTGCCTATCATTTACGGCCTTCACTGCTGCTGTGACATATAAGTGAGATTCTGCCAGGTGCCTCTGGCCACCTCTACCTGCCTTTAGCCTCTGCTGCTATCCCATGCTTGTGTTGTTCAATCCTAGTCCCCAGTGGACATGTCATAGATTGGTACCCCCCAGCCTTTGCCAAGGGGTCACCTCTTCCGCGTGGTGTCCACGCTTTCCACACCCCTTCCCAGGTGGCTGAACACGTAAAGGTACAGAGGGAGCCACTCGGCTGCCTTGATTTGGCAGCATGCCTGCATCTCCAGCATCTTTATAACAACATCGTGCAGCTATGGGACCCCGGTGTTCTGTGCTCTGCTCCCTGAGATGGCCATTTACTGGATATCTACTGTGTGCAGGTTACAGACGAGGTCTTTATATTAACTGCCTCCTTCAGTCCTCATAACAAGTCTGTCAGCTACCAGCCCATTTTACAGATGAGGAAACCAAGGCTTAAAGAGTTTAGGATTTTGCTCCAAGTCACATACCTCATAACTGGAACAACTAGGGTTTTCATCCAGAGCTTTCTGCTTCCACAGCTTCCATTCTGCCTCCATCTTTCCCCCAGTGCCTCACTGTTCCCAGTCTCTGGAGGGTACAGGGTGTTGCCCTGAGGAAATGCCTCCACCACTGCAGCAAACGTATGACCTCTGTTATTCTCCCTAAGTCAGAATCAATACTCCACATGTGTCCAACGTGGAAAGCATGGATCTGACCAGCCGCAGGTTCCCCAAGAGGACTTAGGACAGTAATGGGCGGTGCAGGAGGGCTCTCAGATGTTGCCTCTGAAGGAAGGTGGGGAGGACACTGGCTTCAGAGCCAGTCACCATGACGTGAAAGGGCCAGTCTGATGCTCTTCCCAAGAAGGACAAGCCTTCAACTCTCCAGAAAACAAGCCAATGAGGCTCAGATACAAGGGTCTTCAAGAAACAACAGATTCTCTACCTGTGGACAGAGGGCCACTTGCTCTGTGGATTCTCCTCTTACACAGGCCTTCCTGCCTCTTCTAGTCCACACCTTAAGTCACCAAACATAAGTCAAATCCCTTCAAAGAGCAACAGGCTGACTGTCAAATAGTGAAAATCGCCTCAATCAAGTAATTACCCTGCAGCTGGTATCACGTGTTGCGAAGATTTCCAACTTCTCTCCCGTCCATTCACCTCTCTTGCAGAATTGCCTGCCTCTGTAGACAAACATTCTCTAAAGGGTCAGAATGGTAGGTCTGTAACAGCTAATCTGCCACCTTAGCCCCAAATGCCAGGCTAGTGGTCAACATAAAGGAAAACATACCCGAAACCTTTACGTGGGGCAGAATCGCACACTGTGTGCTGTGCTTCCAGCCCTGTCAATTTACCCAACAACCATGGGAAAGGGGAGCTCTGCTCCTGTTTCTACTGACCACTGGCCAGCTCCTCAAGGCGGGGCCGGTCCTTAGCTTCTTGGTCCCAAGAACACATACTTCTCATGGTTGCTATGGCCAAGTCTCATTAGCATGAAATGAAATTCTGTGGTTCTGTTAAATAATCAGGACTCCAGCTTAATATTTTCTCTGAATCAATATGAATTATATTTTATGCTGATTACTTCTTCATCTGATAAAAATGTTTAGCATAGTCTGAGATGTTAGAATGGAGAAATTGCATTCCTTACCAAACAAAAACAACAACAAAAATGCCTTCATTTAGCCTAACTAGAGAGTTTATTTTGAGGAGAGACAAATTTACCCTCCAAGTGTTTTTCCTATTGCAATGTTTCTCGACCAAAGAGTACATAATTCTGTTCTTTTCTAAGTATTACTGGCAAAGCCCATTTTAGTAAAGGAGTGGGACTTTCAATCCTGATGTTGTGACTTCCTTATCTCTAAAATGTCAGAACCAAGTGAGTTTGGCACAGAGTATTTATAAATATTATTATTATTGCGTGTTCTTTACTTAGTAATAAAAAACAATTTTTTTTATAACTCTGGCATTTTCTAATACAAAGTCTGCTTAATCATCATTACTTAACTCACGAACGCTGAGACAGAGGTATCAACTTTAACCACTTAATAAGAACTTCTGACATTTATTCATACTGCTACTGATTCATAAGAGGAAAAGTTTAAAAAGAAGACAAGTGCATATAGCCTTCCCTTTAGAATACAGGAAACCATATAAAAGTATTGGCAATGGAATTAAAGTAACCACAATGCCGCCCTTGGTAGCATTTTCTACAAAGGCATTTACATGAACCGAGAAAGAATATTAAATTAGGTGGTTAAAGTAAAACTTCACTACTAGCTTCACACGTTTTCATACATGAGATTATGGCATTTTAATCAGCTGATAGTTCAGCCGTATAAGTACAGACCCAAAGGAATGTGAACATACCCAAGAAGGAATAATTTTCAGTCAAACTATTTTTTTCAAGAAGCAGAAGCTACAAAAACTGCCAGAACTAAATATACAGTAAGAGTCAGTCACAAGTTATTATGGAGAAATTCTGTGTCCACGGGTCCTGGAATTTCGAATTTCATCAACCAAATGATTTCAAAAGCAATTTGGGAGGACTTCTAGTTAAGATGTAAAAAGATTCAAGAGAACTTAGCTCCCATGGTAACAACCAGAAGTTGAACCCAAAACTGAATCAAAGATTTCTGAGACCGTGTTCCAACATCCTGCCAACTCAACTGCTGACAGGACCGAAAAGGCAGTATGGGAGTGGGGATGGGGGTTGGGCTAATTAAAGCAGCCCCTGCTCAACTTGACTCTGGAACCCTAACGGTCAGCCCCATACCCTAACCACCAGACAAAAGAAAAGGAAATAAACAAAACAAAAGAAAATCTGTTACACATTGTGTCTGGAGTATAATCAAAAGGTATAAGATCTGCAAAGAAGCAGGAAAAATAACCCCAAATCTAGAGAAAGCACAATTAGTAAAATCAAACTTACAGATGACCAGTAAGTTTTAAAAACAATTATTATAAATGTATTCAAGAATTTATAAGAAAAAAATGGATATAATAGATTAAAATGGGATACTTCATGAGATAAATATGACCTCTAAAAAAGAATGAAAGGAAAATTTTAGAACTGAAAAAAGGACTGTTTAAAAATGAAATAAAATAAATGTTTTATTTAAATATTGAAAATATTGTAAAATGAAACAAACCCATTCATGGATGGGTTTAATAGCAGAATGAACATTGCAGAAAAAGGTTAGTACACTTGAAAACAGATCAGTATTATTCTAAGTGGGGCAGAGAGAAAAAAGAAAAAAAAAATGAAGGGAACATCAGTGCCCTGTGGGATTATATTAGCAACCTAACATACATGCAATTGGAATCCCAGATGTCAGAGAGAATGGGAAAATTCTAGAAGACATAATGGTTGAAATGTTTCCAACTTTGATACGAAACATCCTCTATATATTCAAGAAGTACAATGAACGCCAAATAGATAAATTTAAAAACAAATCAAAAAACCCCATACCGAGGTACACCATAGTAAAATTGCTTAAAACAAAACGTAAGAAAACATTGTAAGCTTAGTCAGAGAAAACTTAATCTCATGTATGGGAAAAATGTTAAGAATGATAGCTGAATTCTCATCAGACACAAGGAAAGAAAGAATAGGATAACAAATTAATCTAAAATTCAACATCCAGTGAAACTGTCCTTTAAAAATGAAGATGAAATTAAAAATATTAAGATGAGTAAAAACTGGGAGATTTGTTGCCATAGACTCTCACTACAAAAAAATTGCTCCCAAATTTTCTTTATTCTCAGAGGGTATTACACCAGATAAAAACTCTCATTGACAATTTTATACAAAATCTCTTTAAAAAAATAGAGGGTGAAGGAACATATTTTTCCTCTTATGAAGCCAGCATACCCTGATGCCAAAAGCTAACAAGATCATAACAAGGAACTAAAAGACAAATATTCCTTATGAACATAGATACAGTAATCCTTAACAAAATGTTTGCATGTAAAATCATCTGTATATAAAATGGACAAGCATCATGGCCAAGTGGGATTCATCCCCAAAATGCAAGATTGGTTTAAAACTAAAAAATCATGTAACTGATTACATTAATGGAATCAAGGAGAAAAATCATATGATCGATATGCAGAAAACAATTGATTCAGAAAAAGCTTTTGATAAATTACAAAATATTCAAGATAGAAACTCAAAATAGGAGTAAAAGGGAGCTTCTGCAATCTGATAAAGGACAGCTATGAAAAACTTACAGTTAATATCAAAATATAGACGTCTTTCCCCTAAAGACTGAGGAAAAAAGCAAGGATGCCTCATTTCAATATTTCCTTTCAACACTGACCTGCAGGTCTCAGCCAATGCAACAAAGCAAGAAAAATGCATTAAAAAATACAGATTGGTAAGAAAGAAGTAAAATGTTTTTATCCTCAGATGATATTACTGAGTACTTAGAAAATCTCAGGGAATCTACAAACTACTTGAACTATTAAGTGATTTTAGTGAGCTTATTGTACAAGTCAATGTAGAAAAATTCATTGTGTGTGTACTAAATATGGAACATATATGTAACATACATGTAGAAAATGAAAATTTTAAATATACCATTGGCAAGATCTTTAAAACACATTTAAAATTTTTTGAAATTAATTTAATGAAATATGTTCAAGGATTCTATTACTGAAAAATACAAAATATTGTTGGAGGGAATTAAATAAAATGGAGAGATATACCATGTTCATGAATTGTTGAAATATCAATTCTCCCCAAACTGATATGTAGATTTAATGCAATCACAATCAAAATCATATTTGCCCCTTTTATTTCCCAGGAAATTTATAAGCTAATATTTTAAGTTAAAAATTTTATTTCATCAAATTTTAAAACTTCATCTTCTCAAAAGATACTGTTAAGAAAATGAATAAATAGGCTACAGACTGGGAAAAATCCAAGTACCTGTATTTAGAATGTATGACAAACCCTTACAACTTGGTGTTTTTAAAAACAATAACAACAGCACACAGTTTAAAATGGGCAAAAGATTTAAACAGACACTTGACAAAAGACACATGAAAAACAAGGAAGCACTCAAAAGGGTGCCCCAAACCATTAAATATCAGGAAAATGAAAATGAATACACAATGAGATATTACTACGTACCCACTGGAATACCTAAATTAAAAAGGTTGATGACATCAAAATGTCAGTGAGGGTGTGGAACAACAGAACTCTTATACACTGCTAGTAAAGTTGTAAATGGTATAACAACTTTTGGAGAACTGTTTACAGTAGTTTTTTAGACAGTTAAATAAATGCCTACTATTACATCCATTAATACCACTTTTAAGTATTTCCAAAAGAAATGAAAACATATGTGCAAAAAAAATGATCCTGACAATCTTATTCATAATAACACCAAATCCATAACATCCTAAATGTCCATCAACAATAGAATAAACATTTTTTTAAACACAATCAAACTCATTTAATACAGAAAAAAAATTAAAAGATCTTAAATCTTCAGTAATTTTTTCTTCCCGCAGGTGTGTACAGACAGGACATTGTACCTTAATAACTGTGGAATGATGCAGTTGAGGTCAGCTGGAGGTAACAAGGCCAATTTCTGAAGTCAGCCTGCAAGAAATGGACTCATAGCAGAGTCCTAGAGAAATCAGCATTTGAGAGGGAGAGGGAGTTGGGAGAGTTTGGCAGAGATATATACAATGAACTATTACTCAGAAAAAAAAAGGAAGGAATGAACTACTCAACATCTCATAAACATCATGCTGAGCAGAAGATCCAGTCTATCTACTTCCATTCCTATGAAACTCCAGAGCAAACAAACTGAGCAGTGGTGACAAAGACAGAACCTTGGGAGTGAAGGGAAGGTATTAATAGAAGAAGGGCTGAGAGGAATTTCTTAGATGATGGATGGCATGTGCACTATGCAATCTACCATTTCATCTGTCAAAACTCTCTGAATGGTACCATTACAATTTGTGCATTTCAATGTATATAAAATAGATCTCATTTTTTTTTAATTAAGAGAAAAAGAAAGAAAGAAAAGCAATTTGGTGATTGCCAACATTTTTTTTAACATCTTTATTGGAGTATAATTTCTTTACAATGTTGTGTTAGTTTCTGCTGTATAACAAAGTGAATCAGCTATATGTATACATGTATCCCCATATCCCCTCCCTCTTGCATCTCTCTCCCACCCTCCCTATCCCACCCTTCTAGGTGGTCACAAACCACCAAGCCTGATCTCCCCGTGTGATGCAGCTGCTTCCCACTAGCTATCTATTTTACATTTGGTAGTGTATGTATGTCAATGCTACTCTCTCACTCCATCCCACCCTACCCTTCTCCCTCCCCATGTCCTTAAGTCCATTCTCTACGCCTGTGTCTTTATTCCTGTCCTGCACCTAGGTTCTTCAGGACCTTTTTTTTCTTTAGATTCCATATATATGTGTTAGCATATGGTATTTGTGTTTCTCTTTCTGACTTACTTCACTCTGTATGACAGACTCTAGGTCCATCCACCTCACTACAAATAACTCAATTTCGTTTCTTTTTATGGCTGAGTAGTATTCCATTGTATATATGTGCCACATCTTCTTTATCCATTCATCTGTCGATGGACACTTAGGTTGCTTCCATGTCCTGGCTATTGTAAATAGTGCTTCAGTGAACATTGTGGTACATGGCTCTTTTTGAATTATGATTTTCCAATGGTATATGCCCAGTAGTGGGATTGCTAGGTTATATGGTAGTTCTATTTTTAGTTTTCTAAGGAACTTCCATACCATTCTCCATAGTGCCTGTATCAATTTACATTCCCACCAACAGTGCAAGAGGGTTCCCTTTTCTCCACACCCTCTCCAGCATTTACTGTTTGGAGATTTTTTGATGATGGCCATTCTAACCGGTGTGAGGTGATACCACATTCTAGTTTGGATTTCCATTTCTCTAATGATTAGTGATGTTGCACATCCTTTCATGTGTTTGATGGCAATCTGTATATTTTCTTTGGAGAAATATCTATTTAGATCTTCTGCCCATTTTTGGATTGGGTTGTTTGTTTTTTTTGATATTGAGCTGCATGAGCTACTTGTATATTTTGGAGATTAAGCCTTTGTCAGTGCTTGGTTTGCAAATGTTTTCTCCCATTCTGCACATCATCTTTTAGTCTTGTTTATGGTTTCCTTTGCTGTGCAAAAGCTTTTAAGTTTCATTAGGCCCCATTTGTTTATTTTTGTTTTTATTTCCATTTCTCTAGGAGGTGGGTCAAAAAGGATCTTGCTGTGATTTATGTCAAAGAGTGTTCTTCCTATGTTTCCCGCTAAGAGTTTGATAGTGTCTGGCCTTATATTTAGGTCTTTAATCCATTTTGAGTTTATTTTTGTGTATGGTGTTAGGGAGTGTTCTAATTTCATTCTTTTACATGTAGCTGTCCAGTTTTCCAAGCACCACTTATTGAAGAGGCGGTCTCTTCTCCATTGTATATTCTTGCCACCTTTATCAAAGATAAGATGACCAGATGTGTGTAGGTTTATCTCTGGGCTTTCTATCCTGTTCCATTGATCTATCTTTCTGTTTTTGTGCCAGTACCATACTGTCTTGATTACTGTAGCTTTGTAGTATAGTCTGAAGTCAGGGAGCCTAATTGCTCCAGCTCCACTTTCCTTTCTCAAGATTGCTTTGGCTATTCGGGGTCTTTGGTGTTTCCATACAAATTGTGAAATTTTTTGTTTTAGTTCTGTGAAAAATGCCATTGGTAGGGATTGCACTGAATCTGTAGATTGCTTTGGGTAGTACAGTCATTTTCACAATGTTGATTCTTCCAATCCAAGAACATGGTATATCTCTCCAACTGTCTGTATCATCTTTAATTTCTTTCATCAGTGTCTTATAATTTTCTGCATACAGGTCTTTTATCTCTTTAGGTAGGTTTATTCCTAGGTATTTTATTCTTTTTGTTGAAGTGGTAAATGGGAGTGTTTCCTTAAATTCTCTTTCAGATTTTTCATCGTTAGCGTATAGGAATGCAAGAGATTTCTGTGCATTAATTTTGTATCCTACTAATTTACCAGATTCATTGATTAGCTCTAGTAGTTTGCTGGTAGCATCTTTAAGATACTCTATGTATAGTATCATGTCATCTGCAAACAGTGACAGCTTTACTTCTTTTTTTCTGAGTTGGATTCCTTTTATTTCTTTTTCTTCTCTGATTGCTGCAGTTAAAACTTCCAAAACTATGTTGAATAACAGTGGTGAGAGGGGGCATCCTTGTTTTGTTCCTGATTTTAGAGGAAATGGTTTCAGTTTTTCACTATTGAGAATGGTGTCGGCTGTGGGTTTGTCATATATGGCCTTTATCATGTTGAGGCAAGTTCCCTCTACACCTACTTTCTGGAAAGTTTTTATCATAAATAGGTGTTGAAATATGTCAAAAGCTTTTTCTGCATCTATTGAGATGATCCTATGGTTTTTATCCTTCAGTTTGTTAATATAGTGTATCACATCAATTGATTTGCATATATTGAAGAATCCTTGCATTCCTGAGATAAACCCCACTTGATCATAGTGTATGATCATTTTAATGTGCTGTTGGAGTCTGTTTGCTAGTATTTTGTTGAAGATTTTTGTATCTATGTTCATCAGTGATATTGGTCTGTAGTTTTCTTTTTTTGTGACATCTTTGTCTGGTTTTGGTATCAGGGTGATGGTGGCCTCGCAGAATGAGTTTGGGAATGCTTCTCCCTCTGCTGTATTTTGGAAGAGTTTGAGAAGGTTAGGCGTTAGCTCTTCTCTAAATGTTTGATAGAATTCGCCTGTGAAGCCATCTGGTCCTGGGTTTTTATTTGTTGGAAGACTTTTAATCACAGTTTCAATTTCAGTGCTTGTGATTAGTCTGTTCACATGTTCTATTTCTTCCTGGTTCAGTCTCAGAAGGTTGTGCTTTTCTAAGAATTTGTCCATTTCTTCCAGGTTGTACATTTTATTGGCATATAGTTGCTTGTAGTAATCTCTCATGATACTTTGTATTTCTGCAGTGTCAGTTGTTACCTCCCCTTTTTCATTTCTAATTCTGTTGATTTGAGTCTTCTCCCTTTTTTTCTTGATGAGTCTGGCTAATGGTTTATCAATTTTCTTTATCTTCTCAAAGAACCAGCTTTTAGTTTTATTGATCTTTGCTATTGTTTCCTTCATTTCTTTTTCATTTATTTCTGATCTGATCTTTATGATTTCTTTCCTTCTGCTAACTTTGGGGGTTTTTTGTTCTTCTTTCTCTAATTACGTTAGGTGTAAGGTTAGGTTGTTTATTTGAGATTTTTCTTGTTTCTTGAGGTAGGATTGTATTGCTATAAACTTCCCTCTTAGAACTGCTTTTGCTGCATCCCATAGGTTTTGGGTCGTCATGCTTTCATTGTCATTTGTTTTTAGGTATTTTTTTATTTCCTCTGATTTCTTCAGTGATCTCTTGGTTATTTAGTAGCATACTGTTTAGCCCCCATGTTTTTGTATTTTTTACAGATTTTTTCCTGTAACTGGTATCTAGTATCATAGCATTGTGGTCGGAAAAGATACTTGATATGATTTCAATTTTCTTAAATTTACCAAGGCTTGATTTGTGACCCAAGATATAATCTATGACCGAGAATGTTCCATGAGTACTTGAGAAGAAAGTGTATTCTGCTGTTTTTGGATGGAATGTCCTCTAAATATCAATGAATTCCATCTTGTTTAATGTGTCATTTAAAGTTTGTGTTTCCTTATTTATTTTCTTTTGGAAGATCTGTCCATTGGTGAAAGTGGGGTGTTATAGTCCCCTACTATGATTGTGTTACTGTCAATTTCCCCTTTTATGGCTCTTAACATTTGCCTTATGTATTGAGGTGGTCCTATGTTGCATGTATAAATATTTACAATTGTTATATCTTCTTCCTGGGTTGATCCCTTGGTCATTAGGTACTGTCCTTCTTCGCCTCTTGTAATAGTCTTTATTTTAAAGTCTATTTCTTCTGATATGAGAATTGCTACTCAAGATTTCTTTTGATTTCCATTTGCATGGAATATCTATTTTCCATCCCTTCACTTTCAGTCTGTATGTGTCCCTAGGTCTGAAGTGGGTCTCTTGTAGACAGCATATATACGGGTCTTGTTTTTGTATCCATTAAGCCAGTCTATGTCTTTTGGTTGGAGCATTTAATCCATTTACATTTAAGGTAATTATCAATATGTATGTTCCTATTACCGTTTTCTTAATTGTTTTGGGTTTGTTATTGTAGGTCTTTTCCTTCTCTTATGTTTCCTGCCTAGAGAAGTTCCTTTAGCATTTGTTGTATAGCTGGTTTTGTGGTGCTGAATTCTCTTAGCTTTTGCTTGTCTGTAAAGGTTTTAATTTCTCCGTCAAATCTCAGTGAGATCCTTGCTGGGTAGAGTAATCTTGGTTGTAGGTTTTTCCCCTTCATCACTTTAAATATGTCCTGCCACTCCCTTCTGGCTTGCAGTTTCTGCTGAAAGATCAGCTGTTAACGTTATGGGGATTCCCTTATATGTTATTTGCTGCTTTTCTCTTGCTGCTTTTAATATTTTTTCTTTGTATTTAATTTTGGGTAGTTTGATTACTATGTGTCTTGGTGTGTTTGTCCTTGGATTTATCCTGTATGGGACTCCCTGTGCTTCCTGGACTTGATTGACTATTTCCTTTCCCATGTTAGGGAAGTTTTCAACTATAAACTCTTCAAATATTTTCTCAGACCCTTTTTTTTTAACTCTTCTTCTTCTGGGACCCCTATAATTTGAATGTTGGTGCGTTTAATATTGTCCCAGAGGTCTCTGAGACTGTCCTCAATTCTTTTCATTCTTTTTTCTTTATTCTGCTTTGTAGTAGTTATTTCCACTATCTTATCTTCCAGGTCACTTATCCGTTCTTCTGCCTCAGTTGTTCTTCTATTGATTCCTTCTAGAATTTTTTTTTAAATTTATTTATTTATTTTTGGCCGCATTGGGTCTTCACTGCTGCGTCGGGCTTTCTCTAGTTGCAGCTAGCAGAGGCTACTCTTTGTTGAGGTGCATGGGCTTCTCCTTGTGGTGGCTTCTCTTGTTGCCCAGCATGGGCTCTAGGTGTGTGTACTTCAGTAGTTACAGCACACAGGCTCAGTAGTTCTGGAGCATGGGCTTAGTTGCTTGGTGGCCTGTGGGATCTTCCTGGACCAGGGCTTGAACCTATGTCCCCTGCATTGGCAGGTGGATTCTTAACCACTGCGCCACCAGGGAAGTCCCGAAAATTTTTAATTTCATTTATTGTGTTGTTCATCGGTTTGTTTGCTCTCTAGTTCTTCGAGGTCCTTGTTAAACGTTTCTTGTATTTTCTCCATTCTGTTTCCAAGATTTTGGATCATCTTTATTATCACTACTCTGAATTCCCTTTCAGGTAGACTGCCTATGTCCTCTTCATTTGTTTGGCCTGGTGGGTTTTTACCTTGCTCTTTCATCTCCTGCGTATTTCTCTATCTTCTCATTTTGCTTAATTTACTATGTTTGGGGTCTCCTTTTCGCAGGCTTCAAGTTCGTAGTTCCTGTTGTTTTTGGTGTCTGCCCTCAGTGGGTGAGGTTGGTTCAGTGGCTTGTGTAGGCTTCCTGGTAGAGGGGACTGGTGCCTGTGTTCTGGTGGGTGGGGCTGGATCTTGTCTTTCTGGTGGGCAGGGCTGCGTCCGGTGGTGTGTTTTGGGGAGCCTGTGAAGTTACTATGATTTTAGGCAGCCTTTCTGCTAATGGGTTGTTTGTGTTCCTGTCTTGCTAGTTGTTTGGCATGGGGCATCCAGCATTGGAGCTTGCTGGCTGTTGGGTGGAACTGGGTCTTAGCGTTGAGCTGGAGATCTTGCCAATTGATGTTACATGGGGCCGGGAGGTCTCTGGTGGTCCAATGTCCTGAAGTCAGCTCTCCTAACTCAGAGGCTCAGGCCTGACACCCAGCCGGAGCACCAAGACTCTGTCAGCCACACAGCTGCTAGTGTTGGAGGGTCTCCTGCAGAGGCAGGGGGCAGTGCTGGCTCATCATGGGGACAAGGACACTGGCAGCAGATGTTCTGGAAAGTACTTCTTGCTGTGAGCCCTCCTGGAGTCCCAACATTTTTTTTTTTAGTCAAGTAAGGATAACAAAGCAAAAGCACTACTTACCATTATTTTTTATTTAAATGATAACTTTCAGCACCTAAAAAGTAGGATGATCATAATAATTTAATTTTTAAATGAAAAATTATTTTTCATTATGGAAAACTCAACATATTTTGTTTCCCACATTTTGCCATTGAAAGTTCCCAATATTCCCTGCTTGGGCCTATGGGAATGAGGAATCAGTAAATCAGGTTCTCAGGCCAGCAAGGACTGTAAAGGATCCTCCAAATAAAGTCAAGTATTGTCATTGGATGAAATAGTTGCAGGCAGACTTGTAGATGGAACAACAACTGGAAGGTCCAGGGAGACTGCTGATCTGGGATCAGATGAACTCACAAAACTCTTCAGAAAGCATCCTACCAAGATATCATTTCCTCTTCTCAGAAATCATAGTCAGGGACTTCCCTGGTGGTTCAGTGGTAAAAAATCTGCTTGCCAATGCAGGGGACTTTGGTTTGAGCCCTGGTCCAGGAAGATCCAAAAAGCCACGGAGCAACTATGCCCGTGTGCCATAACTACTGAGCATGCACTCTACAGCCAGCAAGCCACAACTACTGAGCCCATGTGCCACAACTACTGAAGCCCCCGCACCTACGGCCTGTGCTCCACATCAAGATAAGCCACCACAGTAAGAAGCCTGTGCACCGCAACAAAGAGTAGCCCCCACTCACCACAACTAGAGAAAGCCCACTCGCAGGAATGAAGACCCAACACAGCCGAAAATAAATAAATAAATAAATTTATAAAAAGAAATCATAGTCAAAGCTCACATCTGGAGGATGGATGTACTTTTCCCTACTCTCCCACTAAGCACAACTAAAAACCCTGAACACTAAATATAAAACAAAGATAGGGAGACTCTGAAAGGTGAAGAGAAGACCAACTGTCTAGGGACTTTGGGACCTCAGGAACAACACAGTGGTGAATTCCCTGGGTTTTCTTTTGACCTCATACATCCCACATTCAGAGCTAAAGAAACTGGCAACCCAGGAACGTCAACGGATGCAGACAAAAATCTCAAAAAAAGCCTGCTCTTTCTCCCAAAGGGCCAGGAAAGACAGAAAACTTTTAGACAATAGCAGATCTACTCCAGCCAAACACCATAGAAAAACTGTGTCCCCCACTACCCATGTCTCTCAAGGCTGAGTGGGCTTCTTTGTCTTCCACCCTCATAGACTGTAATGAGGTTCACCCCCCATGGTGACAATGGAGACCACATGGGGAGCCTGGACTTCCACCTCCACCTGGAAGTAGCAATGTACCCCTTCTTCTCCTCGACAGGATGCTGTCAGAGGAGGCCTAATGAGAGTCGACGTAACCATCCCATGGTGTTAGCAAAGACACTGTCAGTGTCATTGGAAGCCATGTGGGGAGAGCAATGAGGCTCTCCTACCCCTCCCCACCAAGCTGATAACTGAAACTTCTGCCCCCACCCAGCAGTAACAAGGACAGACACCCCACCCCCGCCAACCTTGGATATCAGCAGAGGCTGAATGGAGAATATGGGCTTCTATCCCTATAAGGCAGTAATGAGGTGGTGTGCCTTTTCTGCCACTGGAGCACTGTCAGAGGAATCCAGCTAAAACAGAAGATGTAACCGAGATCCAAAGTCTCATTACATAACACCCCAAATGTCCAAACCTCAATCAGAAGTCAAACTGAATGAAAAAGACAAGCAATAGATGCCAACACTGAAATTACAGAAATGTTAGAATTATTGGACAAAGATTTTTAAAGCAGCCACCATAAAAATGCCTCAATAAGTAATTATGGCTGTGCTTTAAACAAATGAAAAAAATAGAAAATCTCAGCAAAGAAGTAGAAAAAGAAGAACAAACAAAGCCCAAAGGCAGCAGAAGGAGGGAAATAATAAAGATATAAAGATTGGAGAGAAAATAAATAAAATAGAGACAAAAAACAACAGAAAAGATCAATGAAACCAAGAACTGGTTCTTTGAAAAGATAAACAATATTGATAAACCTTTAGCCAAGCTCATCAAGAAGAAAAGAGAGAGAACCCAAATAAACAAAATAAGACATGGAAGAAAATAAAAACTGATACCACAGACATACAAAAAAAAGCATGAGAATGCTACAAACAGTTATATGCCAACGAATTGGACAACCTAGAAGAAATGGACAAATTTCTAGAAACATACAAGCTTGCAAGACTGAATCAGGAAGAAATAGACAATTTGAACAGACCAATCACTAGCATGGAAGTTGAATTTGTAATTTTAACAAAAGCGGGGGTGGCTTTCCTGGTGGCGCAGTGGTTAAATAATCCACCGGCCAATGCAGGGGACTCGGGTTCAATCCCTGGTCTGGGAAGATTGCACATGCCATGGAGCAGCTAAGCCCATGGGCCACAACTACCGAGGCCTGTGCTCTGGAGCTCATGAGCCACAACTACTGAGCCCACGTGCCACAACTACTGAAGGCTGTGTGCCTAGAGCCCATGCTCTGCAACATGAGAGGCCCATGCACTGTAACGAGGAGTAGCCCCTGCTCACCGCAACTAGAGAAAGCCCGCATGCAGCAACGAAGACCCAAGGCAGCCTAAAATAAATAAATAAATAATAAATAAATTTATTTAAAAAAAAAAAAACTCCCAGCAAACAAAAGTCCAGGACCACATGGCTTCACAGGGGAATTCTAACAAACATATAAAGAAGAGCTAATACCTATCCTCAAACCATTACAAAAAAATTGAAAAGGATGGAACACACCTAAATTCATTCTATGAGGCCACCATTACACTGATATCAAAACCAGATAGACACTACAAAAAAAATTACAGGTCAATATCTATCATAAATATAGATGCAAAAACCCTCAACAAAGTATTAGCGAATCAAATTCAACAATATGTAAAAAGGATACTACACTATGATCAAGTGGGATTTATTCCAGGGATACAAGGATGGTGCAATACCTGCATATCAATTAATGTGAAACACCACATTAACAAAAGGAAGGAAAAAAAATCTTCAATAGATGCAGAAAAAGCATTTGACAAAATTCAACATCCATTCATGATAAAAACTCTCATCAAAGTTGGTATAGAGGGAATACATCTCAACATAATAAAGGCCATTTTTGACAGACGCACAGCTAACATCATACTCAACAGTGAAAAGCTTTCAGCTTTTCCTCTAAAATCAGGAACAAGACAAGAATGTCCACTCCTTCCACTTCTATTTTACATAGTATTAGAAATACTAGTCACAGCAATCAGACAAAAAGAGAAATAAAGGCATCCAAACTGGAAGGGAAGAAGTAAAACTCTATTTGAGGATGACATGATACTATACATAGAAAACCTTAAAGTCTCCACTAAACAACTATTAGAACTAATAAACGAATTCAGCAAAGTTGCAGGATACAAGATGAATATACAGAAATCTGTTGATTTTCTATACACTGATAAGGAACTAACAGAAGAGAAATTAAAGAAACAATCCCATTTACAATCACATCAAAAAGAATAAAATACCTGAGAATAAACTTAACCAAGAAGGTAAAATATGTATACTCTGAAAACTATAGAACATTGATGACGGAATTTGAAAATGATAAAAAGAAATGGAAAGATATCTGAGTTCTTGGATTAGAAGAATTAATATTGTAAAATTTCCATACTACCCAAAGCAATTACGGATTTAATTCAATCCTTATCAAAATAATCATGACATTTTTCACTAAACTAGAATAAATAATCCTAAAATTTATATCAGACCACAAAAGACCCCAAATTGCCAAAGCAATCTTGAGAAAAAAAGAAAAACAACACAGAGCTGAAGGTGTCATGCTCCCTGACTTCAGACTGTACTATGAAGCTACAGTAATCAAAAAAGCATGGTACTGGCACAAAGCAGACAGATCAATGAACAGAATAGAGAGCCCAGAAATAAATCCATACATTTATGGGTTTATTTATACATCAATTAATCTATGACAAAGAAGGTAAGAAGAAAGACAGTCTCTTCAATAAGCGGTGCCTTTTATGGCTGAGTAATATTCCATTGTATATATGTGCCACATCTTCTTTATCCATTCATCCAATGATGGACACTTAGGTTGCTTCCATGTCCTGCCTATTGTAAATAGAGCTGCAATGAACATTTTGGTACATGACTCTTTTTGAATTATGGTTTTCTCAGCGTATATGCCCAGTAGTGGGATTGCTGGGTCGTATGGTAGTTCTACTTGTAGTTTTTTAAGAAACCTCCTTACTGCACTCCATAGTGGCTGTATCAATTTACATTCCCACCAGCAGTGCAAGAGCGTTCCCTTTTCTCCACACCCTCTCCAGCATTTATTGTTTCTAGATTTTTTGATGATGGCCATTCTGACTGGTGTGAGAGGATATCTCATTGTAGTTTTGATTTGCATTTCTCTAATGATTAGTGATGTTGAGCATTCTTTCATATGTTTGTTGGCAATCTGTATATCTGAAATGTCTATTTAGGTCTTCTGCCCATTTTTGGATTGGGTTGTTTGTTTTTTTGTTATTGAGCTGCATGAGCTGCTTGTAAATTTTGGAGATTAATCCTTTGTCAGTTGCTTCATTTGCAAATATTTTCTCCCATTCTGAGGGTTGTCTTTTGGTCTTGTTTATGGTTTCCTTTGCTGTGCAAAAGCTTTTGAGTTTCATTAGGTCCCATTTGTTTATTTTTGTTTTTATTTCCATTTCTCTAGGAGGTGGGTCAAAAAGGATCTTGCTGTGATTTATGTCATAGAGTGTTCTGCCTATGTTTTCCTCTAAGAGTTTGATAGTGTCTGGCCTTAAATTTAGGTCTTTAATCCATTTTGAGTTTATTTTTGTGTATAGTGCTAGAGAGTGTTCTAATTTCATACTTTTACATGTACCTGTCCAGTTTTCCCAGCACCACGCATTGAAGAGTCTGTCTTTTCTCTACTGTATATTCTTGCCTCTTTTATCAAAGATAAGGTGACCATATGTGCGTGGGTTTATCTCGGGGCTTTCTATTCTGTTCCATTGATCTATATTTCTGTTTTTGTGCCAGTACCATACAGTCATTTTTTTTTTTTTTTGTGGTACACGGGCCTCTCACTGTTGTGGCCTCTCCCGTTGCAGAGCACAGGCTCTGGACGCGCAGGCTCAGTGGCCATGGCTCACAGGCCTAGCCGCTCCACGGCATGTGGGATCCTCCCGGACCGGGGCACGAACCCGTGTCCCCTGCATTGGCAGGCAGACTCTCAACCACTGCGCCACCAGGGAAGCCCCATACTGTCTTGATTACTGTAGCTTTGTAGTATAGTCTGAAGTCAGGGAGCCTGAAATTAAGATATTTGTAGTGAGGTGGATGGACCTAGAGTCTGTCATACAGAGTGAAGTAAGTCAGAAAGAGAAAAACAAATACCGTATGCTAACACATATATATGGAATCTAAGAAAAAAAATGTATGAAGAACCTGGGGGTAAGACAGGAATGAAGATGCAGACCTACTAGAGAGTGGACTTGGGGATGTGGGGAGGGGGAAGGGTGGGTTGTGACGGAGTGGGAGGGTGGCATGGACATGTATACACTAACAAACGTGGAATAGATAGCTAGTGGGGGGCAGCCGCATAGCACAGGGAGATCATCTCAGTGGTTTGTGACCACCTGGAGGGGTGGGATGGGGAGGGTGGGAGGGAGGGAGATGGGAGAGGGAAGAGATATGGGAACATATGTGTGTATGTGGCTGATTCACTTTGTTGTGGAGCAGAAACTGACACACCGTTGTAGAGCAATTATACTCCAATAAAGATGTTAAAAAAAAAAGATCCATTCAAATACAAATTATTTATACACCTAGCAATGCCCTAGACAGAGACAAAACTATTTCAATTTTTTTTAATGTGTTGTTAATATTTTTCTCAGCAACTTCCAGAATTACCTCATAATCTTGAGTGAATGTAAATTTAATTAAAAAAATGAAAGTTGACAATCAAAAAAAAAAAAGCAGTGCCGAGAAAACTGGACAGCTACATGTAAAAGAATGAGATTAGAGCATATCCTCATACCATATACAAAAATAAACTCAAATGAATTAAAGACCTAAATGTAAGACCTGAAACCACAAAACTTCTAGAAGAGAATAGAGGCAGAATACTCTTTGACATAAATCGTAGCAATATTTTTTTGGATCTGTCTCCTAAGGCAAAAGAAATAATAGCAAAAATAAGCAAATGGGACCTAATTAAACTTAAGAGTTTTGCACAGTAAAGGAAACCATCAACAAAATGAAAAGGCAACCTACTGAATGGGAGAAAATATTTGCAAATAATATGATGGACAAGGGGTTAATATTCAATATATATAAACAGCTCACACAACTCAATATCAAGAAAAACAAAGAAAATAATTTAAAAATGGACAGAAGACCTGAATAGACATTTTTCAAAAGAAGATATACAGATGGTCAACAGGCACATGAAAATATGTGCAACATCACTAGTCATCAGAGAAATGCAAATCAAAACCATAACGAGATAGCACCTCACACCTGTTAGAATGGCTATCATCAAAAAGTCTACGAATAACAAACGTAGACGAGGATGTGAAGAAAAGGGAAACCTAGTATGCTGTTGGTGGAATTGTGAATTGGTGCAGCCACTATGGAAAACAGTACAGAGGTTCCTCAAAAAACTAAAAATAGAACTACCATACGATCCAGCAATCCCACTGCTGGGTATATATCTGAAGAAAATGAAAACACTAATTTGAAAAGATTCATGCACCTCAATGTTCATAGCAGCATTATTTACAACAGCCAAGATATGGAAGTAACCTAAGTGTCCATCAACAGGTGAATGGATAAAGAAGAAGTGGTATATATACATAATGGAATACTACTCAGCCATAAAAAGAATGAAAATCTGTCATTTGCAACAACCTGGATAGATCTAGAGAGTAATATGCTCAGTGAAATAAATGCAAGACAGAGAAAGACAAATACTCTATATTATCACTTATGTGTCGAATCTAAAAAATAGAATGAATGTATATAACAAAACAAAAACAGACTCACAGATATGGAGAAGAACTAGTGTTTACCAACGGGGAGTGGGAAGGAGGAAGGAGAGAGTTAGTGGTATGTGATTAAGAGACACAAACTACTATGTATAAAAAATAAGCATCAGGATATAGTCTACAGCACAGGGAAATATAGCCATTCTTTTATAATAACTTTAAATGGAGTATCATCTATAAAGATATTGAATCACTGTGTCATACACCTGAAACTAATATAATATTGCAAATCAACTATACTTCAATTTAAAAATGGAAAGGAAATGCAATGACCAAAATAAAAATTCAGTGGATAGTCTCAACACCAGAATGGAGGAGACAGCGGAAAACATTAGTGAACTGGAAGATAGAATGATAGAAGTTACTAAATCTGAACAATGGAGAGAAAATAGACTGAAAAAAAAAAAAGAACAGAGGCTAAGGGTCCTGTGTGGTTATAACAAAAGATCTAACTTAAATGTCATCAGAGTTCTTGTGAGAAAAGAAGAGAAAAGAAAGAGGGCAGGGCTGAAAAGTACATAATGAAATGACTGGGAACTCCCCATTTTGGCAAAAGACATAAACCAACAAATTCAAAAAGTTGACTGAAACTCAGCCAGGGTATATTCAAAGAAATACACATCAAGGCACATCATCGTCAAACTTCTGAAAACTAAAGAAAAAAATCCTTGAAAACAGAGAGAGAAAAATGATGATTTATTCATAAGGGAAAAATGATTTTAATGACAGCAGATTCTCATTAGAAACTATGAAGGCCAGAAATGCTTTCAGGTACTGAAAAAAAGAACTCTCAACCCAGAATCCTATATCCAATGAAACCATGTCATTATTTTCAGATGACATGTTTGTCTGTACAGAATATTCTAGGAATCTACAAGAACTCCTAGAATTAATATGTAAGTTCAGCAAGGTTGTAGAATATAAAATCAACATATGAAGAATCAATTGTATTTCCATATACTAGCAATGGACATATGGACACTTGAAATCAAATATGCAGTACCATTTACAATCACTCAAAAAAAGGAAATAATTAGGTGTAAGTCTAACAAAACGTGTACAGGTCTTGTATGCTGAAAACTACAATATGCTGATGAAAGAAATCAGAAGAGATCTACATAAATGGAGAGACATACCATATTCATAGATTAGAAGATTCAGTGTAGTATTGATCTCATTCCTCCAAAAAGCAATATACAGGTTTAATAATTCCTATCAAAATCCCAGAAATATTTTTTGTAGATATAGACAAGATTATTCTAATATTTACATGGAAAGGAAAAGAATTAGAATAGCTAAAACAATTTTGAAAAAGAATAAAGTGGGAGGAATCAACCTACCACATTTCAAGTTTATGTAACTAACGTAATCAAGACTGACCATGTGGTATTGGCAGAGAAATAGGTACGTAGATCCATGTATCAAAATGGAGAATGCAGAAATAGAATGACACAAATATGCCCAACTGATTTTAGACAAACGTGTTAAAGCAATTCAATGGACAAGAGATAACCTTTCAAGAAACTGCTGTTAAGGAAATTGGACATCCATAGGCAAAAAAAAAAAAAAAGAAAGAAAGAAAGAAAAGAAAATCTTGGGACTTCCCTGGTGGTACAGTGGTTAAGAATCTGCCTGCCAGTGCAGGGGACACCGGTTCAAGCCCTGGTCCGGGAGGATCCCACATGCTGTGGAGCAACTAAGCCCATGCACCACATCTACTGAGCCTGAGTTCTAGAGCCTGTGAGCCACAACTACTGAGCCCATGTGCCACAACTACTGAGCCCATGTCCCACAACTACTGAGCCCGCATGCCTAGAGCCCTGCTCTGCAACAAGAGAAGCCACCTCAATGAGAAGCCCACGCACCACAATGAAGAGTAGCCCCCGCTAGCTGCAACGAGAGGAAGCCCACACACAGCAACGAAGACCCAACACAGCCAAAAATAAAAATTAAAAGATTAAAAAATAAATAAAAAGGAAAAAAAAAAGAGCACCACATGAGGAACTCTTGTGGTGAAGAAAACACTCTGTATCTGTGCTGTATCAATGTCAAAATCCTGGGTGTGATATTGTATTATAGTTCTGCCAGTGATTCCACTGGGGAAGACTAGGTAAAGGGACATGAAATCTCTCTGTATTATTTCTTACAGCTGTATGTGAATTTATTATTCTCTCAAAATAAAAAGTTCAATTAAAAAATAAACCCCCCATAATTGTAGTCAGATGTCTCTCAGGTTAGGTTTTAACAAAGGGATTTAATAAACACAATAGAGAGTTCTTTTCTCTTTTTTCTTTGTATTCTTTTTAGATGGAGCATAATGCAGAGATACAAAGAGTAAGTATATATCAGCTTGCTGGATTATCACAAAATGAACACACACATGTAGCCATCACCCAGATTAAGAAATGGAACACCTGTATTCCGAGAGACCTTGACAAGAGTCACACACTTGAGCTGGCTAATTTTTTCTTACATTGTCTCAGCAGTAGCCAACTTGGTGAACTGAATTAATGCCTGGTGCTTCAAGGCCAAAATTTGTGATGTGAATGACCAGCTGTCCAAGGAAGGAGGAGACAGAGGAATTTTGGGTTTCTATAGACGTATGGGTGTTCACAAGTGAGTCCTGTCCCTTCTCTGTCCCTTCAAATGGGGCCACCCCTACTAGCTGTCTTTGTATGGTTTACCAAGTACCAAGTTCTTTGAGTCCCCTAGAGGAAGGAAGAAGTGGGACAGGACACAGCAGTATCTAGTCTCTAAAATTAAAGGAAAAGGGCAATTTACCATGAGAAAAAGAAAAACTACAAACACATTTTATTTTATTTTATTAAAAGTATTGGTTTCTAGCTAGATTAGTAATTTCTACCAAAGTGGATGTACTAGGCATCATTTCTGTTTCCAGTTCAGTAATTCATTTAAATTTTATTATTATGGAATCATAATAAAACCCCCCTTGTCCTAACTGTGACTGGGGTCTGCTCTGTTTGACTCAGCTGAACTCCACCTCCTGGAAGGTCTTTTTTTGGTATGTAACACAACTACTCTTAGGAACAAATATCACCGATAGGAAATTCTCACTGTGCAACCCGTAGTGAGGGGATGAACTCAAAGACTTATGGAGTAGGACCCCAATTACCCAGCACTGCAAGTACCTCCCCAAGGAGCCCAGGATAATACAGTTGCCAGAAGAACTCAGAGGCTGGAGCTCAGCAAAACAAGTCGCTCTATCCTGTGGTTATAACAAGTTATCCTTGAATGAATGAAACAGAATGAGCCTGGCTCTCCCAGATACACAAAGCTGTACTGTGAAGCAAAGCACAAGGGTCGACCAGATGGCTGCCACGCAGAACCAGGATTGCAGGGGTGATGACCTCAGGGTCCATTTTACTGGCCAAAGTGAAGAAACACATCTCACTTGTATTTTCTTAACCTCAGTTGAATGGCCTGCATTTATCGGTTCAACAATGTATTTTATGCCACTGAAGAGCAGGCTTGGGCCAGAGGTAAAGGGGAGGGGGGAGGGAAAAGAGCGTTTTTCCCTTTTCTTAGTGGCACTCTGTTGGGACTGGTATTTTCCTTGTCTCTCTCGTTTGAGGGTTTCTGGCTCTTGGAAAAGAAGGTGGACCAGGATACACTCATATTTTGTTTCCTGCCATGTCCTGGAAGTGAACCAGGGGTCCTACAATAGTGAAAGGAAGTTAAAGCCAGTTCTGGGGGTGCTTTCAAAACAAAGAGGATTTTAAAATTTGACTCAATTGCATTCCATGCAACACCACTTCCTTGTGATGCCATTTCAGTGACACCCCCCTGGCTTCTAGACCAAGGATCCATCATTAGGAGCTATCCCTCCGCACCCTGATGGAATGGGTGCCTGTGGTTACATACCACACCAGCCTGGAGGACACAGCCAAGCATTCTCAAAACCTCGTCAGTTGCTTGTAGCCAAGTCAGATGGACCTTACTGGGTGGGAAGGACAGGGGTTGGGGAACCAGAGATCTTTTCTCAAATTCCTTCAAAGAAAGAGTCTGTAGGTAGTAGGTGAGGCCAAGGGACGGAGAAGCCCCACCTCCCTTTCCCAACCCAATGGATGTCTGCAACATCTTTTGCCTAAAACCTCAGTTTGTGTTGCATTTGGTTCCGGTATCTGAACATCTGTTAAGCTACCCTGATCCAGGTGTTTGGGGAAAGGGAAATAGAAGGATAAGAAATCTGAGTGGCCATTTAAAAAGAAACATTTAACGCAGCATGGAAGACAGCCAACACAGCATTTGTAGGAAGTGAAGGGCGCGTGCACCATTTCTAAGCCTCGTGGGTATGAGCGTGGGGTACGTGTTCTAGAAGTTAAAATTTGAGGAGAAAAAAGGCTAATATTCCAACACCATTCTTCCATCTTGGAACTGTCCCCCAAGTTTTTCTTCCTATTCTGTTTCTTTCAACCCAAGTCTTTATGTCACAGGGCAACGACTGCATTTATATTGTACACTTAATTCAAAATAGTAAATAAGTGTTATCTACCCTCTAAATTCAAAGAAGCCCCGTAGCGTCCTGGCTTTGGGGTCTAGTGTCTGCCACACTTCTGCACATTCTTACTCTAAGCCCATTTCCTAAGAATAAATCAATGTGTTAGTGGCTACATCGACTCAGAACTATTAACACTTGAATGACCCATCAACATCGGGCTTGAATGTTTTTCCTCTTTAATGAATCAGCTATTTGATTGAGTAAACTGAGACTAAAACCCAAACCTTAGTGGTTGTTTTGGACTTGAGCAAATACAGCAGAAGAGCCAAGATCACTAGCCATCAACAGGCTCCCGCTGGCCTCCCTGCTGCAGCTGGGTCTCCCGGCAGTTCTCACTCAGGAAGGAAAAGGATTCCTTTCGCTGGGGCAGAGTAAGACTATTAGGGGCTGGGCCCACCCCTGTGTCCACTTGCTGGTGAGGGTACAAAACAGGACTTGGGCTGGTGCTGGTGAATCTGAGCTTCATCCTAACACACCGAAATGAAAACGGCCAATCTAGAGGCATGGGAGAAGGACTCAGATGGGAAAAGGTGCCAGCCATCTGCTGCTCCAACAGAAACAGTGCTCTCAGGAAGGAACTGGCCGGTCACGACTCAATCCGGACATCAAGGCAACATCTGGGTGAAGGAGTAACAGCTGTGGGTATAATGTGATCAAATATTGTGGAGGTGGCGTGATTGCTTGGCCATGGTCATGATCAGTATTTATTTTCTCCCTTCCTGAACGAGTGTCTGGTTTTTAACACGGTTACTCTTACAGGCAGCCTCCCATGCCCTCTGGGAGGTGGAGAGGAGTGGCCCTCCGCGCTGCTGTGCTGCGTTACACAGCCCTCCCTCACTTCCCTGCAGGTCCTTTAAAACCCGCATTCTCACATGGTTCCATGATTTGGGCTCAGGGCAGGAAACAGAACCTGATTCAACATTTTGCTAAGTATTATTTTCACCACGCTGAATAGGGTCTTTTTTGATCTGCAACCACAGCTGGTCCGTGGTTCTCTTGATCCACATAGACTGAAGAGCTTCCTCCCCTGTGGATTTCCTAGTGTGAGTTGACCACACATCTACAAGTACTTGCTTCTCTGTATGTCACCAAGAGTCGCTGTTCTAATACCGGTGGGCACTGACAGAGCCGGGCAGCTGTGCCAGGGAATTCAGGGAGCAAACACTCCAGTGAGAAAAACGTCCCAGCCCTAAAACTCAGTTGACTTTGGGGCTTCCCTGGTGGTGCAGTGGTTAAGAATCCGCCTGCCAAGGCAGGGGACACGGGTTGGGGCCCTGGTCCGGGAAGATCCCACATGCCGTGGAGCAACTAAGCCCATGAGCCACAACTACTGAGCCCTCGTGCCACAACTACTGAAGCCTGCGCAACTAGAGCCCATGCTCCACAACAAGAGAAGCCACCGCAATGAGAAGCCTGTGCGCCGCAAAGAAGAGTAGCCCCCGCTCACTGCAACTAGAGGAAGCCTGCACGCAGCAATGAAGACCCAATGCAGCCAAAAATAAAAAATAAATAAAAAAATAAAATTTAAAAAAGAACCTTAGTTGACTTTAAGGGCTGGTATAAAATAAGGTAGAGGACTCAGGGCCAAATATTCATTTCCATTAAAATACATCATTTTAAAAAGCTGACGTTTCGCTTGGTTTTGTCTTATTTTAAGCAACGTGAAGTTGGTTTTAGTGGAGATACGCAATCGGTAACAGGTTATTTTGAAAGACTTTCCTCCTTAAAATGAGCCTCAGCTGATAGTTCCTCCTTAATGCTGATAATCATCTAAAGCAAAACAAATGTCTAGGTCAATGAAGACTGAAACAGGACAATTCCTGGACACTAAATTTTCCAAGAACAAAGCACACAGTTGTTCTATACACACCCCTGCAACAGTTCTTAATGGAAAGGGCACAGAGACCTTTTACTTGGGGGCCTTGTTATGATGGAGCCCCAGAGGCACCACCACGAGACTGCCTTTGAGCCAAGGTCTCACAATGAGGGCACAAAGGTGGAGCTACCCCATCCTACAGTTCAGGTCTGGGATGACTAGAACAGCAGGGAACCTGAGTCCAGAAGTACCTTTCCCTCTCACTACATCAGCTGCAAGTCAGCCTCAGATTCCCCGTCCCTAAAGTAGATTAGCAGCTATTCACACTAAAGGGTGCTTGTGGGGATTACACAGGATCATGGATGTGGACCAGCTCTGTCGATACTGAAGCTCCAGACAAAAGAAAGCACTTAGTTATCACAGCCAGGAAGGGCTTGGGACATGGGCTTGCATTTTAAAAGAAAACAAAACCCAGTCCAAACCCCCATCTCTCATGAGCATCAGTCGGACCAGTGGGTACTTTTGGAGTATGTGGATGGATCTTACCCACTGCGGGACATCAGGCAGGCCTTTCTGAAGCTTCTGAACTCAGGTCTTTTAAGTGCTCTGTGGTGCCCATGTGGACAAGTAGGGCTACAAACAGGTGTTGCTGCATGTTAGTCCATCTCCATTTAGGGTCAGAAGTTCTGGATTCTACGATCAGATGGAATCTTGGGCAGCTGTTTAACTTCTCTGTTTCTTAGTTTTATTCATTTACTGCATGGGGATTATATCAGCCTTACTTACCTTGAAGATCTTTATGAGAATGCAATGAGATTTTTTTTAAAGAATATATAGATATGCATTATTAATTATCATTAGACTGGAGCTTCAGCATAACTCCTGGGTACTCTGAAAAGTTTTATTATTTAGAATCAGCCCAGGCTGATTGCTATTCCCTGATGCTGACTTCTTTTTAAAATAAACTTTTTATTTTAGAATATATATATATATATATATATATATATATATATATATATATATACACACACACACATACATGTATATATATTTTTTGGCCAAGCCCCACATGGCTTGCAGGATCTTAGTTCCCCAACCAGGGGTCGAACCTCAGCCCATGGCAGTGAAAGCATCAAGTCCAAACTGCTGGACCGCCAGGGAATTCCCTTAGAATATATTTAGATTTACAGAAAAGTTCCAACAGAGAGTTCCCATACGCCCTTCACCCAGTTTCCCCTAATGTTGACATCTTACATAACTATGGCCCATTGTCAGAACTAAGAAGCCAATATTAGTACATTAAGGTGCATGTATCTTTTTGAATTATGGTTTTCTCAGGGTATATGCCCAGGAGTGGGATTGCTGGGTCATATGGTAGCTCTATTTTTAGTTTTTTAAGGGACCTCCATACTGTTCTCCATAGTGGCTGTATCAATTTACATTCCCACCAACAGTGCAGGAGGATTCCCTTTTCTCCACACTCTCTCCAGCATTTATTGTTTGTAGATTTGTTGATGATGGCCATTCTGACCAGTGTGAGGTGATACCTTATGGTAGTTTTGATTTGCATTTCTCTAATAATTAGTAATGTTGAGCATCTTTTCATGTGCCTCTTGGCCATCTGTATGTCTTCTTTGGAGAAATGTCTATTTAGGTCTTCCATCCATTTTTTGATTGGGTTGCTTGTTTTTCTGATATTGAGTTGCATGAGCTGTTTGTATATTTTGGAGGTTAATCCACTGTCTGTTTCTTCATTTGCAAATATTTTCTCCCATTCTGAGGGTTGTCTTTTGGTCTTGTTTATGGTTTCCTTTGCTGTGCAAAAGCTTTTAAGTTTCATTAGGTCCCATTTGTTTAGTTTTATTTTCATTGCTCTAGGAGGTGGGTCATTTGCAGCACTATTTACAATAGCCAGGTCATGGAAGCAACCTAAACGTCCATCGACAGATGAATGGATAAAAAAGATGTGGCACATATATACAATGGAATATTACTCTGCCATAAAAAGGAATGGAATTGGGTCATTTGGAGAGATGCGGATGGACCCAGAGACTGTCATACAGAGTGAAGTAAGTCAGAAAGAGAAAAACAAATATCATATATTAACGCATATATGTGGAATCTAGAAAAATGGTACAGATGAACCTGCTTGTGAGGCAGAAATAGAGACACAGATATAGAGCACAAACGTATGTACACCAAGGGGGGAAAGCAGGGGAGGGATGAATTGGGAGATTGGGATTGACATATATACACTAATATGTATAAAATAGATAACTAATGAGAACCTGCTATATAGCATAGGGAACTCTACTTAATGCTCTGTGGGGACCTAAATGGGAAGGAAATCCAAAACAGAGGGGATGTATGTATACATATAGTTGATTGACTTTCAGAAACTAACACAATATTGTAAAGCAACTATACCCCAATAAAAAAAATAAAGAAGATAAAAACAATAAAATATACTAAGATTTAAAAAATATTAGTACATTAATGTTAACAAATATAGACTTTATTCAGGTATCACCAGTTTTTCTACCAATGTCCTTTTTCTGTTCCAGGACTCCATCCAGGTACCACACTGCATTCAGTCCTCATGTCTCCCTGATTGCCTCTGGTTGATGATGGTTTCTCTGTCCTTCCTTGTCTTTCATTGATTGACAGTTTGAGGAGTACCAATCAGGTACTGTACGGACCACCCTTCAATTTGGTTTTGTCTGCCATGTTTTTTTCATGATTGGACTATGGGTTTTGGGGAAGAGTGAAGTACTCTTCTCATCACATCATATCAGAGGTCCACGTCATCAACATGACTTATTACTGGGGATATTAACCTTAATCACGTGGTTAAGATGGGATCTACCAGATTTCTCCACTGTAAAGTAACTCTTTTCCCTTCCCATACTCTATTCTTAAAAATAGAAGGAAGTCACTAAGTCCAACTCACATTCAAGGGAAGGAAAATTGTTTCACTTCCTGAAGGGGGGAGTATCTACATGTATCATTTGGAATTCTTCTTCTTCTTTTTTTTTTTTTTTTTTTTGCGGTACGCGGGCTTCTCTCTGTTGTGGCCTCTCCCGCTGCGGAGCACAGGCTCCGGACACGCAGGCCCAGCGGCCATGGCTCATGGGCCCAGCCGCTCCGCGGCATGTGGGATCCTCCCAGACCGGGGCACGAACCCGTGTCCCCTGCAACGGCAGGCGGACTCTCAACCACTGCACCACCAGGGAAGCCCTGGAATTCTTCTTTAAGGAACACTTGTCTCTTTGTTTGTGTTCAATTTTATTTATTTATTTTTTGGCCACCCCGCATGTGGGATCTTATTTCCCCAACCAGGGATCAAACCTGCGCCCCCACCCCACCCCCGCCCGCAGTGGAAGCACGGAGTCCTAACCACTGGACCACCCGGGTATTCCCATGTGTTTATTTTATACTTTGGGTTAAAGTCCAATATGATGTTATCCATTTTGTTGCTCTAAGTGTTCCAGCTTTGGCCCCTGGGAGCTCTTCCAGTTAGCTCCTTCCCACATCCCTTGGACATACCCCCATAACTGTGGGTCTTTCTATCTTTATTTCTGTTTTGAGCACTTTCTGACTTTCTGGCTCTAGAAGACGTTCCAGGTTCATCTTATATATTCATTGCCCCAGCCAGAATCAGCCATTTCTCCAAGGACCCTGGTTGCTATTTTGGAAAATGATATTAGAAACCAACAACTGGGCACTGAGTGTGCTTTTTGTTACTGGCTGATGCTGATTTCTAACCAAATAAAATAACTGAAAATATTTAGAGCCAGAGAGATATGGGTTTTTGCTACCTGTATTACTTTGGGCAAGTTACTATGTCACATTGGATCTGTTTCCTCATCCACGTGTAAGAATAATCAACATCACTCAAAGGGTTGTTGTGAGGTCAAGGGAGATAATATTGAAGGAACTTTCTATTTCTGATATTAGAGAGCTAGGTTTTCTTTTTCTACACCTTTAAAGCATCAATGATCTGACAATACAGTAATGCAAAAAATTAAGGGAAAATGGGAACCAAGAGAAATAAACAAGTAAGAAAATTTCATTTGCCATGAAGGCATTTGCCGTTTCCAGCAAATCTGAATTTTCACTTTGACAGCCTCATGGTGATTGCGGTGGAGCAGGGAGTGATGACAGTGAAAACCAGGCCCAGCACTAAGCAAGAAATTTAATAGACAGTGAGCTGGATGCCAAAGAGCTATAACCCCGGGGGAGGGTAAAGAAATTGCTGCCCTTATCTGAACCCTCTGAGTCTTCCAGAAAACCTCAATTTGGTTTAGGGTGGGTCTCAAGCTAAGAGTCCCTTCAGACGCCTTGCAAGGGGAAGAAGATACCTTCAATTTGCCCTTCACATTAATCTTACAAATCATTTTCCAAGGACAGTGACTAGTACACATCTAGGACATCTTGAGCACTCAGCCCCAGCGGACGCCATGTGGGGCAGAAGAACCATCTAGTGGAGCCCTGTCCAGACTGCAGAGTCATGAGAAACGAGAAATGGTTGTTGTTTTAAGCCACTAAGTTTTGGGGTTTTTTGTTACATAGCAATAGATAACTGAAGTATTTTTATACATGCTTTTTTGTCATAATTGCTGCCTCCTAAGAAGGAAAAAGATTCTTCAAGGTTCTTCCGAGCCCATTATAGTTTTGCTCCGGCAGGCTTCTCCAGGTTTGTCTATCAGTTAAGACTTCAACCAAACTGGTCTTTTCACTGTTTCTTAGCACGTCTGTCCCAAGTACTCCCATTTCTATGATTTTGCTCACTTCACCAACCCCATCTGAAGGCTCACCTGCATTTCCCCCTCCTCAGTTGAACCACCGCCTCCACTTGGAATCTTCCCCTCTTCCAGGTCTAGCAAAGAACGCCATTAATTCCAAAGTGACCTCTGTCCTCTGCACTTATGCTTGTGGCCAAGTTCATTGGAAAGGTCCACTCCCTCGTGTTGTTGTGTTATTTGAAGGCAGTTTCGTGTCCCCAGCTATAATGAGCTCCCTTGAATGCAGAGACTGAGGATATACCTGTCTGTGTTTCAGCATCTAACAGCGGGCCTGGAAGAGGGAGGGAACCCAGAAAATGTGTTGTATAGATGATTATGCTGTTTAACAGTCTTCTTCTAAAGCAGCATTATGGTGATGATTCACTGGCTCTATCTTCATTTTCAGGTGCTCTGTGGCTGTCACACTGAATTCCCATTGCAACCACTGACAAAAGTACCACCAGGCCTTTTTTCTAAATATAAAGAATGAGTTAATAGGCTTTCATAAGAAGTAAGAAAATGAAAATCACTTCATACCTCTTTTTTTTTTTTTTTGCCAGCACTTTTGATTTCTTCCTCTCCTTTACATGTGAGAAGTTCATACACGGTGAATCACCTCCCTGTCACTTAAACTCTGAAGTGTAATATGATCACAGTAGGCAATGAAACCATGTATGTGAAGTCTCAGAGGCACAAAAATTTGTGAGTGGAAACCGATAAAAGATCGGCAGGACTGTTTTCTAAGAAAGCAAAGAGCCGACAGCTGAGGCACGAAGGGTTTCTTCTGCACCCCAGGGATTCTTACCTGACGCCTAATCTTCATGCTGGCCAAGGGAGTCAAATATTTATGTTCTAGATACCAGGCTTGCTCCTGGAACATCAGTTTGGTTCCATATAGCAGACAAAACTAAGGGGTGGGGGAAGAGGAGAGAAATGGAAAAATATGTTAGAAAACACGGAATCTAAGGAGGTGAATGAGAAATAGCATAATATTACATTTCATAAGATCATAAAAGTTAATACATACTTACTGTAAATGGTCATATTTTGTTTTTTTTAATTTTTATTTTATATTGGAGTATAGTTGATTAACAATGATGTGTTAGTTACAGGTGTACAGCAGTGATTCAGTTATACCCATACAAGTTTCTGTTCTTTTTCAAATTCTTTTCCCATTTAGGTTATTACAAAATATTGAGCCAAGATTTCTGTGCTATACAGTAGGTCATTGTTGGTTATCTATTTTAAATATAGTAGGGTGTACATGTCAATCTCAAACTCCCAATCTATCCCTCCCCCTGCTTTCCCCCTGGTAACCGTAAGTTTGTTCTCTAAGTCTGAAAATGGTCACATTTTGGACATGCAGTATATGTTTTATATTTTGAAACCACTCTATGGAGAAATTTAAAGCATATATAAAATTAGAAAAAATAGTATAACCAACTTCCATGTCTCCATCCCCCCAGTTCAACAAATATTAACTCACAGCCAGTCTTGCTTCATCTACAATCTCATCTAATTCTTCCCCATCCCCAGGTTACTTAGAATCAAAGTCCACTCATAATATATTTAAAAAAATAAATGTAATATTTCTGTTTGCTTTCTTTCTTGATTGATGAAAGAATATTCTTTTTTTTTTTTTTTTTTTTTTTTTTGCGGTACACGGGCCTCTCACTGTTGTGGCCTCTCCCATTGCGGAGCACAGGCTCCGGACGCGCAGGCTCAGTGGCCATGGCTCACGGGCCCAGCCGCTCCGCGGCACGTGGGATCTTCCCGGACTGGGGCACGAACCCGCGTCCCCCGCATCAGCAGGCGGACTCCCAACCACTGCGCCACCAGGGAAGCCCATGAAAGAATATTCTAAATGCCCATTCTGAATAATATCATCTTGATATTTTCCATTGAGCATGGTTTGATTAGACTTTCATAAAAATAGCATTCCTCATTTGCATTTTGTTTCAATACGTTTTTCCTATCACGTTTCTGAAACCGACACGCAGACCTCCGTCATGACATCAGTGGCATCCAGCAATAATAGATGAGTTTTCCTGTATTAACAAGTAACTTTTTTTTTGTATAATGCAAAAAAAAAAATACACTCAAATTGCCTATAGCAACTATAAAAGGTAATGATGCAATGCATTTAATTACTGTTTAGTAGTGCTTTTTATTTGAGCATTTCAAAATATTAGTAAAAGTGTCATATTTCTATGAAGGACTTAAATAAAAATGAGGTAAATGTAGAATTGTTAAATGAGAATTTCAGAAGTCTTTACAATGAACAAGTAACTTTTAAGTTAACTATTCTTTAGCATTTCATATTTAATAATTCCAAAATTATACAAACATAGAGATAATAGTATAAGGTACCTCCAAGTCTATATCATCCAGCTTTAATAGCTGTCAACTCATAGCCAATCTTGTTTTATCTCTACTCCCACCTGTTCCCCCCTTTCCATATTATTGTGAGGCAAAGTTCAACTGTGATCATCTCTAGGTTTGGAGGGAAGAGAGCTATGTCGATCCTGGAAGAGAAAGCTATGTTGACAAGGTCCCCTTAGAGGAGCTGTGACCTTCAGCCAAGGAAAACAGAAACCCCAAGGTGATCCCACAAGAAGGCAGGCAGGGGGCAGGGATATCCCAACCTCATTCTCCTCCCCATCTCCAGTCTCTAGCTGGGGCTTCCTGTTCTCAGAACCTAACTGGATCCAGAGGGCAAGGATTCCTCTGATGCAAGTTACATAGATCAATTTCCTGGGCCCAGAGCAGGGTGGAGAAGGGTGGAGAGTAGAGCTGGAAAAGCAAAGGGAGGATGTCTGGAAAAATCCCATCTCTAACACCCCCAACAGGTGGTCATCCAGCCTTAGTCCAGTCCTATCTCAAGTTCAAGTTCACCTGGTCCCACACAGCCCCGACTGCTGACACCATTCCCACGTTTCATCCCAGAGGGCCAGTGTCACACTGTGCTGCCTATGTCTGCTCTGCCCTTCTGTCGACTCCTGACTTGTCCTCCTGTTGACAGTCTGTGGCTCTTGTGTATCTGATGCTCAGGGCCACTTTTCTGCCTTTGAACTTTTTCTTTTCTCCTTGAACACAGTTCGGACTCTCCTTTGACTACCCTCTTTTCTTGTCCTGGGAAACAGGCGTCCAGGTTCTTGGTGGTGACCAGGACACCACCTGGAGGTCCAGATACCATCAGCCCAGCCTCAGGTCCTCAAATGGAACCTGAATGTGTTTCCTTTTACGTTTCAGAGATGGGAGCTCAGTGCATTAAGAGGCATCCAGTTCTCCAACCCACTGTTTGAAGAACCATTGCATACTGAACCACTTGCCTATGTGGAACATGAATTTATGGATTGTTAACTGTCGGAAAGGGACCTTGTCCTGCTCGTCTCTGTACGCCTAGGGTCTGGGGAAAAAGCTGATACACTGTAAGAGATTGGCTGACATCCAATTTCCTGTATACCTCATAGCTATTAATCCTGTAACTTTTGCTGCCTAAGGAGCAAAGCAGGAGTATATGAAAGTATCCAGATAACAACCCTTAACAATTTAAAGATAAGTTTCACATCTCTGCTTAGGCGTTCTTTCTTCAGAGGATCAGCCTTCACAGACTGCCATTTTCTCACAATGCAGCTTCCAGCTCTTGCGCCACTTTGGACCTGGTGGCCTCTTCTAAATGCTTAATTCTCTCCTTCAAGGTGTCTCACGGGACTGAACACAGTGTCCAGATGTTTTCTCATCGCTGTAGTGTCAGTAGCACCATTGCTGTCCTGGTTTGGGACTCTATACTTTTACAAGCAAAGGAAGATGGAATTTGCTTTTATGACAGTCACAGGTTTTTTGAAGAAATGAGTGAAAGAATACCATGCACTTTGGTTTACATCAAATGTTTGCTCAGTTAACACTCCTGCTATGCCTTTTCTCCTATGAACCGTTTTCAACCAACCCATACATACACATACACATCCCTAAAGGGATGACTTTAAATTTATTCTCTTAAAGTATCATCTTGTTGATATGACTTACCTCAAGTCCCCAAAATCTCTATGAATATTAATTCAATCCTCAAGTCCCCCAAATCTCTATGAATATTAATTCAATCACCTCATGTGTTTATGTCATTTACAGATGTGTCAGTCCCACCTTTGTCTTTATATCATGGAACTCAACTGATAGGTCTGTATCTTTTCAATCAAGTATTTGAGAATCTATTTAACAGACTCTCATCTAACTCATATTTCTCTAGCTTGTACATAAGCATAGCCTAAGAGTCTGGAAAGTGCTGTGCAAAATCAAGATACATCGGGCTTCCCTGGTGGCGCAGTGGTTGAGGGTCCGCCTGCCGATGCAGGGGACGCGGCTTCGTGCCCCAGTCCGGGAGGATCCCACATGCCGCAGAGCGGCTGGGCCTGTGAGCCATGGCCGCTGAGCCTGCGCGTCCAGAGCCTGTGCTCTGCAATGGGAGAGGCCACAGCAGGGAAAGGACTGCGTACCACAAAAAAAAAAAAAAAAAAAAAAAAACAAGATACCTCAACTTCCCCAGATTTTGTCTTCTAGCAACCTGATTAAGACAGGAAATAAGATTAGGTTAGCAAGGCTTAGCCACAGTGAGCACAGACCACTCTCCTAGTGACCATCTTTTTCTAATCACTCATAAACTATCTTGAATAGCCTTTTCTAGCATTTTAACTTGGATTTATAAATTCTATAGTTTCCCCAATCTATTTTTCTTTCTTTGTTTTTTTTAACGTGGACATTTGCTCATTTACAGTTTCCTGACATCTCTTTTGTCCTCCTTGGTTTCAAATGTCTCACAACTGTGTCCTTCCCAATTCAGAGAGAAGATGGGGACATTCTAGGAGACAAGTATGTCTGCTTTCTGTTTGCATTTATTAACATCAAAGCTTTCTTCCCCAGACCAGGTGTCTGTCTCTTCAAACTCTGAGCGTAGCTAAAAATAGCCTTTTAAATCTTCATCAGATTATTTGTCAAGCCTCACATTATGGTGGGATTTGACCATCCTGACATTTACTAAATGCTACCCTTTTGTATTTATCCCTGGACAAGCATCTCCCCCCATCACCATGCTTCTCATTCATATAGCTTCCTTAGACTTATGGCCATCAGAGAGTCCTCTCTACACTTACCTTGGTTTCTTTAAATGTGTCCCAAATTACACCTTTTTTTGGTATCTATTGTATTGTCAGAGTAATATTTTACTGTTTTTCTTACTCTCAAGCCCATGTGCCCCTATGAAATCTCTGCCCATAGAATCATAATAACCAATATTTTTTAATCACCTACTATGTGCCAGGCACTGCAAGGTATTTTACATTCACCTCGTTTAGTCTTCACAATAATCCTGAATGTAGCCATAACTCCTGGACAGAGTAAATGGAGAAGCTATTTGAGGAACTGAAAAATAAATATTGATAGTAGGCAGATTTGGGAAGAAGACTAAAATTCAAAGTACCACCAAACAGGTGATGAGTTTAGTTTTTTTCCCTAGTCTTCAAGCTGCTTGTCCCTGGAGACAGGCGTGCATCAGACCAAGATAAATAAACCCCAGATTCTGGAAGGAGGATAGAAAAGGGAGCCCTGGGGAACCAGAGAGTACCGAGGAGGTCATGGAGTCGGAGGGCTTGGGAAAGTAAGCCCATAAAGTTGTTTATGAACTTCTGGGCTCAACCCCAGGTGTACATACACGGATCTAACACACATCAGTACAGAAAACACTTTGAGAACTGAACTAGCAAACAGATGAAAATGCAGGTGCCAGACTGGCCACTGTGTGGTGCATACGTGGGACAGAACAGAATAGTACAGCAAAGCCTTTGAAGACTAAACTGACATTGAAACCACAGTGAACAGAAGGTGAATTGCAACTTGCAGCCCAAACAACCAGATACATTCATTGCTAAAACAAAAATATTAATGTTCTCGATGGGATTTAAACAAGATCCAGGATCTCATAACATAATATTCAAAATGTCTAGGAAATGGGGAAGTCCCTGGTGGTCCAGGGGTTAGGACTCGGCACTTTCACTGCCAAGGGTCCAGGTTCCATCCCTGGTTGGGGAACTAAGATTCTGCAAGCTGTGAGGTGCAAATACCAAAATGTCCAGGAAATATTTTTTTAAAGTTCAGCATGTGAAGGACAAGAGAAATGTAACTTGCCTAGGAAAAGATAATCAACAGACACCAACAGAAAAATGACACAGATGTTGGAATTATCTAGCAAAAGCCTTAAAACAGCTATTATAAAAATTTTTCAACAAGTGATCACAAACCCTCTTGAAACAAATGGTAAAGTAATGTTTCAGCACAGAAATAGAAGATATAAAGGAGAATCAAATGGAAATTTTAGAAGTAAAAATTACAATGATCAAAATAAAAATGGGCTTAACATCAGAATAGGGGAAACAGAGGAGAGTCAGTGAGCTGGAAGATAGAATAACAAATTATTTGAACAATAGAGAGAAAATAGACCGAAAAAAAGAACAGAGCCTCAGGGACCTGTGGGACTATGACAAAAGAACTAACCTCATGTCACTAGAGTCCCGGAAGGAGAAAAGGAAGAATGCAGGGCTGAAAAAGTACTTGACAACTTAATGGCTGAACAAGTCCTCAAATTTGGGGAAAACCCCCAGAAATATGCAGGTTTCAGAAGCTTGGTGAACCCCAAACACAATAAACACCAAGAAATCCATGCGTAGGCACATCATAATCAAACACCTTGAAACTAAAACAAAGAAAAAACCTTGAAAGCAGCCAGAGAAAAAATGGTGCATTACCTCTAGGAGAACAATGATGTGAATGACTGAATTTCTTATCAGAAACCATGGAGGCTAGAAAGAAGTGGAATAACATTTTTTAAGCACTTAAGAAGTATCAACCCAGGATTCTACATTGAGTAAAAATATCCTTCAAGAGTGAAGATGAAATAAAGATATTGTAAAGATGAAGAAAAACTGGGAGGAATTGTTACCAGCAGACTGCTCTAAAAGAATTGTTGAGTGTTTCAGTCAGAAGAAAAATTATACTAAAAGGAAACTTAGAACATCAGGAATGGAGGAAGAGCAACAGAAATGGTAACTATCTGGGTAAATATGATAGACTTGTCTTCTCTTGAATTCTTTTAAAATGTGTGTAATGACTGAAAACAAAACATAATATTGTCTGATGTGGTTTCCTATGTACGGAGATTACTTATAAAATGCCTATGATATACAGAGGAGAGAGGGCAAAAGGAACTCTATGATGGTAAGGTTTCTTCTTTCCACTTGAAGAGGTAAAATATTTATTTTAAGCAGACTGTAAAAGTGCAGTCATATATTGTAATCCCTAAAGCATCAACAAAAAAGAAAAAAACGATACAAAGAAATATCGATAATTCAAAATGAAATCCTGGAAAATGCTCAAACAACCCCAAAGAACGTATGTGCTATAGAATGAATGATGGCCACCAAATGACATCAGGTCCTAATTCCTGGAATCTGCAAACATCCTAAGGAAAAAGAATCTCTGTGTGTGTGATCAAGTTAAGATTCACAAAATGAAGAGACAATTCTGGATTAACTGGGTGGGCCCTAAATACAATCACATGTATCTTTATAAAAGGCAAACAGAGAGACGGTCCATAGACAGAAGAGAAGGAAGCAATGTGACCACAGAGACAGATATTAGAGTGAGGTGGCCACAGGTCAAGGAATGCCAGCAGCCACCAGAGGCCGGAAGAAGCAAGGAATGAATTCTCCTCTACAGCCTCTAAGGATAGTGCAATCCTGCTGACAGCTTGATTTTGGCCCAGTGATACGATTTCAGACTTCCAGCCTCCAGAACTATGAGAGAATAAACTTCTGTTGTTACAATCCACCAAGTTTGTTGTAATTTGTTATAGCAGCCGTAGGAAACTAATTCAACATATAAGAGAAAGTAAAAAATAAGACTGTCCTTATTCACAGACAATATGATTGTTTACATAAAAAAAAAACCCCCACAAGAAATCTGCCAAAAAACTCAAAACCTCTAGAGTTAATAGTGAGCTTAGCAAAATCATAGGATACAAGGTCGACATACAACATGTCAATTGTATTTCTAGATATTAACAATGTACCATTAGAAACCAATATTTAAAACAATCTACCCTTTACAGTACAGAAACCAATATTTAAAACAATCTACCCTTTACAATATTTAGGTATACATTTACAAAAACATGTATATTATCTTTATGCTAAAAACTGAAAATGCTGATGAAAGAAATCAAGGAAGAACTAATAAAGTGGATTGGCAAGGTCAACATAGTACATTTGTCAATTCTCCCCGAAGTGATCCATAGATTTTACATAATTCCAATAAATATCTCAGCGGATTTTTTGCTGCTGATAGAGACAAGCTAATTCTAAAATTTATATGAAAAATCAAAGAAACTAGAATGGCTAAAACAACTTGCAAAAGAAGAAAAAAGCTGGAGGAATTACTCTATTTGCTTTTAAGACTTGCTATAAAGTTACAGTGTTCAAGATAGCATGGTTTTGTCAAGGGACAGACACATAGATCAATGGAACAAAATAGAGAACCCAGAAACAGACCCATGCAAATATGCGTGAATGAGTTTGATAAAGGTGCAGAAGGAATTCGATGGAAGAAGGACAGTCTTTTCAACAAATGATGCAGAAACAATTGGATAGCAACAGTCAAAAGATAAATAACATTGACCTAAACCTCACACCTTATACACAGATTGGTTCAAAATGAATCATAGATCTAAATGTAAAACATAGAACTCTAAAACTTCTGGAAAAAGATATGGGAGAAAATCTTCATGGCCTGGGGTTAAGCATATATTATTAGATATGACACCAAAAGCACAATCTATAATATAGGAAAGTTGATAAGTTGGACTTCATCAAAATTTAAAAAATTTTGCTTTGCAAAGGACTTTAAGAGAATGAAAAGACATGCCACAAACTGGGAAAAACATTTGCAAATCACACATCCAACAAAGAACTTGTACCCAGAATTTATAAAGAACTCTCAAAACTCAACAGTAGGAAAAATTATCTGATTTTAAAATGGGCAAAAGATTTGAACAGACTTCACTCAAGAGTACATACAGATGGCAAAAAGGCACATCAAAGGATTTCAACATCATTAGGAAACGCAAATTAAAACCAGATGTTATATTCCTATATCCCTATTGGAATGGCCAAAAAAAAAAATACAGACAATACCAAGTGTTGCTGAGGATGCTGAGCAACTGGATCTCTCATACATTGGGAATGTAGTAGCTTTGCAAAGCTAAATGTACGTTTACTATATGACCCAGTAAATCCACTCCTAAGCATTTACCCTAGAGCAGTGGCTCTCAGCTAAGGATGACCTTTGTCCCCCAAGAGACATTTGGCAATTACTGAAGACTTTTTGGTGTCATAACTGGAGAAGTTCTACTGACATCTAGTAACTAGAGGCCGGGGATATCGCTAAACACCCTACGAAGTACAGGACAGCACTCCCACAACAAAGAAGTACTGACCCAAAATGTCAATATTGTCAAGATTGAGAAATTCACTCTAGAGTAAGAAAAATTGTTTACATAATAACTTGTATATGTATATATATAGCATCTCTACTCATAATCTTCAAAAACTGAGAACAACTCAAATGCCTTTCACTGGGTGAGTGATTAAATCGGGGTACATCCATACAATGGAATACTACTCAGCAATGAAAATGTGTAACTGTGGGTGCATGCAATGACTCAGCTGAACCTCAAATACTGAGTGAAGGAAGTCAATATCAAAAGGTTACGTATTGTATGATTCCAATGACATTATATCCTCAGAATGACACAACTACAGTGATAGACAACACATCATTGGTTGCCAGGGTTTATCAGAAGGGGAAGAGGATAATTATAAAGCCATACCATAAAGAATAATTATAAAGCCATACCATAAAGGATTATTTAAGGATGGTTAAACTGTTCTGTATCCGGTCTGTGGTGGTACTTACACAATTCTACACGTGTTGAAATTCATAGAACTACATAGCCCTAAACAAGGTCATTTTGCTGTATAATAAGTTAAATATATCATCTTTTATGTCCAGATCTCTTTCTCTTTGTTATGGCAAACTCCAAGCTGAAATGGCTATATTCTCTAATGGTTCCCTGTACTGAAATTTTGTCCAAGGACCCCTGCCTGATCTCTTCCCTTTGAAAGTCACCCCTTCCCTTCCTGGGTTCTCACAGCAGTGTGTTTTTCCTTATTACACATTCTGCCTGTTGGTGTAATTATTTGCCCATGTGACTTTCTCCCTGACCACAATGTGATCAGGAAGGCAGGAACTGTGGCTCATACATCTTGGAATTTCTGCAGCGCCTAGCCCAGTATCAGGGCTTGGTGTGTGCATTTGTAGAACTGAGACCCTTGGTTCCCTCAGGAGCATAAGCTCACTGGGACCAACAACAGAAAAGAGGTTGCCTGCAATTTATGCCAAGTAGGCAGCCTGTATCCATGGCCTGAACCGCATAATAAGCAAGGAGATGCAGCAAAAGGACTGAGTTGGACCTCTAGTGTCAGAGAAGATGAAAAAGCTTATTAATTCATGGTAATACCGGCATGATTTCAGAACAGTTTCCCCAGCAACAACCTAGTTCTCTCACTGTGATGAAGTGCTCTGCCTTCTGCCTCAGACTTTAGCCACTTGGGATCTGCATTACTGCCTTGTAAAATTGATGGGCAGTGGTACTGTCTCTTAGTTAAGGAATTTCTGCCAGCCTTAGCAAAAAATATTAGTTTTGCAATTTCTAAGCGCATTCCTTGCAATAGAAAAGTGATTAGAAATTGGACCAGACTGGAACAATGCCCATCTTGAATCCGTATAGTTCACCTGCCGAGTCTCCTCCATGCCATCAGCTCCAGTTGTGGGCTCATCAGCTTCCACAGGTGAGGAAGCCTTATTTATATTACACTGGAAAAAGGTTGAGGAGGGGGTAATCAGTTCAGAAAGTACAGCTTTGATCACCCAAGGAAGCTGTTCAGATCAAAGTCTCTTTTTCTTCTAAACTGACTTAAGATGTTAATTTTGTTTAAATCCAACCTGCTCGATATTTCTTGTGTCTTAAAAGCCTCTCTTCTTGAGAAAGGTGACAAGCAGTGGCAGCTGGATTCTGGTAGAGTCCAGAGGGCTCTAGCAGAGGACGGTTAAGGATAAAGGTGATCTTTTCTTTCGGAGTCTCTGGACGCTGAAGAGCCTGGGATGGCTCTCTGTCCATCACCACTTTCAGCAGAGGAACCACTTTAGTAAAGTGATGGTGGGCCATGTGCTGGTATCACAGTGGATCAAAGGCAGAGCATCTGCTAGGGTTAGGGGTGAGAGAGCCACCCAGACCCAAAGCACATTCTATTTTATGCCTCGTTGGAGAAGCCTAGCCATACCTCTATCTTTGCCTTTGCAGATGCCAGAAGGGAAATCTCTAGAGAAGGTAACCCCGAGATATCATTTTGCCAGCATGCTGCGTGTGCTTGGGCAGAGGGGAGGCTGGAGCTCTGCTGCTTCTCAACCCTAAGGGTAGACGGATATTTGGGGGTCACACAGCTGGCTGCAGAATCCAAGCTTTCCTGTGATTGCCACACTCAGGCAAACCAACTCTCTACTACTTTGCAGTGTTGCAGTGCACTGTCCGTTACATGGCCAGTGGGAATGGGAAAATTCAGGAAGTACAGCTTTGCAGGCAGAGAGGAAGCTATTCCCTCCGAGACTTCTTACACAATCCACTACATAGACTGGCTCAGAACCATACTCCTACAGCCCTCCCTTGGTATCTGTAGGGGGGTTGGTTCCAGGACCCCCAGAGGATACCCAAATCCACAGATGCTCAAGTCTCCTATATAAAATTGAGTAGTACTTGCATAAAACCTATGCACATCCTCCCATATACTTTAAATCATGTCTAGATTACTTATAATACCTAATATAATGTAAATGCTATGTGGCAATAAATAGTTGTAAATATAAGGTAAATGCTATGTAAATCATTGCCAGTGTGCAGCAAATTCAAGTTTTGCTTTTTGCAACTTTCTGGATTTTCCTTCTGAATATTCTTGATCAGTGATTGATTGAATCTGTGGATGTGGAATCTGTATGGAGGGCCAACTGTACTTTATGCAGACAGTTTGGGCAACTTGTGGAAAAGCATTCAGCCAGGTTCTTCTCTCTGATTTGTTTTAACCCAGAATTGATCCCACTTCTTCCCACTCCCAGTTCCTCGTCTGTCATTGGCTGTGCAACCATCACCACCATTCACATCCAGAACTTCTTTCATCTTGCAAAACTGAAATTCTGAATCCATTAAATAATAACTTCTCATTCTCCCTTTTCCTTGGTCCCTGGAAAGGGACCATTCTACTTGTCTCTCTGAATAGGACTACTCTAGGTATCTCATATAAATGGATCCATACAGTATATGTTCTTTGTAACTAGTTTATTTTACTTAGCATGATGTATTCAAGGTTCCTCCATGTAGTAGCCTGGGTCAGAATTTCCTTCCCTTTTTAAGGCTGAATAATATTCTATTGCATGTATATACCATATTTTTTGTTTATTCATTCACCCATCAATGGACACTTGGGTTGCTTCCACATTTTGGCCGTTGTGATTAGTGCTGCTGTGAACATGGGTGTACTATTACCCATTCAAGCCACTGTTTTCAATTCTTTGGATATATGCTCAGAAGTGAAGTTGCTGGACCATATGGTAATTCTATGGTTAATATTCTGAGGCATCGCCATACTATTTACCACAGCGGCTGCTCCATTTTGCATTCTCACCAGCAGTGCACAAGGGTTCCAATTTCCCCACGTCCTTGCCAACACCTGTTATTTTGGTTTTTGTCGTTGTTGTTTTGATAGCAGCTATCCTAATGGGTGTGAAGTACTATCTCATTGTGGTATTGACTTGTATTTCCCTAATGATTAGTGATGTTGAGCATCTTTTCATATGCTTATTGCCCATCTGTAGATCTTTGGAGAAATGTTTATTCGAGCACTTTGCCCATTTTTAACCTGGTTGTTTGGATTTTTCTTGTTAAATTTTGAGTTCTCTATATAGAGATTCCGGATATTAGTCTTTTATCTGTATGTGATTTGTAAATACTTTGTTGCTTTTTTACTGTGTTGATAGTGTCATTTGATGCACAAAAGTTTTAAACTTTAATGAATTTCAACATGTATAGTTTTTTTTTTGTTGTTTATGCCTTTGATGTCATATCCAAGAAATATTGCAAATCCAATGTGATGAGGCTTTTCTCGTTTTCTTCTGAGAGTTTTATAGTTTTAGCTCTGACATTTAAGTCTTTGGTCTATTTTGAGTTAATTTCTGTATATCATGTTAGATAACGGTCCAATTTCATTCTTTTGCATGTGGATATCTAGTTTCCCCTGTACCATTTGTTGAAAAGACTATCGTTTCCCCATTGAATGATCTTGGTACTATCGTCAAAAATCATTTGACCAAATATGCAAGGGTTTATTTCTACATTGGTCTATATGTCTGTCTTTATGCCAGTACCACCCTATTTTGATTGCTGTAGACTTGTACATTTTCAAACCAGGAAGTGTGAGACCTCTGACTTTTTTCTTCTTTTTCAAAATTGTTTTGGCTATTCAGGGTCCCTTGTGATGCCGTATGAATTTTACAATGAGTTTTTCTATTTCTGCAAAACAAGTCATGCAATTTTGACAGATTGCACTGAATCTGTAGATAGCTTTAGGTAATACTGACATCTTAAAAATATTGTCTTTCAATCCATGAACACAGAATTTCTTTCCATTTATATCTTCCTTAATTTCTTTTAGCAATATTTTTGCTGAAAGTTTTTCACCTCCTTTATTAATTCCTAAGTACTTAATTCTTTTTGAGGCTATTATAAATTGAATTGCTTCCTTCATTTCCTTTTTGGATTGTTTACTGTTGATGTATAGAAATGCAACTGATACCTGCATGTTGATTTTTGTATCCTGCAACTTTGCTGAATTATTCTTTCTAACAGTGTGTGTATGTGTGATGTTTGTGTAATCTTTAGGGTTTTCTACATATAAGATCATATCATCTGTGAATAGAAGAGATAGTTTTAATTCTTCCTTTCCAATTTGGATGCCTTTTATTTCTTTTTCTTGCCGAATTACTCTGGCTAGGACTTCCACTATTGTGTTGAATAGAAGTGGTGAAAGCAGACATCTTTGTCTTGTTCCTGACAAAGGAAAAGCTTTCAGTTTTTCACCATTGAGTATAATGTTGTGAGTTTTTTCATATACGGCTTTATAATATTGACATAGTTTCCTGAGTGTTTTTATCATGAAAGGATGCTGAATTTTGTCAAATGCTTCTAATGCATCAATTGAGACGATCATTTTTTTTTCTTCATTCTGTTAATGTGATATATTACATAGATAAGTTTTTTGTTTGTTGAACCATCCTTGTATTCCAGGAATAAATCCCACTTGGCCATAGTGTATAATCCTTTTAATATGCTGCTCAACTCAGCCTCTGGTATTCTGTTGAGGATCAGCATTTTGTAGTTTTAAGCATACAAATCCTACCTATTGTTAGATGTATACCCAAGTACTTACTCTTTTGAGAAATTGTACATGATATTGAGTTTAAAAAATTTTTCGTGTTCATTGCTAATATATAGAAATTCAATGAATTTTTGCATGTTGATCTTATATCCTGTGACCTTGCTAAACTCATTTCTTAGTTCTAGGATGTTTGTTTGTTTTGTAGATTCTTTGGGATTTTCTAAATAGACAATGATGTCATATATAAATAGGAACTATTTTATTTCTTCCTTTCTGATATGAAAGAATATGCTTTTTATTTCCATTTCTTGCCTTATTTCACTAGTTAGAACTTTTAGTATTATATTGAATAAGAATGGTGAGACCAAACATTATTGCTTTATTCCTGATGTTAGGGGGAAAGCATTCCTTGTTTCACCGATATGTATGTTGTTAGCTATAGCAGGGGTCCCCAACCCCCTGTACCAGGCCATGGCCTGTTAGGAACCAGGCTGCGCAGCAGGAAGTGAGTGGCGGGCGATCAACTGAAGCTTCATCTGTATTTTCAGAGGCTCCCCATCGCGTGCATTACTGCCTGAGCTCCGCCTCCTGTCAGATCAGTTACGGATTTAGGTTCTCATAGGAGCATGAACCCTACTGTGAACTGCGCGTGCGAGGGATCTAGGTGTGTGCACCTTATGAGAATCTAATGCCTGGTGATCTGAGGTGGAGCTGAGGTGGTGATGCTAGCGCTGGGGAGTGGCTGCAGATACAGGTTATCATTAGCAGAGAGGTTTGACTGCACAGAGATCATAATAAATCAATTGCTTGCAGACTCATATCAAAACCCCATTAGTGGGGCTTCCCTGGTGGCGCAGTGGTTAAGAATCTGCCTGCCAATGCAGGGGACACGGGTTCAAGCCCTGGTCCAGGAAGATCCTACAAGCCGTGGAGCAACTAAGCCCGTGAGCCACAACTACTGAGCCTGCGCTCTGGAGTCCACATGCTGCAGCTACTAAAGCCCCGCTCGCCTAAAGCCCATGCTCCACAACAAAAGAAGCCACCGCAATGAGAAGCCCATGCACTGCCATGAAGAGTAGCCCCCACTTGCCACAACTAGAGAAAGCCCACACGCAGCAGTGAAGACCCCATGCAGCCTAAAATAAATAAATAAATTTATATTTTAAAAAACCCTATCAGTGAGTGGCAACTGACAATTAATTAGACGGGACATAAGCAACACACTTTGTGTGTCACTGTCTCCCATCACCCGCAGATGGGACCATCTAGTTGCAGGAAAACAAGCTCAGGGCTCCCACTGATTCTACATTATGGTGAGTTGTATAATTATTTTATTATATATTACAATGTAATAATAATAGAAGTAAAGTGCACAATAAATGTAATGTGCTTGAATCATCCTGAAACCATCCCTCCCCCCACTGGCCCTGGTCTGTGGAAAAACTGTCTTCCACAAAACTGGTCCCTGGTGCCAAAATGTTTGGGGACCACTGAGCTATAGAATTTTTGTAGATGCTCTTTACCAAGTTGAGGAGGTTTCACTCGCTTCCTGTTTGTCTGAGGGTTATCACAAATGGGTGTTGCATTTTGTCAAATGCTTTTTCTGGTACCAATTGATATGATCATGTGATATTTTTTTTTGTCTTTTGCCTATTAAGATGGATAACTAAATTGAATGATTTTAGGAAATTGAACCAGTCTTGCATCCTTGGAGCAAACCACACTTGGTCATGGTATATAATTTTTTTAATATATTGCTGAATTCTAGTTCCTAATATTTTGTTAGAAGCTTGTGTGTCTATATTCATAAGGGATATGGGTCCATACTTTTCCTTTTTCGTTCTGTTTTTGTCTGGTGTGATATTAGGTCAACACTAGCTTCATAAAATGAATGTATTTCCTCCTCTTGCATTATCTGGAAGAGATTCTGTAGAATCATTAATTCTTATTTAAACGTTTAGTAGAACTCTCCAGTGAATTCTGGAGACTGGTGTTTTCTTTTTCTAGAATTTTAAATATAAATTCAATTTCCATAACAGTTATAGGGCGATTCAAATTGTCTATTTCATATTGAGTATGGTGATTTGTGTTTTTGAGGAATTGGTCCATTTCATCTAAGTTGTCCAATTCATGTATGTAGAATTTTCTTAGTAATCCTTTATTATCATTTTGATGTCTGCAGGGTGTTTACCGATATCATTTATTTAATTCCTGATGTTAGTGATTTGTGTCTTTTCTTTGTTAGACTTTTAAAGGGTTATCAACTTTGTTGATTTTTTTCAAAGATCCAACTCTTTGCCTCATTATTTTTCTCTATTTTCTTCCTGTTTTCAATTTCATTGATCCTTGCTCTTATCTTTATTATTTCTTTCCTTCTGCTGTCTTTGGGTTTATCTTGCTCTCAATTTTTTAGGTTCTTGAGGTGGTAGCTTAGGTTATTGACTTGAGACTTTTCTTCTATTTCATGTAAGCTATAAGTTCCCCTCTCAGCACTGTTTTAGCTGTGTTCCACAAATTGGATTATATTTTCATTTTCATCCAGTTCAATCCTGCTGTTGACTCCATCTACTGAGATTTTTATTTCAGTTATTGTGTTTTTCAGTTCTTTTTTTTTTTTTTTTTTTTTTGCAGTACACAGGCCTCTCACTGTTGTGGGCTCTCCCGTTGCGGAGCACAGGCTCCGGACGCGCAGGCTCAGCGGCCATGGCTCACGGGCCCAGCCGCTCCGCGGCATGTGGGATCTTCCCGGACCGGGGCACAAACCCGTGTCCCCTTCGTCAGCAGGCAGACTCTCAACCACTGCGCCACCAGGGAAGCCCGTATTTTTCAGTTCTAATATTTCTGTCTGGTTGCTTGCATTTACTATTGCTTTGCTGAGACTATTTATTTGATGAGCCTTTCTATTCTTTTGTTTCAAGCACATTTGTAGTCACTCATGAAAACATTTTTATGATGTCTGTTTCAAGAACACATCAAGTTGTCTCATCCCCATTCTGTCCTTTTCACAGTCCTAGAAGAGACAGAGATGGAAAGATTTTCCCGAAGGCAAAAACATTCCATCAGGAGACTCCGAAAAGCAGCAGCGATCAAGTGACTGGTGCCTTCATGCTGGCCATTTTCCTGACATTTATTCCAAAACTAAGTTTCTCCCTCCTTCCTCCCTTTCTCCTCCCCCTCCTTACCTCTTGAGAGCTGACTGTGTGCCAGGCATCTTACGGGGTCCTAGGAGAGGAAGGGGGTCAAGCTAACTAATTTTTTTTCTTTTTTCCTCTCTCAAAGTTGATAACCATGGTGTGTGTGCATGTGTGCGCATGTGCGTGCGTGCGTGTGTGTGTGTGTTTCAGTAGAGTTTTGAATATAAAATTAACCCAAAAGAGATCAGCTAAAATTCAGTAAGGGCAAGAGGAAGAGTTGGGCAGGTCCAGGGAGCAGAAATCATCAAGTCTCATAACATTTCCAGTTTTCAATCAGGGCACAAAGGGGCTTGGCTGCAGTCAGGGGCTGCTGCCTGGGTGTGAGAGCTGAGCTTTGCCTCCTTTCTCAGCCCCATTCAGCATGAGCCCCCATATAGCTCCAGTGCTAATGTCCCCTTCACTGTGTTCTGGAAAAGCCACTTGGTAATTCTGTTCATGTCTAGTAGCCCAGACTCATAGCACTGAAATGCCCTGATGGAATTTCTCCATATTCCGGGTAAGTCACTCAAGAGAATTCTCCTGGGCACTTCAGCATCTTGACCTCTTTATTTAAATGGCAAAACGACAAGCTTGGGGCCTGGCCCTGTTTTCTCCTCCCACTAACTCTAGTTCCCTAGGGTCAAATTTTGCTCTTATTTTCCTACAGATGGCTTTCACCAAATTCTTCCCATTTTTTTATTTGTCTCCAGTGGTTTCCTTGCTTACTTTCGGCCCTGTCTTCTAGAACAGTCTGAAATGAAATCTGCCCCTTGAGCTGTGCACAGAAGACATGGAGGGGACAGTGTTCAGGCAAGAACCTCTTGCACATGTCCCAGGACAGGCTTGCAGGACCAAGAATCCTCAGAGGGTGATGATCTCCACACTTGGGGAAGCGTGCTGCCGTGCTGAACATGGGATTTCTGCTCTCCAGCTGGTTCTCCACTTAGGTGTCGATTTAGATGCTTGATAAAGAAGTGTCAAGGACAGAGCAGGTGTCACGTTTCACATACTGCTCCATTCGTCCGTGCGGTCATATGCTCCTCTTAGGTAATCAGGAACGTGTAGAGTTTGCACATGATGGCGCTTCGCCTGGAAAGCCATTTGTCCATTTCCCCTGTGAGGAGAGCTTTGTGGAGGAGGTGGGCAAAGTACAGAATGTCAGACAGCAAAGCATGCCCTCTTGCTGCAGGACAGGAAATCCTTCTGCCCTTCTCCTAATCCCCTACCCCTTGCCTCACTCTCTATCTCTGGCCCCTGGTCTGGAGACTGTGCTCACAGAACAATTCTAGGGCAGCTGTTAGCTGATGATGGCTTCTGCTGCATTCCCTCTCAGAGATACCCGACACTGACATTAATCTCTGGAAGTTAGGGTAGGCTTCCAAGCCAATGCTGGAATTTCAAGATAGCTATAGCACACTGGGGAAACGTGCATGGCCAACAAGAATGGAAGCTTCTGGAGACCTCTCCCCTAAAGAGGCAGCTGTCTAGGTCCCCTACTGTGGCAGCCAGCTCGCAAGACATGCATCAGTGCACCCGAAACACTCTATAATTGGAAAACTCAGAACACAACTTCTCACGCGGAACCCACCAGTAAGCACGGTGGAACCCACACAGTTGGTTAAATTTAATTTCCTGCAGAAACTTAGCACAAATGCCAGCTCCTCTGGCAAGTCTTTTCTAAACCCATGCTGAGTTGGGCACCCCAGCTGAGTGCTTTGTTAGCGCCCCCAATTTCCCCCGTCTCAGCATGTAACCCACTCCAACGTGCTCGCTTGTTGGGGTCTCATCTATTAGTCAGGGAATTGAGGGTGAGGGTCTTATTGATATTAGCACCTCCAGTGATTGGCACATAATAGCCACTCACAGATGTTTCTGAAGAGGGGTTGTGGTAGGTATGTGAAGACAGTCAACAAAATAACCCTTCTGTTGACCTATCAGGGAGCCTGAAATTCCAACCATTGGATATTTATTTCTTTGAGTTAAAAAGTTACTCCTATGCACCAAAGATTCCTTTCCAAAATTAAAGTTTCATCAGGAGAGATAACTGTCATTGAGATTTGGGTTGGGGGTGGTTTGAGATGAGCCCTGCAGAGCCTTGGCATGAGCTTGAACTTGTGGAGAGAGAACCAGGAATGAAGGGAAGCAGGCATTCCAGGGCCTCAATGGCACAGAGGTACAGGAATGAGGGAAAACCATTTATGGCTGTAACACCACGTCTGAAACTTGATTTCTTTGTCACTTGTAGCTCTTTTCCCTTATTAAATATATATATTCTAAAAAACCCGAAATATAGTCTTCAAACGAACCAGGTACTAGATAAACATCACCTGGCCCATAATGGGTCCTCAGTGAATATTGTAGAACAGCTGCCTTGGAACACTGTCAGCCACATGCTCGCTTCTTTCTGTGTGGCTCTGGCTCGCAAGGAGCAGAGAAGGTAGCGGGAAAAGAACAGGGGGAAAGGGTGGGGTTTCACCACCGCAGACCCTGCTACCCTTAATGATCTGGGCTCCGGGAAGTCGGAGCAGGGACTGACACTATTCGTGATGGACTGGGTTTGGAAATGCACTCAGGCCCCAGGTAGGAACCCTTTGCTTCTGTGTGGGAAGCCTGAGCCCATGACTGGCTGCAGACGCCTGAGCAGGGGCTGCAGGCACGCGTGGTGCACACACAGGATGTTTGCTCCTGCTTCCTGCCCTGGGGCCCAGGACACTCTCAAAGGCAAGGGGCCACGATGGCGTCCTCGGGTAGGAAAAGGGCCGCCGACAGAAAGGAGGACATCACGGTTTTCCCTGCGCTCAGTGGGAAGTGCTTGCAATTAACTTTTGGCCGCTGGGTTTGGTGCTTAAACCAGCTGCTACCTACACATGTTGAGAAAAGAAAGAAAGAGCAGTTAGAATGCAGGAAAAAGGGAAAAACCCCATCTCGCCCACTTGACAGGCTCCAACTGTCTCTGCCAGCCGCTTGTGAGGTGGGGACAGTCCCCTGCAGACGCCCTGCCCCTACGCTGGGGTTGCCGTGGTGAGCGCCGCGTCAGGGCTGGGGGAGCAGAGGCCTTCTCTAACGCACAAAGACAGACAAAAGCCCTGCAAGGATGCGTGGGCCATTCCCCAAACGGAACGCTGCTCCCTGGGCCGAGTCACACGGAGAGAGTGAGGCGGGTGAGGCAGACTGGGGGAGAAGCCAAGCAGAAAGAACCTTTGTGACAGTGACAACTTAAGGAACACTAGATAAGCAGCTTGCTGGGGTGTTTCTAAACCTTCGAGGGGAGGTGAATCACTGCAGCGGTCATGTGGAAAATCCCCTTTCTCCTCAAGGCTCTGCCGGGGTCCCATGTTAAGGTAAAGTCATCATTTTCTTGTGAAAACCCTCCTTCCTAACAGACCAGGATTCCACCAGGCTAGGAGAAAAGGCTCGTTTCTGGGAAGAAGTTGTATTTTGTAAACCTGGGGGACTGAAGGGTTGGGCCATGTCGCTCGCTCAGGGACTTTGAGTTTCAGGAAAGACTCATGTGTCTGATTTCCTAGAACATCATTAGACAGAGAAAAAGCTCCAGCTAGCCAGACCACAGTGGTGAGGGGATGTGTGGGAGGGAGGCCTGGCGTCCTGCCCTCCGTATCTGCCCAGTTTCCCCTGTGCATCTGGGGGCAGTGTGAACACTTGGCGGTTGGTAAGAAATGCTAAGGAAGCTTCCAGCAGCACTCCAGCCTCCGGTCAGTGGAGCCTTCCTGGGGAATCGCCTCTGTAGGTTTTCTTGATCTGGGCCCCAGCACCCTGCAACTGTGCCATCCACTCCGATGGGCCCCTGCGCATGCCAGCTGGACAGACAGCAGGTACTCAAACTGCCCTGCTTGTGTCCTCAGACCAAGGTATCATCCACTTCGCCCCAGACGGTCTGCCCTTCTGCCAATCAGATGGAGAATGGCCATCACTGCTGCTGCTGGTGTGACAGCCCTGCCGAAGGTCTGCGATCTGGGGAGGACAGGTTCAAGTGGTTCTATTTGTTCTTGAGCAGGCAGCTTGGCTCTTGTTACCATTTTCTATAGCCGACGTGGTGTGATATGGGATCTCACCTACAGAAAAGCCGACCTTGAACTTTACACGGTACCTCCAGCCAGAGCACTTGGGCAGAGTGGCCAAGCCAGGACCGCGCTGGGGGCTGCAGTGTGGGGAACATTCCAGGCACTCGCTCGGCATCCCTGGAGTGGAAAAGCCTTGCTCTGAGCCAACCCTCCAGTTATAGCAGGTCAGCAGAAGCTCCTTCAACTAGCTCTTGTGCTCTGGCCTGGGGGGGAGCAGCACGGATCAGGAATGGCCACTTTCCCCAGAACATCCTACTTGCTTTTCCAAGGAAGGGAGGGAGACCCAGCAGGTGACGACCTCAGGATGTTTTTGTCCCAGTGAGGGTCCTTGCTGGGCTGCTGTCTCACACCCAAACTGGAAAGACTGCTGCCAGTTGTGTAAGAAACTCCCCAGAGGACAGACTGAGGAACTGTGATCATCTCTATTTGATTTAGAAAATGATGGTCCGAATGCAGATTGGCACCAAGGGGCCTGTCTTATGACTACTTTCTATCACTGAAAAGAGGGCACAGTTTTTAAGAGGAGACAATCCTGGGAGGCAGGCAGGGAACAGCCGGACCGAACACAAAGTTTGAGAGGCAAGGTAGAGCCATTTGACTGAGGAAGGGATTTTGGCCTTGACTCAAAACTAGGCTAACCAGATGCCTGCGTTTGCCTGGGACGGTCATGGTTTATGCCTGTCACGCAAGCTTAATTTTTAATGGTGCCCCTTTCACTCTCAAAAAGCCAAGAAGTCCAGGTTTCTGGACTTCTGTCATCTCCCTATTTCAAAGGATAGAGAGACTTAGGGCTGGAAACTTATCCAGGGAGGGACACGTAGGACATGGGGCTCTGAGAAGGTTCATCTGGCTAAGCCCGAAGGAGAGAGACAAGCAGTTGGAAGACCAGGCTGGTTCATTCTCAAGCACGTTTAGAATCGCAGGCTTGTTGGCAATGTCCAGTCACAGGTTCACAGAGTGCAGGTGCTGGATGGGTCTCCGGAGTAATCTAATTCTCTTCCTCTTTTGCCAGAAGAGGACACTGGGCTAAAAGAGGTCAAAGTGACCTGCCCAAGGTCACACGCTGGATCCTGGCAGAGTGGAGATCAGACTTGCCCCCAGTGGACCAAGCCCAGGTGCTCTGTTCTGGAACAGAGGAAAGGGGTGACTCTGAAAGATGCTGCCAGGGGCACAGATGCACTGGCTCTGGAGTGGCAGTCCCAGGACAGAGTCATGGACTGTCCCATGGCTCCGAGGCTGAGGAGGGAGGACAGAGACCATAGACAGGTGGGGTTCAGACCTGCTGAGTGAGCTGGGACGTGGAGCTGGAGCTTAGGTGAGATCCAGAGCCACAGTGGAGTGGAGGGCAGAGCAGAGGCATAAGCGGGCTCTCCAGGGTAGTGACAGCAAGGACCGAAGAGATGAATTGGCAAGCAGAACTAAGAACGAGGGAAGGAATAGGTAAGTATGGGGACAGAAAGTGAACGGGGTCATAAGTCATTTATGGAATCTAAATCTTTTCTGTGGTTCAAATCATAGTGAAATCTCCCTGAGAGGCAAACCCTAATGACAGCTGTCCTACCTCTTGGCATCTTTTCCCAGCCCCTTAGCAGGGCCACAGTGGTGGGAAAATCCTAAGTCATCAACAGCCTCGACCTCTGCTTGGTATTTGGGGAAACTGAGTCACAGAGAAGCCAGCTCCCTCCTGCCTTACGGTAGTCTCAGCACATAGGGTGTGATTCACAGCAAGCCACGAGCGTGATTCCACACGCCAGCCACAGCAGTGCACCTGAGGCTTCGTCAGTCTTACCTCCCGAGCAGCTCTGGCCGAGGTGGTGGATTTTCTGTGAATCTGATCATCTGGGAGGAGTCCAGGAAGAAGCCCAGCCTGAGGGTCCAGGGGCTTTGTGGTCACAGTTCTACTGCCCGACAACTAGCAGTGCTGTGGCAGAGTGCCATATCTTCTCCCTGTCCTACTCTTCCTGGTTGTCACATGAAGGCTCTGGCCTCTGCCATCTCCAAAACCTCACACTCTGGCTTTGTTTTTCCGGGGGTGTCGGACGTTGGCTCGACTGCTGTGTGCTCGTCTTTTGCATCTTCCCTGCAGTCTGTGTCTAGAGCACCCTCACAGGTCATGACATATCTGTCCTTAAGTCTCAATTATCTGGGACAGTATAGGGATGCAATGGTATGCATGCAAAATATTGTTTTTTAAAACATCATATTCAACACCAATCTGCTTTTTTTTTTTTTTTTTGCCTGCAACAACTGTTCACTCAACAAGGTGGAGTTAAATATTTAAGTTGGCTGCAGAGAATCTAGGAAGTGAATAGCTCACTCGAGTAAACATAAACTTGACCACAGGCTGACTGTAGTCAGAACGATCTACTGTCACCCTGAGCAAGTTCTTCCACAGAACAATCTACAAAAATCCTGCATACCACTGTCACGCCCACATGATGCTCTCTGATATGTGACATTAAAAAACCTCAATCTCCTGAGAAAAAAAATCATAAAATAGTTTCAGTATATATGAACTGAGCACACGTTTTTGTTGAGTGAAACTTCTTTGATGATGCCAGTTCAAATATCTGCAGATATTGAGAAAACACCCACAGACATCACCCTTGGTTGCAATAGTTGCACAGTCTGCAGAGACCAACAGGGAAGATGTAAAATACTGAATGTCACTGGACATCATTCCAGGACACCTTGGGCTATCTGAACCCTCTCCCACTCCCAACTGTTAGTTTCTTCTTCTTCTTTATTTTAATTTATTTTTGGGTGCACTGGGTCTTCATTGCTGCACGTGGGCTTTCTCTAGTTGTGGTGAGCAGGGGCTACTCTTTGCTGCAGTGCATGGGCTTCTCATTAGAGTGGCTTCTCTTATTGCAGAGCATGGGCTCTAGGTGTGCGGGTTTCAGTAGTTGTGGCACGTGGACTCAGTAGTTGTGGCTCGCGGGCTGTAGAGCGCAGGCTCAGTAGTTGTGGCACACGGACTTAGTTGTTCCGCGGCATGTGGGATCTTCCTGGCCCAGGGCTCAAACCCATGTCCCCTGCATTGGCAGGCAGATTCTTAACCACTGTGCCACCAGGGTAGCCTCTTCTTTTTTTAAATTTATATTTATTGGAGTATAGTTGAATTATAATGTTGTATTAGTTTCAGGTGTACAACAAAGTGAATCAGTTATACCTATACACATATCCAGTCTTTTTTAGATTCTTTTCCCATATAGGTCATTACAGAGTATTCAACTGTTAGTTTCTAACCAAATGTTCCCAAGAAGCCAGCCTGGGGGCAATGTATGCATGGCAGGCGGGTGAGAAAGTAAGAGAAGGAAGAGGCTTTGGGTGGCATCTCTTTCTACCCTCTCCCTATGGATGTGAAGAGAGCGGCTGTGGTATCTGCAGTCGTGGAGGCCATAGGGACAGCTAGGAGCAGGCCTGGAGGTCTGCTCTCCCGGTGCCAGACTCTGTGCTCTGCCCTCTCTACCCCAGGCTGCCTCTGAGATGCCCAGGTAATTTCCATGCAGGGCTCACCAGCAGGACCAACAACACATAGGAGTTGGTTCAGCCCACAGAGGCATGGAGGAGGGAACACGGTGGAGAGATGAACAGGAGGAGAGAAGCAAGAAGGAGGAGACGGCAGGAGAAAACGCTGGACAGAATAGGAAGAAAGGGCCAAAGGCACTGTGTCCTCATCACCTTGACTAGCGACTGGAGTAAAGAGGTGAGTGTCTGGGGGCCAAGAGCTACTCCGAGATCACAGTGCCACTGCCTGTACCTGGAAGGGAAGGTCCTGGGGGAATGACCCTCAGGGTGGGGAACTGAGAGCTTAGGGTGGACAACCTCAAAGTACCAAGTAAAGTTTCTGTGCCTGAATGGGTGCCACTGAAAGTCAGTGTATTGGAAGAGCCGGGACCCTGGTGGACCACGTTTCCCGGGCAAACGCAATGTTTGGTATCAGCACTTCTGTATTATAAAATCAACATCACTGAAAGCTTTAAAAAAAGACAGACTGAAAATATCACATCTTAGGCAAATGAGTTGAAAATCCCTTCTAGTGACGCCCTATATTTTCCACCCATTTCTAAAGTCAGAGAACACCTGGTATGGTATTTAGGTAAAGAAATGCAATTCCTGGTACACGCGGTTTCCTGACAGTACAGAACTGAAATGACGTCACGGAAATGCAGATGCCTCTAGGTCAGTCTGAGGACAGTTTCTAGGTGAAAACATGAGTCTCACCCATTGGTGGAAAAGCGTGTCTGTACTTTTATGATCTGCTGGTACCTACTGCTTTCTGCCTTCAAAGACTAAGTTTTAATTAAATGCAGGCAGGCTGCTGGACAGGCTTTTCCACACTTTTGGCTCACCTAGATGTACAACTGCAATGTAGGTTAGCCCGCACCTGTGCTCCTTCGTCATTTGGAAGGAAAGAAAACGATGGTCACCAAGAATAAAAGAAGTCTGTCTCCCACTCAAGGGCGAGGAAGCTATGACATAAGATGCCCCTTCCAGTGGCTCATACGAACAGACTCATTTGTGAGGCTCTCCCCACGGCGACGAAAGATGTGGCAGACACAGAACGTATGGAATCCTTTGTCTTAATTAAAAAGTATGGTGAGAGTCATAGAATTTGGCCAAGTCTCATAAATCTGCTCAGAGAATCAAGGCTCTGTCAGATAAGCTTAAATAGAACCAACTGAGCCCTTTGGAGAATTGAACAGATTCCCCGCTAGTGGTTGACACCCACTTTCCTGTCACTTTGCTGCACTCCGAGGACGGCGGCTGTGCTCATTAACCAGCAGCCCTCCTACCCACCGATGGCAAGTTTATCCCCAAGGAGCACAAAATTCAGGGATGATAAATTTACTCTGGCTCGTAAAAGTGAACCCCTCCTCAGGGCAATAAAAATGCTGTGAGCCTTTAAGGCAATCAGCGCTTTGTGTGATAACGTACCTTTTTTTTTTTATCTGAAGTTAATACTTATTTATTTTACATCTTTATTGGAGTATAATTGCTTCACAATGGTGTGTTAGTTTATGCTTTATAACAAAGTGAATCAGTTATACGTATACATATGTTCCCATATCTCCTCCCTCTTGTATCTCCCTCCCTGCCACCCTCCCTATCCCACCCCTCCAGGCGGTCACAAAGCACCGAGCTGATCTCCCTGACAAAGCGAGAGAGAGACATGGACATATATACACTACCAAACGTAAGGTAGATAGCTAGTGGGAAGCAGCCGCATAGCACAACGTACCTTTTTTAACAAAGCCTGGTCCTCTTTTCAGGACAGCTCCTCCCGGGCAGGGAGAACTGCTCTAAAGTCACTGGAAAGGAAGAAAGAGAAAGTGAATGGCATCCCTTTGGACCCTTTGGACCCTGTTTGGAGGAGGACATCGTGGTGATAACAGATAGAGGTGGCATGCTACAGTCTTTCCTTGGTGATAAGTTCAAGGTGGACAGAGCCCGCCCCGGGGAGGTGGGAGCAGGGCCAGCGCAGTCACTTCACCCTTGTCAGCCAGGATGATTACATCAGAGTAAACGGCCGTGACCATCAGCAAAGCTCCCTCCTAAAATGGTACAAACAAGCTTATTTCTAGTCACATATAGTCAGAAATATAGTCCCAGATGTATTACAGAAAGCAAAGTTATGGTTACCGGGGGCTGGCGGGGGGAGGGGGAGGGGGAGGGATACATTGGGAGATTGGGATGGACATATACACACTGCTGTATGTAAAATAGATAACTAATAAGAACCTACGGTATAGCACAGGGAACACTACTCAATATTCTATAATGGCCTATATGGGAAAAGAATCTAAAAAAGAGTGGATATATGTATATGGATAACTGATTCACTTTGCTGTACACCTGAAACTAGCACAACATTGTAAATCATCTATATTCCAATAAAAAAATTAATTAATACAATTTTAAAAATAAAAGATACACCGCCAGGAGGTCCTGGGTTCAGCCACCATGCAGCCTGTCCCCCATGACCACACTGCCTGTTCATTTCCTGTGACCACCGTCTAGAGGACTCCACCTGCCTTTGTAAATCTGGCGGTGCTACATTTTCTCTCTCAAGTCTCCATCGTGATTCCCACGGTGTTAAGTCTTCTCTGGCTATGAATGATGAGGGCCCAGTGTCGACTCAAGCAAACCCAACAAGTCCCCGAAATATTTCAAGTCGCATTTCCCCTACCATCTTTCTCCAACAGGACGGTGGAGAGAAACCAAGAAGGTCTGCAAAGAGATTAATGATCCATTTTTATTGGCCATGAAAGCTCTAGTAATATTAACTGAGACAATTTACACAAATTATACTCCCCTTCTCTATGCTGGTGGCCCAGCTCTCACTCAAGGCCCATTCGCGTGAGCACCCTTTTCAGTGTACATAAGTACAAAACCACAACTGCGTCCCATGCATGCTGCTTTGACTGTATTGTTTCATTCTCGAAAATGCTCCCACGATTCCCTGACACCCTCAGATTTAAATCCACTTCTTTCGACAGGCATTAAGTCTTTAACTGAGTGACCCCGTGTAGATGAGCCTCTTATTTCCAGACTCAAAGTTGCATTCACTCTTTACCTGTCATCACCCTTCACTGCTGTCTGCTGGGCAGTCTCACCTCCTGCCTTTGAGTGCAGCATAGCTCAACCACCCATCCAACGACTCAAAGCTACTGGCCATCCCCTGGGTCCAGCCCATCTTCCACAATGGAATATTACTCAGCCATAAAAAGAACGAAATAATGCCATTTGCAGCAACATGCATGGACTTGGAGATTATCATACTAAGTGAAGTAAGTCAGACACAGAAAGAGAAATAGCATATGATATCGCTTATATGCAGAATCTTAAAAAAAATGATACAAATGAACTTATTTACAAAACAGAAGTAGACTCACAGACTTAAGAGAATGAACTCATGGTTACCGGGGGAAAGGTGGTAGGGGAAGGATAGATTGGGAGTTTGGGATTGACATGTACACACTGCTATATTTAAAATAAATAACCAACAAGGAGCTACTGTAAAAAATAAAAAATAACCTCCCCCCACTGCCAAAAAAAGAATCCGCCCTCGGTGTTCTTTAGATAATCTTTTAGAAGGTGGCTATTTTATTTGGTAGAGGTTTCTGCTGTGACATGGCATCTTCCTCAGTACAGGCCGTGGACATCTAGACACTTTCTCCCGGCCTCTCGGAGGGCTGCTAGATTCTCACCCTCCCCTCTCCCCGCCCTGGGGTGGCCCCGCAGCCATGCGTCCAGCTGCCTGTGTGCTGGACTCCACTGTGACACCTTTACTTGCTCACGAGACGTGGCACCCAGGAGAGCAGCTGCTCCCTGAAATTCTGTATTGATACATCTAAGCGAAACCGGTTGAGCTCCACGCCTAGGCATCCCTTTCCTGAATTTTCCCATTTCAGTGGGAGGGACTGTCATCCACCAGCCTCCAGGCCCAGGAGGGTCTTGATTTTCCCTCCTGTCGCCATGCCTGCGGACTTTCCTTGCCCCTCAAAGGCACCCCTTCCCCTTGGCACAGCTGCCGCTCTGATGCCTGCAGAACGCTTCTAACTTGCTCCCCAACCCTGAGGCCTAGCCCTCCTCTCCTGCCACCATAGGAAGCCTGGCACTGCCCTCTGGCTTCTCGTCTCCTCCACCATCTTAGCCCCTCTGCCCTGGACAAGACGTCCTCTCCAACGGTTCCTCACCATCTTCAAACCACGGCTTGGTCCTCAGCCCACGTGACCCTCTCCCTCTCTCCTCCCAATCTGCTCAGAGAACACCTTCTGCCGGGCCCAGTGGATGGAGGGGTCAGCTGCACAGGCCTGGAGTCAGATGGACCTGACTTCACATCCTCAACGGTGCTGCCGCCACCAGCCTCCTCAGACAACAGATGAGTCACACACTGACTGAGCCTCAATTTCCTCACCAGCCACATGTGGAGAGGGTGCCGGCCTCCTGGCGTCGGCGTGAGGACTAATGCAGAGGCTGGATGTCAGTGCCCAGTGCCGGGGGGCGCGGCACCCAATTCTCTGCACCTCTAAGGAGTTTTGTCTAATTTTTCCCCATCACACTGATTCATTCCCGTTTGATGCACTGGCGTGACATGTTACACGCTGGGTTCTTCTTTTTGAGTCTTGCTTTGGTTTTTAGGTGCACTTGCCGCCGTATCTCAGGAGGGAAGCTCCGGGCCCAGAAGACAGCCTGGGTCTCAGCCTGCTTGTTCTATGCCCGTCCCGCCCAACAGGCCTCAAGTCATGACCCAGTTTTTGGAACTGGACTGGAGTGCACTTGTGGGAACACAGGACCCCACGGGTGGAGCTTCCCCTTAACCGGCCCGCTGCGTTTCATGAATCGATCACCTCTCACTCCTTTGACACAAACGATAAAAGCCAACCTTGACAACTGCAGGTCAAACAAGCAGGGCTCACCAATTCCCTGGTTGTCTCCCCTCGCCTCAGAGCCAGTGTGACAGATGCTCTCGTGCCCAAAGCGGGTTTCTCCCCCACCTCCCCCTGCTCTGATTTCTACCGAGTCCTGAAAGAGGAAGGAAGGGCAGAAATGTGGCTCACAGCTCTTGGGGCCCAGGTCTGGGGCCCACTGACAACACCAGGGGAGCAGTATCACACGGGTGACACTTCACTCTCCTCTCCCTCCTCCTGCCTCAACTTTTAAATAGGAAAATAACCCTCAAAATGAAAGCAGTTGTGGTATGTACTTTCCTCTCCCTTTGTTGCTGATTCAGGGAGCTGCCTGCCTAATGAGAAAAGAAAGGATGCTGCAGCCAGACCAGCGCCCACAGAACACGGGTCGCACTGGGGCGCGCTCTTCCTTAAGAGACTCGGGAGGGAATCATCTTCTTGATTCCACGTTTCAATTGTTGTAACTGCTCTTAAGTGCCCCAGTGCCATTTATTTCCGTAGGGGCTGCAGAGGCTCCCACCTGTCTGAGTATAGTCAAGCCCTCCTTGGTTCAGCCTGTCCACCCTGTGTGACAAAAAGATCAGCCTGACAATAGAGGAAGAACAATAGATTTTTAGGTAACGTACTCGTTAGCTTTGAGGTTGGGGAGGGAGGTGAGAGGGATGCATAGAAAAAATGACCTGATTGAAGCAAAAAAACAAAACAAAAAAAAGTGGTAGCTCGAGAGAAAAAAAATTATAGGCCAGCATGAAATACATATGCCTCCCCTTCGATTAGCTGGTGGATAAATTATGTACAACAGCCAAACCCCTGCAGCCGTTTCTGAAAGGCAGACGGGATTTTGCAACACGAGGGATACCCTAAAACTCAAAGAAATGCTCGTGCCTAGGATGCTATCATGATGACGTGTTGATACAAATAATGGGGGAAAGTAAGATGAACCAAATGCACAATGCCATTGTCCTTTTTGAAATATGGCTGGTGAGACTGGGCACAATCGTTAAGTTCGCAGGCACAGCTGGCCTGGACATATTACAGAACGGGTTGTATTTCTCAGGAATCCTGTCTCAGAATATTCTTTCAGCTTTTCTCTCAATCCCTATGACAGGGCTCTGGGAACCAGGGGTCCTGCCCCAGTTATCAAGCTTTAGAGAGCCCTGCTCTGGCATTCCTCTGTCCACAGCCTTCCCCACGGGGTAATGGGGGAGCGCCCACCTGGAGCCCGCATCCCACTTCTCCAGCCCAAGTAGCTTGAGCTTCTCTCCTGGGAATGCTCTCCTCCTGGTGTATGCACCCTGGACCCATGGGGTGGCCAAGGGGAAGCTGTTGGGAGGGGTGTAGACGGACCTTGAGTGTCTAGGCTGGAGCTGTGGATGGGAAAGAGGGAGGTGGGGAGAGGGGGATGCTTTTCCCCAGGCTGCAGAGTTCACAAAACTTCCAGGAGTCTGAGACTTCTAGATTCCCACCTGGCCTTCTGGATGAATAAAGCTACGTGTGCCACGGCGGGAGGACAGAGTATCTTTTCTTCACTGCTTTGTAATCTTGTCTGGTACCCTCACTGTGGGTCCCACACACAGTGCAGGCTCAGGCTAGAGAATAAGGACCCGGTGAGAAAACACAGGCTCACCCAAGCCTCTTCAAAGCCAGGCCCCCCATCCATCCCTGGAAAGAGGAAACTCAGTCCCAGCTGAGTCTCCAAAATGGCAGGAAAGTGTGGCTCTCACGTACCTACAGTGAAGATGAGGAAGCCAGCCTCCACGTTGGGGCAGCAGAAATGGGGAGGCTGACACCTGCCCCTAAACAGAAGGTTCTACTGGAGGAGTGCGAGCTGAGCACGTGCACACTGGGCACGCCAGGGTGTGGCGCTGTGCCCAGGAGCAGGGTCCTCCCTTGCTGAGGCCTCCCTGGCCCAGGAGGCGGGTGTCCCACCTGGCTGGCTTAGGCCTGCCTCTCCCTGGGAGCCCCAAGGGCCAGGCTCCCCTGATGCCCATGCACAAGGTGGAAGACTGCCGTGGCTGTCCCTCAGCGGTCCCCTCTCACCTGCGAGTGACAGCCATGCTCGCGACACCCTTTGCCGAACTATCTGTCACTCCAGGCTTCTGAAGTCCCCCTCCCACCTCTTCTTCACAACATAACAGGGAAATGTTGAGAGAGAGAGAGAGGGCTGCGTCTTTGTAGAAAGAACTCCAGCTCTGTGTTCAGCATCAGCACAGAGCGGGAACAGGGCCTTGGCAGCCAGCAGGTGCAGCAGTTCCGGCCTCCTGCCCATTGAGATGGGCTGAAAGGGCGTGGAGCCGACCCTTGGGAGCCTCTGTGCCAGGAAAGGGTCCTGGCTCCCCTCTCCCTCCTGCTCTGTCCTTGTTGCTGGCCTGCAGCGCTTGCCTGTTCCTCCCTCAGCTCACGGGACTCGCTCCAGAGAGCAGGCAGGGCACGCAGGGCAGATACCACACTCCCCTCCTCTGTGACCACGAGCATGACAGGTGCTCCGAGGTGCCTCTTCCCCAGGCACGCAGGCTCCAGTTCCCTGTAACTAAGCCTCAGTGCACTTTCTGCCTGAGTCCTGGGACCTCAACACTTCCAAAGGATGGAGACGGGGCCCTCTGCTCCTCCAGTGCAACCCCACCTGCCAGCATCTCACTGCAGATCTGTCCTCTCACTTGCTGGCCACACTCACTGGTTTTGGGCTCCGCTCCCCACCCGTCCCCACCCTGGGCCTCTGTCTCCAATGCAGCATGGAAAATTCCCCTCAAGGGAGCCAGGAAAATTCCCCTCAAGGGAGCCTGGGTCAGAGGGTCCCTCTCCAGCCCAGCCCCTCCACTGGCGTCCTACTATCTACCCGGCAAAGGCCAAGCTCCGCAGTGCAGCGCTCAGCGCACCCAGCCCTCCCAGCCCACGCTTCCAGGCTTGTCGTCTCAGTACTCTCCTGGCCTCTCCCCCAAAAGCCTCCCTTCTGGTGGGAGAGGGGCACTGGCATCCCCTGGACAAGCTTTTCGCTTCATCACCCTCATCTTTGCCCACACCGTAGCCTCCTCCTGGAATGCACTGCCACACTTCCAACTTTGGGATCCTATTCACACTTCAAGACCCAGCACCAAGGGACCCTCTGTGAAGCCACCTTGGAGTCCTGCGACATCTGCCAACTACTGGTACCCCTCCCAGGCTCGGCAGCATCCACTTGCATGAGGGTGCGGTGTTCACATCTTACTCCTTCTCCTACTCCTAGCCCAAAGTCTCCAAGTAGGAGGCACTGCCAACTTTGTAAGCAAATAAACTACACTTCTGTCCACTCCTTTGAAATCTGTAAGAACTCTGCCCACACAGGGGGAGAGCATGGACCAGCAGAGCCTGCACTGCTAGAGGCAGGTAAAAGGCCAGTTGGGCCAGGCCCTGGGATGGGAACAGTAACAGGGTCTCACTGACGTCTGGAAAGCCTGGATCTAGTCTAGCTGTGGGAACGAGACGCGGATAAACGGCGGCCAAGTTCTAGATGTGGGCAGTTCCTGTGAGGAGGGGGCAGCCGTGTGAGGGGCCGAGCCCTGCCTGCAGTGTCTGGACCTCGGGAGGGAGGCTGTATCCCTCTCCCCATGCCTGCAGCATCACACGCCCATTCGATCTTCCTTCCCATGAAGCTGGTTGCAAAGGAGATCCATCTGTGGTCTTCGGCTCGGGCCAGGCTTGATGTCACGAGCGGGAGCTCACTCATCACGGATTCTCTGGGAAGAGTCCTTTCAGCCCAGAGCAAGCGTGGCCATTCACTTGGGAAGCCATGAGGGCCTAGCTCAGCTGGACTCCTGTCTCTGGAACCCACAGTCTTCCCGTACGCAGGAAGCTGCCCGCCCTCAGATGCATGGGGTGTCCTCTCGCTTATTCGATGTGGTCCCTGTCTCACCTTGACCAAGGAATGCTTCCTGGGGTCTGGTCCAGACCAGGAGGCAGAGCGAGAGGCAGCCACCGGTGGTGGCCACATCGCCCGATCTTCTCCCTGGCAGACAGCCTTCCCCGTGGGAGCGTCCCAACCAGTGGCAGATCCCTCGCAACTGCCGGGAAGGACAAGTCTGACAGCGACGCTCGGCTGGAGGTCACACCCCTCCCTGCCACTAATCCACCAAGAGAGCAGGAGTTGATGGAGTTTGGAAAACCAAGAGCTGTGGACTCCAGGAGGGTCATGGACAGACAGCCGTGAGCCACTGCCCAGGGCCTGGCACCCACTCCGCTGTTCCATTTTGAGGGGTTCTCCTCTCAATTTAACATGATGCTTCTGCTCAGGACTGGGGTGTCTCTGTGGCTCCCAGTCCTCTCTGCCTTTCCCCTGTCTCAGCGTCTCACTTACATGCTCCAGGCCCCGCTCGTGCCCCAGGTCCAAGTGCAATCTCATCCCGTCCGGTCACCCGGTGTGAGAGCCAACCCCTCCCTCGTCAGCCTCTGCGTTCCCTCCTACCTCACCCTTCACGTCTGATCACTCTCAAGGTCCCATAGATTCCTTCCCTGTAACATCTCCGGAACCCCACCCTCGGCCCCAGTCCTGCCGCCATCACTTCTGAGTTCGTTTCCGCCCAGCTTCCTCCTGGACAGCCTCGCCCAGCCTCCCTGGTCACGATTCCCCTCCACACCACAGATAGAGGCCTCTCCCTAACACCCCAAGCAGGCCATGCCTCCCCCTGCTCTCAATCTCTCCCAGACCCCCACTGACTGTGGAGGCGGACAGTGAAAGCTCCCACACGTGGCCCACACGGAACCTGCGGGACCCCGACTCCCACCCTCTACGTTTGCCCTGCATCCTGGACGCACCACACCACAAGCGCTTTCCCAAGTCACCCATGCATTTCATGCCTCCCATTTTGCCCTTCCTTCTGCTTGTGATGCGCTTGCCACCTACATACTAAAGGTAAGTCTTGCCCATCCACCAAAAATCAAGGTCTCGGGGCTTCCCTGGTGGCACAGTGGTTAAGAATCCACCTGCCAATGCAGGGGACATGGGTTCGAGCCCTGGTCCGGGAAGATCCCACATGCCGCGGAGCAACTAAGCCCGTGCGCCACAACTACTGAGCCCAAGTGCTACAACTACTGAAGCCCGCGCACCTAGAGCCCATGCTTTGCAGCAGGAGAAGTCACCGCGATGAGAAGCCTGCGCACCTCAACCAACAGTAGCCTGCGCTCGCCACAAGTAGAGAAACCCACGTGCAGCAACGAAGACCCAGTGCAGCCAAAAGTAAATAAATTTTTTTTTAAGTATATCTAAAAATATCAAGGTCTCAAACACTGATCGCCTCACCTGGGACTTTGTGGGGAGCCACATGAACCCCACACATTGGACGACATCTCTCCCATGTTCTCCCAGTGCACTAACTCTGGGGTAACTCTCATCCCAGCTCCTTGAGAGCAGGGGCCTTTCTTACTGGATATTCTATCCCCAGCACTTAACACACCTCCTGGCACACAGCAGGCCTTCAGCAGAACTTGTTGGCTGAGGATGGGTGGATAAAGGCGTGAACAAACAGTGTTCTCCAAAAGTGTTGTTTCTGAAGGACAGCTGAGTAGATGCTGGACTCGGCTGGGGCCGGCCAGATTTGTTCTTCATGGGGAATTGGAGTTTGAGAGACAGAGCAAGTCTCAGCTTCCCCAGGACATCCTGCCATTTTGGTCCCAGAGTCCAAGGCACTGCCTTAATCCCATTCCTTAGGACCAACACGGTTTGCATGTTCCTTGCAAGAGGGAAGACCAGAGCAAACCAAGGTCAACTGCTCGCAGCTGCAGCTGCGGCTGGACGCAACTCTGGTGCTTAGGATGGAATCCGAGTGCCTCCTTAGTCTGTTGTTGCAAAAACCTTTGTAACAACGATCAGAAAAACTCAACCGCGTGTCCACGGCCTGGAACGGGTTTGCATACAATTTACTCTGTCTTAAACTTCTCAGGAATTAAGAACTATAACATATGCACAAGGCAAGGAATTGCATCAAGAAACTGTGTTACATATTTAAAAATAGCTATTTTGAACATTTGAAAAAGCCATTTTCTCTGCCATGTTATGTCTTCTTGGCTAACTTACTCTTGGTTTCTGCACTTTTATCCTCCAGGTCCCAGGAAGAAGAGGTTTGATGCCATCTGGACTATAAGTCCTTTTGGCTGCCCTCTTGGACACAGAACCATTTTCACCTATAATTACAGAAATCTGTAGGAATGTATTTTATTTTCTAAGCTGCCAATTAAGAGAGAATTTCTGAGTAATTTTTTAAGAAAAAGAATCCCAATAGATAGCTTCATCCATCTCTATTTACACTGATGTTACATAAAATTTCCCCATTGAGGATTCAACATGCACTTTGATGGACCAGATCAGGGGTCCTGAGTCAGTTAGGGGAGGTGAAATACTGATGAAATACTGATGAAAACCTCACTTTTAGTTACCTGGTGATCCTTTCCCCATATAAAGCGGCATTTTATGCCACTTTGAGCATGTATCAAAACTTGTTTAATGATTATATCTCAAAGGATTGAATGCTCTTTTTTTTTCTTTTCAGTTCTCACGTTTCTGAGTAAAAGCCATCATGTTCAAGTTAACAGAGCATTATGTTTTCTCTGCAAACAAATTCCCATAATTCATAAACAAAGAGAAAGGTAAATTCATGAAGAGGAGACACAGCACTATTTTTCCACGTGACATTTGGGATCTAGGTTAAAAATGAGGCTTTTGTCTCTGGTGATTTATCAAACTCCAGATTTCATAAAAGATAAAGATGCACTGAAGAAGGAACACATCATCTTAATGCTTCATTTTGACAGTTTGGCTCTCTAAAAAGCATGTATTTTGAAACTCTCCCCTCCAGAAACTCAATCGTGTCCATGATTTACACAGTGAATTCTTGTTTTTCAAGCATACTTAAGTGAGAACAGGCCAGGAGACACCTTGAAAGAAAATGGTCACATTTGAAACATACAGATTATTTATAGACAGAAAACTCAAAGAACTGAAAGAAAATCTGGTTGTCAACAGACAGTTGCTTTTTCTATGTTTTCTCTGTAGCTCATTTTGGGTTTTGTGTGGGTGGCTCATGTGAACTCAAAGGTTATTTGCTAAATGTTTTGTGAGATTAGAACATGTTGTCCTTTAAAACCTAAATGCAAGTTTATGTTTATTGCAAATATGTTCAACTTTAGAATATGGGATATGGGATCTTTTTTTAACATAGAAAATCATACCTAGAATTGCTATGATAAAACAAGATTTCCTGTGCTTCTAGTTTTCATTCACAGTTTTGAAGGTCTTATTCTTAATCGTATTCCTAGCAGAAATCTCACAATACAGAGAGTTATGCAGTGCAAGTTTTTGCTTTTTCACCTTTTGGGTTAATTTCACCTGCCAACTTGAATACTGATTAGCCTTATTTTGAAAATACTTAGGTACCAGGAGCTGGAAAGTCAGTGTGGACTATAGCTCAGGTCTTTGCAATTTATCATATAAGGTACATTTTTCGAACACACAGTGTACAAAGGAGCAAAAGAAAAAAAAAAACCCTTTTTTTTTTCTTTAAAGGCGAGGACGGTTTATTTTTCTTGCCTCTTTAGCAATGCTCAGCTACCAGACTCAGGTCCAACAAGCACTTATGAGCCCCACCAAGTGGGCAGATGGCAGCAGTCTGCTGGATTTGAATCCCCCTTCTGCTGTGTGGCCCTGGGCAACTTATGTAGCGTCTTTGTGCCTCAGCTTCCTCGGGAGGAAACTGGGTAGATGGTGGTCCCTCCCTCATTGCCCTGGTGGGGGATTAATGAGTGCTCATTAATCTCACACAAAGCCTGTGAGATAGAAAAGAAAAGAAGCATGATTCAGAGACAAAGGCGGTGAGAAGAGCGAAAAGCAACACAGGCCAACTTTAACCCAGGAAAGTATGTGTTCAATAAAATACAAAGAAAACTCCCCCCCACCCCGAAAGTTCAAGAACACTAGAATGCCCGTTCTTCGGCGTTCATCTGCAGGAAGGAAAGCCCTTGGGGAGTTGAGGGTGGGAGGACTTTTCTCAAAATCTGATGCTAAAAAGCCTTGGGGTCAGCCAGCCCTGGGGCGGAGTCCCGGCTCCACAACTTAGATCTGTGTGATCCGAGGTGACTGTTCACCCCTGAGCTGAGCTTCCTCAAGGGCTGTGTGAGGTTGTTGTAGAGACTGAAGAAGTGACAGGGTCCAGGCGCTCAGCACGGCCCTGGCTCAGAGGAAGCACCGAATAGGTGGAGACAGAGGCCATCAGTCCAGTTAGCCAATATCCCGGGGCCCAGAAGGTAAGTGACATTTATTAGGGCCTGGGTACAAGTACTTCGGCTAAATTCTGTCCCTCATGGGCCTCCGCAAAACAAATATCCTCCAGGAGTCTGACCCGGCTTTTTCCTCGTCTCCCTCTTCCGAGTGCGACAGAATCTTCAAGGTCATCTGTCATAAAACTGTCTCATAAGTTGTCACCTCCAGCAAAGAAGAGTGAGTTATCAGAGCTCTCTCGGGACCTCCTAGGTGACACACTCCCAGGGGCTGGGCTGAGCAGGGTCCCCGGGGGCTCTGGCGAGGGTCGTGTGACAGCACTTCTTGAGAAGGTAGCACTTTTGGGGTCTTCAGGTCTGGCTGACACAGACCTCAAGTGCACCTACGTGGCCTGGGCCTTCAGGGAAGAAAACCCCGCGTTATGAAGAAGGGAGCAGCCTGCGTGATGCCGCAGAAGAGATCTTCCTCCCCTCACTGGAGCCCGGGAGCCACGCTCCCTCACGCCTGCTCTCCCAGGATGGGGAAGGCTCGGAATGTGGTCCCAAGTTGGGCGTCGGCATTTTAGAACTTCCTCTCTTCCTGTGTCTATTTGATGAGGCACAAAATTTAAATCCGATGTGGCGAAGCTGCACGCTCTGTGCAGGGTTTCCGGGCTCCAGTGCTCAGGTTCGGCTAAACAAATTCTTCTTTTTAAGAGCCATCACGTATGTGAGCAGGGCACCCCCTCCCTACTCCAAACAGTCTCCACCCAGGTGCCTCCACTCTCTTCCTCTCTCCCTCCTAATATTGTGCCGGTTCTCATGTTCTCTTCTCCCCATGTGTTGTCACCTCCTGGGTTCCCAGAGGGAGCCTCTCTATTGTCCCAGACTCTGGCATTAGGGACCCAGAGAGTCCCACAGAGTGTGCAGGACATCCACGGGGGCCTCTCCCGGCCACCACACCCTCTGACATGGACCCATCAACTCCCAGTTGCCCCCTTTGCTCTCAGGAACAATGGGTCTGAGATGTGTCCCCCCATGTGAGAAGGACAGAGAAAATGAGGCCAGAAACGGTACTTCTCTTCTCCATTATCGGAGCCTCCAAGATGCTGGTCTGTTGGGATCTAGCAGCAAATCGTACCTGCCCACCCTCGGCTCTCCAGATCCCCTTGCCTGCTTCCACCACCCATATGTTTAATGAGTGCCAGACAAAGAGGAAGGTCAGCAGCGGGGCAGGGGTACCCCAGCTCCTCCCTCCATCAGAGGGAGCCCTCAGGGCTCGCTGGGACTGCTCTCAAACTCCTAGGCCCAGCAGCGGATGCTGATGGGAGAGGAAGGCACACAGGCTGTCACAGCCAAGGGAGCACCTGTGGTACTCACCCTGCTCCCCCACCTGCCAGACCTCCATCTCCAGAGGTCACAGCAGAATATGGCAGAAACTGTTATCCAAAGAACGAGATGTGCTGACTTTTGACTTTTAGTTCCACCCCAGAGGTCATGTTTGCCCTTCAAGCTGGGAGGACTCAGGGTTTGGAGGGACTTCTGTAGTTTAGTGTAAGGGGATGACAAGTTCCTAAACTCACGCTGGACTTTGGGATGAAGTTGTGGCATTTTATTTTTCTGCGCTTGCATATAAAGCAACGTGCATTCAAGGAGGTGATAAGTGTATTCCCGTAATTTCCTGGAAGATGAACGCCAAAGCTAGAGCTAAATCAAGGCGAATGTAATTTGCATAAAGAAGAGCCACATTAAGAATGGGGAGGAAAATGCTGATCCCATGAATACTGGAAAAAGGACTCACGGATAAAATGCAGAAATGACGCTTTAATAACGCACGTGATCACATTTTTATTAACAAAGGACGTCTTATTTGGAAGCAAATACATCCTTGAGACGAGTCCGAAATTGGTCCTCCGATAGGCAGAAATCCACACTACTTATATATTCTAATTATAGCTACAACCTGCGCTTAATGCAAACATTCTAAACTCTTAGTCACTTTATTAAGAACCAGAAAAGGGACTTCCTGAAGCATAATGAGGGCTAGTCACAAGCTCTGAGAAAGAAAACGAAGAGATAATTCTGCATAGAGCTGGAGAATGCCGGATGTAATTTATTTAATAAAAGTGCTTCGTGTCTCTTTTTTGGTTTAGGAACTGGTACACCCTTAGGGGTTCAGACAGTACCGTGCTTCAGCACTGCTATTTCTAGGGCAAGATAAAAATGTGTATCAGAGAAAAGGAATCATTTATCATCGTAATGGTTACATCCCACTTTAGAAACCACTAGAGACTGCTTAACATTTTTATTTCCAACACGGTTTTCCTGAGTCTTCAGGTGACAAATGGAAACTGATGCCAGAAGGCTTTCTTTCCGTTTGTTCCTTATAAAAATGGCTAGATGTGGAGCTCATTTTCATCTGGGGTGACGCTCAGGTCTGTGCGTTCGCAGCCTGATCCTTCCCTTCCCGCTTTGTGTGATTCCTTCAAAAGTCTCCAAAGGCAACATCTGGGTCCAGTCAAAGAAGACAGATGGGCTCCTTCTACCTCCTCTCCCGGCCCCTGGAGACCTCTTCCCGGGGCAGGGGCGGGGTGGGGGGTGGGGGTGGGGGTGCGTTCTATTTGAATGTAATGACAGGCTGACTAAATTTTTCCTGGGTAGTGTGTTCAGGGCATTCCTATCATTAGAACCCATTCTGTATCCTTACAGACCTCCTCATTATGGATGGATTTCTCTATTTCAAAACATTCCTAGGATTTCTAGATGCTGTCATTGAGTCCTATTATTTTTCTTGTTATTCTTATGATTTTTCTTCTGTGACTTTCTACGGCCAGATTCTCTTCATCTGTCGTGGAACTGGAGGCCAATTTCCTAGAAATCATCACTCTTGCTTACCGTGGTTATTAACCAATAAAAGATTCAGAATTAATCTTGATTTCCTTGGTGCTGTGGTAACATCAAATCCTTGACATTTCTTCCTGGTGTTAAGACTTCATACATTGGAACCTAGCCCGTTTAATCGTTCTCTGTTTCTTCCTCTTAAGAAAAAGGATCTAAATGTTCCACTTTGGTTATGGGAACTAAGGTCTTTGTAGATTAGTAATTAACAGTAAGAAAAAAAGTTTTATTGAACACTAACCATGGGTCAGGTGCTAAGGTAAGGGCATTCAAGTATCTTCTCAATGCCCCTCCCCGAGGTAAATATCACATTATCTACCTTTTGTAAATGAAGGTGAGAGCTGGAGTCCACAGGGTTCATCCTTGTGTCCCGGGAAGGGCAAGATCTGGTGAGTACACGGGACCCCAGAGGGAGGAGCCCAGTGCTGGGGCCACAGCACCCTGGAGAACTGAGCCATAAGGTACGCAAAGTGGCGGAGAAGGCCTGGGACGTACTCGCCTTCCGTAAGCGTGTCTTGAGCGTTATTCCACATCCCGGATAAGTTTCAGCCTGATCAACACATCTTGAAAAACAACCCACTGACAGAGAGGGGTGGTTTACCTAAATTTCCTAGGGGTGAGGTAGGTGCTGAGAGCACCAAGCCAGTCCAGGAAGCAAGCCCCTATGGGCTCCGGAATCCGCGGCAGGCAGGTCAGCACGGAGCTCAATCCCGCTCCCTCGCCCCAAAGAGCTGGCCAGATGGTCCAGCCTCGGCACCTTCTGACGATAACCGAATCCCACGTGGAGCTGTCCCCACAGCGAGGATGGAGCACGCGCGGGGACGCAGCAGCTGGGTTTGGGTTTGTGATGCGTGAACTGGCATTCTGGTTTCTGTATCTGTCCCTTCTGACTTTGATTAAGGAGCGTCAATTCCCCGGAGCCTCACATACGGTGGGTGTACAGGCAGATTAAAACTCCTGAATCTGCAAACCAGGGAACCCAATCCTGTACCTCACTGACCCACAGGGGAGGGAACGTTCTGCCCTTTCCTTTACCTTCTCGGACCCTCTGCTTCCTCCTCCTTCCTCTGCCCCAGGGAGCAGAAGGTAGAAATCAGAGTCTGGGGTGTCTGCGAGGCCATCGTTATCACAGGGTGTGGTCACTGTGTTTAAAGGCTGGCCCTGGGGATGGTGCTCCTGGCGGCCTCCCGGACCCCGTGAAGAGCCTGTGCTCTTGGAAAGTTCACCTGAGCACGTGCACACTCACCTGAGCATCCTCATTCCGGTCCTTCCTCTTGAGCCCTATGCCATGAGACTCACCAGGGTCCCAAGCACTGGACCGCACTCAGAGGGAGGGGAGAGGCCTGGCTCCGTCTATACCGAAACTACTCACTCCAATCCAGCTCTTGTCGGCCCGTTTGTTTATTTGGGAATGACAGTCACCATTGGGCAGAGGGGCACTGCTAAGGGGCCAACATTTAGCCGGCTGGCTCCTGGCGAGTTTAACATTAGGTTTTGTGGGTGTCATTTGGTCAGTGTTCCTAGCACGTGGGGCGTTATTTGGGGACCCTAAATTCAACACGAGGGCTCAGACCAGAGTGGGGACTGTCCTTTCTCTGCAGAGTCGGAGTCCCAGATAACCCGGAAGTCACTCAATCCCAAATATTTGACAAGAGCCCACTGACCTCTGTGAATGTGTGCCAGGCAGGTGACGTGGTGAAGACATGAGTTCCCGGCACTGGAAAAGTCTTCGTTCTCGGTCGTCACCTGCCAAACGGACAGCAGAAAAATCACCGCTGACGATATTCTGAGAGAATCGAACTTCCTAGCAAGGTAGATGGTAGACAGTGCACATTTCCGTACAGCCAGTAAGCGGACCTACTGTAGGCTGGCCCGTCACCCCCAAAAGCTATTCGTTAGACGGAGAAATGCCAGAAACATACTGTGAGTCCAGTTTACGTGTTTCTATTAATTCCTCACTCATACCAAGCATGGCCACCACCAGTTGCCAATTCTTGAGCTCTGACAGGCGTCGAAGAAACAATTCGAAGGCGAGGAACACAGAACGTGAGACGGTTTTTATTCAGGTCACTCCATGCCTGGAGAACTCTAAATACCAGAACGAACTACTTAAATCTAATCTGCAACAGAACCCACCCACCTTCCCTTCCCCCTCCCCGCCTTGTACTCAGGTACTGCCACATGTTTTCAAATTCTTTCTTTTCTTTTTTCTCTTCTTTTTCTTTTTTCTTAAAATTCTGCTTAAAAGCTTTTGCTTGAAATTCATTTCCTGACAGTTCTGGAGGCTGGAAGTCCAGTATCAGGGTACGAGCACAGTCAGGTTCTGGTGAGACTCTTCCTGGCTTGCAGAAGGCTGCCTTTTTTCTATTTTCACATGGCAGAGCGAGAGTGGTCTCTTTCTCTTTTTATAAGGAAACTCAGCCCATCATGAAGTTCCCACCCTCATGACCTAATCTAACCCTAATGACCTCTCAAAGGCCCCATCTCCAGATGCCATCACATTGGGAATGAGGGCTTCAACACATGAATTTGGGGCCGGGGACACAGTCGTTCAGTCCATAACAACATTCCTTTTGATTTTCATTAAGAAATGTATGTACAGATTCTTAGAGGAATCTTGTAATTGAAAGACCACGGACTTTGGGGCTTCAGAGATAAAAGTTGAAACCATAGCCCCACTACTATCCACCTTTGTGGTTAGGACAAATTATTTCACTTCTGAGCCATTAAAAATGTTTTTTTTTTAATTTAGATATAACTGACAATAGCAATATGTTAGGTCCAGGTGTACAACATAATGATTCAATATTTGTGTATATTGCAAAATGATCGCCACCATAAGTCTAGTTCACATCTGTTCACCATAGTTACAAACATTTTTTTTTCTTGTGATGAAAGCCCAGGGACTGTAGTCAATAATATAACTGCTTGTATATTTGAAAGTTGCTAAGAGAGTAGATCTTACAAATTCTCATCAGATGGTTTCTTGAATGCCTGTCACATCTGCAGCATTGGCATTTGGTAGCGGCCGTATTTGACACGTGTGGGGGACGAGCATCAAGGTGGAAATCAGACTCACAGGACATTTATGTCATTTATTCACCTAACGAGTAGCTTTTTTCAGCTCTACTCTGGGTAAGATGGTCTTTCAGTGACTCTAATGAAGGAAGTTGTTTGCTTTATTTTGTTTTTTAATCAGAGGGAAGTGAAGAAATATAACTGGAATAAACTAAGAATGAAGAAAATACACAGAAAAGAGAAAAAGGTGTCGAATCACGAAGCCGGCAGTCACAGTCATTTCGGGAAGGCGGACTCTTATCTGACCAGGGCAGGGTGTGCAGTCTGGCACTCTGACTTTTTTTGTTTCTTCTTGCCTTTGTTTTCCCCCATGGAGAAGGGCAGTGGCACTCTGCAGTTAGCGCCGAGTCTACACTCGGAGGCCGAACCAGAGTTTGATCTTCTGGTCTGCTCGCTTTGACCACTTGATCATGGGATGGAATGTGCCCCATACACCTCTCAAAGGCCTCCCTGCTAGGGTGGGGGACAGCACCCTCCCCCTCGAAGCAAACTGAACGGCTTGGTATTTAAACTTTCAGTAATTCTCTCTGCTCAAAGAAATAACACTCAAGTAGAAAGTTAGGCTGTCTGTATCTGCTTCCCATTTGCTTCCAACTCATACCCCGAGTCCTCTGGTTGGAAGGTCACCTGCCTTCCCCAGCTCCCCAGTTCTTCCAGGGCCTGGAGGACGGACTCCTTTGTAAAAATCCTCCTGTAACAGAGAGCTTTGTGCTCCAGTGGAAAAACTGGCAGCACAGAAAGGCTCTACCCATGTATAATTTAGCGTGATTACCTGGGGCGGCAGGCACAGCTCAGAGGACCGTGTCACATGCGCCTCGGGGTCCCCACCTAAAACTGGGCCATCTCATGACAGTGGAGGGAGAGGATAATGTCTGTCTTGCTCCCTGCATTGGTGTCACAATTACAACTGAAAAGACACAATGGAGATAGGCGATTCTCAGAGGAACAGCCCACAGAACATCTCTGGCAGAGGCGAGAACAACAGCTGGCCAAACACACTCATGGTCCTGAAACTCTCCCATCACACTGCAGAGGAAAATGCCCGGAAATCCATGCTGAAGCCCAGTGGACAGGCCCCCCTAAACATGGATCAGCTGCCCTCCACCACTGCATGGGAAGGAGAGAGGAAGGATCAACTATAATGTGGAGGTGTCCAGGTAGAATTGCGGACACTTTTAGATTTTTTTTAAGTCAACGTGTAAAGTAAGTTTTCACGGGACTGATCAAGAGAAAAGCAGGGACAGAGAACTGGCTGGACCACGTGGAACCCTGCTTGAAGAAGGGACATCACATGGGAAAAGCTTGCAGAGGGACTTTTGCAAAACTGGCTGTGGCTTAACCCCTCCAACAGGATGAGGCAGAAGTAAAAAGCAAGTTCAAGTTAAGGGGAAAGGCCCCTTGAAGGCCTGCCAACCGGCTCCTGGGTGCTTTTCCTTACATGTCAACATCACTGTACTGCTGCAGGGCCCACTCGAGAAGGCTCAGCGTAACCTCATCCTTGCTGGCAAGTGGCCCCTGGCACTGGCCACTTCCCAGATAGAAAGCCTGGCACGACTCACCCCCCACTGGACAGCACCCAGGATTTGGAATGTGTCGACAGGAAGGCAACTTTATGAGGGCAGATGCCCAGGAAAGCAACTGACTGAGAAGCCTCTGGTCCCTTGAATTAGTTGATTGGCAGGAAGCCGACTGAGGGCTGCACAGTGGTCCATGTGCCTAGGCAGGGTGGCCTTTGAGAGGTGTGTGGGGCACATTCCATCCCATGATCAACAGGTCAAAGCGAGCAGACCAGAAGATCAAACTCTGGTTCAGCCTCCAAGTGTAGTCTCAGTGCTAACTACAGAGTGTCACTGTCCGCAATTGTAACCCCACTGACAATTGCCTTTGCAATGCACAGAAAGTTTAAATTTACTTATTGCACAAAAACATTGTAAAAAACAGAAATCAAATATCTAGCCCTGCAACGTTACAAAATCTTAACATGAGGTTTTTGGAGAAAGGATTTTTAAAATGACATGGTTGTTGTTTACTTCAAGCGGTAGAGCTGCTCCTGAAAACTTGTGTGTAAATTAGCCTTGTGCAAAACAAACCCTTCTTAAAACGCACCAGGTAACAGACACTGTTTAAGCCCCTCATGTGCATTTGTTCATTTAGCTTTCAGAAGCCCTGCAGGTAAGCATTAATGATATCTTTTATTATCTTCATTTTGCAGGTGGAAAACTGTGACACAGAAAGGTTGAGGAACTTGCCCAAGGCTGCAGAGCCGGGTTTGGACTGGGTACCCAGCTTTCTGAGCCCACGTTCCTAATCACAGGGTACACTGCCTCCCAATGGACTCATGGGGAGTTAGTTCCCTGGCCAACACCTGTCCTTCCCAAATACACAGTTTATAAAGATGTATTGTCACACCTGGTCAGGTTTGGTGTGAACCACACCCCACACTTAAAGTCTCTAAGGGAAATAAATGCTTGTTTCCTAATAAGTCATCATACAGCTAAGACAGAGCTGAACTCATAAAGAAACCCCTGCTGCCTTATCTTTGGTGGATGCCCATATCCATTCCCCCTTTTTCTTTCCTAGAAACACCCCAAATAGCTTTGGGTAGCAATATACCCAGTTAAAAACACTTAACTCCCTACAGAGGATCTACAAAAAAGCCTCAGCTAACGTCATATTTAATAGTCAAAGACTGAGTGCTTTTCCCCTAAGATCAGGAAGAAGATGAGGCTGTCCATTATCTCCACTTCTAATCAACATTGTACTGGGGGTCCTGGCCACAGCAATAAAGCAAGAAAAAGAAATTAAAGGCCTAGAATTTGGAAATGAGTAAGTAAGACAGTCTTCATACAAAAAGACATGATATTTTATGTAGAAAATCCTAAGGAATATATAATAAAGCTACCAGGACTAATAAGCCAATTAAGCAAAATCACGAGATACAAGACTCTGACATACAAAAGTCAATTGTATTTCTGTATTCTAGAAATGAACAATGGGAACTTGAAATTTCAATGCTGTTGCTGTAACATCAAACATATGACATATTTACGGACACCTTTTACAAAGTACTTGCAATATCTGTACATGAAAACTGAAAAAAATGTTGCAGAAGGAAATTTAAAAGGAGCACCTAAATAAAGGGAGAGATATACGGTGCTTGTGGGTCAGAGAACTACATATTGCTAAGACTTCATTTCTTCTCACCTTGATCTACAGATTCAACACAATGCCAATCAAAATCCCAGCAGAGGGCTTCCCTGGTGGCGCAGTGGTTGAGAGTCCGCCTGCCGATGCAGGGGACATGGGTTCGTGCCCTGGTCCGGGAGGATCCCACATGCCGCGGATCGGCTGGGCCTGTGAGCCATGGCCGCTAAGCCTGCGCGTCCGGAGCCTGTGCTCCGCAACAGGAGAGGCCACAACAGTGAGAGGCCCACGTACCGCAAAAAAAAAAAAAAAAAAAAAAAAATCCCAGCAGATATTTTTGTAGAAATTGAGAAGCTGATTGTAAAACATATGGAAATACAGAGGACTTAGAATAGTCAAATTTTGGAGGAAACAATTTTGAGGAAAAAAAAAAAAGGTGGACGATTCAATAACTGATTTCAACACTTACTATAATGCGACAGTAAACACAACAGTATGGTATTGGGATAAGAATGAAATGTAGATGAATGGAAAAAAGTAAAGAGTCCAGAAATAGAGCCACACATGCATGGTCAACCGATTTTCAGCAAAGTCACCAAGGTAACTGAATGGGGGAAAAACAGTCTTTTCACCAAATGGTGCTAGAACAACTGAATAGCCACATGCAAAAACAAACAAACAAATGAATCTCACCCTTACTTCACACCATATACAAAAGTTAACTCCAAGTGGATCATGAACCTAACTGTAAGAGATAAATCTACAAAACTTCTGGAAGAAACTATGTGAGAAAATTCTAGTGACGTTGGGTTAGCTGAAGATTTCGTGATACATGACACAAAAAGGTTGAATTTCACCAAAATTAAAATTCTGTTCTTTCTGACACTCTTAAGAAAATGAAACCATGGGTAATGGATTAAGAGAAAATATTTGTGAATCACATATATAATAAAGGGCTTCCATACAGAATTTATAAAGACAACTTACAATTCAATAGTAAGAAAACAAAATCCAGTTAAACAAACAGGCGAGAAATTTGAACGGACACTTCACCAAACAATACAAACGAATGGCAAATAAACACATGAAAAAGATTTGAGAAATGCAAATCAAGACCACAATGAAATAACACTCCACACCCACTATAATGGCTAAAATGAGTAAGACAGGCTATGTTAAATACTGAGGATGCAGGGCAACTAGAAGTTATTGCTGTTGGGAATGCAAGTGGTTCAGCCGCTTTGGAAGGCAGCTTGGCAGTCTCTTATAGAGTTAAACATATACCTACTATGAACCCAGCCATTCCACTCCTAGATATTTACAAAAGATAAATAAAAACATATGTCCATACAAAGACTTGCACGAGAATGTTCACAGAAGCTTTGTTCATACTAGCAAAACTGGAATCAATCCACATACCCAGCAACTGGTTAATGGATAAACAAATTGTAGTGCATCTGTACCAAGGAACAGTACCCCACATTAAAAAGGAACACCCAACGACTTGGATGGATCTCAAAAGCATTTTGCTAAGTGACAGAAGCCAGATATAAGAGACTATGCACTATGCTATTCTATTTATATTATATTATAAAAAAGGCAAACCTACAGCAAAAGAAAAATCAATGTTTTCCAGGAGTCAGAGTCAGGGGAAGGGATGAGACGAAAAGGGGCACAAAGAAATGTTTTTGGGGTGATGGAAATGTTCTATTGTGGTGGTGATTATAGGACCATATGCATTCGTCAAAGCTCATTGATAAAACACTTGAAATTGGTGAATTTTAATATATACAAATCACATATATTATTTTACAATATATATGTTTATAATTATATTCATATATACATAAAGTAAAAAGCTGACACTTTTTAAATGCTCATCTCCCCAGACTCCTTTGCAACCAGGCTTAGACATGGGACCCCCACAGCCAATGAAAGTAGGCAGAGGTTTACTGGGTGGTGCTTCTGTGAAAACTGTTTTCCTGATAAAAGAGAGCCTGAGCTGACATATGCCTTCTTCTCTTTGTCCTTTTTCTAGATTCCTGCTTGGAACTCAGCCACCTTGTGGGTGTAAGAACAGTTAAAAGCCACACTAAGGAGCTGTATTAGTTCCCTAGAGGTGCTGTGACAAATCACCACCATCTTGATGACTTAAAACAACAGACACTTATTCTCTGACAGTTCGAGAGGCTGGAAGTCCAAAATCTAGGTATGGGCAGGGCCATGCTCCCCGCAAAGGCTCTAGGGGAGAATCCTTCCTTGCCTCTCCTAGCTTCTGGTGGTTGCCAGCAACCTTTGCATTCCTTGGCTTGTGAACCAATGACTTGAATATCTAATACCTGCCTCCATCTTCACAAACTATTCTCCTCTGTGTCTCTAGGTCTCTCCTTTTCCTGTAAGGACACCAGTCATATTGGAGTAAGGCCTACCCTACTTCACTACGACCTCATTTTAACTTGGTTATGTCTGCAAAGACCCTATTTCCAAATAAGGTCCCTTTTATAGGTACTGGGGGTTAGGACTGAACATATCTTTTGGAGTGGGGGGGTACACAATTCAACTCACAACAGGAGGGCAGAGGGGGTAGATAGCAAGAGCAAGAGGCCCAGCTTTAGCCGTGGACTCACCGTGCCTGTCTTCCGCATTCTTTGGGCTTCCGTCTTATTTTTTTTTTAATTAGTTCATGTCTTTTATTAACCAATCCTACCCAGCCATGTGGAGATCTTTCTTGTCCTTTCAGATGTTTGAGGTCTTCTGCTAGTGTTCAGTAGGTGTTCTGTGAGAATTGTTCCACCTGCAGATGTATTTTTGATGTATTTGTGGGCGGAGGTGAGTTCCACATCTGTCTACTCCGCCATCTTGATTGGAGCCCCTAGGCTCCTGTTTTGGCAGCATTTAAAGCATTCCTCCCTTGGTACTCAGCCCCAAATCCATTTGCTATGTCCTTTGAATTTGTTTTCGGTGCCCACTCTTAAATCTACCCTCTTCCTTTTAACCTTACTGTGGATAGAGGGTGGAATCAGGTGGAAGGAAGAGTCCAGTCCTGACCAGTAACCATACACCTTCGTCGAGCTTGGATATAAGATTCTACAACACCCTTCAGGTACCACGTGTCTTAAATTATGCCCATCCAATATGGAGAACAATACAATATGCAGTTACTTAAACAAGTTATATGAAGTAAAGGAGGTCAAACAATGATTTTTCCCTCACTTTCCACTTTTCTCCCTCAAGAGAGCTGCTCCCACTGTCCTCAGCAGCCCACCCCCTAGACTTGTGAGCCCTTGTCCAGGAGAGAGTAAACCCTGTACGTGCCCAGCAGATGATCATCTCATAGAGTAATGGAAATGGTACACCCCAAATCATCCAGGCTGCAGAGTCTTTTTCTTCTCCTTCTTTTTTCTCTTCTTTTCCTTCTCTGTAGTAGGTAGAGCCTGTGGCCTGGCTTTGCCAGACCTACCCCGCCTCCAGCACATGCTCACCTGGCCTCACCTCTGTTTTGCTGTAGATCCCTCTGTAGCCCGTGTGCTTCCCACTCAGCCCTGGCTGGGGAGGCTGGGGTCTCCCTGGGTCCAGTCTGCATCTCCCTCTGACGGCACCCTTGGTGTGGCCAGAGCACGAGGCTTCTGCCGCCATCCCCACAAGGCCAGTCCTCACCTACTCAGCCCACACCTCCACCTTCCTGCCTCTCTTCCTGTTTGACTTTCTGTCTTGTTTTTGTGTGTGTGTGTGGGGGGGGTGGGTGTGTGGTCCATATATATTTTTCTGCCTTCCAGTATTTTTTAATATCTATCTTTTTTTCATCTTTCTGTATTTCTCTCCCGAAATGACTCCTTTCTCTCTTTTTTGGTAACCTTACTTCACCACTTTTCCCTTGTCTATATTTTTAATGTTTCTGGAGTTTTCTGCATTTCTGTATATTTTCTTTTTTTTTTGCGGTACACGGGCCTCTCACTGTTGTGGCCTCTCACGTTGCAGAGCACAGGCTCCGGACGCGCAGGCTCAGCAGCCATGGCTCATGGGCCCAGCCGCTCCGCGGCATGTGGGATCTTCCCGGACCAGGACACGAACCCATGTCCTCTGCATCAGCAGGCTGACTCCCAACCACTGCGCCACCAGGAAAGCCCTGTATTTTTTCTGTTTTTTCTGGGGTTTTGTTTTTCTATTTTTTTCTCTCCTATCATATTTCTGTGTCTGCATTTCTGTCTTTTTTCTTGTGTCGTCTGAGCTGTCTTTTCTCCTATTCCCTCTATCCCTCTTTTCTTATGTGTTTGCCCACCATATTATTTCTCCCTTTTCTCTTCAGGTTTGTTTCCAGATTAAGCTTGGTTCCCTCTGGGTGGCTTTGAGCAGAGGACCCCCTTCCCGCCACCTGCAGCCTCTCTCCCTGAACTCTGCCCTCTCCCCAATTCTGCCGCCCTCTTCCTGCACCAACGGGAAGGTGCTGGTTTGTCTCCCACTAACTTCTCAAAGAAAGCAGGGTGGTTGGGTCCACCAGCTGTCAGCTCACTGGTGGCTTCCTGAACTGGGAATATGGGATTCTTGATACCTTTACCCTAAGCTTTGAACCTGAGCTACAATTCCAGGAGAGCCAGTTAAATAAATCTCAGCCAACATCCTACTATATGCGCAAAGTATATGTATGTGTGTGTGTGTGTGTGTGTGTGTGTGTGTGTGTGTGTGTGTATATATATATATGTATATATGAGAAAGGACACTGGAGGGCACCCTTATGTCCACTGTTCCAGCTTGTTTCCTATGAGAAGAAGTAAATGTTCTCAAGATGCCCCAGAGAGGGCTGTGTCCTGGCTTTGGGGACCTGAGGGGAGGGGCCCGCCATGAGGTTCACGCTCATCTCAGAGCCTGGGTCAGAGTTTGAACCCAGGGCCCTTGGCTCTGGCACCCCACCCCACCCCGAGACCCTTGCTGGGCCCCAGCTCTGCACTAGGCTCACTGCACCAGAATCCCCCCTTCCCTCAGAAGGTGGCAGGTGGCAGCACTGCAGGGCTGAGGGGGTGGAAGAGCCCTTGTGTGGGGAGATGAGTCACCTGGGTGCAAGGCTGGGATTCCCACACAAACACACCATGAGAACGATGGCTGCTATGATAGTATGAAGGTGCCCAGCACTGGGGACCTCCCCAACACACCCACATGCTCCGCAGCGCTGGCCGCGGATGGTGAAGACATTCTGGTTTTAGGGTGAGTCCCAGGCAAGTCCAGTAACTGTCCCTAGATCTGGAACACAGATGTATCTGGTCTGCCAGGGCGTGCCTTGTCCCCAGCTGCCAACAAAGCTGTGTGAGCACAGACCTGGCCCCCTTCCCTCGGCCCTCGCTGTTCACACAGAGGGCTCCCCCACAGACAGCCTGGGCCACAGCAGCAGAGAAAGCATCCTCCCCTACGGTGCTGGGAGCAGGTTCTCCATACGCGTGCATTCAAAGGCTCCCCTCCACCCTGAGCTGTCCAGTCTCAGAGCACTCCCTCCGCTGCTTCAGAGATGTGCACGTCCCCTTCTCTCCACCTCCCTCACCGACAGCTCCCCCTCCCCCAGGTTCCCCGCTCTGGTCTCCCTCCTGCCAAGTGGGCACATCCATCCATCGGAGCCCTTGCCACGCTGCTCTGACCAGGGCAGGACTGCGACCTGCCTGGCACCCAGCCCAGTGGTCAGGGCCAATGAGCACATGAAGGACCCTCCCTCACAGACGCTGGGAGTCGAGGTCGATTCCAGGGGAAGGGGTGGAATGCAGTTGGATTCAGAGGGCATAGAAATAGTGAGAGGAAATTCAGTAGAGAGGAGTATACACAGCAAGGTGTGTGGGGCTCCAGGTCAGCCTTCTCACTGCATGGCAGCTACAGCGTCTGCAGGTTTTGGGGGGATTGCCAGGGTCTCTGCAGACTCTTCTCTCACCTGCACTGTCCTCCAGGCTCTGGTCTGGGGCCTGGCAATATGAACAGACCCCAAAGACAGAGCCCTTTCCCAGCCAAGACCTGACTGTTTTTGTCAGGCACATAAAAGATCCAGGAGTGGGGACCGGCACGGGGGGACACACATGTTTGATCTGACCTGTTTCTCAATCTTTTCGCCACTAAAGCTTGACTGAAATTGTCAAAACATGAAATCAATAAGGTCTTGGCAAAAGGCTCCTATAATTGAATACATTACTTCCCAATTTCTCCTCCTTTTCCCTTTTCATGTCAAATGAAGAGTCTGCTTTTTATTACTTAGCCTTTCAGAAGAGAAAACAATTGTTGGATGATACAACCTCTTTGGTCATGTAAGCGTACATTTGAATACATGCTTCTGAAATCGATCTTGATCATTTTCAACAACAGATAGGTAAACAAACAAATGCTGGATGCCATCTTCCTTTCTTAACAGTGTCCTCATTTTACAAGTTCCTTCTAATGTTCCGGTGGATGGAGGGATAGAGGTAGGGGTGGGGGTGGGAATCAGGAAACCATAAATAGATTCAACAGGCACCGAAGCGTGCATTTGGAGTACCGTCAGCTAGAAAGATCTTGTTTCAATAACACGATCTTCGCATTTAGCTGAAGACTAACTTATGGGGCCTGACTGCCCTTAGTGACTGCTTAAAGCTGACATAAGGCAGAATAACGTACATTTAATATGTGAAAGAAATTAGCCCTCAAGATCTTTGTTTCCTGAATCTCTGCAGCAGCTCAGCTGGTGCTTGGCACACAAGACAGCTGGAGGAGGCCTTCTTGGGGCGGTGAGGGAAAGGCAAGGGGTACAGCACACAGAAAGCTCACCCCATGGGGGTCTAGAGTGAACTCGGGGGACAACAGATTGAGAGGGAGAGCACAGAACCCACTGCAATTTGGACTCCGTAGGGCTCTGCACTTCCACGTCCACGAATGGCATCCTATCTTCCCCAGCCACAAACGGGAGCCCCAGGGGCATTCTTGACTCCACCTTCAGCCATGACCATGGCTGAAGTGATGGGCCATGACCCCCATCACTTGCAGGAAAGGTGGAAGGTTCTCAACCCCGCACTCAGGGCGCACAGTCACTCACTCACATCACATGCCTCGCCTCCAAGGTCCTGCTCCCCTTGCTGGGGGATGGTATGAAAGGGCGTGCTCTGCCGGTCACCATGTAGGACTCAGCTTAAGGACGCTCCTTCCGAGAGCCACCCGACACAGAAAATGGGGCGGCCCTCTCTCTGCTCCAGACCCCTCTCACTGCACATCCCCCCGACCCTAACTGCCACCCATCCCTCCAGCTGAGAGTCCGTGTCTTAGTCATCTTTGAAGTCCCAGAACTCACACGGTGCAGGGCGCGCTATGTCACTGAGCAGCATCTGTCATACAAGGAACTATTCAGTAAAAATTCAAACGTTTACAGGTCTTTTTTTTTCTTAATTGTTTATTTAAATCTATATATCTGAAGCTCCGATTAAGCACTTTTTTTTTTTTTTTTTTTTTTTTTTTTTTTGCGGTACGCGGGCCTCTCACTGTTGTGGCCTCTCCCATTGCAGAGCACAGGCTCCGGACGCGCAGGCTCAGCGGCCATGGCTCACCGGCCCAGCCGCTCCACGGCATGTGGGACCTTCCCGGACCGGGGCACGAACCCGTGTCCCCCGTATCGGCAGGCGGACTCTCAACCACTGCGCCACCAGGGAAGCCCGAAGCACTTTTACTTCACTGTCACTCAGAGGCTTCTATTTTTGGCTAACCTTTTGGAATTCTGAAACAGCACCCATCTCATTATGTTGAGACGACCACTGCGTGAGCCTCTGTGTGCTCCTGTGTGCTCAGCAGGGAGAGGGCTTTGAGACACTTGTGAGTAAGGGGTGAATTAACACTAGGGGTTAAAACACAACAAAACAGCCTATTAGTAAAGCCTGAGCTGTTGGCGAGCGGGAAAGGAAGAGCAGCAGGTCGCTGAGAGCTGCCATATGAAATTCTAAGGTCAATAGGTAGTGGTCTGTCCCACCGCCAGGCTGCTAAGCTGATGAGGGGATGGGCTGGACTTAACACTAGCTGACTTGGGAAGCCAGGCTGGGAGGTGTTAAGCCCTTTATAGGGACATATGTGATTCCCTCCTTTGCATTATGCTGTGTCCTAATGTCATACACCTGTGAGCTTGGTCGCACATTCCTCATGGAGGCCCCTGCAGCCTGGCAAGTTTGCTGTTTCCCTTTTCTTAGCCCTGCTATCAGGGTGTTGGCTGTAGGCAAAGTGCTGGGCCCTAGGCTCTCTCTCATCACAGCAAGAACTTGACAAATGTCCTGATCTCAGCTGACCATAATGGTCTGCCCACTGGCCTTGAGGAAGGGCAGAATAAATAGAATAATAGGCTCATTGCTGTTCACCCAAATTCTACAGTTTCCAGTAGCATCAAGCCCCAGGATGTGTCAACCCCCTAATCACAGAGAACTTGAAGAAACTGTTGTTAAAGCCTGTAGTGAACACCATACTTGACAGTGAAAGGTTGAAAGCTTTTCCTGTAAGATCAGGAATAAGATAAGGATGCCCACGCTCGCTATCCTTATTCAACATAGTACTGGAAGTCCTAGCCAGAACAATTAGACAAGAAAGAAATAAAGGCATACAAATTGGAAAAGAAGAAGTAGAATAGTTTCTATTTGCAGATGATATGATCTTATATATAGAATATCCTAAAGAGTCCCCCCAAAAACGTTACAACTAATAAATGAATTCAGTAAAATTGTAGGATACAAAGTCAAAATACAGAAATCAGCTGCATCTTTCTACACTAACAGTGCAATATCTGAAAAAGAAATAAAAACAATCTCATTTAGAGTTGCATCAAAAACCAATAAATTAGGGCTTCCCTGGTGGCGCAGTGGTTGAGAGTCCGCCTGCCGATGCAGGGGACACGGGTTCGTGCCCCGGGAAGATCCCACATGCCGCGGAGCGGCTAGGCCTGTGAGCCATGGCCGCTAAGCCTGTGCGTCCAGAGCCTGTGCTCCGCAACGGGAGAGGCCACACAGTGAGAGAGGCCCGCGCACCACAAAAAAAACAGAAAACAAAACAAAACAATAAATTAACCAAGGAAGTGAAAGATCTGTACACTGAAAACTATAAGATGAAAGAAATTGAAGAAGACAAAAATAAATGAAACAATATACCATGTTCATGGATCAGAAAAATGAATATTGTTAAAATGTCCATACTACTCAAAGCAATCTACAGATTCAAAGCAAACCCTATCAAAAATGTTTTTTTCCCCAGAAATACAAAAAAAAAGTCCTAAAATTCATATGGGACCACAAAAGATCTCAAATAACCAAAACAACACTGAGAAAAAACAAAACTGGAGATATCACACTCTGAGATTTCAAACTATATTACAAAGCTACAGTAATCAAAACAGTGTGGTGTTGGCATAGAAAAAGGACACACAGAGCAATGGAACAGAATCAAGAGCCCAGAAATAAAGCTACGCATGTATGGTCAACTAATATTTGACAAGAGAACCATGAATACACAATGGGGAAAGGATAGTCTCTTCAATAAAATATGTAGAAGAGTGAAATCAGACCCCTATCTTACACAACTTACAAAAATTAACTAGAAATGGATTATAGACTTAAATATTAAGACCTGAAACCATAAAACTCCTAGAAGAAAACAATGTCTTGACAACAATTTTTTTGGATTTGACACCAAAAGCACAAGCAACAAAAGCAAAAATAAACAAGTGGGACTACATCAAACTAAAAAGCTTCTACACAGCAAAAGAAACAAATCAACAAAATGAAAAGGCAACTTGCAGAACGGGTGAAAATATCTGCAAACCATCTATGTGATAAGAGGTTAATACCCAAAATATATAAGAAACTCATACAACTCAATTGTTTAAAAAAACCCCAAAAACAAATAATCCAATTTTTAAAATGGGCAGTTGACCTGAATTGACATTTTTCCAAAGAAGACATACAAATGGCCAAAAGGTACTTGAAAAGATGCTCAACATCACTAATCATCAGGGAAATACAAATCAAAACCACAATGAGATATCACCTCATACTGTTAGAATGGCTATAATCAGAAAGACAAGAGATAAAAAGTGTTGATGAGTATGTGGAGAAAAGGGAATCCTTGTGCACTGTTGGTGGGGATGTAAATTGGTACAGCCCCTATGGAAAATAGTATGGAGGGTCCTAAAAAAATTTTAAATGGAACTACCATATGATCCAGAAATCCCACTTCTGGGCATTTATCTGAAGGAAATGAAATCACTATCTTGAAGAGATATCTGCACTCCTATGTTCACTGCAGCATTATTTACACAAACCAAGATATGGAAGCAACCTAAGTGTTCGTATATATACATATATATATATACACACACACACACATACATATACAATGGAATAGTATTCAGCATAAGAAAGAAGGAAATCCTGCCATTTGCAACCACACAGATAGACCCTGAGGTCGTTATGATAGGTAAAATAAGTCAGACATAGAAAAACAAACACTGTATGATCTCATTTATATGTAGAATCTAAAAAAGCTGAAGTCATAGAAACAGAGTAGAATGGTGGCTGTCAGGGGCTGCGGGCAGAAGAAATGGACACATGTTGGTCAAAGGGTACAAACTTCCAGTTACAAGAGGAATAAGTCCTGGGGATCTAATGTATAGCACGGTGACTATAGCTAACACTATTATACTACATACTTGTAAGTTGCTAGACAGTAGATCCTAAATGTCTCACTCTCTACCAGAAATGTAATTATGTGAGCTGATGGGAGTGTTAACTAACACTATTGTGGTAATCAGTGTACCATATATGAATCATCACATTGTACACCTTAAAATTACACAATGTTCTATGTCAATTATATCCAATAAAGCTGAAAAAAAAGGAGAGACCCCCCCCCCAAAAAGAAACTGTTGTTTAGTATTCAGTCACTTATACCAAGTCAAACTCACCAGTAATTAGGGTGCTACAAATTAGAAAACTGTCATTTCTATGGTATTGCTCTTCAACCGTGAGCCCAGAGTTTGGTACGTGTCCCCATAGATCTGCCTCTCTCTGAAACTAAGCTGTCTTGTCCCCTTGCCCTGTCTGGGTGACTTTCCCAATGGTCCATGCCTGGGCCTTCCTTACCACCTTGGTCAGGGCACTGCTTCCTGGGGTCCAGCCTCTGGGATGTAAGATCTCTAATAGAAGGTTCAGAATCTCTAGGGTATGTCTGCCTGACTTCGGGGCAGCCCTCAATAGCCCAGCTCTTGCCAGACTCCTGTGACCCTGGCCACTGGCCCAGACCTCCCCCGTCATCTGTCACCATGCTCTCTGGATTCCATGCTGCTGGCTGGCCTGGGCACCCACAACTGTGCTTTGGTGTGACACTGAAAACTGTCTAGCACAGAACTGACACTTGGTGAATGTTGTTGCCATTAGCCATTTCTTCTTTTCCCCAATTAGTGTATCAAGATTGAGCAGCTGAATCTTGGAAACTTCTAAGTTTCCAATTTCATATACAAAAAAATGCTAAGTGCCTGTAATGCAAACAACCTAAATGCTGTGAGGCACCACTTAAGTTATATCTTTAAATTTTTTAATTGAGGAATAAGAGGCATACAGTCAGATGCATAAATCTTAAGTTGACAGCTTGATGATTTTTTACATGTGTATGTAACCATGTAACCACCCAGGCCAAGGTATAGAAATTTCCCAGACCCTGTTCTGTACTGCCTCTCTGTCAGTACCAGTCTCCCACTCTCTGATCCCCAGATAACCATCTGCTAATTTCACCCCTTCTTGAATGAATGTCATATAAATGGAATCATGCATTATTAATTTTTTCTGCCAGGCTTCTTTCACCACACATAACATCTGTAAAATTCACTTATTTGGTTGCAGGTAACAGTACTTCATCCCTTTTTATTGCTGGATACAATTCCGATGTATGAAGATACCACAACTGGTTTATCCAGACTCACGCTGATGAACATTCGGGTCGTTTCCAGTTTTTGACTATTATTGATACAGCTGTTATAAACATTCTTGTATAAGTCTTTTTGTGAGCAGGGTTTCATTTTTCTTGGGTAAATACCTAGGGAGGAAAGTGCTGGTCGTAGGGTGTGTACATGATTAACTTTATAAGGAGCTGCCAAACTGTTTTCCAGAACGGGTATTGCTATTTTACACTACCAACAGCAATTATGAAAGTTCCCCTTGTTCCATATTGTCACCATGATTGAATTTCATCAATCGTTTTAGTTTAACACAGTGCAGTGGGTGTGTCATGGTATATCATTGTGGTTTTAATTTCAATTTCCCTGATGACTAATAAGATTGAGCAAAGTTTAATGTGCTCATTACCATTCTTTTCTTCTTTTTAATTTAATTAATTTATTTATTTATGGCTGTGCTGGGTCTTCGTCTCCGTGCGAGGGCCCTCCCTAGCTGCAGCAAGCAGGGGCCACTCTTCATCGCGGTGCGCGGAGCCCTCACTATCGCAGCCTCTCCCGCTGCGGAGCACTGGCTCCAGACGCACAGGCTCAGCAACTGTGGCTCAGGGGCCCAGCCGCTCCGCGGCACGTGGGATCCTCCCAGACCAGGGCCCGAACCCGTGTCCCCTGCATTGGCAGGCAGACTCTCAACCACTGCGCTACCAGGGAAGCCCCCATTACCATTCTTTTATCTTCTTTTGTGAAGTGTCTTTCAAGTCTCTTGTGTAATTTTTCTTAGATTATGTATTTTTGTTACTAAGTTAGAGGAGGTCTTTATGTATTCTGGATAAAAGTCTTTTGTCAGATACATGTGTTGCAAATAATTTCTCCAAGGTCATGGCTTATCTTTTTGCTTTCTTACTGGTATCTTTTGGAGAACAATTTGTTTTTAATTTTGAAAAAATTCCAATCAATCAATATTTAATTGAATGGTTAGTGCTTTTTATCTTTTTTCTAAGAAATCTTAGTTTTTACCCCAATGCCAAAGAGATGATATCCTATGTTTTCTTCTAAAAGTTTTATAGTTTTCACTTTCACTTTAAGTCTATGGTCAATTTCAAATTAATTTTTGTGTATTATGTGAGGAATAGGTCAAGGTTCATTTTTTTATCGTTCGGATAGTTAGCTGTTTGTTGCACAATTTGCTGAAAAAATTTCTCTCTTCATCATTTAATTTCCTTTGTACCTTTGTAAAAAAATCAAATGAACATATATTTGTGGGTCGATTCCTGGACTCTATAGTGTTCTACTGATCTATTTGTTTATCTTTATGCCAATCCCATACTGTCTGGATTATCGGAGCATTAGCATAACTCTAAAATCAGGTAGTATAAGGCCTGCACATTTCTTCAACTTTTTTCATAGTTGTTTTGGCTATTTTAGGCTATTTGTATTTCCACATGAATTGTCAAATCAGCTTGTGAGTTTCTACAAAAAGTCCTGCTGCGATTTTGACTGAGATGGTGTTGACTCTAAAGACCAATTTAAGGAGAATGAACATCACAGCAATACTGAATCTTTCCATGCACAAACATGATATACTTTTCCACTTCTTTAAGTTTTCTTTAATTACCTTCTGCAATGTCTTATAGTTTTCTATATACAGATCTTGCACTGTTTGAATTTTTATTGTAAAATATATTCCTAAGAACTTCATGTTTTTTAATGATATTATAAATTTAATTTAATTTTACATTTTGTTTTCCAATTGTTTATTGATAGTGTATAAAAATAAAATTTATTTTGGATACTGAGTTTGTATCCTGTAACCGTGTATTGATTTACTAGTTCTGGTAGAGTTTGTGCATATTTTTGGTAAAGTCTTTCATATTTTTTATTTAAACAACTATTTCATCTGCAAATTAAGACAGATATATTTCTTCCTTTACAATATTTGTCATTTATTTCTTTTTCTTGCCTAGCTGTTGCACAGCTAGGACCTCCAGTGTAATGTCAAATAGAAGTGGTGATAGTGGACATTCTCACCTTGTTCTCCCTCTTAGTGAGGAAAGCGGGCAATATTTCTCCATTAGATATGTTAACTATAGGTTTACTGTAGATGTGCTGTTTCAAAATTGAGGAAATGAGTTTCTATTTCTAGTTTGCTAAGACTTTTTATAACCATGAACTGATGTTGGAGGTTGTCAAATTTTTTTCTGCATTATATAATCACATAATTTTTCTCCTTTATTTTGTCAATGTTGTAGATTTCATTGATATTTGAATGTTAAATCAACACTGCATTCTTGGAGTAAACACCACTTGGTGACATATTTTTCTTTGTATATATATCGCTGGATGCAATCTTTAATATTTTATTATACATTTCTACCTATGTAATGAAAATATTGGTTTATAATTTTTTCTTTGCAATGTACTTATTAGTTCTCATATCAGTATTATATGGGCTTTTGAAAGAGTTTTGTGTAAGACTGGTATAATTTTGTCTTCAAATGTTTGATAGGATTCAACAGAAAAACCACCTGGACCTAGAGCTTTCTTTGTAGAATGTTTCCATTACAAATTAAATTCATTTAATAGATATTTTTAGCTCCCCTGTTTTTTTTTTTTTGCTTGCTCTTGAACGTTGTGTTTTTCCAGGAATTTGTTCTAAGTTCTTGAATTTATGTGCATAAAGTTGTTCATAATATTCCCTTATTGTATTTTAATCTCTGTCCTATATGTTATGATATTTCCTCTTTCATTCTTGATCTTGTTAGCTAGTCCTTTATCTCTTTTTCTCTTGATCAGTCTTGCTGGGGATCAATCAATTTTTAATCATTTCAAAGAACAGACTTTTAGGTTTGTTGATTTTCTCTAGAGTTTATTTTCTACTTTATCGATTTCTCTCTAATCTTTATCATTCCCTTTATGCTACTTACCTCGCTCTTCTTTTTCTAGCTCTTAAGGTGGAAACTTACATCATTTACTTAAACCTTTTTTTATTTTCTAAGATAAACACTTCAATCTATAAATTTCCCTCTGAGGGCTCTTTTCACTACACCCACCAAATCTGATATGTTTTGCTTTCATTATCGTTCAGTTTGAAATATTTTCTAACTCCCCTAGAGACTCCTTCTTGGATTCACAGAAATGAGTTGCTAAATATTTATTTGGGAGATTTTTCCAGATATCTTTTTGTTATTGATCTCTAATTTAATTCCATTATCAATAGGGAAAATATTCTGTATTATTTTGATATTTTAAATTTTTTACTGAGATTTGTCTTACGAACAGCAACTGTAGTTCTGGGTGTAGTTTTCAATAAATGTCTATAAGTGCTAAATAGATAGAGCTGGATGATAGTGTTGTTCACATCTTTTAAGCCATATTGAATTCCTGTCTATTTGTTTCATCAATTATTGGATTTGTCTGTTTCTCCCTTTGGTTCTGTCAATTTCTGCTTCATGCTTTTTTTTTTTTTTTTTGGCCAGGCCACATGACATGTGGGATCTTAGTTCTCCAACCAGGGATCGAACCCATGCTCCCTGCAGTGGGAACATTGACACTTAAACCCTAGAACGTCAGGGAAGTTCCCCTGCTTCATGTATTTTGAATGTCTGTTATGGTGCATACCTATTTCAGATTACTGCCTTCTTGATGAAGTGGTCTTTTAATCTTCATGAAATGACCCTCTTTATCCTTGGTAATACTCTTTGTCTTAAAGTTTGCTTTATCTGATATTAATTTAGTCTCTCATGTTCTAGTTGCAAGCTATATCTTTTTCTTGTCTTTATCTTTATCTTCAAAGCATATAGATGAGATTTTGCTTATTTTTAACCCCCCTATGACAATTTAATTGCCTTTTAATGGGAATGTTCAGTCCATTTACATTTAATATAGTTACTGATAATGCTGGGTATAAGTCTACTATACTACTATGGTATGTCTGTCTCCTTAGGTCATTAGTTTTTGTTCCTTCTTCCATGCCTTCTTCCAGATTAACTGAGGATTTTTCTTTTTTGTCTCAGTTTACCTTCTCTATTAAAATATATATTCTTTACTATGACAGTCTGCCTTCAATTAATAACAATTCATGCATAACGTAAGAACCTTATAATAGTATAATTCCAAGTACTTTAAATCCCATCTTTTGTGCTAAGGTGCCATATATTTTACTTCCATATACATTAAAAAACCAAAATAACTACGATTACGTTTGCTTTAAATAGCCAATTGAGTTCTAAAAAGTTTAAAACAAGAAGGAAGGTGTCATTAATATTTACCTACACATTTTGCATTTTCACTGTTCATCTTTCCTTTAGGTTTAAATTTCCATGCAATTTCATTTTGTTCAGCTTGAAGAAACTTCCTTAACATTTCTTCTAGTACAGGTCTGCTTATGACAAATTTTCTCAGCTTTCCTTTACCTGAAAATGCCTTAAATCATTTTTGATACATATCTTTGCTGGCTCTAAAACTCTAGGGAGAAAGTTGGTGTTTTTTTTTTTTTTTCCAGCACTTTAGAGACATCTTTTCCACTGTCTTCTGGTTCTACAATTTCTAATGGAAATCAACCATCATTCTTATCATTTCTTTTCTGTTTCTAATGTTCCTTCTTCTCTGGCTACTTTTACAATTTATTTTTTATCTTTGATTTTCAGCAGTTTTACTATGACATGCTTCTGTTTTTATGTTTGTTTGTTTGGCTGGTTTCCATCCTCTCTGTCTGAATCTTGCGAGCTTTCTGGAGTTGTGTGCTGACATTTCTTTAAAAATTGGCTGATACCTTTTCTGTTCCATTCTGTCTTATCTTTCTCTGAGACTCCAAGTGCATGTATATTAGAGTGTGTGATTCTGTCCCACAGGTCACTAAGGCTCTGTTCATTTTTATCAATCTTTTTCTCTCTGAGTTTTAGCTCAAAGGATTTCTATTGATGTCTTCATGTTCACTGACATTTTCCTCTGTTGCATCCAATCTGTTGTTAATTCCACCCAATTAATTTTTTAATTAATTAATTAATTTTTTTGGCTGCATTGGGTCTTTGCTGCTGCGTGCAGGCTTTCTCTAGATGTGGCGAGTGGGGGCTACTCTCTGTTGTAGTGCACGGGCTTCTCATTGTGGTGACTTCTCTTGTTGTGGAGCATGGGCTCTAGGCGCGTGGGCCTCAGTAGTCTTGGCATGTGGGCTCAGTAGTTGTGGCTCGCAGACTCTAGAGCGCAGGCTCAGTAGTTGTGGCACATGGGCTTAGTTGCTCTGTGGCATGTGGGATCTTCCCAGACCAGGGCTCAAACCTGTGTCCCCTGCATTGGCAGGCAGACTCTTAACCACTGCGCCACCAGGGAAGTCCCAATGTTTTATTTATAATATTGTATTTTTCAGTTCTATCCTGCTTGGGTTTTTAAAATATACAAAATTTCCAAGTCTCCTGAAAATTTCTTTTATTATGTCCTGTCCACTCTTTAATAAATTCATCATATTTTTTAAAAAGTGCTTGTCTTCTAATTTCAATACTGGAGTTATTTTTGGTGTCTTTTTCTATTGACTGATTTTTCTCTTGATTATGGATTACATGTTCCTACTTGTTCACATGTCTGGTAATATTTTATTGTATATTGGACACTGCAAATACTACTCATTCTGGATCCTGTTATTTTCCTCTAAAGAGTATTGAGTTTTATTCCAGCATGCTGTTAAACTTGAATCTGTAGAGGCTTGGTTTAATTCGTTGTCAGGAAGAATCTTTTTGGTTTTGCCTTTAGTATCTTTTAATTCTACTTGTAGTCCTTGAGGAAATCCCCTTTCCTGGGGCATAGTTTTTTATACCTAAGGTATGGCCCTTCCGGTGTTCCAGTGGAAAGCTTTCCATACCTCTCTAACTGGGCAGAACTCAAACTATATATTCTGTGTCCTATGTGGTAGGCAACAGTTGAATTCTCTGCTCAGCTTTTTAAGCCTTTCAAATGAAAGATCCCTTGAGCGCTTTGGAGTCTTGTCCACCTATGCATATTTCAGATATCAGTTAAAGATTTGAGTAGTGTTAATACACATATTTTGAAGTTTCCCTCTCTATGGCTCCCTTTTTTTAAATTTTCCCCTTCAATTTTCAGTCTTTCTGACAGTCCCAAACTCTATCTGATGACTCCTCAGGACATTAAGATTGAGGTTCCCATATGGTAACTTCTTCTTTAACCTAAATGTAGGGAAAGGCTTTCTCTCTGTTAAAATCCATTTGACTACACAGAAGTTAAACACCTTTTTGCACGGCAAAAATTACCATGAACAATGTCAAAAGACAAGTGACAAACTGGAAGAAATTTTTGCAATATGACAAAGGTATAAGATCCTTAATATAGAAAATTATTGTACAAAAATACCGAAATCCCTATGGATAAATGGGAAGCTAATATGAACAAATAATACCTGAAAAATATGTTAAAATAGCTCTCATATAGATGAAAAACTATGCAAACTCACTCATAATTAGAGAAGGGACTTAGACCAATATAGAGATATAATTTCTCACCTATCAAATTGGCAAAAATAAAAAGTATGAGAACACATTCTGTTGATGAGGCTGTGAAGAAACAAACGTTGCTGGGGAGAATGCAAACTGGTACAACCTTTCTGAGGGATAATTTGACAATACTTAACCAGACTACATATGCACTTCCCTTTGGACCCAGCAATCACACTTCCAGAAATCCACCCTAAAGGTACACCTTAAGCAATACTAAATTTCATATGCATACAATAAAGAGGGGTTGAGTAAGCTATGATACATCCATACAGTGTAAACTCTGCTGTTTTTCTGTTTGTTTGTTTGTTTAAGAATAAGGTAGATCGGGCTTCCCTGGTGGCGCAGTGGTTGAGAGTCCGCCTGCCAATGCAGGGGACACGGGTTCGTGCCCTGGTCTGGGAAGATCCCACATGCCGCGGAGCGGCTGTGCCCGTGAGCCATGGCCGCTGAGCCTGCGCGTCCGGAGCCTGTTGCTCCGCAACGAGAGAGGCCACAACAGTGAGAGGCCCGCGTACCGCAAAAAAAAAAAAAAAAAAAAGGATAAGGTAGATCTCTATGAACTGATGTAGAATGCTTTCCAGGACATATGGTTAAGAGGAAAAAAAAATACAGAAGAGTATCTATAGTATGCGATCCTTCATGAAAGAGAGAAAACAATATAAGAAAATACAAACGTATCTGATTATTTGTGTGAAAGAAATAAAGGAAGGATAAGTCAAAAACTAAATAGTCTGCTCACCTATTGGAGGTATGTGGGGAAAAAAGAGAAGAATGGAAGTGGGGATGTAGGGGTGAGGAAGGAGTGACAGTTCTGAGTATACTTTTTGTACAGCTTTAATTCTTAGAAACTTAGTAATGTTTCATGTAGCCAAAACATGAATGGACTCAAATCCACCAGGATGTTGGGAGATCCCAGAGTAGAATACAAATAGCCACAAATGAACCTAACTGTGTTGCAAATGAATAACACAGTCTCACTGAAGGAGAAGGAAAGAACGAGTCAAAGTAATTTTGGAAATACTACTTTGATTAGATACCGTAAGCTAAGTTCACAAAGACAAATACTGTATTCTACTTGTAAATGTGTTTCTCACAGAGAGATGGGTTAGCAATTCTGAAACTACTTAATGTGCATACTAGGGAAGATCAAATAAGTAAACATAGTAGACAACGAAAGCCAGATTTCTCACTTTCTCAGAGAAAGAAGTTACAAATAGGAAAGAGGGAATGCTTGTGGTTTGGGATTGGAATCAGAACTACCAGTATAAACTCATGGTTTCTAATATCCGTGCATACAAATCTGTGTGAGAATGTGTGAGTGAGTAAACCTATACCTATTTTCTAGCTTAGAACAAGCCTAGAAGTAGTGACACTCCAGTAGCAATTAGCATACTCAGCAACCAGATATTGATTTTTAAATACTATTCTCCAATAAAAGGAACCAGGGACTCTTGGAGAAATAGTTGATTACAGGTTGGGCTGGGAAAATATGAGATGAGCCTGGAACATTTTATGGTACCAAAAAATAAGGAAGCGTTTCAAGAAAAAAAAAAAAGATGGGGACATATCAAAGAGATACAGGGGCTAGTTAAACTGAAGGAGATCTCAATGGCCATAGCTGGGACAATTAGAGCAAGAAAATAAAATATGGTAGAATTGGACGTAGCCCAAATATACAATAAATATCCATTAATCCACACTGATATAAATAATAATTAATTGAATAGATAAATCATTAAATCATTGGAGGAGAAGGGACAGTTCTTGCTTCTAATAAAGGGATGTAGCAGGAATGAGAGAAATAGAATTCCCAGTAATAAACACCACAGTATTATTTCCAGAAAGATCCATAGAGGATTACTAAAATAGTGGGTGAAAGTTTAAGGAAAAAAATAGTATATTTGCATAACCAAATGTGAATCTCCTCTTTGCTCTTGGTGACTGCATTCCCTTGAAGAAACCACTAACCTTTTTGGTCCTCAGGTTGCCTCCTGAGGGACCCTTCTAGCTCTCACACAAAAAGGAAATGACTGCACCGCCCATGCAGTTATTAGAAATATAACTTCCTCTTCCTTTTCCTTCTCATCACTTCCTCTTCTTTCTTTCCTTTCCATTCCCTACCCATAATAGGCTTCCCTAGGAAGAGAATTTAGGTGATCTCTTTGAGAGAAAGATGGAGGAAGTTAGAAGTGAGGGGAAAAGAGAAAATGCAACTCCTAGTATTAACTGGATTTAACGTAACTAGAATAAGAGAGAGGAAAGCATCACAGAACAGAAACAGTTCCTATGACCAGAAACAACAAAGAGGGAAGTGCCAAGCTAAGCCTTAGGAGCACGGCACACAGGAGGTAGGCACAGGCAGCCTCGGATCTTCCTGCCTGTCCACTCTGGGGTCTCTCAGACCACCACCTACCCCTTCCTCACACCATGTACAGCTACTGGGATGTGGAAGTCAGTCACTCTTTCCCCCTCGCTGAGTTGCAGGAGTTTAAGCCTTAGCTCTCACTGAGAAATGGGTATATGTTCTCCATTAAAGGAATTTCAAGCCCCGGTCAGCAGCGAAGCCTTACTTTTGCATAAGGTGGCCACTGCATAGGCAGCACCCAGTGCTCTGAAGACAAAAAGGCCCCTCCACCAGGTTGCTATGGTCTGCTGGTCATCTTCCCAGCCCAACTTGACCACAGGAGTTAGAAGATGCAAGATCAATGCAAACCAGGAACTCAGGAAATTTGGTTTCTAATCCTGTTTCCTGTCTTTGATGATCTGTCTCTGGAATAAAGCTCTTGGCATTTCTGTACCATGAGATTTTCAGTAAAACATCTGCTCTTCAGGTTGCTGTATTGGCTTTTAAAAATGTAACAAACACAACCCAGCTGCTGTTACTCTCTGATTCCTGTCTCCACTCTGAAACTCTCCGAGAAGTACAAGCAAAGCAGACCAGATATTCTCTTTGGGTTCATCGACAATGGCATTTTCCAGCTCCTCTCTGGATCTACCAGACATCACTGGACCAAAGCTCTTGAGGACCTGCGACTGATGAGATTCTGGCAGCCTGACCTCCAGCACATGCCATGTGTGTGCCATCCAATCACTGATACAGACAGCTCACATTTTCTGCAGACAAGAACTCACATAAGATTCCATATGCCAACCAGGTGGCCTGGGCAAAGAAACTGTTAGTCTAAAATTCTAGCAGAATAACTGGCATCATCTGTTAGAAAGACAGCCTTCAGAGGTACTATGATTTCATTATATTCTAAAGATCTAAAGAGCTTTAGAGTCTCTCTCTCTCTCTCTCTCACACACGTGCGCACACACACACACACACACACACACACACACACACACACAGCAGTCAGGCTGCACTGACCACAACAATAAAGACGGTAGGTGACTGTCACGTTTCTAAACAGAAAGCTCTATAAAGTTACACCTCCGAAAACCTTATTTCCAGCCTCCACCAATTCTTCTCCAACCAGACCTCAAATTCTGAATGAGAAAAAATAACTTGGGGTAGTTGTTTCCAAGTGAGCTGACTGCCCCTGAATTTTGAGGATGATTCATGATATTCATTTACAAACCACTTCTCTTCCCCTTTTGACTCAGCCTTGCAGTGTGGAGGAGGGCCACATGAATCAGATTTTTAAAATCATTCTTTTCCAGGTGATTCCTACACACCCTGAAATGGGGGAACCACCAGTGCAGCAGAAGAATATTACAGGTGACGAGAGACAGACATGAATAAACTGGTTAACCAAAACAGTTTTCATCCCACCTGAATTATCATCCCTCTACCTGCCCAATTTTTGTTACCCACATTTGAAAATAGTCATCTGTTAAACATATTGATTACTCAGGGGATACATTTTTCTTCCCTAGATTTTTCTCTGTAAAATGAAGTCCTTAATAAAATATTCTCAAAGTGACAAGTCATTGTTTATTGTCACCCCCCCACCACTAATGGGGAAGTGATATAGTGACCCTGATGAACAACGTTTGCAGCAGGATTTTAGAAAGCTGGGGGAGTGGAGCTTCCAAGACAAGCCATGGGGCTGGGCTTCCCTCCATGGCCACCACCACACAGAAGGACATTTCCTGGCTCCATTTTAAGTTAAATTCTGGCTGCACCAAGGAGGGAAAGGCAGTATCAGATGATAGGTCTTTTGTGAGGACCTAGGGGTCTTGACTCTCTAACTCTGTGAACTTCTAGCCCTTAGTGCTCCCTCCAGGGTAAGAGGGAGATCGGCTATCTAACGCGTGTGAGCTAAGTGTTTCCAAAATAAAATGTGCATTTGAGGAAAATTAAAGAGTATTTACTATAAAACAAAAGAAAAGCAGACTTCCGGAGCCCACTCCTATTTTTGCTTCTTGAAAAGATCCTGAACCAAATCACATGGTTATTTTTACAAGATCTTGGCATTCTAGATGAAATCACCCACCTTTGGACACCGTTCGAGGACTATTCTCCAGACCCCATTTGGGTCAGATGTTCAAATTGCTGACCAGGTCATTTTATTTCCAGATCCACCAAATTAATGTAGGTAGACGTAAGCCAACATAGAGCTAGCTGAACAAAAAGCTGAGCCAAAAATACAAACTTAAATGTAGAAGTCAGAATTCTTTTCCCTAAGCTTGTAGGTTCTGTCATAATTTAGTACTTATTTCATTCTGCCTTGGGCTATAACTAGTGGACTTATCCCAAGGTAGGAGCATATCTTAATAATCTTTGTAGTCTTCGCATGCTAGAAAACTGTATTGTTCAATGAATATTTAATTGAATTGACTATTAAAATGGTTATACTAATGGTAGTAACTCAGATAATTAACATAAGTACAAGGTTTATCATTTCTTAAATGCTTTTTAAAAAACATATTCTGGGCTTCCCTGGTGGCACAGTGGTTGAGAGTCTGCCTGCCAATGCAGGACACATGGGTTCGTGCCCCGGTCCAGGAAGATCCCACATGCTGTGGAGCAACTAAGCTCATGTGCCACAACTACTGAGCCTGCACGCCACAACTACTGAAGCCCGTGCTCCTAGAGCCTGTGCTCCGCAACAAGAGAAGCCACCATAATGAGAAGCCCATGCTCTGCAGAAAAGAATAGCTCCCACTCGCCCTAGAGAAAGCCTGTGCGCAGCAACAAAGACCCAATGCAGCCAAAAATGAATAAATAAGATAAATAAATTTTACAAAAAGACACATGCACCCCAATATTCATTGCAGCACTATTTACAATAGCCAGGACATGGAAACAACATAAATGTCCATCAAGAGAGGAATGGATAGGGCTTCCCTGGTGGTGCAGTGTTTGAGAGTCTGCCTGCCAATGCAGGGGACACGGGTTTGAGCCCTGGTCTGGGTAGATTCCACATGCCGCGGAGCGGCAGGGCCCGTGAGCCATGGCTACCGAGCTTGCGCGTCGGGAGCCTGTGCTCCGCAACAGGAGAGACCACAACAGTGAGAGGCCCACGTACCGCAAAAAAAAACAAACAAAAACAAAAAAAAAAGAGAAAAAAGGAATGGATAAAGAAGATGTGGTATATATAGATACAGTGGAATATTACTCAGCCATAAAAAGGAACGAAATTGGGTCATTTGTAGAGACGTGGATGGACCTAGACACTGTCATACAGAGTGAAGTAAGTCAGAAAAAGAAAAACAAACATCATATATTAACATATATGTGGAATCTGAAAAAGTTGATGTAGACGATCTTATTGACAAAGCAGAAATAGAGGCACAGATAAAGAGAACAAACATATGGATACCAAGGAGGAAGGGGGGGTAGGATGAATTGGGAGATTGTGATTGTCATATATACACTATTGATACTATGTATAAAATAGATAACTATTGAGAACATACTGTATAGCACAGGGAACTCCACTCAATGCTCTGTGGTAACCTAAATGGGAAGGAAATCATGTTGACTTTTAATGTAATGAAACATATATTTTAACCTATGTTTTTCTCTAATGATCAAACAAAACAATGCCTTTTGCCTATCCTGCAATTAAAGTAAGAAATTGAGCATGTTTTTACTTTACTTTAGTTTTTTTTATCTTACCTTAAAATATTTTAGGAACCATTCTATTATAGAACCAATGACACAAAGGTTTTTTTTAATTCATGTTTTTTTTCCAAAAACATTTTTTAGCTTATGTATTTAACTCTGGAACTAATTTTTTAAAACACATAATTATTCGTAGGCTGATTCACATGGACCATTGATCCTTTTATATCTTGACTTCCTTATTTTCAAGTTATTACTTTTAATTCTTTTTCATGTCTTATTGAGTAGGTCTGTGAATAAGTTTCAAGGAAGGCCATGGGAGTGAAATTGCTTCTGATTCTTAGATTTCTGAAGATATCTTTCCACTGCTTGTACTCATGAATTAAATTTGGTTTGGAATGGTATGCTTAGATCATGAGTTTCCTCTTTAGAGGAGCAGGTCTTACTCCATTTGGAGATGGTGAATAAAGATTTAAGTTAAGCTTGTTTTTTTCCATTTGTTGGTAAACTATTATTTTCTGTCTGGTTGCTTTAATGAAATTCTCTTTACTCTGCATTTGCAAGCTATATCCAGGTATGGTTTTTATCCTATTAAAATCTTGATTTTTTTTACACTAAGAAAAATATATTTCTTTTCTGTTGGTTATTATAATTCTGCTCCTTTTGTTCCAGCATTTTCAGGAATATTTCAGGAATATTTCTTATCCATGGGTTGTATTTCTACTATTTTCACTCTGTGTTGATTATCATCTCATGCCATTTCATCTTTTTTTTAAATTAATTAATTTATTTTTAGCTGTGTTGGGTCTTCACTGCTGCGCGCGGGCTTTCCCTAGTTGCAGCGGGCGGGGGCTAATCTTCACTGTGGTACACAGGCTTCTCATTGTGGTGGCTTCTCTTGTTGCAGAGCATGGGCTCTAGGCGCGCAGGCTCAGTAGTTGTAGCTCACAGGCTCTAGAGCACAGGCTCAGCAGATGTGGCACACGGGCTTAGTTGCCCCACGGCATGTGGAATCTTCCCAGACCAGGGCTCAAACCCGTGTCCCCTGCATTGGCAGGCGGATTCTTAACCACTGCATCACCAGCGAAGTCCCCATGCCATTTCATCTTTATCCTTTACTTCTACAGTCTTGGAAAGCTAGTTCATAGATTACATTTTCTCCATTGTTAGTTCTGCTTATAAGTGCATCTTTGCCTTTGATCGCATCCTTCTCTTACTTTGGCTGGCTCCATGTTTGATAAGGCAGGGAATGTGGAGAGACTTAAACCCACCTGGATGTGTCCTGGGCATCTGGCAGGAACTCTCCTCAGACCTACAACTGAAGGATGGAGTGGTTTGCACAAACCTGGCCCAATTTCCAGCAGGTACTCATCAGTCTCTCTGTTTCACAAGGTGGATTTTGACCATTTCTGCTCCCAAGGCTCTTCTGCCGCAGAGCATTTCCGAAGAGACTACCCATCCCCATGTGCCATTCATCCTCCTCCCGCTCTGTGTTGTACTGGGAGATGTAATCTTGGAATCAATATAAAAAGAGACAAACTGAAGGGGGAGAGTTTCATGGGACCCAATTCTGGTCCTCTTGGAACATAATTCCTTTGCAGAGGGGGAGCCGTGGTCTGACTTCAGGTTATGGTAGCCCTGAGGTCCTGAGCCTGGGTAGAAAGTGGGATAAGTAAAGCCTTTTCTTGGGGTCTTGTTGTCTATTCCATGTTGGGATGAGGAGATGAAACAGATATTGCTGGGGCGGGGGTGTTTCCTCAAACCAACCCCATTGGTACAGTACTTGGTGCAAATTCCCTCTAGATTTCTTATCAATGCTGATAAGAGGTTTTATGTTTTTGCAGAACGTCATGGGCATTTTAATAGGAAATAGAGTGCATCTCAGGCTAATTCAATGGTTAATTTTCACATGTGCCTGATGCACGCCCCCCCCAAGAAAACAATGTATTCACTATTACATACAGACAATGACTCTTCAATTCCAATAAGGGTTCAAAATTACCCCACTCATCAACTCCCATGGCAGCCAAACGACACTTGCAGGTAAAATTCTAAAAGATGCCGCACAAGAGATAATCACTAGCATCAGGGCCTCCAAAGCGAGCAAGGCTGTCATGCAAAATGGCTTGTAGGAATTCTAGCCATTTCCAGAAGCTTGTAATTACGCTGACTCATCCTGTATTACATTAGCAGATAGTTCACCAGCAAGAATATGCCTTAAACACCAAAAGGAAAAATATAACACAATGTATCTTTACCTTATAATAAATCCAGGCCACCAAACCCCGCTGAAGAACCCTTCCATGAAAACTGACTGCTTTCAACAGAAAGGCGAGATTACCGACTGTGTCCATGTTAAACGCCAGGAAACTGAAGGAAAAACAGTGACCATCATTATTACTTTGTCCTCACCAACGAATTTCAATTTGAAAGAAATAGACAGGGTTTGTTTTTTCAAAAAGAATTTCCTCCCAAAAGATAAGTAGTGTAAGTACACATAATCATCCCATTGCATCTCTTACTTGCTGTATTTTGTGCCTCTTCTCGCTATTTTTTGGATGAATGCTTGGATCTAGTTATTCTATGTGGTCATCCTTGTGATATAAGGATAATTTGGTTTACTGCTTTTTCCACTTACGACTTTTTTAATCTTTTAAAGAATATTTTATTTAGCTTTTTAAAAAAATTTTTATTGAAGTGTACTTGATGTACAATATTATATGTTACAGGTGTACAATATAATGACTCACAATTTTCTAAGTTTATACTCCATTTAGTTATTATAAAATATTGGCTATATTCCCTGTGTTGTACAATATATCCTTGTAGCTTATTTTATACCTAATAATTTATACCACTTACTATTGTATTAAAATAGCGTTTAATATTTTACATAGTCTTCCTTCATTAACAGCTATATAATTTTCATGAAGTAGGTTTATAATAATTTACCCAACATTGTTGGACATTTGTTATAACAGTGATTGTAAATGAATAGTAGTAGTCAAATATATCTGTCACAAAGTACTTGGCAATGAATAACATTTCTCAAATACATTATGTATTTGTTGCTAACTATTGCTGTGAATTATTCAATAATCTCAATAATTCTGTGATGTGGATACTACAATTAACCAATGTACAGTTGGGAGAATCTGAGGCTCTGCAAGATTCAGTAACCTGCTCAAGGTCACAGAGGCAGAACACGTTCAAGCTCAGTGTTGTCTCAGGGGATGCCCGTACTGAAGGGAAGAGGAGCCCCAGAGGGCAGTGAGAGGGGTGTGGACAAGTGCAGGGTAGAGTGTGTCACAGAGATGGTGACTTTCTTCAGCAGGAAGTAATTTCCATCTTCCCCATATGGCAAATGAGGAAACTGAGGCACATGGGAGTTAAGAGATTTAGGCACAAACAGACTCAAAACACCCAAATCTCCCTCAAAAACTCTTGGAGCTTTTCATCATGCAACTCTGCCTTTTGGGGTGATTTTGTCCCCCTAACCCTCCATGAAACTTCTGTCTTTAGAACTTAGAATTAACTAAGGCGTTAATTCACAGTTAGGGTTTCCCATATCTCAGCCACCCCTTTGCCCTCCCCTTCCCCCAGATCTTTGGGAAGTAAGTTATTATAAGACCCAAATAATTTAGATTCTCTTTAATTAAAATTTAAAACCTACACGTAGCTTGTTGTTGCTTAATCAGAAGCCACAAGAGAAATATTAAGAAGCATTGATACAGTGCTTTTGAGAATCCTCCTCCATTTAGACAAGTAAGATGGGAGGTTACTTACATGCCAGTTACACGGTAATTTAAACTATATCAATACTTATTCTGAATCTAGTCTTTAGAAGATTGGGTTTCTGTTTCAAACTATTTCACAAAAGCTGTAAAGAACTTTCATATTCTACTGAAAAGCATGTTTTAGTCATTCCAGGGACTGTTACTATGAAACATGGAGACTGTGAATGTTGTTATTAGAAACTACCTTTCCTGGGATATTTATTGTAGAACGCTGTCCACCTGAGGTTGTGAGTAGCATGCACCACAGGAAGTGGACTTCATCCACCCACGCTATCATAGTCACCTACCAAGCATGACTGTGCCACATGGCTCTAGGAGCTCACCCAGCATAGAAGACTAGGCAGAGTATCTTAAAAGTAGGAAAATCACTAAGGGCAACCTCCTTGTATTTCACAAGAAGGTCAAAATGACTCTAAATTTAAATAAAATTTAAATTAAATTCAAAGGTACATCATGAGTCATCAGGAAGCTGCAAATGGAAACCACAATGAGGTAGCATAATAAATCCACCAGAATGACTGAAACTAATAGACTGACAACTTCAAATGTTGACAAGGATAAGGAGTAACAGAACTCTCATACTTGTTGATGGACTGTAGAACCGTAAAACCACACTGGAAAAAGTTATCAGTTTCTCATAAAACTAAATACACATAACCTATGAGTCAGCAATTCCATTCCTACTATTTGCCTTAGAGAAATAAAAACACATTCATGAAAACACTTGTATACAAATGTTCACGGAAGTTCTGCTCAGAGGAGTGAAAACTTGTTAATATCCGAGGTGTCTACCTGTCACGAGAATGGAAAACAATACAATTATACTCCAATAAAATGGACAACCTAGAAGAAATGGATAAAGTCCTAGAAACGTATGCTCTTTCAAGACCGAATGAAGAAGAAATAGAAAATATGAACAGACCAACTACCAGTAATAAAATTGAATCAGTAAAAGAACCAAACAAACTAAAAAAACTCCCAACAAACAAAAGTCCAGGACAAGGTGTCATCATAGGTGAATTCTACCAAAAATTTAAAGAACAAGTAACACCTGTCTTTCTCAAACTACCCCAAAATATCAAGAGAAAGGAACACTTCTGAACTCATTATATGAGGCCAGCATCACCCTGATACAAAACCCAGTAAAGATATTAGACAAGGGGAGACCTTCAAGGTGGTAGAGGAGTAAGACGTGGAGATCAACTTCCTCCCCCAAAATACATCAGAAATACATCTACATGTGGAACAACTCCTACAGAATACCTACTCAATGCTGGCAGAAGACCTCAGACTTCCCAAAAGATATATATTTTTTTTCCTTTTTCTCTTTTTGTCAGTGTGTATGTGTATGCTTCTTTGTGTAATTTTTGTCTGTATAACTTTGCTTTTACCATTTGTCCTAGGGATCTGTCTGTCAGGGTTGTTTTTTTTTTTTCTTTTTTTCGGTACGCGGGCCTCTCACTGTTGTGGCCTCTCCCGTTGCGGAGCACGGGCTCCAGACGCGCAGGCTCAGCAGCCATGGCTCACGGGCCCAGCTGCTCTGCGACATGTGGGATCTTCCCGGACAGGGGCACGAACCCGTGTCCCCTGCATTGGCAGGCAAACCCTCAACCACTGCGCCACCAGGGAAGCTCCGGGGGTTTTTTTTAGTATAGTTTTTAGCACTTGTTATTATTGGTGGATTTGTTTTTTGGTTTGGTTGCTCTCTTTCTTTCTTTCCCTCCCTCCCTCCTTCCCGCCCTCCCTTCCTTCCTTACTTTCTTTTTCTCCTTTTTCTTCTGAGCCATGTGGCTGAGAGGGTCTTGGTGCCCTGGCCGGGTGTAAGGCCTGTGCCTCTGAGGTGGGAGAGCCAAATTCAGGACACTGGTCCACAAGATACCTCCTAGCTCCACATAATATCAAACGGCGAAAACTCTTCCCAGAGATCTTCATCTCAATGCTGAGACCCAGCTCCACTCAACGAGCAGCAAGCTACAGTGCTGGACACCCCACACCAAACAACTAGCAAGACAGGAACACAGACCCACCCGTTAGCAGAGAGGCTGCCTAAAATCATACTAAGGCCACAGACACCCCAAAACACACCATCAGATGCAGTCCTGCCCACCACAAAGACAGGATCCAGCCTCATCCACCAGAACACAGGCACAAGTCCCCTCCATCAGGAACCCTATACAAAGCACTGAAGCCTGCCGATGTAGGGGACACGGGTTCGTGCCCCGGTCCAGGAAGATCCCACATACCGCGGAGCGGCTGGGCCCATGAGCCATGGCCGCTAAGCCTGCGTGTCCGGAGCTTGTGCTCCACAACGGGAGAGGCCACAACAGTGAGAGGCCCGCGTACTGCAAAAAAAAACAAACGAAAACAAAAACCCATCAGATCAAACAAATGAAGAGGAAATACGCAGTCTACCTGAAAAAGAATTCAGAGTAATGACAGTGAAGATGATCCAAAATCTTGTAAATAGAATGGAGAAAAGATAAGAAACGTTTAACAAGGACCTAGAAGAACTAAAGAGCAAACAAACAATGATGAACAACACAGTACATGTAATTAAAAATTCTCTGGAAGGAATCAATAGCAGAATAACTGAGGCAGAAAAACGGATAAGTGACCTGGAAGATAAAATAATGGAAATAACTACTGCAGAGCAGAATAAAGAAAAAAGAATGAAAAGAACTCAGGACAGTTTCAGAGACCTCTGGGACAACATTAAATGCACCAACATTTGAATTATAGGGGTCGCAGAAGAAGAAGAGAAAAAGAAAGGGTCTGAGAAAATATTTGAAGAGATTATTGTTGAAAACTTCCCTAACATGGGAAAAGAAACAGTCAGTCAAATCCAGGAAGTACAGAGAGTCCCATACAGGATAAATCCAGGAGAAACACGCCAAGACACATATTAATTAAACTGTCAAAAATTAAATACAAAGAAAAAATATTAAAAGCAGCAAGGGGAAAACAGCAAATAACATACAAGGGAATCCCCATAAGGTTAACAGCTGATCTTTCAGGAGAAACTCTGCAAGCCAGAAGGGAGTGGCAGGACATATTTAAAGTGATGAAAGGGAAGAACCTACAACCAAGATTACTCTACCCAGCAAGGATCTCATTCAGATTTGACGGAGAAATTAAAAACTTTACAGACAAGCAAAAGCCAAGAGAATTCAGCACCACCAAACCAGCTTTACAACAAATGATAAAGGAACTTCTCTAGGCAGGAAACAAGACAGAAGGAAAAGACCTACAATAACAAACCCAATACAATTAAGAAAATGGTAATAGGGACATACATATTGATAACTACCTTAAATGTAAATGGATTAAATGCTCCAACCAAAAGACACAAAATGGCTGAGTGGATAAACAAACAAGACCCGTATATATGCTGTCTACAAGAGACCCACTTCAGACCTAGGGACATACAGACTGAAAGTGAGGGGATGGAAAAAGATATTCCATGCAACTGGAAATCAAAAGAAAGCTGGAGTAGCAGTTCTCATATTAGACAAAATAGACTTTAAAATAAACACTATTACAAGAGACAAAGAAGGACACTACATAATGATCAAGGGATCAATCCAAGAAGATATAACAATTGTAAATATTTATGCACCCAACATAGGAGCACATCAAAACATAAGGTAAATGCTAACAGCCATAAAAGGGGAAATTTACAGTAACACAAGAAGAAGAGGGGATGTTAACACCCCACTTTCACCAATGGACAGATCATCCAAAATGAATTAAACAAGGAAACACTAGCTTTAAATGATACATTAAACAAGATGGACTTAATTGACAGTTATAGGACATTCCATCCAAAAACAACAGAATACACTTTCTTCTCAACTGCTCATGGAACATTCTCCAGGATAGATCATATCTTGGGTCACAAATCAAGCCTTATTAAATTTAAGAAAATTGAAATCATATCAAGTATCTTCTCCAACCGCAACACTATGAGACTAGATGTCAATTACACAACAAAATCTGTAAAAAATACACCCACCTGGAGGCTAAACAATATACTACTTAATAACAACGAGATCACTGAAGAAATGAGAGGAAACCAAAAAATACCTAGACACAAATGACAATGAAAACATGACAACCCCAAACCTATGGAATGCAGCAAAAGCAGTTCTAAGAGGGAAGTTTATGGCAATACAATACTACCTCAAGAAACAAGAAAAATCTCAAATAAACAACCGAACTTTACACCTAAAGCAATTAGAGAAAGAACAAAAATACCCCAAACTTAGCAGAAGGAAAGAAATCATAAAGATCAGATCAGAAATAAATGAAAAAGAAATGAAGGAAATGAGAGCAAAGATCAATTAAACTAAAAGCTGGTTCTTTGAGAAAATAAACAAAATTGATAAACCACTAGCCAGACTCATCAAGAAAAAAAAGGGAGAAGACTCAAATAAATAGAATTAGAAATGAAAAAGGAGATGCAACAACAGACACTGCAGAAATACAAAGGACCATGAGAGATTACTACAAGCAACTACATGCCAATAAAATGGATACCCTAGAAGAAGTGGACAAATTCTTAGAAAAGCACGACCTTCCAAAACTGAACCAGGAAGATATAGGAAATATAAACAGGCCAATCACAAGCACTGAAATTGAAACTGTGATTAAAAATCTTCCAACAAACAAAAGCCCAGGACCAGATGGCTTCACAGGTGAATTCTATCAAACATTTAGAGATGAGCTAACACCTATCCTTCTCAAACTCTTCCAAAATATAGCAGAAGAAGGAACACTCCCAAACTCATTCTACGAGGCCACTGTCACCCTAATACCAAAACCAGACAAAGATGTCACAAAGAAAGAAAACTACAGGCCAATATCACTGATGAACATAGATGCAAATGCTCCTCAACAAAATACCAGCAAACAGAATCCAACAGCACATTAAAACGATCATACACCATGATCAAGTGGGGTTTACCACAGGAAGGCAAGGATTCTTCAATATATACAAATCGATCAATGTGACACACCATATTAACAACCTGAAGGAGAAAAACCATATGATCATCTCAATAGATGCAGAAAAAGCTTTAGACAAAATTCAACACCATTTATGATAAAAACCTTCCAGAAAGTAGGCATAGAGGGAACTTACCTCAACATATCAAAGGCCATATATGACAAACTCACAGCCAACATTGTTCTCAATGGTGAAAAACTGAAACCATTTCCACTAAAATCAGGAACAAGACAAGGTTGCCCACTCTCACCACTACTATTCAACATAGTTTTGGAAGTTTTAGCCACAGCAATCACAGAAGAAAAAGAAATAAAAGGAATCCAAATCAGAAAAGAAGAAGTAAAGCTGTCACTGTTTGCAGATGACATGATACTATACATACAGAATCCTAAAGATGTTACCAGAAAACCACTACAGCTAATCAATGAATTTGGTAACTTAGCAGGATACAAAATTAATGCAGAGAAATCTCTTGCATTCCTATATGCTAATGATGAAAAATATGAAAGAGAAATTAGGGAAACACTCTCATTTACCATTGCAGCAAAAAGAATAAAATACCTAGGAATAAACCTACCTAAGGAGACAAAAGACCTGTATGCAGAAAACTATAAGACATTGATGAAACAAATTAAAGATAATACAAACAGATGATGAGATATACCATGTTTTTGGATTGGAAGAATCAACATTGTGAAAATGACTATACTACCCAAAGCGATCTACAGATTCAATGTAATTCCTATCAAACTACTAATGGCATTTTTTACAGAACTATAACAAAATATCTCACAATTTGTATGGAAACACAAAAGACCCTAAATAGCCAAAGCAATATTGAGAAAGAAAAATGGAGCTGGAGCAATCAGGCTCCTGTACTTCAGACTATACTACAAAGCTACAGTATTCAAGACAGTATGGTACTGGCACAAAAACAGACATATAGATCAGTGGAACAGGATAGAAAACCCAGAGATAAATCCACACACATATGGTCACCTTATCTTTGATAAAGGTGGCAAGAATATACAATGGAGAAAAGACAGCCTCTTCAATAAGTGGTGCTGCGAAAACTGGACAGCTACATGTAAAAGAATGAAATTAGAACACTCCCTAACACCATACACAAAAATAAACTCAAAATGGATTAAAGACCTAAATGTAAGGCCAGACACTATCAAAGTCTTAGAAGAAAACATAGGCAGAACACTCTATGACATAAATCACAGCAAGATCCTTTTTGACCCACCACCTAGAGAAATGGAAATAAAGCCAGAAATAAACAAATGGGACCTAATGAAACTGAAAGCTTTTTCACAGCAAAGGAAACCATAAACAAGACCAAAAGACAACCCTCAGAATGGGAGAAAATATTTGCAAATGAAGCAATGGACAAACTCCAAAATTTACAAGCAGCTCATGCAGCTCAATATTTAAAAGACAAACAACCCAATCCAAAAATGGGCAGAAGACCTAAATAGACATTTCTCCAAAGAAGATATAGATTGCCAAGAGACACATGAAAGGATGCTCAACATCACTAATCATTAGAGAAATGCAAATCAAAACTACAATGAGGTATCACCTCACACCAGTCAGAATGGCCATCATCAAAAAATCTACACAGAACAAATGCTGGAGAGGGTTTGGAGAAAAGGGAACCCTCTTGCACTGTTGGGGGGAATGTAAATTGATACAGCCGCTATGGAGAACAGCATGGAGGTTCCTTAAAAAACTAAAAATAGAACTACCATATGATCCAGCAATCCCACTCCTGGGCATATATCCTGAGAAAACCATAATTCAAAAAGCGTCATGTACCACAATGTTCACTGCAGCTCTATTTACAATAGCCAAGACATGGAAGCAACCTAAGTGTACACTGACAGATGAATGGATAAAGAAGATGTGGCACATATATACAATGGAATATTACTCGGTCATAAAAAGAAACGATATTGAGTTATTTGTAGTGAGGTGGATGGACCTAGAATCTGTCATACAGAGTGAAGTAGGTCAGAAAGAGAAAAACAAATACCGTATGCTAACATATATATATATATATATATATATATATGTATGTATATACACACACACACATATATATATACATATATATATGTATATATATATATGGAATCTTTTTAAAAAAAAGGTTCTGAAGAAACTAGGGGCAGGACAGGAATATAGATGCAGATGTAGAGAATGGAGTTGAGGACATGGGGAGGGGGAAGGGTAAGCTGGGATGAAGTGAGATAGTGGCATGGACTTATATACACTACCAAATGTAAAACAGATAGAGGGAAGCAGCCGCATAGCACAGGGAGATCAGCTCGGTGCTTTGTGACCACCTAGAGGGCTGGGATAAGGAGGGTGGGAGGGAGACGCAAGAGGGAGGAGATATGGGGATATGTGTGTATGTATAGCTGACTCACTTTGTTATAAAGCAGAAACCAGCACACATTGTAAAGCAATTATACTCCAATAAAGATGTTATAAAAAAAAGATTTGTGTCTTTCATTGTAGGTAAATTCTACATAAGTAGAAAAACCTGTAACCAAATATTGAACTCTAGTTAATGATGCTCATACCAAATTATTTATTATTTAGAAGTATATTGATGTCTGCTGTTTACTTTGAAGTGCACCAGCAAAAGAAAAGATGAATTGAAGGATGGGTTGAGGGGTTGTTACATGGATATATATGTGATACAGTAATCACAGCCACAGGTTAAGAGTTGACTCTCTATGGTGAGTACATGAATGTTCCCTACAATTATTTCAATTTCCCTGAGCGTCTGAAAATGTTCATAATATAAATGGCACAGCATTCAAGTACAGCACAGAAGCTTGCCTTTCCTCAGCCTCCACAGTCTCCTGGGGATCCACAGGCTGATGAGATCCGTGAGGGCTCCAGTGTCAACCCCTTAGGAGAGGGGGAGAGGCAGCACTCATTGGGACAAGAAAGGGCAGAATGGAGCTGTTGCAGAACCAAGTACAGTCCCAATCAGAGCCAAGCCCTGGCCTCCTCACCTAGTCTCATGGAACCTTTCCAGTACCATGACTGACTCCCCCCACTGTTCAGACGAAGGCTAGCCTCTGGGGGTCCATACAAATGGCCGCCTACCTGGAGGGATTTCAGGGCACCAGGAAGTTCTCACCCCTTCTTTCCTCCTGTCCCCACCTGCTCATAGGTACTTCTCTTGTGAGTTGTCAATAAGACTGCCATCCAACGGCTCTACTTGCATGTAAGCTCCATGAAGGCTGAGAACCCACACTTACTGCTGTATTGTTAACACCTAGAGAAGTGCCCCATACACTATGTGTGTGGAAAGGTGTTGGATGACAAAGGCTTTTCTTAATATACATAAAAATGAGAGTAAGTAAGGTTTGGGGACTTAAGGAGATAAACACAGCCAGACTGAATCAGTAAAACCGGGATGTGTGGGAGAGAGAAGTGCACTGTTTTGGAGGTTAATAACAGAGACAAAATAAATGGACTGGAACTTTCCAAATATTTACAATTGGAATACTGCCTTTGGCACATCTCAAGTCTATCTTGGAAGACTTGCTAGAAATATAGATTTGCATATCGGCAAGAGTCTGTTTTGCTTTCGAAATGATGGAAACAAGCCCTGCTCCGCTATCTGGAAGAGAAATGGAGGGGCAGATGATTTGTAGCTAGCTAGGGAACATGATTCCTGAATGGATGGAACTGATTCTGATGGGAATTGTACTGTTCTTTCAACTCCTTATATGTTGGAAATTTTCCAGCTAATAAATTTCGGGGAAAGCTATCAGCACCACAAAATGCCCATTCAGGGCTAGAAATATTAAAAAGATTCACTGATTTTTTAGAGTGTGCAAGGACAAACTGAGACAAAACCAAGGGAAAATGTATAAAATAAAAACTTAAAAAAAAAACCACCCCCAAACCGAGCGAGACTTAAGTGAAACAGTCCTAGGATATGGGATCTGATGTTTCCAGCTTTAAGATAGACTACAGTTTGAATAAACAGGAACCTGAGCAGTAGTTTTAAAAAAAAACGGGGGGAGGACAGAACGCAGATTTTTAAAATTTCACTTCATGCCAACAGATATGAAATGTCCCATACTATATATATTGTGTTTTCCATGTCTTTTATTAGGATTGTAAGATTATACTTTTTAATGAATAGTTTCCTTGGAAATTAGTTCAGTACATTTGGGCTATGAAGACCAAAGTCTCCCTCCAAATAAAAATAATAATTTTCAAAATGCACAAAAGGAAGAAGCACAATAAACTCCTCAAAAGTAGCACAAAGGAGGCAGCACATTTGTGAGCATAAATCAATAAACACAATTGAGAGTTTCTTAAGCATGCAGGGGTTATTTACCATATTAACTGATTAAAGAAGAAATATCAGAATAGATAAAAATCATTTGCAGTAAAATTCATCTACTAATAAGAAGAATATGTTAAAAATAACAGTAAAAGGAGCTTCTTTAGGAAGTAAAGTGTGTCTATCAAAAAACTTTAGCAAATTTCATTCTTAATAGTGAAATATTAAACTAATTCTTTTTAAAACCAGGGATAAAATACTTTCTCACAAAAAAGAATAACTGGAAAGGAAGAAAGAAAAATTCATTATCTGCAGATAGTAGGACTGTCTACCTCAAAGAATCTATAGTCACATTTAAAAGAAATTTTTTTACAGTCAGGTTTATATATTGTACAAAATCCAACTGCGCGTATAATAAATCAGCAACAACAAAACCCAGAATTTTAAAAATATTCTTTTTACAACAACAAAAAAATTCTAGTGTACCTAGTAATAAATCTGTCTAACGTTATACTATGTTTGAAAGAAATTATCAAACTCTGGGAGACACTTGGGAGATTAACATTTCTGAGAGGAAGTTCACTTTTATAAGCGTGTCAATTTTTCTGCAAATCTACAGATTTAATACCCTTTCAAAGAAAATTCCAGTAGATTTTTTAAAATTGTGGTAAAATAAACATAACATAAAATCTACTACCTTAACCATTTTTAAGAGTACAGTTCAGTGGCATTAAGTACATTCACTTGATCATGCAACCATCACCAATATGCATCTCCAAAATTTTTTCACCTTCCCAAACTGAGATTCTGTACCCAGCGAACACTAACTCCCATTTCTTCCTCCTCCTAGCCCCTGGTAACCACTATTCTACTTTGTCTTTATGAACTTGGCTACTCTAGATACCTTATATAAGGGCAACTATACACAATTTGTCCTTTTGGTGTATGCAAGTTCTTTTTTTTTTTGGAGGAACTTGACAAACTTAACTCTAAAACTTATGTGGACATGCAAAAGACCCAGAATAGCCAACAATTCTGAATTATATTTTAAAGGTAATAATATAATAATATTATATATAATAAGTACCATATAATACTATTATACTATTATAAACCTAGTGGAATTGAGATGGTGTATTGTTAAATTAAGAATATACAAACAGTCTAGGACCCAAATAGCCCCCAAATGGACTCCTGCATATATAAAAGTTTAATAAATGTCAGAGGGGACATTCCACATCACTTGGGAAAGACAGTCAATTCAGTATATGGGGCTGGAACAACTGACAATCTCTACAGGAGAAAAAAAAAATGAAATTAAATCCCTCCCTCACACCACAGACAAAAGTTTCTAATGGATTCAAGAGTTAAATGTGAGCGGTAAAACTCTCAAACTTTAAAAAGTGTATATTTCATGATGTCAAAGTAGACAAGATATGGAAAAGATTGATAAACTCAATTGTAATTTAAGAATTTTTGTTAATCAAAAAACACCATAAAGAAAATATAAGACAAGCCACAAACTTGGAGAAGAGAACTGTAACATCTAAAAGTCAATAAGACTAAGACCAAAAAAAAAAAAAAATGAAAGAAAAATTGGCAAAAGGCATGACAGGCATTTCACATAGGAAGAAATACAAATGGCAAATAGACATGTGAAAGCATACTCAGTTGTAAGAGTAATATGAAAATGCAATTTTAAAGCACAGTGAGAGATCTTTTTCTTATGTTATAGCGACAAAAATTAAGTCTGATAATACCAAGTGTTAGCTCCATAAGACACATGCTGCTGGTGGGGATATAAATTTGTACAATCACTGAAAAATAATTTGACATGATGTAGTAAAGTTGAACATTGGCATACCCACAACACAGCACTTTCACTCCTGGGTCATATATGCTACTGAGGAGTGTTTTTCAATCAATAGATTGCAAATGGCTAAAATGGCTCATGAAATCAGTTTAAAGGATTGAGATCAGTATTTTTAAAAAACAAAATTAAAAATATCAGAGAGCATTATGAGTAATAGGATAAGCATTGTTTCATGAAATGTTTGTTTCACTTGTGTCTGTGGTGGGGAGGGAGGGCAGGAGACTCTATGGGTGTGTGGGTGTCCATGGTGATGGAGAACGTATTTCTCTGAGTCACAGCAACTAAATTGGAAAGCCCTGTAGAAATTCTTGCCCACGTTCCCCAGAAAACATATACAAGATTTTTCATGAGAGTGTGTTCAAAATGTCAAAAAGACAACCCAAATATCCACTGATACTGGAGATTAAAATGGATGAGCAACTTGTGGCACAGACACATGATGAAACATTATGAGCACAGACAGAAGCTCTTCAACCACACATAACCACTTGGATGAACCTGAAAACAGGAAGCTATAGAATACCACACACATTATGCCTTATTTACCAAGTTTAAAGACAATACGAAAAAATCAATGAAAACAACCCAAAGCACAGATCCTGAAGCCAGACTATCTGGGTTCAAATCCTAGCTCTGTCACCTAGTGGCATGTAACCTTGGGCAAAACACTTAACCTCTGTGCCTGTTTCCTCATCTGTGAAATGGAAATAATAACCTACCTCATGGGGTGTTTAGGATTAAAACCTGTAAAGTCCCTGGAACAGTGAACATGCCAAAAAGAAGGAACAGGTGTAGGAAGAACAGAATTAGCAATGTTCTGGTTCTTAAGTTGGTTTGTGAGTGCATGGGTACTGAAGATATTCATTTATTTTTTCCACATATCAATATTTTTTAAATTTTATATTGGAGTATAGTTGATTTACAACATTGTGTTAGTTTCAGGTGTACAGCAAAGTGGTTTAGCTATACACATACATATATCTATGCTTTTTCAGATTCTTTTCCCATATAGGTTATTACAGCGTAGTGAGTAGAGTTCCCTATGCTATACAGTAGGTTCTTGTTGATTCTCTCTTCTATATCAATATTTAAAATTTAAACAGGAGTGAGTTGTGCCATGACAAGGCCCTGTATACTCGGGCTCAAGAATAAGACACCGGGTCAACGATGTTGGCAGCCTGAATGGTCAAATACCTGGTTCTCAGCTTGTCACCCCCTGATTCCGTCCAGTTTTGGAGCAGGCTAGAGATGGGTCTTTCTTCATACTGCTTGGTGTACTGAGCCAGCAGTTCCTGAACCACAACCTGCACATAGAGTTTATCACTTGTCAGCCATTTGTCAAAAACGCAATAAATGACAGAGTGTCTTTAACTGCTGCAGCAAGGTAAGGTCCAGCTACTTCTAGCAAACCCTTTGGAAGGACCCAAAGACAAGACTCATCCTTCATGAGGCCTCCACTTCCCCACAGCAGGTGTGTGGCCCTTACTCACCACTCTCCCTCCATTCCTCATGGCCAGCTTAACTAGCTAACTGCTCTCTTTTCCCTTTGAGGTATCAGCCTTTAATGTGGTCCCAAGACCAACCATTTTAGGTGACACTTCAGATAAAACCTACTTGCCTTCCCTGGACCAGATGGGTGGCTGGTCTGTTTTGTTTTTTGCCTCTGATATTCTACGGTTGATTAGGCCTTTGGGGAATCATACGGAAATGTACAGTAAAACAGCCTCCATCAATTGCTTTCCTCACAGCTTTAAAGTTAGAACGTGGGCCTAAAACACTGCATGTTTGTCCAGGTTTGTTAAAAGAAGATGTCCAGGGCTAGGCTGCTGTAGAGAGAGGCCCAGGTGACGGTGAGCAGCAACTGCTAGGCACGTCAGTGAGGCCACCTTGGGCCAGCTTGCCCCGCCGAGCCTCCAGCGGACTGCCAGGCAGGAGTGAGCCCTGGAGAGGCCAGCAGAGGAATCACATCACGAGAGCTCAGTCCAAACTGCCAACCTACAAACGATGAACTAACAATTGCGTGTCGTTATAAGGCACTAACTTTGGGGGTGGGGTTGTTACACAGCCATAAGTTGCTTATTCATTCTCATATGAGTACCAATTTTAGAATATTTCCTTCTTCATTTCACATAAATTCATGTTTTTATATAGATTACATAAAATGTTATAATGCTTTCAATCAATAGGATATCATAAATGATATTTTCGATTCACAATTTTGGATTCTATTTATCTGTTTAATGGCTGTATAATATTCTTTGGGGAAATCATACCTAATTAAACATTTCCATTCAATTAGATATTTATGTTGTTTCCAATTCTGTGCTGTCATTAATATCCTTGGTAGCAATATATTCAGACAAATAGCACTGTCCTCTTTTTGATTATTGCCTGAGGATAAATCCAATGAGCTTGACTGATGCAATGGTTCTTAAAGAGGGCCGCCCTGACTATGAGAGGGATGCTGGAAACTTCTCAAGGCACATTTGCCTGGGTGACTTTACTGGCATTGGTGGGCAGAGCCAGGCAATGCATGGGACACTCTAACCCAGCAGAGGACTGTGCCACGTCCAGTGTCCTGTTGAATGCCATGCGCTCACACTCATGAAGCCAATCGATAGCCCAGAGCCTGACTCTTACACTAAAGCTTTCAGATTCTCCCCAACCTGCGTCTGTGGAAGATTAAACTTCCCTGCCCCCTTGAATTCGAGGCAGCCATGGGACTGGCTTTAGGTCAGTGACATGTAAGCTGGTGTGATGTTCCCAGTTATGATTGGTCCATAGCCTGGACTTTGGTCTACATTGGAGATGCTACAGCAACTCCATGTATAGAGGCATTGTTAAGTCTTACTATGTTGCTATGCTTATTACACATTCCTTTTGTTTCTTTGAAGTATTGTCTTGAATTCTTGAAATCATGTGTCTAGATAAGTTATATTACCCATGACTTCATTTCAGGATAATCAAGGGGGTGTCACAAAATATTTACTATGAAAAAGAGGGCATTAGGTCCAATGAGCTTGAGGATAGCCGTATTATGGGTCAAAGGACCTAACCTTTATTGTGGCTTCTGCTATACATAGTAAGTGTAAAAATCGAACACTACTAGCAATGGGAAAATGGGAGAAATTAACTTTGACTAGAATTAAACTTAAAATGATATAGCAATCAAGGTCAGTTTCACCGACATCACTAGGATTAACACATCCTTTGTTTTTGTTCATCTGTTAAAGTTATGATGGCTCTAACTCCATCACCCTTTGTTACAAGAGCAAAAATATTCCCAGCATTAAAAATTGGTCTGATTCCCACCCCTCCCATCATACTTTTACCTGCTTTATTTTTCCACATTGAATTTATTGCTACCTGAGGACAGAGAGCATTCCAACTTGCTATTGGTTTCTTGTCCTTCTGCTGCCTGGAAGGCAAGTACCAGGAGGTCGGAATTTGTTCATCTTTGTGCCCTCAGACAATGTGCAACACAGAGACAGGAGCTGAGGAATCTTTCTTAAATAAGTGAATAAATAAATAAATCTCCTTCCTATGTTTAGTATCTCATCTGATCTTTTCAATTCCTTAATAATTTCCTTTAACTTTTGTCTCTACGTCCACCTTTCTGATTTAAGCAACTTACATTGGGAAAATCAACTCGTTTTAGCTGGATTTAAAATTAGAAGAACACAGGGCTTCCCTGGTGGCGCAGCGGTTGAGAGTCCGCCTGCCGATACAGGGGACACGGGTTCGTGCCCCGGTCCAGGAAGATCCCACATGCCACGGAGCGGCTGGGCCCGTGGGCCATGGCCTCTGAGCCTGCGCGTCCGGAGCCTGTGCTCCGCAACTGGAGAGGCCACGACAGTGAGAGGCCCGCATACCGCAAAAAAAAAAAAAAAAAATTAGAAGAACATAATAACTCAGTTTAGGTGCTAAACTTAAAAGATAGACACACTGGGGCCTAGCTAATATCACAAAAGCAGATTCCTCAGTTTAGGTCTTTGCTCCTTTCTCTTTACTTTTTGCTCCTTGCTTTTAGAATCATTCCTCTTTTTCTAGGTCATGAGACAAGAAAACCTGATTTTTAAAAATGAGTTTATTTTCTGCTATTGATGCCCCTTGGTGAAGAATTAAGTGGTTGAAGCTATCAGCTACCATGGGGTTTGGGCAGGACAGTCTCTAAATTCAGTACTTTATTTGATAAATGACCAGGGGGAAGCAAAGATAGATCAGTCACCCTCTCAACTGAGCGTGCAATGAAGATGTGCTTTTTTAACCTCATGTATGTGTTCCTGAATACATTATAACATATATATAAATTATATAAAAAATAATAAAATTTAAAATATAAATTATATAACATTATATAAAATATATAATATACTATATTTAAATATATATAATTTTAACTTTCTATTTTAAAATAATTATATACACAAAAAGTTGCAAAATTAAAATAGAACAGAGGGGTTTTGTATAGTCATCACCCAGATTACCCCAAAAGTGATATCTCACGTGCAATAATGATGATCAAAACTAGGAAATTCAGTAAAATTTGTATACATTTAATGTTTTAGTTGTAACAGAGATTTCATTATTTAAAAATGAACCCAGTAGTAAAATAAACCTATTTTATAAAATAAAATATATTTCCTTTCAATACAAGTAATTACATCCTTATCTAGGTCTGGTGTTTTGAAAACTTACACCAGATTTTCTTAAGACAACCTGTGAGGTTCTTTCTTTCCAGGTGATTGTTTCTGTGGTGGTGGTGTTTTTGTGGCTCTTCACACAGTTCTCTTGTTCAACATGTGAATACTCTTTATTTTCTTCTATTTACTTGATAAATTCCCAGGGATTGAGTCCTGCTGCACCTGCTCAGGAGCCCCTTTCTTAAGAGAACTCCAGGGGACTAAGCAGCTAGAACAGCTATGTTCTTGCCTTTTGTAAAATATCCCATCTGCAGAAGGAATCAAGCTAATCTACAGCAACATTTGGAAGCCATGAGCCTGAGCAAGTATGCAGAATAATGACACCACAAACACGCATTTGTAACGAATATCCTATGCATCAGGGAACACTGATTATGGAGCATCGATAAAAATTACTATTTAGGTCGAATGGCTTTTCAAGGCATCTAGGAAGCAACTAGCATTTCTACATGCTGAGTATTTCACTGATTTATGCCAGCTACAGTGAAACTTGGATTTAAAAGTCTAACAAGTAGTATCTGGTACCAAGGCAGAAACGCTTAGAGTCAATTAGGATAGCAAACACGGTCTCTAAGGAAAAGCCAGCAGATGTCATCCGCTCTGTAACAGGACAAGGCAGGTAGTGAGGCTGCACTCAGGTCTATACCACGTAGGGAGATGGAGTCACTCAAAGTGGCAGTAATTGTGGCAATGGGGTCCCAAATCATGCCCTAGGCAGGACCGGCTATGGAATTTGGGACCTGGGGCAAAACAAAAATGCAGGGTCCCTTGTTCAAAAATGATTAAGAATTTCAAGATGGTGAGAGCAGAGCAGCAAACCAAGCACAGGCCCTTCTGAGCACGAGGTCCTGTACGACTGCACAGATTTTGCCCCACGAAGCTGGACCTGGCCCTGAGGGTCCCAGGAGGATGGGCAGACACAAATGTAACTGCGTGTTCTGTGTTTTTATTACAGCTACTTCTGGCAACTCAAGGTACCTTAGGGCAGCTCAGGTGTCACCCAGGGAGCGAGGTTGCAGAAAAGGCCAACTGGACATGATCCTCCACTAAGGACGTTATTTTCCTCTTTTAGATGCTGGATATCCCATCAAGGTAAGAAGGAAAGAAAAAGAGAGAAAGAGAGGAAGGAAGGAAGGAAGGGATGGAGGGAGGAAGGAAGGAAGAAAGAAGGAAAGAAAGAAAGAAACAAAGAAAGAAAGAAAAAGAAAGAAGGAAGGAAGGAAGGAAAGAAAGAAGAAAGAAAGAAAGAAAGAAAGAAAGAAGGAAGGAAGGAAGGAAGGAAAGAAAGAAGAAAAAAGAAAGAAAGAAAGAAAGAAAGAAAGAAAGAAAAGAAAGAAGGAAGGAAGGAAGGAAGGAAAGAAAGAAGAAAGAAAGAAAAAGAAAGAAGGAAGAAGGAAGGAAAGAAGGAAGGGAGACAAGGAGACAGAGAGAGAGAGGGAGGGAGAGAGACTGATTTCCGTGCAGAAAATGAAGTCACTTTGATGAGCACAGAAGTACAGATAAAGGTTCAGAAGGCTCTCTTTCTCCCAAACCTCACACATGGAGCTCTTGAGGAGAACTTTCAATAGTTAGATGCTGGAACATCTGGTTTTGAAAGAATTAGTGCCAGCTCTGTTATGGGTCAATGGATTTGGAAAGAGAAAACGAAAACGTCTGTTCAAACTACCTTGGTCAGCTTTTCTAAGAGTTCATCATCTAAACGTCCCTCCAAGTTCCCCAAAATGAACGAGCACGTTTTGTAAATGCTTCGTATCGATTCTATCCCCAAGCAGATCTTCGAGCTGTCCCCCTCCCACTATTTCCAATGGCAGCCCCCTGGCCTGGGCAGCACCTCCTTCCTCTAGGCTGAGACTCCGTCCCAAGCCTGCTCTTGCTGCCCCACCGATGGCCTTCGCGGCCTTCACTAGGCTGGCCTCTGCCTACCTCTGGTCCGATTTCACACGCCTCTCTTTGTTTCTGCCATCATCAGGGGTGATTCTGCGTGTAACTCCCCATCTGTAGATCTCTGGGAAGGTAAGTTGGAACTATTTGCCTCTGATTCTGCTGGGTCAGGCAGACCCTCAGCCCACGCCCTTGTTCTCTCTCTCCAAGAGGCCCTCAGAAGAGGAAAGCAGTTTCGCCTCTCAGGAAAGCAGAGTTGTCATCTGCAGACTGATCACCCCCGTACCGGCTGCTCCTTGTACCCCTGCTCTTGCAGCCAGACCTCAGTGCCTTTTAGAACTGATACTCGAGGCCCTGCAGTTGGGTTGACCCAACCTCTGATTTCAGGAGTATCGGCACTGTGTTTTTTCTGGCAACTCAACATCTCCACCTGCTGACCACTAGGGTTCACCTACAGCCAGAAGGCTGGGGCCCCAGTGAGAATGTCCTTTCTGGTTTACTGTGCGGTTCTTTCCAGGGCAGAGGGTGTCCAGGTTCTGCAGCCTGAGGTCCAGTCCTCACCCAACACCATACCTGTCCCCAAACCCCATTGTAATACCTGAGGTCCAGCTCATCTGGGAGAAGAATCTGGGATTCACCCCAGTGATGGGGGTGGGGAGAACATTAGGGCTGAAGAGTAAGGTGTGCGTGTGCGTGTGTGTGTGTGTGTGTGTGTGTGTGTGTGGCCTTTATTCTCTTGAAGAGGCCTCCCTCCCTTTCTTTGTTACTCTTTCTTCTTTCTCTCCCCTCCTTCACTTTTTATATTTAAGGGAGGCACTATTTCTTTTCATGGTTTTAAATAAATTTGATTTTTAAATTTTTTCAATTTTTTGGAAATTTTTAAAAACTTCAAGCCATATTATGGTCTTAAATAAAAAGTAAATGTCTCCTTTCCAATCCCTTACCTCCAGGACCTCACTCCAGAAATATCCATTCTGAAGTAGTTTTTGTTCTCCTAGAAGCAGCAGCTTCCAAAGGTCAAGGTCAAACAGATTCCTGTGTTATGTTTTAGTCTGCTTCCGATTTGGAACACACTTTTTATTGAGTAGCTTTACTTTTCCTGGAGTCTTAATGGACTATTTCTCCCCTTGTTTCAAGAAGAACCATATGCCTTTTCCATCATCACTAAGACCTCCCTGCTTCTTAATCATTCTATTTGTTGACCCGAAATCATTTCCTTCTCAAAGTCATTCTTGTGTTCCTTCTGACTTCCTGTTCTAATTTGGACTAATTGTGTTCTGGGCCTGCTACACCACTACTACGCAGGTATTTCTTTATACATACTCCTCTTGGATTAGCTCCAGAAAGCATAGATGTCTAATTCTTAATTCCTTTTATGCTTTTCTCCAGTTCATCTACAAGTAATATTGTTCAGAAAGTGCATGGCAAGGTAAACTTCCTGAGCATATGAATATCTGTAAATCTGGCTCATATGTGATGAATAATTTAGCTAGCTATAAAATTTTACGTTCAAAGTAACTTTCTTCTGAATTCTAAAGGCATTGTTCCATTTTATTTCAGACCTGGTCACTCAAAGTGTGGTCCACAGACCAGCAGCGTCAACACCACCGAGGAGCTTGCTAGAAAGCAGAAATGCGGACCCACTCCAGAATCTGAATGTGAACAAGATCCCTAGGAACGTATGGGTGCAGCGGAGTTGAGAGGCGCTGCCCCAGCCTTCAGCGCTGCCGCTAATAGGGCTGAGGTCAATCTGACTCTCTTTTCTTAGTAAATAATCTGATGTTTCCTCAGTCTAAAGTTTGGCGGCCCTCTCTTTGTCCTTACTTGGTGATCTGAAATTCTCCAGGCTGTTTTCAGGCTCTGACCTTTTCTGGTGGGTCCTGCCAATTTCAAGACTTGTGACTCTTTTCAGACCTGGGAAATTGTCTTCTTTTATTTCTCTGGATTTGTCTGCCTGTCTGTGTTCTCTGCTCCCTCTTTCAGGAATGTCATCAGTTTCCTAGACATGATCATCCATGTCTCTCAGCCTTTCCCTTTTACTTACCTTCACTTAGTTTTGCTGATCTTCTTTCTAAGAAGTTTTCTCAAATTTATCCTTTGGCCTTTATATTGGATTCTTTTTTTTTTTTTTTTTTTTTTTTTTTTTTTTTTGCCGTACGTGGGCCTCTCACTGTTGTGGCCTCTCCCGTTGCGGAGCACAGGCTCCGGATGCGCAGGCTCAGCGGCCATGGCTCACGGGCCCAGCCGCTCCGCGGCATGTGGGATCTTCCCAGACCGGGGCACGAACCCGTGTCCCCTGTATCGGCAGGCGGACTCTCAACCACTGCGCCACCAGGGAAGCCCTATATTGGATTTTTTTAAATTAAGCAAACATATAATTTGAATCTACTATGGTTCTTGGCACTATGATTACGATGGTTTAATGCACTATGGTTCTCTGAGTGCTCATTGTCACGGCAGGGTGTTTTCGTCTTATGGATGCAAGGTCATCACACATCTCCAGGGATATTAATTGGTTTTTGCTTCTCCCAGTGCCACTTATTCTATTTGTTCATATTGCTCCTTCTTTCATGTGTTATGGTTTTTCCTTAAGTTTCTGATCACCCTAATTAGATAACCTGTATTATGGAATTATTGTTCATTTGCTTAGGTGTGATGATAGTACCGTGCTTTTGTAAGAAAATGTCCTTATTTTAGAAAATGAATGTCGAAGTTTTTAGGGATGAAGTGTCTGATGTCTGCAACTTTCAAATGGTTACACACACACACACAAATATGTGTATAAAGAGAATAAGAAAGAGACCACTTAAATATAGCAAAATGCTAACATTTGGAAGTAGAAAACTTGCTCAAGTGTTATTGCACTAGTCTTTCAATTTTCTCTTGAAATTTCTGTTTGAAATTTTCAAAAGTTGGAAATAATAAGAAAAACAAAACAAAATATCTGAGTATCATTGGGAAAATACCCCTAGGGGCCTGAAATCCCTAAGGAATCAGCTTTCTTACAGGAAACTAGATACATGCTTGGTTTTTAAGCAAGTCAGGCTGTAGGTCATTTGCATTTTTGCATATATGCTCTTGGAGTAATAAACAATGTATGCAAAGCCTCTGACTGATATTCCTTAGGAAATCTGTGGATTAAGAAGGGACCTGTCCTAGGGTACCTCTAATGAAGCAAAAGAAAGTTATAATGGGATTTCATGGGTGTAGGCAGTAATTGGATTTGGTGGAGGGTGTAATTAAATTTCACCAAGGGCCTACAACCTCTGCCCCAGGAAAATAATGAAAGGGTCAGAAAACCTTCTATCTTGCTCAAAGGGAAATATATAAAGCCTGCAGAAACTCTCAAGCATGTGCCTGCTCTGTCCACATCTCCTCAATTATGGGACAGCAGCTCTAGTATCTTCAGGATCGCTAAAGAATCCCACCTTCAGGCAGAGGGTTGAAAGCCCTGTAATGGAAGAATACTATGAAAATTACTGACCAGTTTCTGTTCCCTGGTCTCCTGAAATTTCTATCTCTGCTTCGATAAGTGGAATCAAAACAGAATCCAGCCCAGAGAGGGATAGCCTCCCCAACATGGGCTGATTCCAACACTCAAGTGGAAGGCCAGGTTGACCAGTGGAGGGTAGCTAGCGCCACCTTCTCCACCATTGGGTGGATGCCAGGCAGTCTGAAAGCTCTGGGTACAAAGCAGGGCATGTCAACTGTAGGTTTCCTGGTAGGCTGTGTCAACTGGCAACAAGCAGGCAGGCTGCCCCCACTCCTTCCCCAGTAAATCTCAGTCTCTCACCCCAGGAGACTAAGCTGTAGGTTTCCAGAGTTGTGGCAGATGCTACTGCTGTAGTCAAGTTCTCTGATGTGGGGAGGATGGCTGTCCTGCCATCAGACAAGCCTTCAGAGAAATGCCTGGCTCTCTGCCCCAATCCCTCTCCTGCTCTCAGTCCCTGTGACTCAGCATCTCTCCAGAGACGTCCAAAAGAAACAACTCCCACTTCCATCAGTGTTCCCTTGAGCTCATCCATCAATTCCATCCCATCTGCTTCCCATTCTCCAGAAATTTATCAAACTCCTTTGTCTTCTGATGGCCCCTCCACCACTGTCAATGCCCCTGCAGATGTGTTCCCCTCTATTCTTTCTTCTAGTTATTTCAAAAGGATTGAAGAGGAAAGAGCTGCCTTGTTGGTGTTCATGCCATGATCTCGAACCAGAAGTCATCCCCTTGGTTTTTAATCCTCTTATCTATGGTGCAGTGTCTAAGGATCTTCTCTCCTTCTAATTCTGGAAGTTGTGGGAATGCTTCCTCACTCACCACCACCTTTAATCTTTCATTTTCTTAGCAATAAAATCAAGAAGGGCATCTGCCTTATCTTAGAGCACCACTGCGGAAGAGTTAACACAGAAGGCCTGAGACTGCTATTCTTGGAAGGGTGTGCTTGCAAGGATGCCCTTGGCTGGCATCTGGGAACCTGGATTTGGGGAGGGTTCCCATCATTCTGTGACTGACAAGGGTGGCTCTCTGTGCCTAAGCACTTTGTGCAAACAATACGGTTTGTGCTGAACACCTGTTTTCTGTTTGAAAATCTGGAATTCTAATATGTGCTAGGCAGAGGGTACCCTATGTGACCAGCCTCCAGTAAAAACGTTGGATGCTGAGTCTGTGATGAGCTTCCCCGGTAAACAGCATTTCACATGTACTGTCACAATTCACTGCTGGAAGAATTAAGCATGTCCTCTGTGACTCCACTGGGAGAGGAGTCTTGGAATCTTATGCCTGGTTTCCTTCGGACTCTGCCCATGTGCCTTTTCCCTTTGCCGAGTTTGTGTTTTATCCTTTTGCTACAATAAATCCTAACCATGAGTATGACTATATGTGGCATCCTGTGAGTTCTCCTACAGAATTATCCAACCTGGGGGTGGTCTTGGGGACCCCTGAACCACACCACTTATAAAATCAGTGTTTCCATCTCTTGATAAGCTTTGATCATAGCTTGAGGTAGTATTTTTCCAGCATGTGTCTGGAAGACGTCTATCTGGAAAACTGGCCAAAGAAGGCCTACACAATCTGGTTTTTTAAGGTATTTTTTTAAATTTATTTATTTTTGGCTGCGTTGGGTCTTCGTTGCTGCGTGCAGGCTTTCTCTAGTTGCAGCAAGCGGGGGCTACTCTTCATTGCAGTGTGCGGGCTTCTCATTGCAGTGGCTTCTCTTGTTGCGGACCACGGGTTCTAGGTGCGTGGGCATCAGGAGTTGTGGCTCGCAGGATCTAGAGCGCAGGCTCAGTAGTTGTGATGCACGGGCTTAGTTGCTCCACTGCAATGTAGGATCTTCCTGGACCAGGGCTCGAACCTGTATCCCCTGCATTGGCAGGCAGATGCTTAACCACTGTGCCACTAGGGAAGCCCCACAATGACCATCCCTGGCTTCCTTCCTCAGCCTGGGCCTCAAAACCCTGTATGGGTTCTCACTGCATGGGTGCTCTGCCTCTTTGTGATGACACGTCCTCCTGAGCAGGCAGCTCAGCCTCCCTCCAGCCCAACATCCCTGCATCCCTGCCCTCCATGGTCCAGAGTCCCTCTTTTCCACTGCCCATGCTCCCATTTATGTGACAATAAGCAAGCTGTCCCTGTTTCTCCTCTGCTTCCACTCGCTTCATAGTTAAGAGATTGTGACTCTACTCCCATAACTACATTAAACCACCTTTCCATAGTGTCTACAAGCTAGAGCTTGCAAATAAAGCACTGAGTCACCACTTCAGGGTCAAGCAACGTCGAAGCACACGCTTGAGTGTGAAATATACTCCTGAAGAGAAAATTGCTGAAAAACCTCACACACTTGGCTTATCAGCTGAGATGGAGAGTGTGAACTAGTGCCATGTCTGATTACTGAATATTCTTAAGGAGTGTTTAGGTGGGAGGGAGACAGAAGAAAAGCAATTCTTAATCCAGCCCACAGTAAATGGCAGTTCTTAAGTAGCTGTCCCCACTCGACTCTACTCATAGTATATTCTTGGCTCCCTTAACCAATATTAGTTGACCATATATGCACGGCTTTATTTCTGGGCTCTGCATTCTGTTCCATGGGTCGATGTGTCTTCTCTAATGCCAGTACCATACTGTTTTGATTACTACAGCAGAGTCCTGCACAGCTGGGGAAGCTGGGTGTTCACTCACATGCTCTCATTTTCCCCATGGGAGAAACCACCAGCCAAGAAGGTCTTTTTGTCCTTTAGCTGTGCCACCCTGGGAGAGGAGTAACGCAGGTAAAGTGAAGCTGTCCCTCTTGCCCTCTTCAATGTGTTCAATCTCAGATTTTTTGTTTGTTTGTTTGTTCCAACAATGTGCTGGAACTTCTCCACTGGACTCCTGGACTTTCACAAAGGAACTCTCATCCATGAATAATTGTCAAAACTGGTGTTCTTTGGGGGAAAGATGGCAGAAAACGCCTCTTCCACCATTTTGATGATGTCTTAGAATAAGTTCGTCTATGTCTACAAAAAACTCTGTTGTGATTTTATTACATTATATAAATTATATAATGATCTCATTATATAAATATAGATAGATAGATCAGTTCTGGCAAAATGGACATCTTTCCTGTGCAGAGTCATCCAATCTGTGAATATATTCAGTATAGATCAGTTCTGGCAAAATGGACATCTTTCCTGTGCAGAGTCATCCAATCTGTGAATATATTTAGTATGCCTCTCCATTCACTTAGGACTTCTTTGATTTCTTTCAACAGCATTTTGTAATTTCCAGCATAAAGATCCTATACATAGTTATTAGATTTACACCTATGTATTTTGTTTTCTTTGAAACAATTGTAAATGATATTATATGTTTAATTTCAGTTTGCACATGTTCCTTAATGGTATATAGAAATCTGATTGATTTTTGTGTACTGATCTTATATCCTGTGGTCTTGCTGAACTCACTTATTAGTTCTAGAATTTTTCTGCAGATTCTTTGGATTCTCTATGTAGACAATGATGTAATTTGCAAATAAGAACAGTTTTCGTTTCTTTCCCTTTTAATCTCTATGTATTTTATTTATTTTTTCTTGCCTGATTGCCCTCACCATAACTTCCAACTCCATGTTGAGTAGCAGTGGCACCAGTGGACATCCTTGACTTATATCTGATCTTAGGGGGAAAGCATTCAGTGTTTCACCATTAAGCATGATGCTAGCTACAGTTTTTTGTGGATACTTTTTTATCCACAAGTTGCAGAAATTCCCCTCTATTCCTAGTTTGCCGAGAGATTTTATCAAGAACCATTGTTGGATTTGGTCAAATGCTTTTTCTGTGTAAACCAACATGATCATATGATTTTTTTTTCTTTTTCAGTCACTTGATATGATGGATTACATTGATTGACTTTTGAATGTTGAAGCTGCCTTGTATACCAGGAATGAATTCCACTTCTTCATGGTATATAATTCATTTTATACACTGCCAGATTTAATTTGTTAAAATCTTATTGAGGATCTTTGTATCTAAGGTCATGCAAGTTTTTGATATGTAGCTTCCCCTTTTTTGTATTCTCTACTTTTGGTATCAGAGTAATACGAGCTGTATGAAACCGAGTTGGGAATTGTTTCCTTCTCTTCTATTTTCTGCAAGAGATTTTGTAAAACTCTTCTTTAAATGTTTGATGGAATTCTCCAATGAAACCTAGACCTGAAGCTTTCTTTGTATTATTATTAAACATTAAATTTCTTTTCTATTATAGGACTACACAGATTGTCTATTTCAAGTGGCTGCATTTGGGTCTTTGTGGTTTTTGAGGAATTGGTAATTTCTTCTAAGTCATCAAATTTATTAATGCAAAGTTATTTTCTAGTATTCCCTCATTATTATTTTAGTGGCTGCAGGATATCTAGTTATATATCTTTTTTCATTCCTAATACTGGTTATTTGAGTCTTCCTATTTTTTGTCTTTGTCATTCTTGCTAGGGAGTTAACAACTTTATTGATTCTTTTCAAAGAATCAGCTTTCTGTTTCATGGATTTTTCACCTTTTTCAGTTTCATTGATTTGTGCTCTTTTCTTTGTTAGTCCCTTTTTTATGCTTGGTTTATGCTTATTTTGCTCCACTTTTTTATTTTCTGGAGGTGGGAACAAAATTTTTGATTTGAGACATATTCTCTTTTCTAAAGTAAGCATTTAATGCTATAAATTTCCCTCTAAGCATTGCTTTATCTGCATCCAACATTTTTTGATATGTTATGTTTTCATTTTCATTCACTCTGTGTATTTTAAATTGGACCTTACAAACTCTTTGGGAATAGCCTTCCCAGTAGAATCTATATGACTCCATATGTACAAGAAGTAGTTTTCTTAAGCCAAGAAAAGATATAGTTCAGCATCAAAGATCAGCTAGGAAATAAATAAATTAACACCCCTTCAATTCAATTACTGCAAAAATCAAGTGCTTAAGGGAAAAACACCTGCCAATTAAGTGAAGACATCAGACGAAGATAAAACATATAAAGCATTTCAGATTTCTGGATAACTCTTGATCTTGAAAATTATGCTGTTTAAAAAGAATAAATATTTCCCAAATCTTACCTGCAGCATTACAACACTGTCACCTTCAAAAGTTACAAACATATCTGTGTCACGTTTTAAGCCTGAGATTCCGTTTTCCATCATGTAACCCTATTGCAAAAAAAAAAGAAAAGCAGATTTTAAATTTGCAGTCCCATCATTATAAAGGACTAACATTTTCTTTGAAATTAAATACACACAATTGAAAAAAAGAAAATAACTCTATTTCTCCTACCCAGAATAGCCATTCTAAGAATTTTGACCCATCCCATGAGCTTTTGGTCCATAAATATTATTTGAGGGTATGGCCTTTGTTGGTAGTAAAAACATTTGAAAACAATCATGTCACATTTTTCCAAAATATCTCAACAAATTATGCTAATTTTTTCTCTTTCTCTTCCAAATCTTATGAATTTGAATAAATGTCAAGGTATTTGTGATTATACCCCACAATATGCAGGAGAATGATGCCTCCCCCACCCAAACCCTTTTTTAATTAGTAAATATACCTATGATTCCTGGGAGACAACATAAAAAATCCTAAATTGCCACTCTGCCTCTTCATGTCATTAAATATTCTGCATCATAAATACACACACCAGCTTCCACCTAGTTTTTTACTTTTTTTCTTTTCTCACTTCCTGAAATCCTTATTTAAATGGCGGTAGCCTGCTGCTCCTTTCCAAAGTGGTGAAGTGTTTCTGCACACACACTGGGAGAATCAGCTGCTCCAGAGATAGCTGATCAGCCCCAGGCCAGACGTGGAGGGAGCAGAGTTGCCCGCGTTTGGCCACAGGCCCTTCCCCCTCTCAAGGCCTCTGTGCTCTCTTTCTTCCAGGCCATTGTCCTCCCCCTTAACTCTCAGAATCCTTCCCACTCTCAGAATCTGCTTCCAAATCAGCCCTACCATGTAAGTTACATCACAGGCGGCTGTCGCATCACCTCTCCCAGGAGTATGTGCACTTAGCACTTTGGCTCTGTCTAGGAACGACAAGATTCTGCCCCTGTTGGAATTTTCAAGCCACATGGGTCAGGGAGGGTCACACACGGTGCTCCCGTGGGCAGTCGTATACCCCAACCTCAAGGTACCCATTACCCTTGGGGTACCTGCTTCATTTCTGAAAACGGCCACTTGAGTCACAGAAGTGGGCACTCTGGGCTCCCACTGCCTGCAGAGCCTGAAGTCCTGTGAGCATCCCTGCTTTCCTGTCCCGGAGCCATCCTCTGATGCCCCGCTGCTTCCCCTGGGCCGCCTCTGCATCACGGCAGTCCGGGCAGGCCCTCTGCACGGTGTTAGTTTACAGAAGCAAAGGCATCTTCACAAACCCTCAGGAATCCTTCATAACTTTCATAAAGGTAAAGTGATTATATTTATGGAAACAGAAATTGGTGGCATTTCCAGCCTGGAGAAGTTCAGCCTTGCCTCCCCTCCCCCACCATAACCACAGGGTAAATCCCCTCATTCCCGGGCAAACCACATGAGATCAGGTTCTGACTGTGATCAGGCCCCAGAGTGTTTCCCCTGCAAGGGAGTAGCTGACTCACTTTCACCATCAGCATTCTACCATTTATCGGTATCTGCCACGAGCCAGATACTGAGCTGAGTGCTTGACCCAGACTTCGTTTTATTATTTCACTTAATCCTTTTCCTCCTCTCAATAGCCCTGTGAGGTAGGTGTTACCCCATTTTACAGATGAAGAGAGCAAGGCTCAAGGGCTATGTTGGAATGTTTTTGAATAACCCCTCAAGTTCTGGTACGGAAAAGATGAACATGAGACCTACCACCTCAGACTTGGGAAGAAGCTGTTATATATAAGAAGCACACCTGCTAAAGACTCAAAATAATAATTCTGAAGAAATAAAGTACTTTTTCCTTGATCATTTTGCTCTGGTCTCTTCCAGCAAGAGAGGGAGAAACAGGTTCTCTGTTGTTCTGACATTTTTGAACTGTTCACACCCTGCCCTGGAAACCAGGCCATCAGGGATTTAAAATAACCCGAGCAGTGGCTCACTCAAAAAGCAGCAGAGTGGAGGAGCTTCAAGATGGCGGAGAAGTAAGACGTGGAGATCACCTTCCTCCCCACAAATACATCAGAAATACATCTACACGTGGAACAGCTCCTACAGAACACCTACTGAACGCTGGCAGAAGACCTCGGACCTCCCAAAAGGCAAGAAACTCCCCACGTACCTGGGTAGGGCAAAAGAAAAAAGAAAAAACAGAGACAAAGAATAGGGTCGGGACCTGCACCAGTGGGAGGGAGCCGCGAAGGAGGAAAGGTTTCCTACACTAGGAGGCCCCTTCGCGGGAGGAGACTGCGGGAGGCGGAGGGGGAAAGCTTCGGCGCCGCGGAGGAGAGCGCAGCCACAGGGGTGCGGAGGGAAAAGCGGGGAGATTCCCGCACAGAGGATCGGTGCCGACCGGCACTCACCAGCCCGGGCGCGGAGGGACTGGGAGCTGAGGCTCGGGCTTCGAAGGTCGGAAGTCGGATCCCAGGGAGAGGACTGGCGGTGTGAACACAGCCTGAAGGGGTTAGTGCGCCACAGCTGGCCGGGAGGGAGTCCGAGAAAGTCTGGAGCTGCCGAAGAGGCAAGAGACCATTGTTTTGGGGTGCGCGAGGAGAGGGGATTAAGAGCACCGCTTAAAGGAGCTCCAGAGACGGGCGTGAGCCGCGGCTAAAAGCGTGGACCCCAGAGCCGGGCATGAGACGCTAAGGCTGCTGCTGCCACCACCAAGAAGCCTGTGTGCCACCACAGGTCACTCTCCACACCTCCCCTCCCGGGAGCCTGTGCAGCCAGCCACTGCCAGGATCCCGGGATCCAGGGACAACTTCCCTGGGAGAACGCACGGTGCACCTCAGGCTGGTGCAACGTCACGCTGGCCTCTGCCGCCGCAGGCTCGCCCCGCACTCCGTGCCCCTCCCTCCCGCCGGCCTGAGTGAGCCAGAGTCCCCGAAACAGCTGCTCCTTTAACCCCGTCCTGTCTGAGCGAAAATCAGACGCCCTCAGGCGACCTACAGGCAGAGGTGGGGCCAAATCCAAAGCTGAACCCCGGGAGCTGTGCAAACAAAGAAGAGAAAGGAAAATCTCTCCCAGCAGCCTCAGGAGCAGCGGATTAAATCTCCACAATCAACTTGATGTACCTGCATCTGTGGAATACCTGAATAGACAACAAATCATCCCAAATTGAGGAGGTGGACTTTGAGAGCAAGATTTATGATTTTTCCCCTTTTCCTCTTTTTGTGAGTGTGTATGTGTATGCTTCTGTGTGATTTTGTCTCTATAGTTTTGCTTTTACCATTTGTCTGACAATTCTGTCTGTCCGTTTTTTTTTCTTCCTTTTTTTTACTATCGTTTTCAGCGCTTGTTAGCATTGGTGGATTTGTTTTTTGGTTTGGTTGCTCTCTTCTTTCCTTCTTTCTTTTTTTATAACTTTAAATTTTTTTAATAATTATTTTTTATTTCAATAACTTTATTTTATTTTGTTTTATATTCTTCTTTCTTTCTGCCTTTTATTCTGAGCTGTGTTGATGACAGGCTTTTGGTGCTCCAGCCAGGCGTCAGGGCTGTGCCTCTGAGGTGGGAGAGCCAAGTTCAGGACATTGGTCCACAACAGACCTCCCAGCTCCACGTAATATCAAATGACGAAAATCTCCCAGAGATCTCCATCTCAACGCCAAGCCCAGCTCCACTCAATGACCAGCAAGCTACAGTGCTGGACACCCTATGCCAAACAACTAGCAAGACAGGAACACAACCCCACCCATTAGCAGAGAGGCTGCCTAAAATCATAATAAGGTCACAGACACCCCAAAACACACCACCAGACGTGGACCTGGCCACCAGAAAGACAAGACCCAGCCTCATCCACCAGAACACAGGCACTAGTCCCTTCCACCACGAAGCCTACACAACCCACGAAACCAACCTTAGCCACTGGGGGCAGACACCAAAAACAATAGGAACTACAAACCTGCAGCCTGCGAAAACGAGACCCCAAACACAGTAAGATACGCAAAATGAGAAGACAGAGAAACACACAGCAGATAAAGGAGCAAGGTAAAAACCCATCAGATCTAACAAATGAAGAGGAAATAGGCAGTCTACTTGAAAAAGAATTCAGAATAATGATAGTAAAGATGATCCAAAATCTTGGAAATAGAATGGAGAAAATACAAGAAAAGTTTAACAAGGACCTCGAAGAACTAAAGCGCTAACAAACAATGATGAACAACACAATAAGTGCAATTAAAAATTGTCCAGAAGGGATCAACAGCAGAATAACTGAGGCAGAAGAAAGGATAAGTGACCTGGAAGATAAAATAGTGGAAATAACTACTGCAGAGCAGAATAAAGAAAGAATGAAAAGTACTCAGGACAGTCTCAGAGACCTCTGGGACAACATTAAATGCACCAACATTTGAATTATAGGGGTCCCAGAAGAAGAAGAGAAAAAGAAAGGGCCTGAGAAAATATTTGAAGAGATTATAGTTGAAAACTTCCCTAATATGGGAAAGGAAATAGTTAATCAAGTCCAGGAAACACAGAGAGTCCCATACAGGATAAATCCAAGAAGAAACATGCCAAGACACATACTAATCAAACTATCAAAAATTAAATACAAAGAAAAAATATTAAAAGCAGCAAGGGAAAAACAGCAAATAACACACAAGGGAATCCCCATAAGGTTAACAGCTGATCTTTCAGGAGAAACTCTGCAAGCCAGAAGGGAGTGGCAGGACATATTTAAAGTGATGAAGGGGAAAAACCTACAACCAAGATTACTCTACCCAGCAAGGATCTCATTCAGATTTGACGGAGAAATTAAAACCTTTACAGACAAGCAAAAGCCAAGAGAATTCAGCACCACCAAACCAGCTTTACAACAAATGATAAAGGAACTTCTCTAGGCAGGAAACACAAGAGAAGACCTACAATAACAAACCCAAAACAATTAAGAAAATGGTAATAGGAACATACATATTGATATTACCTTATATGTAAGTGGATTCAATGCTCCAACCAAAAGACACAGACTGGCTGAAAGGATACAAAAACAAGACCCGTATATACGCTGTCTACAAGAGACCCACTTCAGACCTAGGGACACATACAGACTGAAAGTGAACAGATGGAAAAAGATACTCCATGCAAATGGAAATCAAAAGAAAGCTGGAGTAGCAATTCTGATATCAGACAAAATACATTTTAAAATAAAGACTATTACAAGAGACAAAGAAGGACACTACGTAAAGATCAAGGGATTGATCCAAGAAGAAAATGTAACAATTGTAAATATTTATTCACCCAACATGGGAGCAACTCAATACATAAGGCAAATACTAACAGCCATAAAAGGGGAAATCGACAGTAACACAATCATAGTAGGGGACGTTAACACCCCACTTTCACCAATGGACAGGACATCCAAAGTGAAAATAGATAAGGAAACACAAGCTTTAAATGATACATTAAAAAAGATGGACTTAATTGATATTTAAAGGATATTCCATCCAAAAACCACAGAATACACTTTCTTCTCAAGTGCTCATGGAACATTCTCCAGGACAGATCATATCTTGGGTCACAAATCAAGCCTTCTTAAATTTAAGAAAATTGAAATCGTACCAAGTATCTTTTCAGACCACAATGCTATGAGACTAGATATCAATTACAGGAAAAAGTCTGCAAAAAATCCAAAACACATGGAGGCTAAACGATACACTACTTAATAACCAAGAGATCACTGAAGAAATCAAAAAGGAAATCAAAAAATACCTGGAAACAAATGACAATGAAAACATGATGACCCAAAACCTATGGGATGCAGCAAAAGCAGTTCTAAGAGGGAAGTTTATAGCAATACAATCCTACCTTAAGAAACAACCAACATCTCAAATAAACAACCTAACCTTACACCTAAGGCAGTTAGACAAAGAAAACAAAATACCCCAAAGTTAGCAGAAGGAAAGAAATCATAAAGATCAGATCAGAAATAAATGAAAAAGAAATGAAGGAAACGATAGCAAAGATCAGTAAAACTAAAAGCTGGTTCTTTGAGAAGATAAACAAAATTGATAAACCATTAGCCAGACTCATCAAGAAAAAAGGGAGAAGACTCAAAACAATACAATTAGAAATGAAAAAGAAGAAGTAACAACTGACACTGCAGAAATACAAAGGATCAAGAGAGATTACTACAAGCAACTCTATGACAATAAAATGGACACCCTGGAAGAAATGGACAAATTCTTAGAAATGCATAACGTTCTGAGAATGAACCAGGAAGAAATAGAAAATACAAACAGACCAATCACAAGCACTGAAATTGAAACTGTGATTAAAAATCGTCCAGCAAACAAAAGCCCACAACCAGATGGCTTCACAGGCGAATTGATCAAACATTTAGAGACAAGCTAACACCTGTTCTTCTCAAACTCTTCCAAAATATAGCAGAGGGAGGAACACTCCCAAACTCATTCTACGAGGCCACCGTCACCTTGATACCAAAACCAGACAAAGATGTCACAGAGAAAGAAAACTACAGGCCAATATCACTGATGAACATAGATGAAAACGCTCCTCAACAAAATACTAGCCAACAGAATCCAACAGCATATTAAAAGGATCATACACCATGATCAAGTGGGGTTTATCCCAGGAAGGCAAGGATTCTTCAATATATGCAAATCGATCAATGTGATACACCATATTAACAACTTGAAGGAGAAAAACCATATGATCATCTCAGTAGATGCAGAGAAAGCTTTAGACAAAATTCAACACCCATTTATGATAAAAACCCTCCAGAAAGTAGGCATAGAGGGAACTTACCTCTACATAATAAAGACCATATATGACAAACCCACAGCCAACATCGTCCTCAATGGTGAAAAACTGAAACCATTTCCACTAAGATCAGGAACAAGACAAGGTTGCCCACTCTCACCACTATTATTCAACATAGTTTTGGAAGGTTTAGCCACAGCAATTGGAGAGGAAAAAGAAATAAAAGGAATCCAAATTGGAGAAGAAGAAGTAAAGCTGTCATGGTTTGCAGATGACATGATACTATACACAGAGAATCCTAAAGATGCTATCAGAAAACTACTAGAGCTAATCGATGAATTCAGTAAAGTAGCAGGATACAAAATTAATGCACAGAAATCTCTTGCATTTCTATACACTAATGATGAAAAATCTGAAAGTGAAATTAAGAAAACACTCCCATTTACCATTGCAACAAAAAGAATAAAATACCTAGGAATAAACCTACCTAAGGAGACAAAAGACCTGTATGAAGATCATTATAAGACACTGATGAAAGAAATTAAAGATGATACAAATAAATGGAGAGATATATCGTGTTCTTGGATTGGAAGAATCAACATTGTGAAAATGACTATACTACAGAACGCAATCTACAGATTCAATGCAATTTCTATCAAACTACCAATGGCATTTTTCACAGAACTAGAATAAAAAATCTCACAATTTGTATGGAAACACAAAAGACCCCGAATAGCCAAAGCAATCTTGACAAAGAAAAACGGAGCTGGAGGAATCAGGCTCCCTGACTTCAGACTATACTACAAAGCTACAGTAATCAAGACAGTATGGTACTGGCACAAAAACAGAAACATAGATCAATGGAACAGGATAGAAAGCCCAGAGATAACTCCACGCACATATGGTCACCTTATCTTTGATAAGGAAGCAAGAATATACAGTGGAGAAAAGACAGCCTTTCAATAAGTGGTGCTGGGAAAACTGGACAGCTACATGTAAAAGAATGAAATTAGAACACTTGTAACACCATACACAAAAATAAACTCAAATTGGATTAAAGACCTAAATGTAAGGCCAGAAACTATCAAACCCTTAGAAGAAAACATAGGCAGAACACTCTATGACATAAATCACAGCAAGATCCTTTTTGACCCACCTCCTAGAGAAATGGAAATAAAAACAAAAATAAACAAATGGGACCTAATGAAACTTAAAAGCTTTTTCACAGCAAAGGAAACCATAAACAAGACGAAAAGACAACCCTCAGAATGGGAGAAAATATTTGCAAATGAAGCAACTGACAAAGGATTAATCTCCAAAATTTACAAGCAGCTCATGCAGCTCAATATCAAAAAACAACCCAATCCAAAAATGGGCAGAAGACCTAAACAGACATTTCTCCAAAGAAGATATACAGATTGCCAACAAACACATGAAAGAATGCTCAACATCATTAATCATTAGAGAAATGCAAATCAAAACTACAATGAGATATCATCTCACACCAGTCAGAATGGCCATCATCAAAAAATCTAGAAACAATAAATGCTGGAGAGGGTGTGGAAAAAAGGGAACCCTGTTGCACCGTTGGTGGGAATGTAAATTGATACAACCACTATGGAGAACAGTATGGAGGTTCCTTAGAAAACTAAAGACAGAACTACCATATGACCCAGCAATCCCACTACTGGGCATATACCCTGAGAAAACCATAATTCAAAAAGTCATGTACCACAATGTTCACTGCAGCTCTATTTACAATAGCCAGGACATGGAAGGAACCTAAGTGTCCACGACAGATGAATGGATAAAGAAGATGTGGCACATATATGCAATGGAATATTACGCAGCCATAAAAAGAAACGAAATTGAGTTATTTGTAGTGAGGTGGATGGACCTAGAGTCTGTCATACAGAAGTAAGTCAGAAAGAGAAAAACAAATACCATATGCTAACACATATATATATGGAATCTAAAAAAAAAAAAAATGGTCATGTAGAACCTAGGGGCAAGACGGGAATAAAGATGCAGATGTAGAGAATGGACTTGAGGACACGGCGGGGGGATGGGTAAGCTGGGACAAAGTGACAGAGTGGCATGGACTTATATACACTACCACATGTAAAATAGACAGCTAGTGGGAAGCAGCCGCATAGCACAGGGAGATCAGCTAGGTGCTTCGTAACCACCTAGAGGGGTGGGATAGGGAGGGTGCAAGGGAGGGAGACACAGGAGGGCAGAGATATGGAGATGTATGTATATGTATAACTGATTCACTTTGTTATAAAGCAGAAACTAACACACCATCGTAAAGCAATTATACTCCAATAAAGTTGTTTAAAAAAAAAAGCAGCAGAATCAGCACTGGAATCCCACCATCTCTCACAGAACAGGCACTGGAATCCTGTGAAAGTAAAGATGCTTTATGTTCCTGTGTTAGTTCTTCACGTGGAAAATAAGTTATTTCTCTTCTAGATGATGAAACTCAGCTTTGAACATCCCTCCTCATTTAAAAATTTAGTAAAACCGTGTGACTGTTATCCTGATGATTCCAGACACTCCAGGGCCCTGTCAGACCCCAGGTATCAAGGCTCACGGCCCTCACAGAGCTTGCAGGCAACAAAAATGAAGCAGCAGAAAGGCCAACCACTTGCGAGGCAGTGGCCAAGGCCAACACATCGCCTCCAATCTCCTGAAACTACCAAGGGCAGAGTTCTAATTTCCTTAGAACAGGCTGGAGAGGCCCATCCTCATAAAAGTCTAAATCCTTGGCATAGCTGAGGTGACCCATTTAGAAACTAATTAGGTTCAAAAAAGTCATGGTCATCCTTGTACTGCATGAATGTGTCTGACAGTTTAGGGAAAGACACGCCACGTCGAGAAGTTTCTGACTGGGGACTTGCTTTCATCTTCCTGAGGAAGTTAAATTCTGAATGTGGAGCCCCTAACTCTTTGGGGACAAACGAGTATAAGCAGTGTGTGTGTGTGTATGTGTGTGTGTGTGTGTGTGTGTGTGTGTGTATGTGTGTGTGTGTGTGTGTGTGTGTGTGTGACACTTTCTAATTAAAAAAGAACTTTTAAAATGAATTCCTAAAAGCAATATATAAGTGCTATAAAAAACAAACCCACCAGAAAAAAGGAAAAGAGAAGAAAAAGTCATCCATAATCTCATGATGTGGGAAATAAAAGGATGCCTGAGAAAGAAAGACCCCGAGAAAAATGCTGGTCGGGAATGGGAGATCAAAAGGATGGAGGTAGATGTTGCAGGGATGCAGGTGGGGAGAGCCCCAGAAATCAACAGAGCAGATCTGGGCAAAGGGAGCCATGGAGTGTTCCAGAGGGAGGAGAGATATGACAGCATAGGAGAAATAGTCAGAGGAGCCTGAGGAGGGAGTCGGGGGTGAGGAAAGCCAGAAACAGGGGAGGAAGCCAGAGGAAAGTAAGAGGGCTGGATTTGGGGAAGGAGGAGGAACGCTGACCTCGTAGTCGCCCACAGCAAGTATGGGTGGCGAATTGAGGGACAGTCCTGGGTTCTGAGGTCGGAGACACCTGCAATGTCAGGTCATCACTCAGCACCTTCACAAGGCTTTACAAACCAGCACCACAGGATGAGCTGAGAGAAAGGACAGCCGTGAAGGCCATTGCTGAGGACTGATTTTATGTTCTGTGTTACACAGGAGCTATCTTTTCCACCCTTCACAACAGCATCTCAGCACCCTGGTTTTAGGGATGAGGAAGCTGTGGGTCCCTGAGGTTTTCCCACTCCGCTCCAGCCTTCCCTGAGGTTTTGCAACACTGATCCCTCTGTCTGGAACACTCTCCCCAGATCGCCGGGTGGCTGTCTCCCTCGCCCCACGCCCGTCTGGACCACAGGGAGGCTGTCTCTGGTCCTTCTGTCTGAAACAGCTCCCTCACCCTCCACCATCACTCCCTGTCTCCTCACTGCAATCTATTTTCCATCATAGCTTTTCATTCTATTATAATTATATAACAGGAATGCTAGAATCTACTCCTTAAAAATATATTTATTGCCTGTTTGCCCCTTGCGGACTGTACACTCCGTGAGGGCACGGACTTTGCCCCATTCACCACTGCTTCCCCAGCATGGAGATGAGACCTGGCACACCATACGGGCACAATATAGTATCTGCAACCAACTGGGGGAAATAACGTGGGCAGGTGGTGAAACGGGGTTGGAACCCCGAGCCACCCAACTCCGCTGCCCACCTGTGCTCTTCTCTGTAAAGCAGACAGGCGTCTGGACAGAGGGACATGGAAGTGGACGGGGAGGTGAAGAGACAAACCAGAAGACAAAGATACGGGATCCCTCTGCCAGCCCCATCCTGGCAGGAGCTGCAAAGCCCAGGAGCCTGTGTGGACAGAGGGGCAAGGCTGCTCATGCTCTGATAGAGATCACGAAGGTCAAAGGCCATGGGGACAGAACAGGACACAGAGCCCATGGCTGGGCAGAGAAGGGCCAGGATCTCAGTGTCCAAGCTGGGCATCAAGTAGCAGCAGGGCTGGCACGAGGTGGGGGGCAGGGACAGGGGGCAGCAGAGGCCCAGGGAAACTGCTACCCGAGGCCGCAGGTGACCCCGGCTCAAACCTCTGGGGGTGGATGAGGCTGACTTTGAGACAGGGTAGATCCGTTCATACGTGGGCCTGCCCTCCTGTATGGTGTTGCTGAAAGTCGATGGAACACAGTTAAGGATAACACAGCTGCAGCTTCGAGAAGAAGGGCCGCAAAACAGTTAACGTAAACCTTGCCTCAGTTTCCCGGCCTGGATGCTGAGTGGTGTCGTCTGAACGGTCAGTGTCCCTGACTCTCCTGGTGGGGCTCAAACAAGGGGTGACTCAAGCTCCCCCAGAGGGTACAGGGACCCTCGAATCAGCCCTGCCGCAGCCCGCCTGACCTTACAGGTTGGGGGGAAGAAAGGAGCCTTCTGGCCCAGCGACAAGCAGCTGTCCTGGGGGTGGGTGGGGGGGAAGGACACAGGGGACAATGACTCGGCACTTGGAGGGACACTGACGAGGTGCCCGAGATGACAGCAGAGAGCGGCCCCCTGCAGTGGCCACGTGAGCCCAGAAGGAGAGGCAGCACTTCGTCACAGACTTGACACCTGACGGGGTCCCCGGAGCCGGGAGAAGAGCCGAGTTCTGGCGACAGTGGCCCCCGTACTTGGGTTCACGGCACACACAGGGGCTGTGGCCCCAGATTCAGAGTAGAAAAGCCCAGGCAAGGGCCCCGCCATCTCCGTCAACGCTCGCTCACCTCCCTGGAGCCAAAGCTGCTGCCCTCACCCCCTCCAAGCCGGCACCTCCCTGGAGCCTGCCTCCAAGGCCCAGGTAGGCCCATCCCAGATGAGGAATTTGCACTCAGTCTCTTCTTGCCATAGATGGAGAAGACCCGTCAGCACCGAGGGGAAGGCCAGGAACCACGGTTCAGGGCATCGTGACAGTATCAGCATCACACTGTCTCCCTCCCAAAGCACATCTCTCCCAGAGCCAACACCTGTGAGACCTGCTTCTGCCCAGGAGGAGGAGGGCCTCCTCAGTGCCTAGGACGCCAAGGAAACTGCTCCTTCCGTGGTGCTTTCTAGAAGAGTCTGAAGTACTCTAGGAAAATGACCAGGGCTGTACTTCCTGTTCTCTCCTCCTACCCCTGCCCGGGGCATTTTTCCTCCATCTTCCAGCCACAGGCCTCCCTCACTCCCTCTTAGGATTCTGTTTCCAGCCTCACAATTGTCTCAGCTTTAACTGGGGAGCCAAAGAGGCCCATTCGGCAGGAGGACCGTGCATCACACATGGCTCTCGGCTCCTGTGTCCACGCCGAGAGCTCCTGATCATGCGTGGTTGAAGCCTCGTGGGGGAGTGGACTGGGTTCTCACCCTGCCTGTCATGTGGGGAATCGCTCCATGGCAGGCCGGAAACTTTGGCCTCCAGTGTATCTCAAGTTAAAACTAAAGATTTACTCTGGGGAGGCCTGTAAGGATATGACAGAGAGTGTGTGCATGAGTGTGGCGTGTGTGTGTGTGTGTGTGTGTGTGTGTGTGTTGTGGGCTGAATTGTGTCCCCCCAAATTCCTATGTTGACGTCCTAACCTTCAGGACCTCAGATGTGACTGTATTTGGAGATAAGACCTGTGAAAATGTAATTAAGGTTAAATGAAGTCATTGGAGTGTGTCCTAATCCACAATGACTGCTGTCCTTGTAAGAAGAGGGCATTAGGCACACAGAGGGAAGACTGTGTGAGGACACATGGAAGAGAAGACGGCCATCTACAGGCCAAGCAGAGAGGTCTCAGGAGAAACCAACCCGCCAACGCCTTGATTCGGACGTCTAGCCTCCAGAATTGTGAGAAAATAAATTTCTGTTGTTCAAGCCATTCGGCCTGAGGTACTTTGTTTTGGCAGCCTGAGCAGTGTGTCTGTGTGTCTGTGTGTGTGCAGTGTTATCTCAAATCTTGCTTGCTCTCCACCAGAGATAAATCAATGTGAACTGCTTCTCCAATGTGAATAAATCCTTTGGAGTCTTAGGAAATCCTTCTCTCAGCCATCCTCTCAAGGCACTCCCTAGCACCTTGGGTTTTCATTACAAAATGAAATGGTTGTTTCCATGATTTTTCTTCTCTTCCACTTTGGACTCCTGAGTGGGGGCCTTTGCTTATACATTTCAGGTTGGGGGCTGGGGAGATGAGAAAAAAGAGGGGAGTGAGGGAAGAAAGAGATTTCATCCCCCAAAAAGTGAATAATATTTTCCATCAGCTTACTTCACTCTGAATAAAAAAAAAAGAAATGTGGACTAGACAGAGGGAACTCTAAACTCCGTGCTCCCCAAGCCAACAGCATCCTCGGGGGACATGCAGGCCAGGATCTGGGAGGAAAGAGCACACTAGTTAGATGTGTTACTCTAGCCCTGCCTTCTGGGTTACATCGGGCCTCTTAGCAAGTAATTGTGAATGTCATTAAGGTTGTGTCCCATTTCAGTGAGGGCCCCATGAAACGTATTTTATGATTCAAAACTTTGTACACTGGAAGTTTAATATGTTCCTGCTGTTTTTAACATCTCTGATTTTTTTTACTATATGATTATGTTTAATAAATGTATCAGAAAAAATTAGAAACAGGCTTGCTTCCCCCCCGCCCCCCGCAAACAAATTGAGGGTAAATTTTGTTAATTTGAAGAAGAAAAAGACAAAATCAATCTTATCTTATTGGTTAAAGGAGGGTCAATGGAAAATAGACCAGCCAGGAGGGACTGGGTCTTAAGGTTGCATTAATTTTACACCGATGTTTCTCTGCCACCCTGAATGGGGAAAACCCCACATATATGGGCAGTTGGTGTGTGAGAGACTCACTGCACCCTTTCCTGTGACAGCCGTGATTGGGGTGGGGTCTTCTGAGAGCCCAGCTGATGATGGATGTTCTGATGGAGGTGATGACAAGTTGTCCCGCCCTGTCCTGTGTGTTTTGGGGTGACCCTGCACTCTCAGGGCTTATGAACTGGGGGGAGTGGGTGGGAGGGAATTCTTTCGTGGGTCCCATAACCAAATGTAACTGAGGGTCTTGCGCTGCAGGCGCTATGCCACACACTGCGAACCACAGACACGGTCCTGTCCTCAGGAGAGAGACAGGCATTGGTCAGGTAGACAAATAAAACAGGTAATTTAGGGCTTCCCTGGTGGCGCAGTGGTTGAGAGTCCGCCTGCCGATGCAGGGGACACGGGTTCGTGCCCTGGTCCAGGAAGATCCCACATGCCGCGGAGCGGCTGGGCCTGTGAGCCATGGCCGCTCAGCCTGCACGTCTGGAGCCTGTGCTCCGTAACGGGAGAGGCCACAACAGTGAGAGGCCCACGTACCGCAAAAACAAACAAACAAATAAAAAAACAGGTAATTTAAACATCTGTGGTAAGTGCAGAAAAGACAAGATCTGAGCTCCATGAGGAAAGAATAAACAAGAAAGACCTCTTCTAATCCAGATGCCAGAGAAAGTTTTCAGGGCTTAACTTGGAACCGTAAAGAAGAGAAATGGAGACAGCGTGATCCAGATGAGAGAACTGCGTGTGCAAACACACTGTGGCCAAGAAGGAGCACAGAATGTTCAGGACTGGAAAGAAGGCTGGGTTGGAGGTGGTGAGGCAGAAGAGCAGCCCAAAGGTAAGGTTGGAAACAGGCATCAAGTGACTTGGGACCTCAAAAGGCATTTGGGGGATTCATTTTATGTTAGTTAAGGTGCAAAGTCATAAGATAATTTTAATCTTTGGAGTAAGATGACTTGTGATTTTAAAAGACAGTTCTAGGACTTCCCTCATGGTGCAGTGGTTAAGAATCAGCCTGCCAATGCAGGGGACACAGGTTCAAGCCCTGGTCCGGGAAGATGCCACATGCCACAGAGCAACAAAGCCCATGTGCCACAACTACTGAGCCCGCGTGCCGCAAATACTGAAGCCCGTGTGCCTAGAGCCTGTGCTCTGCAACAAGAGAAGCCACTGCAATGAGAAGCCCACGCACCGCAACGAAGAGTAGCCCCCGCTTGCCGCAAGTAGAGAAAAGCCCACGCACAGCAATGAAGACCCAATGCAGCCAAATAAATAAAAGACAGCTCTAGCTGCTGAGTGATCACAGCCCACAGGAGGCGAGAGAGAAGGGGCTGGACTAGTTGGTTAAGATGGGAGACCTGGGTGGCCTGGAGTCAGAGGGAGAAGGGGTTGAACAGGGTTGGGTGCGTGCATGAGAAAGAGAAAGTCCAGGCCACATGAATGGCAGGTGTATGGTGTGGTATTTACCGAGTTGGAGCATCTTGGCAGAGGAGTATGTCTGTGTGGAAAGATCAAACATTCATATCTGTAAATGTTAGATGTGAGAATCGGAGAGACATCCAAGTGGCCTGGCCAAAATGAAGGCAAGATACAAGATTCTGCAGATGCAAAAAGATGTCTGGGATGGAGATACAGAGTCCTCACTATGTAAGTCTTCAAAACCAGTGGAAGGGACAGAATTATCAAGAGCATAACTATACAGGGAAGAGAGGACCCAGGCTCATGTTACGGAAAATGCCAACATTCTGAAGGCAGGCAGAGGAGAACTGGCAGAGGAGACTAAGAAGACATAAAAGCAGAAAGAAAGTTGAGAGTATAGTGTCCTGAAAGCCTGGGAGAAGGGTGCATCCAGGAGGGAGGGGTCAACCACGATGAATGATCCTGGGAGCTCAGGTAGGTGAGGACCCAGAAGGATCCTGTGGGCTGAGCCTCAGGGAATCAACGCTGACTGGCCCAAAACAGTTTAAGTAGCATGGAGATGGGGAAGCCAGATTTGCTTGGGACATCTGTCACTGGCAATATGGCAGATGAGATAGTCTTTAACAAAAACTAAGTCTCCGGTAGAATCCATTGAAAATATGCTTAATAGAATATTTTTGAAAAATCATTTTGATGTATATCAAAGTGGTAAAGAGAAATACTCAGAGGCCGAACTCAGAGCATGAGTCCAAAATGGGGAGCAGGTGTTGAGGCCAGGTAAGAAGTTATATAAAGACATGTGTATAAATGTAGTCCTCTGGAAAACAAGGCCTACAAAGGGTTAAGTGAGAAAACACCATCCCTCACTTAAGAAGATGTTGAGGAAATTTGCTAGTCTCGGCTCTGGCTGTGAGTGGAGGGGAAGAAACATCTCTGCTGAGAATTTTTACCATGGTCTGCATTCCTACGGCTCTGGGGCCAGAATCCATAGGACACCCTGAAAGCTCCAAGCAGAGGAGCTAGTTCAAAGTGAGCTGAAGTCTCCAGGCATCCGGCAGAGGTAAATGCAGATCCTTTCTGGCCTGAAAGAACTACCAAGACAAAGTTCCAAAATTCATGGGCTCCAGAAGAAAAAATCACAAAAAGCAAGGGAAAGTAAAGGACAATCAGAAGAGATAGAGAACAATCAACAGAATCAAAACTGTAGAGGTAACAGATACTAATATTAGATTACTACACCAAGAAGGAGATAAAATAAGAACATGAAGAGAGAGTCTTCAAAATAACAATGGCTTAAAAATTTTCAAAATTGTCAAGTGATACAAGTCCATGTATTTAGCAATCCCAAATGACCCCAAATAGGAAAAATAAAAAACAAATCATACCTAGATACATTATAGTGAAACCATAGGTCACCAAAAATAAAATAAAGTATCTTAAAAGGAGCAGAGAGAAAAATGACAATTACCGATTCCTCAGCACCAAGGGAATCAAGAATAATAGTAAAAACTTTAAGTGCTGAGAGAAAATAACTGTCAACCATGAATTCTATCCGTAACAGTACTTAGCCTTTCAAGACTGAGGATGAAATAAAGACACATTCAGACAAAGAAAAATTAGGTTTACTGCCACAGAACCACACTCTTCTGAAGAAAGTACTCCATGAACAAGGAAAATAAGAGATGCAAGAAGGAATTGTGAGCAAAGAAATTGGTAAATGTGGTAGTTCTAGAGAAACCCTGATTCTATATAATAATAAATATGATGGCTAATGCATGGGATTAAAAACCGTAGGACTAAAGTAATGGACAATAATACTGTAGAAGGTGGAGCTAGTGATTAGGGAAAGCAATCAAAGCTCTCATATTGTTGGGAGAATGGAAAAATAATAATTAATTTTAGACTTTGTATGTTAAATGTACATACTCCAACTGCTAGAGTGACCACAAAATGAACATAATAGGATGAAAAGCGGAAGAGAGAAGAATGGAAAGAGGAAAAAAACAATAAATCTGAAAGAAAGTGCGAAGCCTAAACAAGCAGAGATAAAACACAACCAAAGAAAGCAAGGCATAAGATGGAAGAAATGAATACAAATATATCAGCAATGACAATAACTATTTAGACTACACAGATAAAAATGAGGTTGTCGGACTTTCCTGGTGGCGCACTGGTTAAGAATCCGCTTGCCAGTGCAGAAAGCATGGGTTCGAGCCCTGGTCCAGGAAGATCCCACTTGCCACGGAGCAACTAAGTCCGTGCGCCCCAACTACTGAGCCTGCGCTCTAGAGCCTGCGTGCCACAACTACTGAGCCTGCAGGTCACAACTACTGAAGCCCACGTGCCTAGAGCCCATGCTCTGCAACAAGAGACGCCACCACAATGAGAAGCCTGCACACCACAACGAAGAGTAGCCCTGCTCACCGCAACCAGAGAAAGCCCATGTGCAGCAACAAAGACCCAACTCAGCCAAAAATAAAATAAATAAATATATTTATTTTTTAAAAAAATGATCCTGTCAGAACAAATTAAATAAAAACCAGGTAAGTGTTATTGATAAGAAACATAAATGCAACATGCTAACACACGCTAATGTAAAAGGATCTAACAAATACCAACTAAATGGAAGCTTTTGTTCTTATACTAATATTGGACAAAATACATTTTAAGACATTACTAGAGCTAAAGAGAGTCACTACAGGAGGACCCAAGATTCAGCACACTAGGAACATAGAACAGTTCTAAATTTGTAAACATCTACTAACACGACTTGAAAAGAGTGAGATCAAAATTGATAGAAACACACCGACAAATCTACCATCAACAGTGGGAGATTTTAGTCCACTCAATAACTGATAAATCAGACAGACTAAAACTTCAGTAAGAACAGGGATTATTGGAATAATGCCACTAATAAGCTTGATCTATTGGTCACATTTAAAACCCTGCAGCTCATTACAGAATGCATCTTGAAGTTCACATGGAAACTGTCCATGCTCTAGGTCACAAAGTAGGTGATAATAAATTTCAAAAAAATCTGTATCACACTGGCCATCTTCTCTGACTACAATGGAATTAAGTAAAAACACCAACATAATAATTATTTTTATTATGACAACAAAAATAAGAACAGTCACTAAAAAGAAGGCGGTATGTACAGTGGTTATACTTTGTAGCCAAACTGCCTGGGTTTGAATCTTGGTTCTGTTAACTCAGGATCTGTGTGATCTTGGGCAAATTGCTTAAACTCTCTGTGCCTCATTTTTCACATACGTAATATTGGGGTCATAACAGTCCTACTTTGTAAGGTTGTTGTGAAGATTATATAAGTTAAGCAATGTAAAATGTGAAGACTGGTGCCTGACACGTAGTAAGAATGCAACAAAGTTTGGCTATTATTATTTTTAAATACTAGACATTAGGAAATTAAAAAAAACATACTCAGCTAATTCATGGGTCAAATAAGTCATGATGGATGTTAACATATCCTTAGAATTGATAAACAGAAACTTTTACATATCAAATCATGGTTGATCAGCCGAAGCAGTATTTACCAAAAAGTTATAAATTTAAATGTTATTAAAGTTATAATACATAATTAAAGTTATAATATTTAATATAATTATAATATATAACTAAAGTTATATATTTAAATGTTTATAATAGAATTGGAGAGATGGCAAAAATTAATGAGATAACATGCAAGTTAGGGTAATAGAACAAGAGCAAAAAAGCAAATAAACACAAAGAGAATAGGAGGAAATAAATAACGAAGACAAAAAGCAATGAAATGGAAATCCCAGATATAATCTGGAGAGGAACAACAGAACCAAAAGTTTATTATTTGAAAAAAAAAAGAAAACAGATCAAGAGATAAAGGGGTGGGGAAAACAAACAATATTAGGAGTGGCAAAGGGGGCATAACTACAGATACTGTAGAGATAAAAAGATAAGAGGGTATTATGAACTTTATGCCAATAAACTTTAAAAAGAAGAAGAAATGGACAAATTAGTAGGCAAATATAAATTACCAAAACAGACTCAAGAAGAAATAGAAGACAACCACTAAAGAAAGAGAACCAATCATTTTAAATGTCTATGAAAGGAACTATGAGACCTGATATTTGTATGAAATATGCAAGGAACAGATCATTCCATTTTATACAAACTCTTTGAGAGAACAGAAAAAGAAGAAACACTCCCTCCCCAAGTCATTTAAAGGGGGGGTTATAACTTTGATATCCAAATTAGACAAGGGCAGAACTAGGAAGGAATAACACAGGACAGCCTCTCTCATGATCACAGATGGAAAAATCCTAAATGAGTATCAGCAGACAGAATCAACAGTGAATTAAACACACACACACACACACACACACACACACACCATGACTAAGTTGTATTTATTCCTAAACCCAAGATTTATTAAACATTAGAAAATATGTTATTGTAAATTCACCACGTAAACAGATTAAAGGAGGAAAAGGTGTGATTATCTCAGTGAAATAAAGGAATGTAAATAATTCCATACAATTTAGATCCATTCATAATTTTAAAACCAAACGAAAAACACGAGTACACACACAAACACACAAAAGCCTCTTCATAAACTAAGGGTAAAACATACCTGCCTTACCATGATAAAGAGTATCAGCAGAATAGCCACACCAGTAACATCCTTAATGGTGAAAAAGCAAGCACGTGCCCGTTGAAGTCAAGAATAAAATACAGGTGCCCGTTATCAACCACTTTAACCATTGCATTGCATGGGAAGCTCTGGCCACTTCAATGATATGACAAAGAAATGAATGTCAATAACTGTAAAGGAAGAAACAAGCTATCACTTTTCACAGGGAATATGATTATGATCATAGGAAACGCAAAGGAACCACAAACAGATTATCAGAATTGTTATGACAGCTTAACAAGGTCGTTGGATATAAGATCCATCCACAAAAATTCAACTCCATTTCTATACACCAGCCTGAAAGGATTAGTTAGGAAATATTTTAAAAGCTATCATGTGTACTATAACAGACATCTGCTCAGCTACTATCTGAGAACTGTCTTACCACCCATACACGTGGGGTATCAGCAGGCATGTTCATGATCTGTGACCCCATTCCCTAACCAAACACGTCTGAGTTGGGAAGGACACCAACTCCAGCTGAGCCAGGGATTCAGCACTGAATCTATGAGACACCATCTCAGAGAGTAGCTAGCATGGAGATATTATAAACTCCACAGCCAAAGGGCAGCCACATATGCAGAGGAGCATGGAGAATGGACAGACACCAGAAAAGCAAAGCCTGAGACTATACCCCCAAGGGAAGGAGAAACCAAGAGCAGAACTGTCTCTACTCTAGACTCCTTCCAAGTTCCTGGTCCCCATGAGACCTGGATTCCAGAACCCATCTCTCTCTCTCTTAAGATATATTCTCCTTTCTTACTTGAGCAAGTCTGTAATGGGTCTCTCCTACTTGCATCCGAAAGAATCTTAACTGAGATGATCACAAATTCAGAAGTCAACTTGTGAAGCTTCATTTCTTCCCCATTCATATTTCCTTGATGTAATAGAGTGAATCCTTCTGAGGATTATAAACCCTCTCAAGGGAGGGCAAAATGAGAATACACTAGATTCAAAATTGGCCCAGGATGGATGCCAGCTCTATCCACATCATATGTCTGGATGTTATCCATCGCATATAAAATTTATAATTGCCTTCTTTACGCCCTTAAGAAGTTTGGGCTGAGATCTTCAAAGGAATGCTGCCAATAAAATGGATCGTCCTTGGGTCATTTTAGTAATCTCTCTTTTCTTTATCAGTGATGAGGGTCAGTTTTACTGCCTGCTACCTCCAACTCTAATTTGCTTGACAAGATAAGACCTGTGAACATAAGACACTCACAAATATGACATGTGGATGTTCTCACTAGGAGATGATTTTTTTCCAGTGACCAGAGGCTAACAATAAAACACAGAGGCTTGTTTACAAATTGTGGATAATGTTAAATGAGGGCTAAGTGTAGAACATTGATTATCATGGGACCCAGGGGCCAGAAACAAAGTTATCCTCTCCCTCCCCCAGAAAAAAAGCAAGGTCCAGAATTAGGGATAAAAGGTTAGGATTTAGAAAAACTGAGTTAGAACCCCTGTCCCCAACTTTCACTAGATCTGGAGAAATAACATGTACCTCTGGTCTTAATTCCTCCACCCATGTGGACAGTTATTCCCACTCATAGGACTGCTGGAGGATTAAAGGCGGCCACAATTACACAGGTCCTGGCACTTTACCTAGCAGGGACTCAGGAATGTCAGGGAGTCAGGAGTGGAAACCTCTTTTGAACAATTAGAGCCAAGTCCTCTAATCTTGGAGCAAGATTCTTTTAAAATTGAGAAATAACGAACCATCGTAAAGTGTTTTTTATTGTGCTGTCTTTCTAAATCCCTACAATCAGAAAGTGACGGCAGAGATGAGCAGAGCCTAGGACTTAATCTGGAGCCCCAGAATTGGGATTCTTCTTGAAGGCTCTCAGTCTGTCCAGAGAAAGGGGTCTTTGGTCTATGAAATGGAAAGGGAGGGAGTTGGTCAGAGACTCGTTGGTGCCCTAGAAAAATTAGGCTGGAGCTGAGCAAAGGGTCTGGCTGATTAAGCTGTTACAGTAACCACTGAGACGGCCCTTCTATTGAGGTCAACACTTGGGCCCCAGCCAGTCCCTTCTTAGGAGGTTTGCCAGATCAGGCCCTGGATCCTTTCCGAGTATGGGCTGAACCCTTTCTAGCCTGCTACCCAGTTACTTGGTGTTATGCCTTAATTCCCCCCTACCCTGCCCACATATGCATTCCTAGCCAGCTGGACCCATGAACCTCAGACTTAGAATCCTCCACCAGCACCGCTAGCTACACATGGTCCAGGCACAAGCCAGGATTTTTCTTGGCTCTGTTTCTCCTTATGAAATTGGATGGGGAGCAAAATGGTACCTGCCATGTTAGGCTGACCTACTGATCTGTTTTGAGAGATACATGTCTAGGGGATTGCTGTGAAGAGCTGAGCCTTTCAACAAACACTATCTATTGTATTCCAGGGAATAGCAAATCTGCAGCATCCAGGATGGAGGGAGGCCCTTGCATGACAGTCCTTCTTGTACCTGCCTGCCTGCCTGTCTCCCTGCACTTAGCCCACCTTGTCTGGAGCCCACTTTGCCTTCTAGAAGAGCTTCAAGTCCTCCTTGGGGTTGGGAACTGACCCCCGGAGCTCTTGGATTTTTGAGTTTCGTTTTTCTAGTTCTTCTGGCTCTTGTTTGGTCACCAGCACTCTTAGCTGCCTGCATTTGGAGACCATATATCCTTCCTAGTCTGCAGCACCGCAGGAAACCAGGAACACATGTAAGAGTCGACTAGCAGAAGCAGGCTCCTAGCGGAGGCTGGACAGGCTCCTTCAGGAGTAGAGTGAGGGCCTGAGCTTCAGCACGTGGATTTCGTGTCATCTCTTTGGGATTCTCAGAGTTCTGTTTTGCTTATTTCAGGCCTTGGCTGTGTTCCAAGAAATGGCTGCTGCCAGATAAACGAGGTGGTGGTGCATCTCCCTGAGGATCCAGTCTTGGGACTAAGTCCACTGAATAACCACGGGGGTCAGCATCACACCACTTTTTCTTCTTTAATTTATAAACACTTGTAATTGTTTCAGTGTTCTCTTGTGCAATCTTTAAAACATAATGATTCTGTCATTGTCCAGCTGGATTATATCTCCAAACAGCAAACAGCAGCTCCGTGTCTGACATGAAAGGAACAGTCGATGTGTGTTTGCTGATAACCTTATCATGATGCTGGGTCAGAGATATCTTCTAAGACTTTATTTGCTCCAATTTTGTCCACGTATTTCTTTACGCTGCTTCAGCCAGTTCTGCTCTCCCATGTGGCATTCGGGGATACACTGAGGAGAAACGGAGCAGCCAGGGGATGGAGATGAGAAGGCGCCCACGGAGGGGCCCTAATGGAGGGGGGGCCTAAAGTCCTGTAGTGGAGACTGATTCTGAGGACCCAGTGAGCCCAGGGGTGGCGTCTTTCAGTGTTGGACGGCACAGCCCCAGGCCATCCAGGTACAGGTAACACTCAAGGCCCAAGGGATACTGTAGAAGGTCGCTGTGAAGAATTTGGCTGTGCAGGGCCAAGGTCAGCAGCTGGGGCTGCAGCTCTACGGGGGTTGCGGGGGCGGCCCACAGTGGGGACCATGCAGCCTGTGCTGGCCCCGGGCCTGTCTTTGCAGATGCTGATGCTTTGGAGTCTGATTTGCTGAGAATCTGACTTGCCTCCAGGGTCCAAGGCTGCACCCTGAAGAGCCCCAAGCAGGCAGCTCCCAGGCAGGTAGAATGTGTCAGGGTCGGGGACAGGGAGAGAAGGGGAGAGAGTTGGGACCCTTCACTGGAATCACATCCAGGAAGAAGGAAGAGGAGAGTCAAGTATTTACTGAGCGCCTACCATGCGCTAGGCTTTAAGAGAGAAGGAAACTGAGACTCCCAGGGGTAAGGCCCAAGGTCACAGCGTCCTGACCTTGAGATTCCACCCCTTCCATGACGAGGTGCCCCCGCACCACTCAGAATGCCCTCTCCATGACACGGTCCGGCATGAATCAGAAATGGAATCTAGGGTTCTCTTTCCCACTCCTCACTCAGCTGGTTGTAGGAAATTCAATCTGGGTTTGCTTGGATGTGGAGAAAAGAGGCCATGTGCAAGTTCAGTTAAATATCAACAGCCTGAAAATTTGGTTGACCCCATCAATCCTTTTTTTAAAAAAAAAATAAATTTATTTATTTATTTATTTTTGGCTGTGTTGGGTCTTCATTGCTGCCCACGGTTTTCTCTAGTTGTGGTGAGCAGGGGCTACTCTTCGTTGCGGTGTGCAGGGTTCTCATTGCGTGGATTCTCTTGTTGCGGAGCACGGGATCTAGGCGCCCGGGCTTCAGTAGTTGTGGTGCACGGGCTCAGTAGTTGTGGCGCACGGGCTTAGTTGCTCGCGGCATGTGGGATCTTCCCAAACCAGGGCTCGAACCCGTGTCCCCTGAATTGGCAGGCAGATTCTTAACCACTGTGCCACTAGGGAAGTCCAGACCCCATCAATCCTTAAAGGAAGAAGGTGGGAAGCAAAGGAAGCAGCGGAACTGAGTCACGTGACTCCTCCGAGCCAGCAGAGTCTGTTCTCCGCGTTCCCACCAGGCAGGTGAAGGGTTTTCAACACGTCCAAACCAGGCCGGTGGATTCTCCGCTTACACGCGGAGGTTAGAAGCCACAACGCAGACCAGACCAAGTGTAAGCACGGGAAAGGTACACGGCTGCACCAGGAACACGCGCTGCCCCCGCCAGCTCCCGTTCCAGCCCCTCCCTGACTCACTAAGGAGGTTTGGGATCATTGAGCCACATCTCGCCGCACTTCCCTCATGGACTCTAGATGTGCAGGCTTCAGTAGTTGTGGCACGTGGGCTCAGCAGTTGTAGCTCGCGGGCTCTAGAGCGCAGGCTCAGTGGCAGGGAATCACCTCAGAGGGTCTGGGAGGAAAAGAAGGGTCTGGACCTGCCAGCCAACCTCCATCCTGATCATCTCTGCCTTTTAATTGGGGTATTTGCATTTAAAGTGTTTATTAATATGGTTAGGTTTACATCTGCCATCTGGAGGTTTTCTATTTGAACAATCTCTTTATTCTCCCACATTTCCTCTTTTTCTGCCTTCTTTTGGATAAACAGTACCGTTATAATTCCATTTTAACTCTTTGGTGGGCTACTTGGCTACAAGTTTTGGTTTTATTATTTTAGTAGAAGCTTTAGGATTTATAGTATAAATCTGCAACTTACCACAGTCTACTTCCAGGTAGGTGATACTGCAGCACTTCATTTACAGTACAAGAACCTTACAATAGCACACTTCTTTTTCTCCCCTTCTGGCCTTGCTGTTCTTACTATCATACATTTTTACTTTTACATAAGTTATACACCTCACACTATGTTGTTATGATTTTTGTTTAAAGAGATTTAAATACTAAAAAAATTTTATATATTGACACATTTAGTTACTATTGATATTTTTGGTGCTTTTCATTCCTTTGTGCAAACCCATACTTCTATCCAATATTATTTTCCTTCTGCATGAAGAATTTCCTTTAATATTTCTTATAGTAAAAGCCTGTTGGTGATAAATCCCCTCAACTTTTGCAGGTCTGAAAATGTCTTTATTATGCCTTCTTTTTTTTGGAAACATAATTTTGCTGAGTATAGAGCTTTAGATTATTTTTCTTTTTAGTACTTTAAAAATGTTGCTCCAACGTTTTCTTGCTTGCATTTTTTCCAATGAGAAATCTGTCATCCTTACCTTTGGTCTTTTATACCTAACATTTCTTTTTTTCTCATTTGTGAGTCTTAAGGTATTCCAGACTGGCTGGTGGGAAAACGTACTATTCCCAGCCCCGTGTGAGCACTGGATACTGATCCCTCTAATCTTTTTTGTTTTTAATAAATTTTATTTATTTATTTTTGGCTGCATTGGGTCTTCGTTGCTGTTTGGGCTTTCTCTAGTTGCAGTGAGCAGGGGGCTACTCTTTCTTGCAGTGTGCAAGCTTCTCATTGCTGTGGCTTCTCTTGTGGAGCACGGGCTCTAGAGCACCCAGGCTTCAGTAGATGTGGCTCGTGGGCTCAGTAGTTTTGGTGTGCAGTAGTTGTCATGCACAGGCTTAGTTGCTCCGCAGCATGTGGGATCTTCCCGGACCAGGGCTTGAACCCATGTCCCCTGCATTGGCAGGTGGATTCTTAACCACTGTGCCACCAGGGAAGTCCCTGTTCCCTCTAATCCTTTTGGGTGATTCTTTCCGCAGCCTCGAGTGGTTTCCTCACACTTATGCAATAGCCAGTGTCAACGGAATGATCGCAGGGGACTGGCTGTAGGTCTCTGAGTTCTCTGTCTGGTTCTTTATCCTGTGAATTCTAGATGTGTGGGTCTCCCTGGACTCTCAGCTCCATGAGCTCTGCCTTGGTTTCCCCCCGTGAGGCGTGGCATGGGAACACCTGCACGGCAGTAAACAGGGGCAACTGTAGGGCTCATCTGGTTGATTTCCTCTCTCTCAGAGATCACTGCCCCTCACTGCCTGACGTCCAGCATCTCGCCAACTGTTTAGTTCATACATATTGTCCATTTTTTAAGCTGTTTCAGTCAGGAGGGTATATCTGCTTGTCTGTTACTCCAACTTTGTCAGAAACAAAAGTCCACTAATGCTCATTTGACTGAAACCTTGGGGCCTCCCAGTTGCATGCAGTGTACAGTGTGCACCCCTCACACGTCCTGGCCCTCAAGACAGGGGATATGTACCTAGTACACTGCTCCACACATAGCAAGAACTTAGAAACACTTAACAATGACTCTTAACCAACAGTCATTAAGGCAACGGAGTGACTGCATGAACATGAATTATGAAAGTTCCAACCAGTGTTCATCTGAGAATCTGATTTTGGAAAACATTTTCTTGTTTTGCATGAAACCTCATTGATCCCAGGCTTTATGCACAAAACGTGACAGACTTCGCTGAAAAGGTAGAGAGAGTTAGAAAAAATTTAAGCTGGGAAACAAAGGAGTTAAAAGACGGAAATATAGTTCAATTCCAAAGTTCCCTTCTGTTTGTACTCTGTGTATATATCCACTTCACTGCTAAGGGCTACTTCTGCAACATTCAGGGGAGGCAGCGATTGCCAAGGCTCTTGTAGAAACAGCCAACCTAAGACTTTCTCATGACTTCCTGACACAGAGTGATGATGTTATTCAAATCGACCACCAAGTGCTATGGAAACACTGATTTATGAAGAGAAAAACTCTCAGAATCCAAAAGTTTCCATGGAACAGATTAAGAGCAGCAATGCTGGGATCGTGAACTCTCGCCCGGTCCAAACGCTGGAGGCTGCTGTTCAATGAGTTTTCCCCTCAGATCAAGATGAGGCAGCAGCCAGCAAGAACTGATCATTTTCTATTAGTGTCTGTGCTTAGGAGATATTTAAAGGCCTTTATCTCTTTCCCACTTACAGATACATAATCTTAAATCCTAAAGGGCCAAATTAGTAGCGTTCCGGTGAAAACGGAATTATCAGATTTGGGTCTTAGCAGAAGCCACCCGACAGACTGAGCTAGAAAATATTTTCCCCTGAAAGCCCAGCTTCTTTTTATCACTGTGGACACACTCTGCTGAGGTGCAGCTCTCAACTCTATATAGCAAGGTCCTTTTTTGATCTGTGAGTCCAGGCTGCGTTGTGAAAATTACAGTCTATGACCCACTAGCAGGTGATGAAATCAGCTTAATGCATTATGACTAGCTTTTCTTAAAATGACATAAAATTAAAAGAAAATACTAGAGCACTAGATCACAATAGTGAGATGAGTACTGTTTCATAAAATTTATCTTTTCAATTTTGTGTATATGTGTTTATAAATACGGGGTGGTACTGAAAGTGTACCCTTTTCTATGGGTCACGGTCAAAAGAATTTGAAAGCCAGTAGTCCTGCAACTCTTAAGATTCTGTGTTCAACTCCTGGCAGAAGTGGGAACTAGTATAACCTTTGGTGACAATACAAATATCATTTAAATAATTGACCTCAAGGAAACAATCATAGGTATGTGGGAAAAAAGTTTGCTACTAAAATGTTGTCTATAGTGTCATTTGTAATAAAGAAAAATTTGACATACACTAAAGAATTAGTTGAATAAAGTATGGTGCATCTCCATGATAAATGGTACCAGCCGTCAAAACTTCACTGCAAAGAAATGATCGGAAGGGGTATCCATATCAACTCATAGATGAAAAGGAGAGGTTATAAAACTTTAAACACATACGTACACAGTGCATAGAACGAATATAGTGCAAATGATAGCAATCATCCCTGGGAAAGTATAATTGTGGGATTTATCTACTTTCTCCTTTGTGTCTTTGTAGTTTCAAAAATTTCTACGATGGATATGCACCACTTCTGTAATTGGTGAAAATAATACAAGAAGTGTGATTTCAAATATGCTTTCCTCGGCAAAGAAGCTGCCTTCCACAGACATTGCTCACTTCAGGCAATAGTAACAAACATGAAAGTTAGCAGTCCAGGGAAACAGGATTTAAACAGGGTGTATGTTTAAAGTAAAGGCAAAAATTAGGCACCAGATTAGTCATATCTTGATAAATTGTACAATGATTTTCCATCCCAGGGCTTCCCTGGTGGCGCAGTGGTTGAGAGTCCGCCTGCCGATGCAGGGAACACGGGTTCGTGCCCTGGTCCGGGAGGATCCCACATGCCGCGGAGCGGCTGGTCCCGTGAGCCATGGCTGCTGAGCCTGCGTGTCCAGAGCCTGTGCTCCGCAATGGGAGAGGCCACAACAGTGAGAGGCCCGCGTACCGCAAAAACGACAACAATGATTTTCCATCCCAGCCCTCTTCTCAAGTCCCTGTTTCCTAAACTACTCAACAAATGAGCCATCAGAATGGGTCTGTACAGGCTTTAGAGCCTGCTTCTGAATATGAGTAGCCTCAAGGCAAAGCCCGTGTTCTTTGTCTCCAAATACTTAACAATAGAGTCAGATGTTTAAATAAAATGTTCAAGGTAAAAAGTAATAATAAAGCAAGGAAAGACCAAAGGGGCCAAGTTTTGTGGATTAATCTTAACTTCTAAGGGTAAGAAAGAAAAATGGAGGCACAGGGCAGTCATTTATTTAGTCAGTCCATCTGTCCATCAGTCCATCTGTCTGATGGACATCAGTCTGTCTATCAGTCTATCATTCAGTCTGTTTAGTCAGTCAACAGCTGCTTACTGATACTCCCCACTATAGTCAGAAGTAGGGTTGTGGTGATCAAAGACTTGGTCCCTGCCCTTTTGCAATAGGGAAGAACAAATCTGACTCCATATTGGATCTGTTCTTTCACTTTAACCTTTGTATTCTATTGCTTTTGCTACAAGTTAAGAATGTTGCTTACAGCCTGAAAATATACAGGATAGCCCATTCGCAAGGCTCTGACCTTTAAAGGTATAACACTTTCCCATTCAAATAAGAGATAAGAAGTTGCAGAACAGAGAATAACCTTTGTCTTGTGGAAGGTTTACAGGAACTTCGTGACCTGACCTACAAGGACAGCTGCAAGCACAAAGGATTCTGACACCAAGAAGTTTGCAACAACTAACCACACTCCCTCCCATTTTAGTATAAAAGAAGCCAGAATTCTAACTCAATTAAGATGGTTCTTTGGGACACGAGTCCACCATCTTCTCGATCTGCTGGCTTTCTGAATAAAGTTGCCATTCCTCCCTTGCACCTTCACCTGAACCCAGCCCATGCCTGTCCCAGTGTCCCTAGATGCGCCACACACTCCCACACCTTCACCTGTGTGCAGGTATCCCTTTATCCAGCAGGTCCTCAGACCCCCATCTCAAAGCCTCTCGTTCATCCTCTAAATTGCTAAAATGATACTGCTCAGCGACTGCCCCCCGCCCCCCTCCAGATGTCACTGAGTCCTCCCAGCCCCAGCTGCTGCATAGGACCTGCCATACCAGTCTGGGTTCTGTATCCATCTTTACGATGGCAAGCAAAACAGACCATGTGGTATTTTTTTTTTCTCCAAATCCCCAGGGTAAGCACACCATAAAGATGTCAGCTGCTGCTTCCTGGGTTCACATGTGAAGCATTTTATGCTCATCATCTTGCATACCTTAATCCTCACAACCACTACAAAGGAGAGTTTATCCTCATTTTATATATGGGGAAAATGAGGCACAGTGAAGGGAAAAACTTTCCTGTGGTCACACCCAGGGTTGCTGGCTTCAAACCCAGTAAATGTGTGTTGAAATACATTTTTTTGAAGCAAGACCTACTTAGACCTACGGGCCATGAAAGAGGTGGTTTTCAGTACCATCTCGGGAGCTCCCAGACATTCACACTTCACTCCTGGAGACCTCCTGCCTGCACAAGATGCGGTGTTTGTAAATATAACTTAGAACAATTAGAAGATGCTCATGCTTTCCTTTCAACAAATATTTATGTCTCTACAAATAGCCTTGGGCTAGGTGTTGGGTGGATATGGGGGTGGAGACAAGAAGGGAAGGAACAGAAATGGAAATCAGGGCCTCTGCATCCATTGCTGAGGAGCTACTGGGAAGCAAAGCCTCATGAGGCAGCAGTGCCCGGTGGGATTACAGGCCTGGCATCCAGCCTGGAAGAGCAGCCCTCCACGGTCAGGTTCTTTTCCATAATATGGTGGGTGAAGGGGTCATCTCTGCACTGCCGGTCGGTGCGTGGCAGCGAAGGAGGGCATGAGCGGGCAGGGCCACTGGATGGATGGAAACCAGCCCCTTGGCAGGGGCCTCACACGTGTCAGGTCACTCAAGGTCATTATAAGCCATCGCCCCCAGCTGCCTCAGAGGACCTGTACTCCTGGTCCAGCTGCGCCCCAGCGCCAGCTGTCACTTTATTCCCTATTCTCCTTCTTTTCCAGGCGGACCCGACATCATTCCCACTGGAAAAGCAAGCATGTCCCCCACCGTCACAGACACAGTACGCACGTCTGACCAACCAAGGTCCCCTTCACCACGTGCACATCCTTACTCAGCCACCGTGAGAGAAGTGAGCACGGTGACTCTCAGATGAAAGGACACAGGAGGCTCCCAGTCCCATCCTCACCGTTCATGTGGGAGAAACCTTGGGCTCTGCCGGTGGTGAAGGCCCAGCCCCTCCTCGCCCCTCCATGGACCCCGACTCTGAGGCCGGGGTCTCCAGAAACGCATCCTCCCCTTTTATTCTCTACAACCACCCTGGACTTGCTCTTGACCCCTTCTCACTGAGGCTAAAATTCTTCAGCCTCCCCTTCAGGTTCAGAGCTGCTGTTGTTAGGCAAATACTCAGTCAAGTTCAAGATGGAATTCAGGCCCAAGGCCCAGGAGGGGCTCCCTCCTCCCTGCTCTTCCTGCAGGGCCTGCTTCTGGCCCACAGAACGATGAGGCGGTGTGGTCCCTAGGGGTCACCAACACAGCGCTGTCATCTGGGGCTGAACCTCAGATGCCATCAGAGCTGATGTCTGCAGCCGTGCAATGCCACGGAGTCACAGGTCCACAACCACACATCCCCCACATCCTGTCCTCAGAGACCCCACTTGGGTCCCCTTTCTCACCAGTGCTGGGCTCCCACAGGGATGCAGAGACTCTGGCATCCTGCATCACGCAGGCACCTCCACTCTCAGGATTGTAGAGGAATAGAGCACGGATCCCAGCTGTCCTCAGACTCCCCTCGACTCTGCAAAGATGCATATTGGGGTTTCTCATACCTCACACCCCTCACTGCTCAAAATGGTCTGAGGGTTGGGCTGGGGACACTCTATACACTCTCTAAATGGTTGGCATATCCCCATTTGCCTCCTTCCCAGGGTAGAAGCCCCTGGGGTCACTCCTGCCTTCTCCCCAAGGGATTTAAACACTGGAGCAGAGCTTTGATCATCTGACCCCCACTGGCCCTTTCCTATACTCTCAACAACCACCACCACCAAGTTTCATGACATTTACCGTGGGCCTCTATGGGCCAAGCATTTTACAAGCATGGTCTGCATCCGTCCTCACAGCATCCAAGAAGGTGGACATGCACAGGTGACAAAACTAAGTAATGCATCCAGGGTCACCAGGGCAGGAGGGAATTCCACCTGGTTCCAAATCCCACTGGCCACACGGTCAGCCCCCACACGTGTAACCACGCAGACCCTGCAGGACTGGGGGCCCGCGGCGGCTCACCAGGCCTCCGGTGCACTCTCGGCCGTCCTGCAGGTAGCCGATGTTCTCCCAGGTACTGTAGGCCTTCAGCCCTGCCACCAGCACGTGCAGCGGGCGACTGCCGACAAGCTCCTAACCTCGGAAGACATCCTCGTCCAGAAGGATGCCGGCATACCTGCGAGACAATCAGAGACCCGTGATGGATGCAGCAGTGCCCCCAGCACATGTGCTCATAAGGGATATTGCTCTCATACTGTCTTTGTCTGGGTTTTGGTTTCGGGGTGCTCCTAAAATTCATTTTCCCTTTTCTTTTCTGAAAGAGTTTGTGTAACATCAGTATGTTTTCTTTTCTTACATATTTGGTTGTTTCACCAGTAATGCCAGACAAAGCTATTCAGGTTTTCTGTTTCTTTCTGTGACACTTTTGGTACTATATATCTTTCAAGAAATTTGTCAGTTTCATATGTTGTCAAATATATTGGCATTACATTGACATTACATCAATAACAATAATAACAATGATATTTAATTTTATTTATCCTTTCAGTGTCTGTAGGATCTATAGTGATGCCTTCTCTTTTATTCTAGATACTGATAATTTGTGTCTTTTTCTGGATCATTCTAGCTAAAGATCTTTCAATTTTATTTATTGAAAGAAAAAAACAGTTTTGGGCTTAATTATTTTTTTTCCATTCTTTGACCATTTCTTATTTCATTGATTTCTGCTCTCATTTTTATTATTCACTCTACTTTCTTTGTGCTTAACTTGTTCCTCTTTTTTCTAGCTTCTTAAACTAGAAATTTACACCACTGGCTTTAGCCTTTTCTTCTTTTCTAATGTAAGCATTTAAAGGTATACGTTTTTCTCTGAGCACTGCATTAGTTGCTTACCACAAATTTTGATATGTTGTGTTTCATTTTCATTTTATTCTAAATATTTTCTAATTTCCCTGTGATTTCTTCTTTGACCTATGAATTATGTGTGTTCTTTAGTTTCCTAATATGTAAAGATTATTCCAGATATTTTTCTGTTATTAATTCTTAATATAATTTCATTCTAATCAGAGAACATATTTTGTATGATTTCAATCATTATAAATCCACATGGTCTGTCTTGATAAATGTTCTATGTGCACTTCAAAAGAATGTGTATTCTGGGGAGCTTCAAGATGGCAGAGGAGTAAGACGCGGAGATCACCTTCCTCCCCACAACTACATCATAAACACATCTACACGTGGAACAACTCGTACAGAACACCTACAGAACGCTGGCAGAAGACCTCAGACCTCCCAAAAGGCAAGAAACTCCCCACGTACCTGGGTAGGGCAAAAGAAAAAAGAAAAAAGAGAGACAAAGAATAGGGTCGGGACCTGCACCAGTGGCAGGGAGCTGTGAAGGAGGAAAGGTTTCCACACACTAGGAAGCCCCTTCGCGGGCGGAGACTGCGGAAGGTGGAGGGGGAAAGCTTCGGAGCCGCGGAGGAGAGCGCAGCCACAGGGGTGCAGAGTGCGAAGCGGAGAGATTCCCGCACAGAGGATCGGTGCCGACCGGCACTCACCAGCCCGAGAAGCTTGTCTGCTCACCCGCCAGGGCGGGCGGTGGCTGGGAGCTGAGGCTCGGGCTTTGGTCGGAGCACAGGCAGAGAACTGGGGTTGGCGGCGTGAACACAGCCTGCAGGGGTTACTGCGCCACGGCTAGCCGAGAGGGAGTCGGGGAAAAGTCTGGAACTGCCGAAGAAGCAAGAGACTTTTTCTTCCCTCTTTGTTTCCTGGTGCGTGAGGAGAGGGGATTAAGAGAGCTGCTTAAAGGAGCTCCAGAGACGGGCGCAAGCCGCGGCTAAAAGCGCGGACCCCAGAGCCGGGCATGAGACGCTAAGGCTGCTGCTGCCGCCACCAAGAAGCCTGTGTGCAAGCACAGGTCACTCTCCACACCTCCCTTCCGGGGAGCCTGTGCAGCCCGCCACTTGCCAGGGTCCCGGGAACCAGGGACAACTTCCCCAGGAGAACACACGGCGCACCTCAAGCTGGTGCAACGTCCCGCTGGCCTCTGCCGCCGCAGGCCCGCCCCGCACTCCGTGCCCCTCCCTCCCCCCGGCCTGAGTGAGCCAGAGCCCCCGAATCAGCGGCTCCTTTAACCCCGTCCTGTCTGAGCGAAGAACAGACACCCTCCAGCGACCTACACGCAGAGGCGGGGCCAAATCCAAAGCTGAGCCCCTGGGAGCTGTGAGAACAAAGAAGAGAAAGGGAAATCTCCCCCAGCAGCCTCAGAAGCAGCGGATTAAAGCTCCACAATCAACTTGATGTACCCGGCATCTGTGGAATACCTGAATAGGCAACGAATCATCCCAAATTGAGGAGGTGGACTTTGGGAGCTATGATATATATATATTTTTTCCTTTTTCTCTTTTTGTGAGTGTGTATGTGTATGCTTCTGTGTGAGATTTTGTCTGTATAGTTTTGCTTTTACCATTTGTCCAACGGTTCTATCAGTCCATTTTTCTTATTTCTTTTTTATACTATAGTTTTTAGCACTTCTTACCATTGGAGGATTTGTTTTTTGGTTTGGTTGCTCTCTTCTTTCCACCTTTCTTTCTTTTTCTTTACTTTTTAAATTTTTTAAATAACTATTTTAACAACTTTTATTTTTTCTTCCTTTCTTTCTCTGTCTCTCCCTCCCTCTCTCCCTCCATCTCTCTCTCTCTCTCTCTCTCTCTCTCTCTCTCTCTCGTTCTTTATTTCTTTATTTCTGCCATTTATTCTGAGCCGTGTGGATGACAGGCTTTTGGTGCTTCAGCCAGGCGTCAGGGCTGTGCCTCTGAGGTGGGAGAGCCAAGTTCAGAACATTGATCCACAAGAGACCTCCCAGCTCCATGTAATATCAAACGGCGAAAATCTCCCAGAGATCTCCATCTCAATGCCAAGACCCAGCTCCACTCAACGACCAGCAAGCTACAGTGCTGGACACCCTATGCCAAACAAGTAGTAAGACAGGAAAACAACCCCACCCATTAGAAGACAGGCTGCATAAAATCATACTAAGGCCACAGACACCCCAAAACACACCACCAGACGTGGACCTGCCTACCAGAAAGACAGGATCCAGCCTCATCCACCAGAACACAGGCACTAGGCCCCTCCACCAGGAAGCCTACACAACCCACTGAACCAACCTCAGCCACTGGGGGCAGACACCAAAAACGATAGGAACGATGAACGTGCAGCCTGCAAAAAGGAGACCCCAAACACAGTAAGATAAGCAAAATGAGAAGACAGAGAAACACACAGCAGATGAAGGAGCAAGGTAAAAACCCACCAGACCTAACAAATGAAGAACAAATAGGCAGTCTACCTGAAAAAGAATTCAGAATAATGACAGTAAAAATGATCCAAAATCTTGGAAATAGAATGGAGAAAATAAAACAAACGTTTAACAAGGACCTAGAAGAACTAAATAGCAAACTAACAGTGATGAACAACACAATAAATGAAATTAAACATTCTCTAGAAGGGATCAATAGCAGAATAATTGAGGCAGAAGAACGGATAAGTGACCTGGAAGATAAAATAGTGGAAATAACTACTGCAAAGCAGAATAAAGAAGAAAGAATGAAAAGAACTCAGGACAGTCTCAGAGACCTCTGGGACAACATTAAACGCACCAAGATTCGAATTATAGGGGTCCCAGAAGAAGAAGAGAAAAGGAAAGGGACTGAGAAAATAGTTGAAGAGATTATAGTTGAAAACTTCCCTAATATAGGAAAGGAAATAGTTAATCAAGACCAGGAAGCACAGAGAGTCCCATACAGGATAAATCCAAGGAGAAACATGCCAAGACACATATTAATCAAACTGTCAAAAATTAAATACAAAGAAAAAACATTAGAAGCAGCAAGGGAAAAACAACAAATAACACACAAGGGAATCCCCATAAGGTTAACAGCTGATCTTTCAGCAGAAATTCTGCAAGCCAGGATGGAGTGGCAGGACATATTTAAAGTGATGAAGGGGAAAAACCTACAACCAAGATTACTCTACCCAGCAAGGATCTCATTCAGATTAGGTGGAGAAATTAAAACCTTTACAGACAAGCAAAAGCTGAGAGAATTCAGCACCACCAAACCAGCTTTACAACAAATGCTAAAGGAACTTCTCTAGGCATGGAACACAAGAGAAGGAAAAGACCTGCAATAACAAACCCAAAACAATTAAGAAAATGGTAATAGGAACATACATATCGATAATTACCTGAAATGTAAATGGATTAAATTCTCCAACCAAAAGACATAGACTGGCTGAATGGATACAATAACAAGACCCATATATACGCTGTCTACAAGAGACCCACTTCAGACCTAGGGACACATACAGACTTAAAGTAAGGGGATGGAAAAAGATATTCCAAGCAAATGGAAATCAAAAGAAAGCTGAAGTAGCAATTCTCATATCAGACAAAATACATTTTAAAATAAAGACTATTACAAGAGACAAAGAAGGACACTACATAATGAACAAGGGATCAATCCAAGAAGAAGATATAACAATTGTAAATATTTATGCACCCAACATAGAAGCAACTCAATACATAAGGCAAATAGTAACAGCCATAAAAAGGGAAATCGACAGTAACACAATCATAGTAGGGGACTTTAACACCACACTTTCACCAATGGACAGAACATCCAAAGTGAAAATAAATAAGGAAACACAAGCTTTAAATGATACATTAAAAAAGATGGACTTAATTGATATTTAAAGGATATTCTATCAAAAAACCACAGAATACACTTTCTTCTCAAGTGCTCATGGAACATTCTCCAGGATAGATCATATCTTGGGTCACAAATCAAGCCTTGGTAAATTTAAGAAAATTGAAATCATATCAAGTATCCTTTCTGACCACAATGCTATGAGACTAGATATCAATTACAGGAACAACTCTGTAAAAAATACAAACACATGGAGGCTAAACAATACACTACTTAATAACCAAGGGATCACTGAAGAAATCAAAGAGGAAATCAAAACATTCCTGGAAACAAATGACAATGAAAACACGACGACCCAACACCTATGGAATGCAGCAAAAGCAGTTCTAAGAGGGAAGTTTATAGCAATACAATCCTACCTTAAGAAACAACCAACATCTCAAATAAACAACCTGAACTTACACCTAAAGCAATTACAGAAAGCAGAACAAAAAACACCAAAGTTAGCAGAAGGAAAGAAATCATAAAGATCAGATAAGAAATAAATGAAAAAGAAATGAAGAAAACGATAGCAAAGATCAATAAACTAAAAGCTGGTTCTTTGAGAAGATAAACAAAATTGATAAACCATTAGCCAGAGTAGTCAAGAAAAAAAGGGAGATGACTCTAATCAATAGAATTAGAAATGAAGAAGAAGTAACGACTGACACTGCAGAAATACAAAGGATCATGAGAGATTACTACAAGCATCTCTATACCAATAAAATGGACACCCGGGAAGAAATGGACAAATTCTTAGAAATGCACAACGTTCTGAGACTGAACCAGGAAGAAATAGAAAATATGAACAGACCAATCACAGGCACTGAAATTGAAACTGTGATTAAAAATCTTCCAACAAACAAAAGCCCAGGACCAGATAGTTTCACAGGCAAATTCTATCACTTAGAGAAGAGCTAACACCTGTGCTTCTCAAACTCTTCCAAAATATAGCAGAGGAAGGAAGACTCCGAAACTCATTCTACGAGGCCACCATCTCCCTGATACCAAAACCAGACAAAGAGGTCACAAAGAAAGAAAACTACAGGCCAGTATCACTGATGAACATAGATGCAAAAATCCTCAACAAAATACTAGCCAACAGAATCCAACAGCACATTAAAAGGATAATACACCATGATCAAGTGGGGTTTATCCCAGGAATGCAAGGATTCTTCAATATATGCAAATCAATCAATGTGATACACCATATTAACAAATTGAAGGAGAAAAACCATATGATCATCTCAATAGATGCAGAGAAAGCTTGTGACAAAATTCAACACTGATTTATGATAAAAACCCTCCAGAAAGTAGGCGTAGAGGGAACTTACCTCAACATAATAAAGGCCATATATGACAAACGCGCAGGCAACATCGTCCTCAATGGTGAAAAACTGAAAACATTTCCACTAAGATCAGGAACAAGACAAGGTTGCCCACTCTCACCACTATTATTCAACATAGTTTTGGAAGTTTTAGCCACAGCAATCAGAGAAGAAAAAGAAAAAAAAGGAATCCAAATCAGAAAAAAAGAAGTAACGCTGTCACTGTTTGCAGATGACATAATACTATACATAGAGAATCCTAAAGATGCTACCAGAAATCTACTAGAGATAATCAGTGAATTTGGTAAAGTAGCAGGATATAAAATGCACAAAAATCTCTTGCATTCCTATACACTAATGATGAAAAATATGAAAGTGAAATTATGAAAACACTCCCATTTACCATTGCAACAAAAAGAATAAAATATCTAGGAATAAACCCACCTAAAGAGACAAAAGTCCTCTATGCAGAAAAATATAAGACACTGATGAAAGAAATTAAAGATGATACAAACAGATGGAGAGATATATCGTGTTCTTGGATTGGAAGAATCAACATTGTGAAAATGACTATACTACCCAAAGTGATCTACAGATTCAATGCAATCCCTATCAAACTACCAATGGCATTTTTCAGAGAACTAGAACAAAAAAATTCCCAATCTGTATGGAAACACAAAAGACCCCGAATAGCCAAAGCAATCTTGACAAAGAAAAACGGAGCTGGAGGAATCAGGCTCTCTGACTTCAGACTATACTACAAAGCTACAGTAATCAAGACAATATGATACTAGCATGAAAACAGAAATATAGATTAATGGAACAGGATAGGAAGCCCAGACATAAACTCATGCACATATCGTCACCTTATCTTTGATAAAGGAGGCAAGAATATACAATGGAGAAAAGACAGCCTCTTCAATAAGTGGTGCTGGGAAAAGCTGGACAGCTACATGTAAAAGAATGAAATTAGAACACTCCCTAACACCATACACAAAAAGAAACTCAAAATGGATTAAAGACCTCAATGTAAGGCCAGACACTATCAAACTCTTAGAAGAAAACATAGGCAGAACACTCTATGACATAAATCACAGCAAGATCCTTTTTGACCCACCTCCTAGAGAAATGGAAATAAAAACAAAAATAAACAAATGGGACCTAATGAAACTTAAAAGCTTTTGCATAGCAAGGGAAACCATAAACAAGACGAAAAGACAACGCACAGAATGGGATAAAATATCTGCAAATGAAGCAACTGACACAGGATTAATCTCCAAAATTTACAAGCAGCTCATGCAGCTCAATATCAAAAAAAAACAAACAACCCAATCCAAAAATGGGCAGAAGACCTAAACAGACATTTCTCCATAGAAGATATACAGATTGCCAACAAACACATGAAAGAATACTCAGCATCATTAATCTTTAGAGAAATACAAATCAAAACTACAATGAGATATTCTGACACCAATCAGAATGGGCATCATCAAAAAATCTAGAAACAATCAATGCTGGAGAGGGTGTCGAGAAAAGGGAACCCTCTTGCACTGTTGGTGGGAATGTAAATTGATACAGCCACTATGGAGAACAGTATGGAGGTTTCTTAAAAACTAAAAATAGAACTACCATACGACCCAGCAATCCCACTACTGGGCATATACCCTGAGAAAACCATAATTCAAAAAGTCATGTACCACAATGTTCATTGCAGCTCTATTTACAATAGCCAGGACATGGAAGCAACCTAAGTTTCCATCGACAGATGAATGGATAAAGAAGATGTGGCACATATATGCAATAGAATATTACTCAGCCATAAAAAGAAACGAAATTGAGCTACTTGTAATGAGGTGGATGGACCTAGAGTCTGTCATACAGAGTGAAGTAAGTCAGAAAGGGAAAAACAAATACCATATTCTAACACATATATATGGAATCTAAAAAAAAAAAAGTTTCTGAAGTACCTAGGGGCAGGACAAGAATAAAGACGCAGACGTAGAGAATGAACTTGAGGACACGGGGAGGGGGAAGGGTAAGCTGAGTCAAAGTGAGAGAGTGGAATTGACATATGTACACTACCAAATGGAAAATAGATAGTGGGAAGCAGCCGCATAACACAGGGAGATCAGCTCGGTGCTTTGTGACCTCCTAGAGAGGCAGGATAGGGAGGGAGGGAGGGAGACACAAGAGGGAAGGGATATGGGGGTATATGTGTACATATAGCTGATTCACTTTGTTATACAGCAGAAACTAACATGACATTGTAAAGCAATTACACTCCAATAAAGATGTTAAAAAAAAAAGAATGTGTATTCTGCTCTTGCTGGGTAGAGTTTTCAATAAATGTCATTACGTCAAGTTTGTTAGTAATGTTGTTCATATGACTTATATCATTACTGGTGTTCTGTTTATTATATCAATGTCTCAGAGAAAAGGACTGATGTCTGTAACTATAATTTAGGATTTGTTAATTTTTCCTTTCAGTACTTTCCATTTTTGCTTCATGTATTTTGATGCTATTTCGTGGAATCCATACACATTTAGATTGTTACGTCTTCTTGATGAGTAGACTGCTTTATCATTATGAAGTGATCCTCTATATCTCTGGTAATATTCCTTCTGAAGTCTATCTAATATTAGTATAGCCACTCCAACTCTTTTATGGTTAATGTTTGCAGGTATAAATTTTTTATTCTCATACTTTTAACCTCTTTGTCTTTAATTTTAAGTGGGTTTCTTGTAGACAGCATCTAGTTCAGTCTTAATTTATCATATCTAACAATTTGAAAATAGGAGTGTTTAAATCATTTACACTCAGTGTAATTATTAATGCGATTGAGTTTTAAACTATTATCTTGCAATTTTTCCCCTATTTATCCCATATGTTCTTTTCCCTGTGCTCCTTGATTAATTGAATAATCTTTAGTATTGCATTGCTGGATTTTAAACTGTGTTACTAATTTTTTTCCAGCAATTTTTCTGTGGCCTAAAACATGCATCTTTAACTGACCACATTTTCCCCTCACATACTGTTATACCACGTCAAGGATAATATAAGAACCTGACAACAATATATAATTCGTTTTCATTCTGCCATCCATGATGTCACTGTTGAGACAAAAATATATTCTACATGTTATAAATTTTATTGCTATTTTTGCTTTAAACTAACAATTTATCTTTTTTTCCTTATCAACATTACTGAGGATTGATTTATTCCCAACAGACTTCATTATTCAAAGTGCACCATGTAGAGAGTTTTGACAACTCTATGCACCCATGAGAACACCACCACAATCAAGCTACAGAATATTTCTAACGATTTTCAGAAAATTCCTCATCCCTTTTTGCAAACCATCCCTTCCTCCACCCCCATCTTCAGACAACCACTGATCAATCTTTGTCAGTATGGATTAGTTTGCATTTTATGCAAATGGGATTATACAGTGTATGTTATGTCTTGCTTCTTTCAATGAGCATATTGTCTTGAGATTCATCCATCCATACTGAGCAATGTATTGGTAGCTGTTTCTTTTTATTGCTGACTAGAATTCCATTCTATGCAATGCATAGATTACATTTCATTTGTGCATTCACTTGTTGTTGAACATTTTTGTTGTTTCCAGTTTGGAGCTATTACAAATAAAGATGCTATGAAAATTCATGTAAAAATCTTAGAGGAGACATATGTCTTCATTCCTCTTGAGTAAATATGTAGGAGTGAAGTGACTGGGTCATATGGAAGAGGTATTTTTAACTTTTTAAGAAACTGGCAAACAATTTTCCAAAGTGGTTGTACAATTTTACACTCCCACCAGCAGTGTATGGGAGTCCTAGTTGTTCCACGTGCCCGCCAACAAGCCATCTTTGCAGTCCTTTTAATTTTAGTCATTCTAGTGGATATGTCACGGTAATCCTCATGGTTTGAATTTGCATTTCCTGGATAACTAACGATCAAAGAACATCTTTTCATGTGTCTACTGTCTGACCATACAATCTTCTTTTGTTAAGTACCTATTCAAATCTTTTGCCCATGTTCTAGTGGCTTACCCATCTTATTTTTAGTTGAATTTTATTTTTAGTGTTCTTTACATATTCTGGATAATACCCCATTGTCAGATATACATATTACAAATATTTTCTCCCGTTCTGTGGCTTGTCTTTCCTTTTCTGAATGGCAAAGATCAATTTTGGCTCAAGGTATTTACCATCTTCCATCTACAGAATAATCTTATAATGTCTAAACATCTTTGTTTCCTCAATAAATCCTGCACATGCAAAAGATGTTGCATTGGGCCTCATGTTACAGCAAACAAAAAAGACCATGCAACCTCAGAACTGAAGCCGTTGAGCTGGGCAAACTGACAAAACGTGGAAACCACCATGTGTTTAATCGCACTCGGATGAAAAGAAACCTAATCGTATGAAGCAACTACTATAAGCAAAGAGCTTCTGCATTTATCATCTGACTTGATCCTCACAACGACTGTATGAAATAGGAAGTCATATCCCCACTTTGCAGATGAGGAAACTGAGGCTCAACTGAGGTTGCATACCTAAGTCAAGGTCTCACTTATGTTAGGACAGAGCTAGGATTCAAACCTAGGGCTCTCCAGCCCTAAATACCACTCTCTTTTCATGATAAGTAATGTGCATATCAGTGCCCTGAGGAAGTTAATAACATTCTAAATCTATGCTAGAATATAGTCACCCATGCCCTGGGCTGTGGCTGCAATACAAGGATGCTCAGAGAATCCCAGGCCTGGTCATTTAAAAAAATGTATATATGATTCCCCTCCGACCTCCCTAACCATAGACACACACACACACACACACACACACACACACACACACACACACACACACTCCCCTAGATGTTCCCCAGGGTAAAAATGGGTGGTAAAGAAGAAATCAATCAGCTAAGAAAAAAAAGAATCATGAGACTCTCTTAGCAGAGAGCTGGTAAGATTTCTTTGCAATGCTGGCCTGTGATTTTACTTAACACTGGCAGGACATGGGCCCTGCTGAGGAAGAGCCTCCATCTGCCAGACAGAGCGGTTCCCCTGGTGGCGCTTATCCACTATCAAGCTCTCACGTCTGCGTGCCAAGGAGCTCTGAGAAACCCTTCTGTGTTCAGGGTGTGTAAGAGTCCAAGAGGCACATGTCTTAAGAAAGTCTGATGCAAGAAACTCAGAGGGGCCCAGAGATAAATTGGAAAATAGGGATACTGTGGCAAAAACATTCTTCATTTCCAAACCTGTTTGTTTAAGTGAATGCTTCTAGAAACGTGAAATATTTCCTTATAGGTTATGTCCATTTGAAGAATCAGAACCCACCATCGAGGCAAGACTCATTAGAAATGCAGATGGAGTATCTCTAAAACAGTTAAGTCAGCAAGAGGGCAGGATTCAATTTACAAAAATCTGTATTACATAAAAAGAGCAAACAAGACATTTTGGCAATAAGAGTTCAGGACTATATTAAAAACACAGTTTGGTAGTATCATAAACAGTACTATAAATACTATCAAATACTATATGTAGTATTTGATATATAGTTATAGACAGTCTTCATTTGGTGAAGGAACCCTAAGGGGCTTAACTATCCTGAGCCCCATTTTTTGATAAGGACAGGACTTTGGTGAATTTCTGAAACTGTGAAGTATCATTCCACCCATTCATTTATTCAACAAATATCAGTGAGATCTTACTTTGTGACAGGCACCGCTTTATGTAGATGCTATGGAGACATCACACCATTGTAAAGCAATTATACTCCAATAAAGATGTTATTAAAAAAAAGAGAGAGAGAGAAATTTGTTGAGTTGTCATGAGGCATTAAATGAGTTACTCCATGTAAAAACCTTAGGACAGTGCCTGGTACGTGGTATGCAATTGAATATGTATTAGCTATTGTCTTAATTTTATCCTTGCAGGTGTTGGGCAAAAACAGTAGGACTGGATCCAATATAAAGACAGCAGCACGATGGTGCTGTGGCCCCTCCTGGCCTGGAACCCAGCTTGGACTACTGAACTGCCCATTTGGGCTGGAATAAATAACAGGAGAGGCAAACCCAAAATACTCCTTTTGGCTGGCACACCACAGATATTGATTTATTTTTAAGTTGTTGGTCACTTTCTAAGCTAGGAAGTTCATTTTTGTAGCAAATCCCACTAGATGATTCCAAGCGGAGATTTCAGTGACCAACCGCCCTGGCCAGCCAGCCCTGGCCTCCACCAAGAGTGATGTAATCACACAAGGTGATTCCATTCAGCTGAGTTGAAGTATCTCATGCAGAGAGCCAGCACTCTTAGGACGTGGAGATGCCAAATTAAGAATCCACGATTTCTATGCTGGAAGAATTCATAACCACAAACCAAGAGTAATGGTGAAATGAAAACAGGAGCCCGGGGGCTTCCCTGGTGGCGCAGTGGTTGGGAGTCCGCCTGCTGATGCAGGGGACACGGGTTCGTGCCCCAGTCCGGGAAGATCTCACATGCCGCGGAGCGGCTGGGCCCGTGAGCCATGGCTGCTGAGCCTGCGCGTCCGGAGCCTGTGCTCCGCAAAGGGAGAGGCCGCAACAGTGAGAGGCCCGCGTACCGCAAAAAAAAAAAAGGAGCCCGGGATGCTGCTCCAAGAAGCTTACAGAGGGCTCCTGATGCCAGGAGGAGCTCAGGGAAGAAGGTGACTTGGAGGAGATGACAAGCTGAACTGTGTCTCAAAGGATGACAATGAGCTACCAGGTGACGGGAGGCAAGGATGTGAGGCGTGAGTGACAGGGCACGGTGCGGAGGCTGCCTATAAGACAGGCTGAAGCAGGGGTGAGGCTGAGCACAGGGTGGAGGACAGAAGACACGACGAGTGGCTGGGGGCAGCAGGGGCCAGGCAGGGGAAGGTGCCCCGAGGCCACATGAGGGAGTGAGTTTCATCCAACACAGAAGCCGCAGGAGGGTCCCAGCAGGCAGGTGAGAATTCAGATCTCATCTCGGGCCTTGTGCTTGCGGAGAACAGATTAGATGAGGGCCAGGCTGGACGTGCGGGGCAGGGAGGCAAGAGAGGGAGCTGGGGAGGGTCCAGGCGCGATGCCAGGAAAGGTGAGCTTTGAGTGCTTTTAGTGTAGGGAGGAAAAATCACCCGAATGCGGAAACTGACAGGACGGGGGTGGGAAGTCTGAGGCGTCTTGGGGGTGATGGCCCGACAGCAGCTAACAGTTATCGAACATGTACTCCCACCACAGTCATTAATTACGGTCACAGTCTGTGAGTGAGTACACAGAGGGCATCAGCTTGTAGGTCCAGTAAGACCCAGACGCCAGGGCCCACAGGCAAGGCACTGGACCAGGATGCACGCATGACACTGGAGCCTCAGCGGTGGGAAGCAGCCCCACGGAGGTTAATAAGTGACCCAAGGATGGGCACCCACAGCCAAAGGGAAAACAGGAATCCTCCCTGGCCACGTGGCCACCCAGGCAGGGCTGTGACCTTGCTGTTGGCTGCCAAGTCCTCAGGGCCCAGAGAGGGACCTGACACACAGGTGGTGTGATGAGAGGACGAGGGCAAAGCTCTGCAGTTCTGAAGAGAGAGAGAGAGCAGGGGGAGAGCCCTGGCAGGCTCCTCAGGTGGCCGTCCGTCACCTGGCACAGATGCCCCCGCTGAGACAGTCCCCTCCCCACTGGGCTGGCTCTGCCCGGCAGCTCGGCAGGCAGTGGGGAGATGGGTCCCACCTCTTCCAGAGCAAACAGGCACCAAAGGCCAGCCGGTTCTGTCCCCTCTTTGTCCAGGCTAGGAGAACATGAGTGGGGCGGGGGAGGGGGCTGGGTAGGGGGAAGGGGGCTCACTAGGGGCCAAGCAGGTCCTTCCCTCTTCCCCCAGTCTCCAGGCTTGTGGAGGCGATGGGCACGGAAGGGGATCAGGAACCAGGTCCACTTGCTGACCCACTATTGTCAAACCCTAGACAAGGCAGCACAAGCTCCATGTGGCAGGGACCACGTCCAGCTCCAGCAGGAGTGCCAGACTCTACAAACAGAAACAGAGCACGCCCAGTAAAATGTGAATTTCAGATAAACCGTGCATAATCTTTAGCTTAAGGGCACACTCCCTGTCGCAGTCATGGGAACATGCTCAGACTACAAAGGTGTGCGTTGGCTACCTGAAACCCCGAGTTAGCTGGGAGGCTGTATTTTACCTGGCACCCCTACTAGCAAGGTGCCGTAAGGTTGCTGAAGACACGAATATATGTGATGTGCCCTGAAAGAAGCTGCCCCATTTCACTTCCGTGACCTGTGTGTTACTGTGACGGGAAGCTCTGACTATCTGTGCTTTTGTCACATTAGATGGGAAGAGAGACAGGGCCGCTGACGTGGCTAGTGGCCTGCTTTTCCCGCTCCAGCCACATACACCTGAAGGTCTGGATGCTCACGAGCGTTTCTCTGCACTTGAGCGGGACCCAATGCATTGAACAAACATCTAACCCATCAAAACTCAAGTTACCCAGACCCTGAAACTGAAGCCAGTTGACTGGCAGAATTAGGTCCACGGGAATTGAGAGATGGGACCTATAACCAAGGTTTGATAACCTTAGTGTTTTAAAAGTGGGGTGTGTAGGGGGGAGAGGTACTTAGCATTTGTCATGTAACAACCAACTTCATTAAACTATCGCTTCACCAGTTGGAGGAGAGGCAACAGGCACGGTAAATGAGGAACTGGAGAGCTGGATTTTGTCACAGAAACACCAACTTCTCCCGGCACTGTTTCAAAACACAGACAACCTCTCCTCCCCCCATAGCTGAGGCACTTCGTCCTGGGGATTCCTTTAACCAGATTTTCAGTGGGTCCATCCCCTGCTGCCACCGAGGAGGCACAGGGGAAGAAAACAGAGCCACGAGGGGGACACAGAACTCGGCCAGAGACCACAGAAGGCCCAGGGAGGTGAAGGTCAAGGAAATCAGGAAGGTCCCTGGGGCAATTAGACTGACAGCTCGGTGAGGACATATGTCTGATGTGTCCCGTTCAACACTGTCTCACCCATGCATGGCACATGGTAAGGGCTCTGTGATTTTTTTATTTTTTACTAGTCAATTTCCATTTATTACTTCTCCTTTCTCCCTTGAAACCTAAACCTGGAATGGTGATCTCTACTTCTCTACTTCTCTGCCTTTGAGGAGTATCTCCCTAAAATCAAAAGAAACTTTAATTTTTATTAATAGTGACAACACAGTTCTTACAAAATCCAGGTATATGATGCTTACATCAGTCTAAAAAATAACAATGGAGCTGAAGGAAAAAAACATGTTGATACATATAACACTTTTGTTACATATAAAGATGGGTGTATATAAGTGTATATATCTATAAACTTATAGATACATATATACAAATATGTATTTTATACCTATATAAACTATAAATGAGGAACACATAGTGCCTCTTTGTTATGTGGTCTAGTAACTTCTCGTGTCATGGATTTGTAAATAGTGGATTAAGAAGTGAGTGTATAGATAGCCTCGCCTCTTCATAATAGTCACAAGTTCTACAGGGCAAAAGATTCAAAGAAGAATTTTCTTTGCCTTTGGCATGCATGCAAAACATTCTTAGGTTTCACTGTCAGATTATCTTGATCCAGTATACATGTTCATGCTAATTTAATACTGCTGCTTGTTAACTGTTAGCAAAATTTATTTCCAGGTCACGCTAGGAAACTCCCTAAAAAGTTCCTGTGGTTCTCAGCTCTGGCTGCTCATAAGAATCACCAAAGAGCTTAAGGACACACACTCTGGATTCCTTGGGAAGCTCCCTAGACCAGGTGAATTCGAATCATGGGAGTGGGTGCACAGAGTCTGTAGTTTTTAAAAAGCACATCAGGGCTTCCCTGGTGGCGCAGTGGTTGAGAGTCCGCCTGCTGATGCAGGGGACGCGGGTTCGTGCCCCGGTCCGGGAGGATCCCACATGCCGCGGAGCGGCTAGGCCCGTGAGCCATGGCCGCTGAGCCTGCGCGTCCGGAGCCTGTGCTCCGCAACGGGAGAGGCCACAACAGTGAGAGGCCCGCGTACCGCAAAAAAAAAAAAAAAAAAAAAAAAGCACATCAGAGAACCACTGGAAACCAGCCTCTGTGTCAAGAAATATCTGGCTTAGTTGAAGCAAGGCTGGAAGGGTGAAGGCAAAAGGGGTATAATGGGGTGAGGGACACTTTGTAGAGAGTTAGTGACAACTTCAGATGGAATCGTTGAGGTTAAAAGAAGTGTCACAGGGTTAAGATATAAAAGGACACCAGAGACTTTTGTTCCCTTAATAACAGTAAGAAGGAAAGTGGATAAAATAAAAATGGTATTTTCCCAAAGAACAAATGCTGCAGGGAGCCTTGATGAGCTGAATTCCAGGGAGGAACCAGCCCTTTTTAGTAGATTGGACATTGTGTACGAAAGAAACAGAGAACTTGAAGACAGATCCATGGACATTATCCAAATTGAAGTAGAAAGAAAACAAAGAACATAACTTCAGTGACATGTAGGACAGTATGAAGCAGGTTGACATCTGTATAGGAAGGAAAGAAAGAATGGGGCAGAAAAAATATTTAAAGAAATAATGGCCAAAGTATTTCCAAATTTGATGAAAAACTTCAACCCACAGATCCCAGAGGCTCCACAAACTCCAAACAGCACAGACACACAAAACCACAAAACCACACCTAGGCCAACATAATCAAACTCTGAACATCAAAGAAAAAGAGAAAATCTCAAAAGCAGTTAAAGTGGGCATATATGGGGAATATAGGGAAACAGCCAGAAAAATGATGGCTGTTTTCTCATGAGAATCAAGGAATCAAGAAGCCTATAGAGTGAGATCATTAAGATGCTCAAAGAAACCCAGAACTCTGTACATATTGGTAATGTCTTTTTTCAAGAAAGGAGAAATAAAGACTTTCTCAAAAAAAAAAAAAAACAATCGGGAGAATTCACTGCTAGCAGACCTATTCTACAAGAAATGTTAGAAGTTCTTCGGGCAGAACAAATATGGTATCAATTAGAAATTTGGATCTATACAAGTAAATTAACAGTGTTAGCAATTGAATAAAGGTAAAATAAAATTCAATTTTACTGATTTTTAATTGCTCTAAGAACTATGTAAAAGAAAAACAGTAGCAATATATTGTGTGTTTGCAGCATATTTAAAAGTAAATTATGTGACAACAATAGCAGAAAAAGGGATGGAAGGGAGGAATTTGGAATATACTGTTTTAGGTCCATACACGACAGGGGAAGCAGTATAATAGTTCAACACAGACTCTAATTCAGTAAAGATGTATACTGTAAACGCTGGGTCAACAAGGAAAATATTTCCAAAAGTAGTATAAATAACGTCAGTCAAAGAGATAACATGGAATAATAAACAATATTCATTTAACCTAAGAGCAGGCAGAAAAAAAGGAAAAAGAAACAAAAAAAACAGATGGAAAAAATAAAAATCAGCTATCAGTGTGGATTTTAATCCAAACATATCAACAATCACTTTAAATACAATTGGTCTAAACACACCCACTAAAAGTCAGAGATTTTCAAGTTGGATAAAAAAATCAAGACCTAACTATCCTCTGTTTTACAAAGAAACCCACTTTAAAAATATAGCCAGGTTAAAAATGAACGTATGAAAAAGACGTACCATGAAAACACTAAATAAAAGGAACCTGGAGTAGCTATATTAATATGACAAAATAGACTTCAGAACAAGGAATATTTTCAGGGATTAAGAGAAAAATTACATAACGATAAAGGGATCATTGTCCAAGAAAATATAATAATCCTTACATGTATATGCATCTAAAAAACGTCAAAATCCTTGAGACAAAAACTAATAAAACTGAAAGAAGAAATGGACCAATTTATAATTATAGCTGCAAATGCCAACCCCTTTCTCTCAGCCATTGATGGAACAAGTAGGCAGAAAATCAGAAAGGATGTATATAGTCTGCAGAGCACAACCAACCAACTTAACCTAATTGGCATTTATAGAACTATCGTCCCAACTATAACAGAATATATATTCTTCGCAATGTGGAATGTGTTAGGGGGGTGTGTGTGTGTGTGTGTGTGTGTGTGTGTGTGTGTCTTCTGGGCCTTAAATTTGAAAGAACAGAATCCTTCATAATATGTTCTTGGACCATGACAGTACTTCCAAATAACCAAAGCAGTCAAAGCAGAAGTCTCAAGGAAAACTGTCAACTATTTTGTACTGAATGAAAATACAACGTATCAAAAGCAGAGGGATGCAGCTAGAGTAATGCTTACAGAGAAATTTTAGTACTAAATGATTAGGCAAAAAGAAAGGTCTCAAAGCAGTAACCTAACCTCTCACCTTAAGAGAGAGTGAGAAGAAATTAAAGCAAAGCAAGTAGAAGGAAAGAAATAACAAACATTGGAGGAGATATCAAGAAAATTAAAAGCAGAAAAACGGTAGAGAAAATCAATTGTATCAAATCTGTTTTTTTGAAAAAGCAATGTAATTGATAAACCTATACAAACTGATGAGGGAGAGAGAGAACAAAATATCAGGAATGAAAGAGACGAAATCACTACTGATTCCACAGACATTAAAAGGATGATAAAGGAATACCACAACCAACACTATTGCCGTAAGTTTGACAAATTAGATGAAGTAAATAAAAATCCATTCAAGAAGAAATAGGTAATCTGAAGAATGCTATATGTATTAAAATGTACAAACAAGATTGTAGATCAATATACTAAAGTAAATACTATTCCCATATACTAGAAATAAACAATTTCACCAAAGAAAAGTAAAATGCTTAGGTATAAATATAACAAAATATGTGCAGAATCTGTGTGTTGAAAATTACAAAACACTGGAGCGAGAAATCTAAGAAGACCTTTAAAAATGGAAAGATAAAAAAAAAAAATGGAAAGATACATGGTGTTCATGAATTGGCAGTCTCAACATTAAGAAGTCAGTTCTCCCCAATTTGATCTACAGGTTCAACACAATCCCAAGCAAAATGCCAGCCATCTTTCCTGTAGATATTTACAAGATGATTCTAACACGTATAAGTACAGGCAAAAAGGAATGCGAAGAGTCAAAACAATTCTGAAAAAGAACTCACATTACCCAATTTCAAGACAAATCAAAATTTAAAGCTATCAAATCAAATCAAAATTAAAAACTATTGCTCTGATCAAGACACTTTTAAGAAAATAAAAGCCAAAGTGACAGACTGGGAGAAAATAGTTGCAAATCACATATATGATGCCAAAGAATCTATCCAGAATATAAAAAGAACTCTGACACTCAACAATAAGAAAATAAATACCCCAATTTAAAAATGGGTGTGGGACTTCCCTGGTGGCGCAGTGGTTAAGAATCCGCCTGCCAGTGCAGGGGACACGGGTTTGAGCCCTGGTCTGGGAAGATCCCACATGCTGCAGAGCAACTAAGCCTGTGAGCCACAGCTACTGAGCCTGTGCTCTAGAGCCCGCGAGCCACAACTACTGAGCCTGCACACCACAAATACTGAAGCCCGTGCACCTAGGGCCTGTGCTCCACAACAAGAGAAGCCACCACAATGAGAAGCCCGTGCACCGCAACGAAGAGTAGCCCCTGCTCGCCGAAACTAGAGAAAGCCCACGCACAGCAACAAAGACACAATGCAGCCAATAAATAAATAAATAAAAATAACTTTTAAAAAATGGGTGAGGAAAATATACAGATGGCAAATAAGCACATGAAAAGATACTCACTCAATGTCATTAGTTATTAGGGTAATAAAATTCAACTATTAGAAAGACCAAAATAAACTAAAATTAAAACAAAGCAAGACAAAACCTGATCATAACAATGGCTGGCAAGGATGCAGAGCAATTGGAACTCCCATATATTGCCCAAGAGAGCATAAAATGGTCCTACCTCCCTGAAAAACAGGTAGTTTCTTATGAAGTTAGACATACACATACCCAACACCCAGCAAGTCCTCTCTAAGCATTTACCCTAGGAAAAATGAAAAACCTGTGTTAGAATATTCACTGTGGCTTATTCATAGTAGCTAAAAGCCTGGAAACAACCTGAATGTTCATCAGTGACAGAAATGGATAAAAAAAAAATGTGGTTTATTCACTGAATGTTACTACTCAGCAATAAAAATTAAACTCTCAACAGCATTGAGGAACATCAAGACATTCCATTGAACGAAATAAGCTGGACACACCCACAAAGACATACTGTATGATTCCATTTATATGAAGGTCAAGAACAGGCAGAAAAAGCTATCGGGATAGAAATCAGAAAGGTGGTCGTCTCTGCTGTGGTGGTGAGTGGGGCAACTTGCAGAGGGGCACGAGGGAACCTTGTGGAGTGATGGAAATGTGTTAGATTCGGTTTAAGTGTTCATCACACCAGTGTATATGTTTGTCAAAACTCACTGAGCAATAAAATCTGTGCATTTTACAATATGCAAATTCAACCTCAAAAGACATTCAAGAATATTTTAAGGAAGGTGTTAGATGTGAGTGATTTACATTTTCCTCCAGGTGGCTTGGATCAATCTTAGTGCTGCTACCGAAGCTCAGTCTGCAGGGTTCGCCGTTCACACACCCCGGTATCCCCGTGTTGAGCGCATAAGGGCAGAGGGGCGCCCGCCCAAGCTCCTCCCAGCCAGGCCAGCAGCGCTGAGCAGCCCCACAAGCCAGCAGCACACTAGAGGCAGAATCTCTCCAATCACCTTCTTTTCATAAACCCTGGCACCAGCTTACCCGTTGGCGCGGTCAGTTTCACACACACGCCAGTTCTCAATTATTCAGAAATTAATTCTCGTAGTTCCCACAAGAAGCAGGATTGCACAGGGAGGAAAGAACACAGATAAGGGTCCAAAGTCTGGAGTTACATTCCCAGTCCACCCACTCCTGGACCCTGTGATCTTAGGCAAATCTCCTAATTTCTGATCTTTACCATGTGGTAATGACCCACAACTGCCCCGGCAATGTCTAGGCTTATGAGACAAAGATAAGAAGAGCCAGCTGTAAAATGTGAAGTTCTGTGTGAATTTACAGTATTATTACTGCTCTTTTTTTCTTTTCATGGTACGCGGGCCTCTCACTGTTGTGGCCTCTCCCGTTGCGGAGCACAGGCTCCGGACGCGCAGGCTCAGCGGCCATGGCTCACGGGCCTAGCCGCTCCACGGCATGTGGGATCTTCCCGGACCGGGGCATGAACCCATGTCCCCTGTATCGGCAGGCGGACTCTCAACCACTGCGCCACCAGGGAAGCCCCTACTGCTCTTTTATTCAATAGCCCGCCACCATATGTACACATCTTGACCTATTTTTGAAAATATTAGTATAAATTAGAACCGTTTTCAGAGGTAGAGAAATTTCAACTGTTTGAGTCTGTTTCTTTTAGACACTCTGGAGAAGCGTCAGTTCGGGTCATCCCAAATTCTTCGTGGACCCCATCATCAGGATATATGGACTACCAAGATTCAGATGGCAAGTTTGACCTGAGCACTGGATTTTTTTTTTTTTTTTCTGAGCACTGGATTTTAACCACAGACTCTTTCGTGTTCACAGTTAAAAGTAAATTTTAAAAAACTAAAAAAGTTTTTACAAAAGAAAAGAAGTGAAGCCCCTGCCTGCCTCTCTCTTCTGCCTCCTATTAATGCCAGAGCCGCAGACTCACCTCAAGAGGGCAAACCCCCAGAGGCATCTCACCTGTTGGCGAAGGACAGGGCCAAGGCCGTAGCCAGGTGAGGCATCAGCCGCAGGGTCTGTGTTTGGTGCTCAATAATCTTGACCTCTTCCTTGGCTTTGGGCCCAAACTGCCTCTGGCTAGAGAGAATCAAGCAGACACAACTTTACCAAAATCCAATAGGCAACATCATCCCAAACAGCCATTTGTCTTTCAAATACTTCAGATACAGAATGCCTCAGTCTCCTAAAATGTACTTAAGATGGCAAAAGTTTCTGAAGATAGTCCAACAAAAAGCTTTTCAGCTGCTCTGGAAATTAACCTTCCCACCATGGAATATTTTTAAAGCAGGGTATCTATTTAATACACAGAGTAATTTTTACTCCTTAACATTTACGTGACATTTTATAGTTCCTAGTGCACTGAGATCATTAATTATTCAGCTTTACTAAGTTCCTGACATAATTAATAGGACAGGAGTGATACCCTAGAACATATTTCAAAAGGACAGTCTCAACAAGGAGGCCACGCCAACCCCGGTGCTTCTGTCAGATTCACAGGTGGGTCACTATTTTCAGCCCACCTAAATCCTCCCCTGCAGTTCCTCGTGCAAAAGGTGTTCTCCACATCCTTCCTTAAACCCCGTGCCCTGTGGACAGCACTGCCTTTCACTCTGATGCAGCTGCGTAGGGGTGAACAGAGGTCCTCCTCAGAGCAGCTTGTAAAGTGGGGTGGGATTGTTCCCAGGCATCACCCGTGGGTTAATCCTACAGAATCCCGTGGCTGTAGAAAGCACAAGCCCCGCCTGTCTAGGTCACCCCCCTGCCCCATGCAGGCTGATGCTCTACAATCCTGGGCTTGGCAGCCTCCCTTCTGTGAACAGCTCCGATCTTAACGTCAATTTCTGACACATTTCACACACACACGTGCACACATGTGCAGACGTACGCACACAGGTGCACATCGTGCTAGGTTATCCAACAGGCAGGGCGAACCTGTGCTTCAGACGCCAATGAAATGAGGATACCCATCGATCACTCAACGAGAGACGGGAAACAGCAAATTTTTAAAAATTTTGTTTCATACTTTCTGGGTCATAATTGCATGCTTTAATGTTCTTCCTATTTGTAATTAAAAGGAGGGTACCATGATCTTTTTAGTTCATAAAGCATCTAGAATTCACAACCTGGCCATCTCATGTGGGTGGGAGGCAGTGAGGACAGACCTAACAACAAGCACACACAGGCACACTGTGAGCGCAGGCTCGTTTTCTACGAGCATAGCTTCCCCAGACGCCATCTAACCACCCCACAGATAGCTGTCTGAGGAACATGACCCCACCCTGCCTTTGCCCATGCCCTCCGTCCATCCCAACCACAACAGGGCACAGTGCCAAAGGAGCCTGACAGTCCGTAGGAAAACCTCTCAGCTTTTTCCGGATCATCGTGAAACCAATGAAACAGTCACAGACCCAATAGTGGTGTCACCATAACGTCGGGTCATTCTACAAACTCCATTTGTGCCCACTCTCTTAACTTGCATTTTGAAATGCTGTGTTTCTACTGGAACTTTTCCTATGGTCGTTGTGGCTAAACTCTTCTCCATCGAAACCAGCTATCGCCACATGCGATTCACTCCCCTGGGGGACATCTGCGGGCCTGCTCGATGCCAGCATCACCCGAGGTGCCAGGCGTCCCCAAGGTCAAGAAGGCTCAGGCCCGGCCACGGAGCTCGTAGACTGAAGCTCACAGCCCAGGACACGGACGGAAGCAGCCCAGGTGGCGTGGGCAGGGAGAGCCTCACGCGTCCCTCCTTCCCATCACCCCCTCATCCCACCCTGTCGGTCACCAGCATTTCCTCCTTTAGTGCCAGAGCATCATTGCAGGAAGCATCACCCGCATGGCAACAGCAAAATAAGGGACCGGTCACAGCGCCTTTTAGGTTTTGTTTTGCTGAAAAATAATTACAACGAGAATATACTTTGAGACAGTATCCCATCACGTTTTCTGATTTTGTGTGTGTAGTGTTGGTCTTGGCCGGCACTCAGCAGGCACTCAGTTGTCACTGAATGAATGAAAGAATTAATGAGTTTTGGCAACGAGGAAATACCAATGAAGCACCGCAGAGTGGCTCACTCCGACCTCACAGAAGGTCTTTGGCTGCCAGATCTGACCCCTGACCTGCCGTGCCTCAGTTCCCCAGTGGAGGAACACCTTGAAATCACCCCATTTCCTCTCTGAGCCTCACAATTCAATTGGGGTGACAGGAGAGCAGAAAGAGGCCACCCAGGGTCCACACAGCTGGCCTCTCAGTGCCTTTCCCTGTGCTGATAGGGAGGACGGAGTTCAGCTAACGCGTTGCCAAGCGACCAAGTGATTTCACAACAAGGATCTGCATTTCCAGGCTTTCTTGAAAACAAAGAAGATCTGGCAATGCTGGACCCCATTCCCGTGATGGGATTCCCCGGAGGTCTGAGGCCGTCAACCCCTCCACTGGGGGCATGGCCGCCCCCCACGATCCCCAGAGCCCTCTCCACTCGCCGACATTACCTGCAAGCCTGGGAGGCACTGCATTTTCAAGCCCTGCCACAGTGGATTTCTATTTTTCATCCAGCATAAATTTACATCAGCATCCTAATTTGTTAATTAAGTGCTGTGATTATGATACACAGCCGAGCGGAGTCATTCTGTAGGAGTCTGTGAGTTCATCAGGAGAATTCCTGAGGGCAAAACAGCCCTGGCAGCTCACACAGAATAAAATCCAAATGCCTCAGCTTGGCATTCAAGACCTGCTTTGGCCTTACTTGAGGGTCCCGACTGTTTCCTGCTAAGCCCCGCAGACGCCTTCCCACACTGGGCCTCTGTCCAGGCGGACTCTCTGCCTGCAGCCAACCTCACCCCCAACTACCACACATCATATTTTTGGTGGCTCAGCCCCCTCCTCCCACTGAGACGTCCTCCCCTCTCTGGACTCACCCCTTCAAACACCAAACCAAAGCCATCAAAGCAGGCAGCTGCTTCTCCCCAGACTGCCCCAAGCATTTCATCTGTTACTCCTCCCACATGGGAGCACTTTTCCCTTTCATGCTGGCGCCGTGTGCACCTGTATTAACCCACATGTTTTGATGCGTTGCCATCTGGGCCCTTGCTGACCCTGGAGGGACTGCCCCTCCCAGGACTCGCCAATTCCTTGAGGGAGCAAAGGATTACATCTTTCATTGCCAACTAGCCAACCCAGAGCCCGCATCCCTACCACCTCCTTCAGGGGCTCTTTCACTCTGGGCCACTGTTCCCCTGCCCTAATCTCCCCCTGGCCAGACCACTAGGACAGCCCCCAGGGCCCCCAAACCTGCTGGAATCATTCAAACCAGCCTAAACCAAAAAAACCCTGAACATGCTCAGCCTGCTTATCCTGCCTCACCCATGCCTTCCCCCAGTAGAACCTCCTGGCCTCACTCCCTCTGACTCCTGACTGTCCCTGGTGCCTCCCCAGGTGGCCCTGCATGGCATGGCATCCCTCCATCTCTTGGGAACTGAAAGTAACAAGCTATGTTTTCAGTGGCAGTGGGCTCCTGATGTGTCGTCTCCTGTCACCATACCTAAACAATTAATACAACCTATGGTTTTTGGGGGTTTTTTTATTTATTTATTTTTGGCTGCATTGGGTTTTCGTTGCTGCGTGCGGGCTTTCTCTAGTTGTGGCGAGCGGGGGCTACTCTTTGTTGCAGTGCACAGGCTTCTCATTGTGGTGGCTTCTCTTGTTGCACAGCACAGGCTCTAGGCACGCGGGCTTCAGGAGTTGTGGCTCGCGGGCTCTGGAGCTCAGGCTCAGTAGTTGTGGCGCATGGGCTTCGTTGCTCCGCGGCATGTGGGATCTTCCCGGACAAGGGCTCGAACCCGTGTTCCCTGCATTGGCAGGTGTATTCTTAAGCACTGTGCCACCAGGGAAGCTCCAACCTAGGATTTTAAAACAGCACCTGGGGCCAAGACTAACAGCTCACGGAGGGTAGGCCTGTTCTGTCTCCAGGTGCCCCAGCCTGGCCAGGTGTGAGTGGGCGGGAGAGACTGAAAGCAAGGTGACAGATGTAGTGTCCTGCCATCTCCCAGCAGCAACACACCCAACTCCTCCAGCACCCATCCCTCCACGTCTCTTTGGAATGTTCGCTTGTTCATAGATGTTCTGATAAAAGCCCAACTGGCAGACACTGGAGTACTGAGTGGGAGCCAGTGGGCATTTACGACAGCGATGGAGCAACTAAGATGAGGAACCCACCCTGTCCTTATGCCCAACAGCCCACCCACTGGGTTTTTTTCAAGAAAGGAACAAATGAGTGGGCAGAAGGCAGGCAGCACCTACACTTTTTCCCTCCCTTTCTCTGGCCCGAGACACTGATAGTCTCCCAAGCACTGAGCCAGGAGGTTCTCATGGGCTTCTCACCCTTGAAATGTGCTCTCTGGCTTCTCCAGGGGAAAATATCAATATGACACTCAAGGCTAATGACCCTTCTCCTGACCAGAGATGCTGCCAGAGTCATCCCTAAGACTGCCACCATCAATCCCCAAGCCAGTAGCCTGGTTCCAACAGAGGCAGCAGAGAGAGGCGGCCTCAAGACTGTGCTCTGAGAGAACTTGGCCGGAGGAGGTCACCCTCTTATCTACACACTCAGGCCCCAGTCGACTTCACGGAGGGCTGGGATGGTCCAGGCCAGTCCTCTGGTTGCCAGCATCTTGGCACACTGCCCTGAACACAACTCACAGGACCACAATCCCTGCAGCTGGCCGGCAATTACTGCCTGCCAGACGTTTTTACTGTTCCAGTTTATGATCTATATGGACACAATATTCTTCCTGTCCTTTTCCTCCCCTGGGTTACTATTTTTCTTTAAAAACCCATGTAAAGGCTATATTTTTCTCTGTAAACATAATTTTTATTTCAGGGCCGGAAAACAACCCCAAAGTCACTGAGCTCAAATTTTTCATGGTCTTTAAAAAGAGAAAGTGATGTGTGTGCATCACAGTATCCCTGTGAGAGGGCTGTGAACGATGCCATTTAAAATGATAGATTTGAGAAGCTATTTCTGGATTCCAGCAACTCATAAGGACGGGAGGAAACATTTATTTTGGGGTTGTTTTATTTTGTTCCCACTCAGTTTTGAACACGGCCGCTTAAAGCAACATTCATGGGAAGTGACACAGCTATTAATCACCCACGCAGCTACTGCACGCGCAGCCTCTGGGGAAGGCCGGGCTGCCTGCCTCCCCAGCTCTCCCTCTGGTCTCTTCTCCCAAAGGAGGCCAGTGACCTACTAAAAAGATAATTGCTTTGCGTGTTTCTTGCTCTGCAGCATCATTGCATCAGCCTGCTCTGAATGACAGCCAGTCAAAGTGGAAGGAAGAGAGTTCTGTGGCTGGGCCTCCATCCTTGATCCTGAGATTTCTGGGGGTGCAAGCTGGTTCACAGGCATCCCTGCTGCCAGAGGACAGAACTCTCCTCCTTCTCTGTCAAAGGGCTGACCTCTGTGGACAAAAGCTGAGCAGATTCCTCAGCCCCGGCCACACTCCCTGTGGCCACCTGCCCTCGTTAATAACTCAGCCACAGAGAGGATTCAGGGAGCCCGTGAGTGCCCCAGAGGTGGACCACTGTGCCCCATTCTCACTGGCCCCAATGGAGACCCCCCAGCCTCTCGGAGAGCCCACAGCCCATCTGTCCCTAATTCTCCCCTTCTTTGGGATGTTCCTGGACAAAGAAACCCAGAGGGAAAATATGTTACAAAGCAGGATATTTTTTAAAATTTTTATTAGAGTTGACTTACAGTGTTGCGTTAGTTTCTGCTGTACGGCAAGTGTATCAGTTACACATATACATATATCTACTCTTTTTTAGATTCTTTTCCCATATAGGTCATTACAGGGTATTGAGAAGAGTTCCCAAAGCAGTATATTTTAATGGCACGGGTTGGACCCAGCAGATTGGGTTTAGCTGGCCGGCCAGGATGTAAAAACCTGGCTACTTATTATCTGGTAATGCGTAGAATAGACACATGACTCCCAGCCCCAAGCCTCACCAAACCCAGTCCCAACCAACCCAAGCTGGGGTCAAGTTTGGGGTCACAGAAGGGGCTGGGCTGCACACAAATTTAGCTACTTTTTTTTTTTTTTAAGTTGAACATTTACTAGTTTGCCCTGGGGCTCTGACAAAGCAATCCTGCCTTAAACATCAGGTTCCACATGTGACCTCCACCATGTTTTAGGTGTCATTCCCCAAATGGGCAATTTTCAGTCCACCTGTAGGAGAGATGGGAGAAGTGTATGTATGTAGTCTACAGATAAGTGCTGCTTTAATAGTAGCCTTGGTTGTGATGAAATATGCAACATGGTCCCAAGGAAGAGTTCTCAAAGTGCCCTTCCAATCCTGCAGAGATCCCAACAATTACCTTTTGCACCTTCCAGACCCCTTTTTTTCTCCCACCCCTTAGCAGTCTTTCAATCCAACCACAGAAAAGAACAGATGAACCTCAATGGTTGTGATGGGGTCAGTGAAAATGACAATTTTTAAACATGAGAATATTTCAGATACAGAAAAAATGAGGGTGCTATGGTATCAGTGTCCAAAGGTATATAGAAAGAGCAGGGACCGCCACCCCTAACACACAAACACAGACACTAGAGCCCGTGTTTTCTTGGCCATAGAGTGCAGAGACAAACAGCCTTTGCTGTTACTTTTTTCCCATTCTCAAAGGTCACACCAAATCAAAACCAGGAACATAAAGGCCCTTCCCCAACAGGAAACTCATGGGTCTAAAATCGTGACCAGTCACGGCCTGGTGGGGACTGACATTCTGCTACCCTAGGCTGCAAAGACTGTCTACCCCACCCACTAGCACTGGGAGAGCAGTGCCAAGGGGAGCAGGCTACAGAACTGTAAGAGGTTGGGATCTGGCCACTTCCTCCCATCAGTGGATGGATGACCCCAGTAGAGACCCCAGAAGTCCTTCAGATAAAGAGACAACAGGAGGCAGAGTATCCCTATGACCCTGTCTCCATATTTCTATTGTGTGGGCCACTTCTGGCCAACATCATAACCCAGGGCTGTAACCACAGTGATGCTGACCTCCTGTGAAGGACCAGTAGAGAGCCAGTCCTGGGTCACCTTGGATCTGAAGGTCGACCAACTCCAGCTTCTTCTCTGAGGGTTCAGTTACACCAGCAAGAGGGGTCCGACCTGACACACTGTGGCTCAAACGCCTTCACAATAAAACACAGAGAACCTGGCTACCTCTCCGCTGTTTGTTCTTATCCTCTTCTGGAGCTTCCTGCTGCCCCCAGAAGGCCATCCTGGGGCCAAGTCAACATCACTCCATCCCAGGCATCACAGGAGGGGAGGCAGGACAAAGTGGTTAAATCCCAGGCTTTGGATCAGACAAACCTGGCTTGCATACAGACTCTGACCCCTGTCGTTTTCTCCTGGGCAAGTTACACAAACTCACTGAGCCTCGAGTGCCTCAGTCCTAAATCGGGGCTGACGAAGACAGAGGGGACGAAGGGAGACATTGCCCACGCCTGACACACAGTAGGTGTTCAAGGCATGGCAGGTGTCATCACCACAGTCATTACTGTTACCCCAAGTTCCTAGGATCACCCTCTATTCTATTCATCCTTGATCTAGGAAAGCCATTTAAAAATTTCCCAAAAGAAACACTTTCTTTCACCCAAACAAAGCACTAATCTATTCTGCATCACTAAAGCTGTTGTGAAAAGATTTTCAGGGTGAAGAGGAAAGTCTCTTCCACTCAACATTAAAGATAATGAAATTGCTGACAGAAAAGAAAACAAGCTGTCAACTAATATGTTAGAAAAAAAGTGTGTGTGTGTGTGTGTGTGTGTGTGTGTGTGTGTGTGTGTGTGTTGGAAAGCACATGAAGCTTTCGAAAAGCACCTGCCTTTCTATGTACCCAAGAACACCAGCCAGGTTTCTTCTTCCCAAATTCCAGGGAGGGACAAGGTGGACAAAATAAAGCCAGGGAAGGTGGTGCAGGCAGAGCCTTCCTTCATATCATGTTGCCATAGAAGCAGAAGATTCTTTCCAGAGTCCATCAGCCTACCCTAGAGAGGAACCTGAATGTTATTCAGATGGCTCCCACACAAGGGAGATTAATTTACTTTTCAGAATTATAGCCTTAGTAATATCTGTGAGTGACACGGTGGTTAATGTTAGTCGTCAGAACTGTGATTCCTTGAGATTTTTCTTTTAAAAAACTCACATCCTAATGAATGCAAAACAAAATTACAACGGCGGGAGACAAATTGCAGCTGAAACTCCCTGGGGTGGCCTAATGATTTCACTGTTGAATTATTTTCATACTTTTAAAAATCATCTATACAGAGAGAGAGATCTATCAACAGCACCACTGCAGAAGTATTGCAGAAGCCCCCAGCACTTTGGTCATTAGCGTGTGGAAGCAAGAGGGCTGACCCCTTTGGAAGCCAGCCCTTCTCTCCTCTTTCCCCTCCGTACTATGGTTGGTGTAGGGTCCATGTGCATCCTGCCTGCCCAAAGAGCCAGCCAGAGCCTACTATCATACTGGAGACACAAGCCTGACCACAGTGAGAGAAAGGAGACCTACACTGAGGCCCCAACACTCTCCAGGGTTCTCCTTCACTGAGGTTGAGCATCTGGAAATGAAAGCCAAGTAATGAAGTTCTCTTTAGGGCTGGCATCCATTTCTTAATGCTTTAGGCTGGCTTGACTGCTCTTGGCAATGGGACATGCCTGAGTAGCTCAAGGGCTGGCTGCTGCATCCACTTTCCCTCTCAATCCATAGCCTTAGAAGTAAGGGTGCCTACAACGTCAGAGTCTTTCAATCCATAAACACGGTAGGTCTTTCCATTTATTTAGATCTTTGGTTTCTTTCATCAGTGTTTTGCAGTTTTCAGCATATAAGTGTTAAATTTGCACCTAAGTATTTCAATTTTTATGAGCAGTTGTAAATGTTATTATTTTACATTTTAAATTCTGGTATCCTTGTGTTCATTGTATATAAAGATACAATTGCTTTCTGCGTGTTTATTTTGTATCTGGTGACCATGCTGAAACTCAGTTCTTAGTTCTAGGACTTTTGTAAATATTTGGGGATTTTCTATATAAACATTCAAGTCATCTGAATATAGAAACACTTTTATTACTTTCTTACCAATCTATATGCTTTTCCCTTTCTTTACTGTACTAGCTACAACTTTGATCACTATGTTGAATAACAGTGGGAAGAGCAGATATCCTTGCCTTCTCAATCTTAGGGGGAAAGCATTGTCTTTCTCCATTAAGTATAATGTTGACTGTACAGGCACACCCTGGGATTTCGTGGGTTCAGATCTAGACCACTGAAATAAAGCAAATCACGTGAATTTTTTGCTTTCCCAGTGTATATAAAAGTTAAATTTACACTACGCTGTAGTCTATTATGTGCAATAGTATTATGTCTTTAAAAATGTATATACCTTAATTTAAACAAACTTCATTGCTAAAAAATGCCAACCATCATCAGCACCTTCAGTGAGTCGTAGTCGTAACATCAAAGGTCACCAATCACAGATCACTATCACAAATATAATAATAATGAAAAAGCTTGAAATATTGTGAGAAGTGCCAAAATGTGACACAGAGACACAAAGTGAGCAAATACTCTTGGGGAAATGGTGCCCGTAGACTTGCTTAACACAGGGTTGACACAAACATTCAATTTGTAAAAAAACTACAACATCTGCAAAGTGCAATGAAGCAAAGCACAATAAAACAAGGCATGCCGGTACGTATTTTGTAGATGCTCCTTAACAGGTTGAGCACATTTCTCATTATTCCTATTTAAATGGGAGTTTTTACCAAGAATGTATGTTGAATCTTTAAAATGCTTTTTCTGCACCAATTGATTATGATTATGTAATTCTTCTTCTTTAGCCTATTAATATGGTGGATTATATTGGCTTTTTTTTTTTTTTTTTTTTTTTTTTGGCTGTGTTGGGTCTTCGTTGCTGCACGCAGGCTTTCCCTAGTTGCGGCGAGCGGGGGCTACTCTTCAATGAGGTGTGCAGGCTTCTCACTGCGGTGGCTTCTTTGTTGTGGAGCACCGGGTCTAGGCACGCGGGCTTCAGTAATTGTGGCACGTGGGCTCAGTAGTTGTGGCTTACGGGCTTAGTTGCTCTGCAGCATGTGGGAATCTTCCCGGAACAGGGCTCGAACCTGTGTCCCCTGCATTGGCAAGAGGATTCTTAACCACTGCAACACCAGGGAAGCCCTACATTGATTTTTGAATATTAAACCAGCATTGCATCCTGGAATAAACCCCACTTGGTCATGGTGCATAATTCTTTTTACATTGCTAAATTCTATTTCCTAATATTTTGCTAAGGATTTTTGTGTCTACTTTTATGAGGAATATTGTTCTGTAATTTCCTTTTATTATATTGTCTTTATTTGGCTTTGCAATCAGGATGCTCCTAGCTTCATAAAATGAATTTGGGAAGTGTTCCATCCTGTTCTATTTTGTAGAAGAGCTGTATATAATTATTGTTAATTCTTTAAATGTTTGGCAGAATTCTCCAATGACACCATTTGGCCTGAAGATTTTTTTAGGGGGTTTTAAATTAATTCAATTTCCTTAATAGTTATAGAGTTATTCAAATTGTCGTACATATGGGCTGAATTATAGTATTTGTTTTAGAAAGCATTGGCCCATTTCATCTAAGTTTTCAGATTTCTGTTTACAGAGTTGTTCCTAGTATTCTTTTATTACCCTTTTGATGTTTTCAGGGTCTGTAGTAATATCCCTTGCTTCATTCCTGATATTAGTAATTTGTTTTTTCTTTGACAATGTTGCTAGATGTCTGTCAATTTTATTGATCTTTTCAAAGAAACAGCTCTTTGTTTTATTGATATTCTCTATCTTTTTTATTCTTCTAGTTCACTGATTCTTTTTTCTTTCCCCTCCATTCTGATGCTGACACCATCCACTGAGTTTTTTATTTAGGTTATTGTATTTTTCTGTTCTAAAAGTCCATTTGGCTTTCCTTTATATCTTCCATTTCTTTGCCTAGACTTTCTATCCTTTGCCAAGACTTTCTATTTTTTCATGTTTCAAGTGTGTCTGTAATTGCTCTTTGAAGCATTTTTTTATGAGGGTTGCTTTAAACTATTTTTCAAGTTATTCTAACATCTCTGTCCTTTCAGTGTTGGTATCTATTGACTACGTTTTCTCATTCAGTTTGAAATCTTCCTGCTTCTTGGTATGACAAGTGATGTTTTACTGAAACAGGTACATTTTCATGTTATGTTGTGAGACTCTGGATCTTATTTAAATCCTCTGTATTTCTCTGACATGAAAGGAGTCATTACTGACAGGTGGAGGGAGAAGTCCAAGTTCCCTACTTGGTCTGTGTTGACACCCCAGTGATGGGGATGAGTTTCTCCTCTTGCTGGGGAGGGGTGAGAATTCTGGCTCCCCGTGTAGCCTCCACTGACATGGTGGCAGATGGAACATCATTATTGTTGAATGGCAGTGAAAGTTCTGACTTTCCACTGGGCCTCCTCTGACACCACTACAGCAGGAGGTGGGAGGAGGTACTGGGTACAGGAGGATGTCCAGGCTCCCCACCTGGTCTCTACTGACACCCCAGGGGGTGGTGTGAATTTCCTTCTGCCATGGATGAAAGTCCCAGCTCCCTGGTTGGCCTTCTCTGACACCACTGTGGTGGCAGAGTTGGTGCAGCTTGTTATAGCGTGGGCAGAGCAGAAGTCCAGGCTTCCCACCTGGCCTCTGTTGGCATGGGTAAGAGGGAACACAGCTCCTTCTGTGGTGTTTGACTAAAGTAGAGCAGTACTGCCTGAAAGTTTTCTGTCTTGCTGAGTGTCTTGTCCTAGTCCTTTGGCTAAACAAAGCAGACTTCTTTTTTTGCCTTCTTACTGGTGTTTCTGGGTTGTCAGCTTCACCAGTACCCAGCCTAGAACATATGAGTCTAAAAGAAAACAAGGGAACTCCCCACCGTGCCATCCCTTGGGTCTGGGGGTCCTAGCTGGTCTGCTTTCTTGTCTCCACCTTTCAGAGTCATTTTATGTCTGCTTTATATGTAATGTTTAGACTTTATAGTTGTTCTAAGTGGAAGGAATAAGGAAAAGTACATCTACTCCAGCTTCCCAGAAGTACACGACGTATTTAGATTTGAATTTTAAGTAGGTTCATCTGGCAGAGGTGCGATAACTGATTGATAATATTAGATTTATTTAGCTTCCACAAACATAGAGATAAGGAGAAAGAGAGAAAATCATGCATTAACGTTAATATATAATTACTCTATGTCATAGTTCCATGCTTTAAAAAGTTCTTAAATATGTGCCACCAATTTAATGATAATCTATCACGAATAAGGAAGATTACATGGTACATGTGTGCCAGTTACAGACACTTCAATGTCAGAAAAAGTGAACAAGTATGCCTGTGACAATCAAGGGATAATGAGTCTCTCCAACATACATGGATATATTCGATTAGTAACATATGGAGGAGAGTTCTATATCCTGCTTTTCTGCTTACCTAATTTCATTGTATGCAATTTCGATGTCATTAAATATTCTAGAAGTCACAATTTTAATGAGTATTTCCTTAGGGTAAATTTCTAGAGAAAATAATACTGGATGAAAAACACGTAAACCTTTTTTTAAAGCCCTTGATACACATCACCAACTCACTTTCCAGAAAGAGTATATCAATTTTATTCCTTCTCCTAGTATATACGTTTGCTCTTCCTAATGCATTTCTACCAGATCTGAGTATTATCCTTTCAAAAGTCTTTGCTAATTTAATAAAGTAAAAAGTTATCTCACTTTAACTCATCTTTCTTTGATTAGTAATAAGTTAGTTTGGTTACATGTTTATAAGCCATGGATAAGTCTTCTTAAAATTGTCTCATATCATATGCTCATTTATTTATATACTGTGATGTTACTATTTTTCTTATTTATTTATAGAGGCTTTTTACGTATTATGGAAAATGAACCATTGTTAGTCATACTTGCTTAGATATTTCTCTACTGTGTCATTTGAAATATGTACATTTAAAATTTTTTGGATAATCAGTTTAACGCTTTTGCTTTGGGACTTTTTTCCCTATGAGGAATGTTTTTAAAACTATACAAAAGGACATGTCGCTTTTTTCCTTCATCTATGTAATTCTGTGGTTTGTTTTAACTTTAGAGATAAGGAGAGGTGAGAGATGTAGGTCTACCCCAGTGGGATATGAAATAAATATACCAACATAGTTAACTACAGCAAGTGCCACTAGGCTGACCGGAGAAGGACCGATGAAGGTGAACAGACTCTTGTTCCTATCTGCTTAAAATAGCCATTCCCTGGTTGCAGATAATTCCCTTGATCTTCCTTCTTCCAATTGACTTGGCAGACAAGTCCTTGGTTTAACCTCTCTCCCACTTTATTCTCTAATCTGCCAGGAGATTAATGCAAGTCCTGAGCCTCCCTAAACACAGCTTTTTCCAGGCATCCTTTTTCATCTTTGATTCTAAAACTGAAATAATAAGTAAAAGCAAACTTTGCTATTCTGTTGGCATATGTGCCTTCAAGGAATATTTATTTAAGGGAAAAAAATCTCTTTGAGTGGGTCTATATTGTCATAACTACCCCTCCCAGAAAAAACTAACCACTTCATCCTCCATCTAAGGGTTTCTATCTACCCAGTTTCTGGGCCTCATTTACGTCCAGCATCTGGATGTCAGGTGTTGGATGCCCACATCTGTCATCAAGGCCTAGAACACAGCAATGCAAAGTTCTCTCAGCTGGAGTTGTCCAGAGAGCTCACCATCGGTTTGCTCTTCTCAGTCACAAATGGACCTGCGTGGGACCTCTCACATCTGCCAGTTTCCCAGGGCTTCATTTTCGGACATTCGTCCTTCACTACGCAGATTTCACTGCCACACTTTGCCCAGAATTATCTGCCCAGTCTGTTACCTAGCTCTAATCCTCTCCTGGGCGTTCCCAAAGGGCAATGCCATCATCTGGGTCGTGACAAGCCCGTCTCATTTCTTTGTACTGATGTATCCTTGCACATAATTGAAAATTAAAAAGAAACTAACCTGGCAGTTGTTTGCTTTACAGTAAACATTTCCAAAATTAACCATTTATTACGCCTGTGACAAAAATAATTCATTTGCTTTGTAGGGATACTGCCTGGAAATAAACTTCCACAAGGTCATTTGAGTTTTTGTGTACGAGCTTAGGAGACGGAAAATTATCCAAATCGCGGGATACCAAAGAACGCAACACAAGCTGACAGCCTGGGTGAATGCATTTCAAAGAGGCTTGGGGAGGCTAGTGGAGACTGGACCGGAGAACCTGCCAGTGATCAGGAGACCAGGGTCCCCGTACCACCTCTATCAGGACTGAACCTGAGATAACAGCACACTGCTGAGCTTTGCTCAAAAGGGAAATCCAATTTTCATCCCCAGCTGGACCCCACTACTTTTGCTGACCTGCATACAATGGTACTGATACCCAAATGCTTTTCATTTAATCACTGAAAATTATCTCTAAAACAACTCTTAAAGTCTCAGGAAATTATCCTGAGGACATTAAGCAAATGGAGAAACATCTATTCAAAAAAATCTAAACTTAAATATCATTTGAACCTCATCTCCTTCCCCCCACCCCTCCCAATAGCTCACTGTGATGGGAGCTATACTCTGGGCAAGTGCAGTCAAGAGGATGGGGCTCCCCCTCCCACCACCTCCCAGTCTAGGGCTACGGCTTCATGCAGGCCACTGGCATCTCTCATTCCCTCTACCCCTTCACTCCCAGCTCCATATTACAGAAGCTTTATTCAAGGCAGATACAGCCTAGGGGACTGCAGCTCCCTTCCCCATCCAGTCCCCATTCATAGGGCAGAAGCTCTACTCCAGACACAACAAGTCAAGAATCCTGAATCCTGAGCACCCATGACTCAGCTTCCTTCTAGGATGGAGGTCTCATGCCAGGAAGGATAAGCTAGGAGAACCAGGAGCTACCATCCCTGTCCAGAGTCCTGCTTTCAGGGGTGTCACATCAGGGGAAGCAAGTCATTGTCTCACCCCCAGCTCTGAATATTACACAGGCTCTTCTCAGGAAGAGGCAGGCCATAAGAACAGAGATCGCTGCAGCTTTCTGTAGGAAACCAGCTGTTTTTGGAACAAAGCATGCAGAAGATCGTGCCTGTGAGTGTTTTTACAAACAGTGGAGACCTTAATGGTGAGCAGCTAAGAGTTGCTGGTGGCTCTATAATTCTTTTAGCAACAAGCTTAATGTTTATTAAATTTTATTAAATCTGAATGGATTAAATATCCAATAAAAAGGCAGAGATTGCCATACCAGATTTAAAAAACAAGATTCAACGATATTCTTTCAGGACTTCCCTGGTGATGCAGTGGTTAAGAATCCACCTGCCAATGCAGGGGACACGCGTTTGAGCCTCGGTCCGGGAAGAACCCACGTGCTGCGGAGCAACTAAGCCCATGTGCCACACTACTGAGCCTGCACTCTAGAGCCCGCGAGCCACAACTACTGAAGCCCGCATGCCACAACTGCTGAAGCCCATGCACCTAGAGCCTGTGCTCCGCAATAAGAGAAGCCACCACAATGAGAAGCCCGTGCACCACAACGAAGAGTAGCCCCCGCTCACTGCAACTAGGGAAGCCCACATGCAGCAACGAAAACCCAAGGCAGCCAAATAAATAAATTTATTTATTTAAAAGAAAATAATATTCTTTCTATAAGAGATACACTTTAGATTCAAAAATACAAATAAGTTCAAAGTAAAATGAGGTAAAAAGATATATCCTGCAAACAGCAACCATAAGAGCTGGAGTGGATAAACTAATATCAGAAAATAGATTTTAAAAGTGTTATCAGATATAAAGAGGAACATTTTATAATTGTCCTTTAGGTATCAATATCTAGATTGGAAAGGAAGAAGTAAAGCTATATCTATTTGAAGATGCCATGATTTTGTATATAGAAAATCCTAAGGAATCAACTAAAAATCTGTTAGTACTAATAAACAAGTTTAGCGTGATACAAGGATACAAGATCAATATTCAAAAATTGTTGCTGAATACAAGATCAATATACAAAAATTAATTATATTTCTATACACTAGCAATAAATAATCCAAAAATAAAATTAAGAGAACAATTTCATTTATAATAGCACCAAAATCAATAAAATACTTAGGAAAAAATTTATCAAAATAAGCTTAAGACTTGTATGCTAAAAACTGTAAAATACTGTTAAAAGAAATTGAAGATATAAACAAATGGGAAGACGTACCATGTTTATTACTTGGAAGGTTTAATATCATTAAGATGGCAATATTCCCCAAATTGATATACACATTCAATTAAATGCCCATCAAAATTCAAGCTTTTTTTCAGAAATTGACACATTTTCCTAAAATTCACATGGAAATAGAAGGGACCCAGAATAGCCAAAACAATCTCAAAAAAGAATAGTAATGTTATAGGACTCACACTTCCCAATTTGAATACTTACCACATAGCTACAGTAATTAGGTGTGGTACTGACATAGAATGGACATAGAGATCAATGGAAAAAATTGAAAGTCCAGAAATAAATTCTTACATTTGTGGTCCATCGGTTTTTCAATAAGGTGCCAAGACAAATCAATGGTGAAAGAATAGGGTTTTTTTTCAACAAACAGTACTGGGACAATGGGATCTCCACATGCAAAAGAATGAAATTGTAGTCCTTTCTTACACTATACACAAAAAGTAACTGAAAATGAATCATAAACCTAAATCTAGGAGCTAAAACTATAACACTCTTAGAAGAAAGCATAGGAGTAAATCTTCATGACCTTGCTTTAGTCAGTGATTTCCTAGATACGATACCAAAAGCAAAAGCAACAAAGGAGAAACAAGAGTATCTGGACTTCATCAAAATTAAAAACTTTTGTGCTTCAAAGGGCATTATCAATAAAGTGAAAAGACAACTCAAAAAATGGGAGAAAATATTTTCAGAACATATAACTGATAAGGGAATTGTAGCCAGAGTATATAAAGAACTCTTGCAACCCATTAGTAAAAGATGAATAACTAAAACAAAAAAGATGAATAACTCAATATTTTAAATGGGTAAAGAACTGAATAGACATTTCTTCAAAGAAGATATACAAATGGGGACTTCCCTAGTGGCGCAATGGTTAAAAATCCACCTGCCAATGCAGGGGAAATGGGTTCAAGCCCTGGTCTGGGAAGATCCCACATGCCGTGGAGCAACTAAGCCCGTGCACCACAACCACTGAGCCTGCCCTCTAGAGCCTGCGAGCCACAACTACTGAGCCCGCATGCCACAACTACTGAAGTCCGCGTGCCTAGAGCCCATGCTCCACAACAAGAGAAGCCACCACAAAGAGAAGCCCATGCACCACAACGAAGAGTAGCCCCTGCTCGCCACAACTAGAGAAATCCCGAGAACAGCAACAAAGACCCAATGCAGCCAAAAATAAAAAATAAAATTAAATCTTTAAAAAAAAGAAGAAGATATACAAATGGCCAGTAATCACATAAAAAGATGCTCAATATCATTAGTCATTAGAGAAATACAAATCAAAACCCCAAGCAGATAGCACTTCATACTCACTAGGTGGCTATAATAAAAAAGACAATAACAAGTGTTGGCGAGGATGTGGAGAAACTGGAACACTTATACACTGCTGGTGGGAATGTATGATGCTACAGCCACTTTGGAAAACTTTTTGGCAGTTCCTCAAAATATTAAATGTACAGTTACCATAGGACCCAGCATTTCCACTCCTAGGTAAAGGCATTAAAACATACATCCTCACAAAAACTTGTGTGTGTATGACTGTTAACAGGAGCATTACTCACAATAACCAAAAGGTGAAAGCAACCCAATGTCCATCAATTGATGAATGGATAAATAAAATGTGGTATATCCACACAAAGGAATAGTATTTGGACTATAAAAAGGAATGAATTCTGATACATACTACAGCATGCATGAATCTGGAAAACATTATGCTAAATGATGTCAGTGACAAAGACAACATATTGTGTGATTTTATTGATATGAAATGGCCAGAAAAGGCAAGTTTATAAAGACAGATAGTAGATGAGTCCTTGCCTAGGGCTGGGGGTAGGGGTAATTGGAAGTGACTGCTAATGAGTATAGGGTTTCTTTTAGGGATTGACAAAAATTTTGTAAAATTAGACTGTGGTGTTGGATGCACAACTCTGTGAATATACAAAAAAAGCATTGAATTGTATACTCTGAATGGGCAAATTTATGGTACTTGAATTCTACCACAATTCAATACAGTACCATATTGAAAAATCAATATCAAAAAAGCTGTTTTAAAAAACAGTTGGGGCAGTTAATTTTACTGCTTCATGGGCTCTTGAGTTTTCAATCCTACACAATCAGAAATACGCTGCTACTCACAAAGCACTGTCTGCATTTCATGAGAGCTGTGTGGACATCCAAGAGGCAGTCTGTGCAGGCAAGTGGTGAATGCATCACGTGTGTAAAGCTTCTACAGAGGTGAGTGCAGAATAGTAACTAAAATGTCCCCAGACATTCATTTTGAAGATAAGATAGAAGACTTCTGAAATGTAAGACAAAACCCACTCCATGCGGACGTATTCTAAATTTAGCTGTAGTATTAGCCAGCTTGTCAGGCAAAAGCTCCTGGGCTGGTACCTTTGGTTTTCACTGCACTTCTCTCTAGACAGACGGGTTTGGACTCATAACTATGAGTTTCCTTTTCCTAGTACATTATTCATAAGGTTTAAGTAGCACCTTCTGACACAGTTTTCCCCCAGACGCTGAGAACTTCCTTCAAGTTCTATTGTAATTTGAATCTATAAGTTCCTCCTCCTAAGTGAACCGCTGAAATGACAAGTTCCAGTGAGATCATTCTTCATCCTCCCTGTCCTGCAGGTGTACCTGTGTCTTTAGATAATCGTCAGCCAAGATAACGGGAAAGTGGAAGATTCAAAGCTGGCACAAATTAAGAGTCCGCAAGAACAACTTGCTGCATGACTGTCAAGAGGGAGAATCTTGGCCCCATGAGTCTTTGGTCCACTGACTTTCTCTTGGGGGCAAGGAAGAGAGAAGGTGAAGAAGATTCCGGTTATTATTGGGTTGTTACGTGTAAGCGTATTTGGGATAAAGAAAGGAGATGAGAATTTCCAGAGCAACTGCTCCAAGTGCTTGGTGCACCCACATGGGTTACAGAAGTTAATCCACAAAATCATCTTCGAGAGAGGTACCAGCAAACCCAGATTTCTAGAAGGAGAAACCCAATCCCAGCAAAGGGAAATCATTTGCTTGAGGCCATGTTGGAACTCGATCCCTACCTCCTCCCACGCAAGCCCTCTGCTGGGGTGATTCTGTGGTCACATGGGCCAGTGGCCACTGACCAGGGTGATGGGGATTGGGTTTGGGTCAACCCTAAGGCTATCATCTTTGAGGGGAAGCAAATATTGGAGACTTTGTTGACTCCAAAATCTCTGGCTGAAAAAGAGAGAAAACAGATACAGTCTATTCATTATAGGTACACTAAATATTTATCAGCAGGTAAAGTCTTCCTGGAATCATTTAAAATATTCATTTATTCAAATTATCAAATAATTGTCTTTCTCTTGAAACGAATATTGGGAATTTTGTATACCTATAAGGAGAGGTAAACAGATGCCCTCCACTGTCAGCCAGCAAGCGACTAAAGCATGCCATTATGAAAAAGAAAGAGCAAAATTTGGATGTTATCTAAAGTAAGAATGTTGGACTTTTTGCCCAAAGTAGAAAGGCAACACAGACTTTTAAAGTAACAGTAAATGAAGCTCCCAAAGCTGGAATACTAGAAACAACCTCCAGTAATTGGCTAACCCTGCAGCTGTGTGTCACGGTGGGTGCAAGCCTGGGGCCCAGGGCTGGGTTTTTTGCTCTGTTCTCATTGAAAGGTGGGAACATGATCAAAGGATGCAGAGAAACTGAGATTCAGTGCCTTGCGTTTTATATCAGCCGTCTGGTCCCGTACAAAAGCATTTTGATGTATTTTTTAAAAGAAGCCAAATTTCCACTCCTCACAACAAGATCTGAAAATAGGGCACATGCTAACATATTCAACAATTTCACTTTCAGATCAAAGTTCACCCATCCCAGGTCATCTTTAAGATGTGGAGGCAGGCCAGCTGCCTGCAGAAACATCAACAGCGGGACCCATCCACCCTGTGCCAGCATTTCCTAAACTGCCTTCTGCACACCTCTCGAAAAACAACGATATTCTCAGGACCGTGGGTCAGTAAACACTGAAAAAAGTTTGCTGGGGGAATGCAGTGATGAACCCGGATGAATGCATCCTAGGAAAAGCCAGCATGGAGGCTGGCAGATTTCAACAGCAAGTACAAGAAACATTAGCCCCAAACCAGTTTTCAGGAAACAGACCTCACCAGTAGGGGCTCAGTCAACCAGCGGAAGGCCGAACAGCAGTTCGGGAGGATGACTCCAGGCCCAGAATAGGGGGCCGAAATCTGAGATGGCAACGTATTCAGTTCTTCTGCAACGCTAACACCAGTTGGTGGCTGAAACATAACGTGCAGAAGGATCTTAGGAGAAAATTCAGGCTTGTGGGGAAGATCACTGTGATACACTGGTCAGGGCCATCAGGGAAAACGCTTGCTCAGTGCAGCCAAAAATTGCAAAACATTCTAGTATTTGCAGAGACCTGGGTGGACCTAGAGATTGTCATACAGAGGGAAGTTAAGTCAGAAAGAGAAAAACAAATATCGTATAATATCGCTTATATGGGGAATCTAGAAAAATGGTACAGATGAACTTATTTGCAAAGCAGAAATAGTCACAGATGTAGAGAACAAACTTACGGTTACCAAGGGGGGAAGGGTGGGAGGGACGAATTGGGAGATTGGGATTGACATATATACACTACTATGTATGTATAAAATAGATAACTAACGAGAACCTACTCTATAGTACAGTAGGTTCTACTCAGTGATCTGCCGTGACCTAAAGGGGAAGAAAATCTTAAAAAGAGAGGATATATGTATACGTATAACTGATTCACTTTGCTGTACAGCAGAAACTAACACAACATTGTAAAGCAACTATACTCCAATAAAAATGAATAATAAAAAATTTAAAAATAAAGTAATACATGTACGTGGTTTAAAAATTGGTATTAAAAAGAAGGACCTTCTCCTTCTCCACCCCTACCCACACCCTATAAATAACTGCTGGTGACAAGCTCTTACATACCCTTTCAGATGCTGTGTGTGCACACGCACTTGTATATATCCATCCATCCTTTTCTTTACGCAGATCAGATCATGCAGTACCTACCAATCTGTACCTTGCTCTTTTTACCTGATAACATCTCTCTGAGTTCTTTGTATATCATATTACCATCCCACCTCCTTCTTCATCCTTTGTAACAATCACATAGTATTCCATTATATGGATTAACTACTTTTTATTTCACCAATCTCCCCTGTTAGATGCTGAAGTATTTACAGTATGTTTCTATGATAAGCAATACTATCCTTAAATATTCATTTCTGCTCTTCTACATAAGGTACAGTCTATCTTTAAGTACATTTCCGGAAGAGAAGTTTCTGGTACAAAGGGAGTGGGCATGAACAATTTTTTTTTTTCCCTGCAGTACGTGGGCCTCTCACTGTTGTGGCCTCTCCCGTTGCAGAGCACAGGCTCCGGACGCGCAGGCTCAGTGGCCATGGCTCACGGGCAAGCCACTCCTCGGCATGTGGGATCTTCCTGGACCGGGGCACGAACCCGTGTCCCCTGCATCGGCAGGCGGACTCTCAACCACTGCGCCACCAGGGAAGCCCTGGCATGAACAATTTTGATAAACATTGAGAATGACGAGGCTACTGAAATAACAATAATAATGGCTATTAAATTCAAACAGAAAATATTATTTATCCCTAAACACAAAATAGCACTTAGGACAACCACAGGGAACAGGAAAGTGTTCATTTCACTCCCGGCCCCCAGAACCACTATTTGCTGGTCCCCTCCTCACAAGTGCTTCGCCTCACCAGGTCCAGCACGGGCCCGTCCACACTTGCTAATAGAGAATCTCGGCTCTTCTCTGAAAGCCCCTGCAATCTCTTCTGGTGTGATGGCTACACCTGGCATTAGACCGTCTAGGTTTTGACCCTAGAGAGATCCACCTGTCACAGCTAGAATAGGGTTCAGCAACCATTTTCTGTAAGGACCAGTTACTCAGTATTTTTCGCTTTGCTGGCCATATGGTTTCTGTTGCAACTACTCAGCTCTGCCATAGTAAGAAAGCAGCTGAACGAACGGGCTTAGCTGTGATCCCGCAAAACTTTATCTCTAAAAACAGGCAGTGAGCCAGATGTGGCCACCAGTTTAGAGAATTGGAAGATGATTATTGGCTATCTGCCGATGAGACAGTTTTGCCATCGCAAGCTGGGGAGTCCTTAAGAAACAACTAGCCCTACAGTCGAATGACTTATGCAAAGAAACCTTAAGAGCAGTTATTCTAAATCACTGTTTTTATAACAAGTCTCTAAATCCAACTCCATGCCCAAAGCGTCACAAAGGAGCACCAACCCTGAGTACCCTTAGCAAATACAAGGCCGATGTTAAACAAGTTTGGGGAACACTGCATACTATATTCACCTCCCCGAGAGAGTCCTACTAGACATGGGACAGCAAATTAATGGTTTTGAGAAGTACTGCAGTAAAGAAACCTGCTTACTGAGTTTTCCTAAGTTACTTGGGCATCAAATCCATTTTTTGCAGAGGATAGCATTCTGGGACACACCTTTTACAAATGCCTGGTTGGATGATGACCAAGATCACGTTCATCTCAATCCTTTATGTATAGCCAGTAGGGCTCCAAAGGGCTGCCTTGAACAAGCCCTTGCATTTCCAGCAGGTGAGGGCAGAGATTTTCAACCTGTTCAGAAGTGGCTCCAAGTTGTGAATGATCTACATCATTTCCTCAGAAGGACCAGCAGTGGGTAATTCCCCCAGCCTTTCTTGTGAGCAGAGGGAGGACACCAGAGCAGAAGGCTTCCACAGGCTGGGGTATGTCTGAGAGTTTGGACACTAAATGAATATGACTGAAGTTGAAAGTTTTAATAGCAAAAGGTTCATGGGCCTCTTGACCTATTCAAGACCACAGCAGGATGCTGTTAAGGATAAGGCAGGCCAGAGTTGATGTGTGACCTCACTCCTCTAACGGATAGGACAACACCAAGCTCCAGCTAAAGAGGGAAGGGGCTCCTGCGGGGGTAGGAGGCATTCTTCTCAAAGAAACAAAAATGCAGGGATCCGTGAGCAGAGAAACTTTCTGACACTGGTCAGAATTGAGATACAAAGCTTTTATGTAAGTCTTTCCATCTTTTGCCTCATTGGAGAAAAGATGTAGAGTTACCATTTCATCATTTATTCAATCAACAGTTTTTATGGAGAATCTTCTATGTGCCAGGTACTTCCTAGAGCTGAGGATACAGCAGTGAACAACCGAAGTTTCTGCCCTTAAGAAGCTTACATTCCACAGGAGGGAGAAAGACAGTATCCATGGAAGCAAAAAAATAAGGAGTAAGGGCCTGGGATAGTCTCCTGGCTTAAGTCATTGCTGTTATGAAGGCTCTTTCAGTCCATCTGTTCTTTTCTAGTGGGGAATCTATCACCTCCCCGGCAGCCTGCTCTTCAGCTCAATACAACATAATTAGATATGGATTTATTTTTATTCACTCTCTTCAGGTTGTGCTTCTGACTCAGAATCTGTGTCTTTCATCAATTCTGGAACACTTTTAAGCAATATTTCTTTTATTATTTCCTCCCCTCACTTCTCTGTATTGACTACTTCTGGTGTACCACTCAAACGTTAGTGTAAATTTCTCACTTGTTCCTACATGTTTCCTAATCCCGCTTATGTATTTTCCATGTCTTTGTCTCCATGTGATGTATTAGGTATAATATCTTCAGGTAGAACTTCTCATTTACTAATTTTCTCTTTAGTTGTATCTAATCAATTTAACTGATCTTTTGAGTTTCTATTTGCTAATTTTTAGTGTTCTTGGTCATTTCTGCTAACCTCTTATTCCTCAGTCATTGTTTTCATACCTTCTTTTGTTTATTTAGATATTTCATTTTCCACACCTGGTAACATCTGCAGTCTTTGCAGGTCTGACACTATTGTTTATCACTTTGGCCAGCCAGTTCATTATGGCTTATTTCCTCATGTGCTACATGAGTTTAGATTGTGGGTCCATGTTCCTTTGAACATTAGCTCTGGAAATCTAAGTTTAATGTGTTTTCTCCAGAGAAGATTTCAGATTGGTTTCCAGGGCCTGGGGGGTATTCTCAATTTAAGATGACCCTAAAGCAAATCAGGATTAGAGTTATGGGAACTCTATCCCTGGACTCCATTTGGGTTTTCTGGCCCCTCCATCATATTCAAGGTCAAGACAGGAAATGTCCTTATCATTCCCACCTTTTATCCTGGTTTTACTTTTCATTGACAATGTCACCCTACTGGGTCCCAGCTTTATTCACAATTCTCAACCCAACTCCTGATCTTGTGTCAGCCCTGGGTTTTGTATCCCATCCCCAAGCACAGAGCCTGGGAAAACTGGGATTAGCAGACGCCCCCAGGACACTGTCAATTTCCATTTACACTATTTCCCTGGAGAGAAGGTTCCTTACCACTTTCTCTCACTTTATCTGTCAGTTTAGTGAAGCATTTTTTTTTTTTTTAAAAAAAGAGAGATGCTTTTTACATTTCATCCAGCATCACTAGATGCTCACTATTTCCTGGAAGGGCTACTTGAAGTTTCTCTTCTTTTTTTTTAAACATTTTTATTGGAGTATAATTGCTTTACAATGGTGTGTTAGTTTCTGCTGTATAACAAAGTGAATCAGCTATATGTATACATATATCCCCATATCCCCTCCCTCTTGCGTCTCCCGCCCTCCCTCCCTATCCCATCCCTCTAGGTGGTCACAAAGCACCGAGCTGATCTCCCTGTGCCATGCGGCTGCTTCCCACTAGCTACTTTACACTTGGTAGTGTATATATGTCAATGCTACTCTCTCACTTCGTCGTCCCAGCTTACCCTTCCCCCTCCCCGTTTCTTGTCTACTCTGCACCCAAACAGAATTTGTTTTCAAAAGAGAACACACAACCTATAAAGAAGGGTTCACAAGGTCTGAGTATTAGCTCTTATTTGGCCACCCGCTAGGGTGGGACTGGCTGGCTGGCTGCCTGTTTATATAAACAGTGTTGTATTGAAGCCAGCCGTGCTCATTTATTGGTGGATTATCTGCAACTACTCTTGATCTACAACAGCAGAGCTGAGTAGTTGTGACAGAGACCACATGGCCTTCAAAGTCTAAAATATTAACCATCTGGCCCTTTGCAGAAAAGTCTACCAACCCTTGAACTCGAAAGTGCCTGGAAAGAAAACATTTCCTCTGTCGTATATTTATTTTCCCAACCTGTGAAACAGGCATGTCGGTCATTTCTGCTGCTCTCCTCTCCCTTAGCCATGAAAGATAAGCACGAAGAAGGTTATTGGTAAAGATTTTTGAGAATCCAAGTTGAAATTCTTTATAAAAACCTAGGTCCTTTATTGTTTTGTTTAAAGCAGAAGCTCATGAAAGACTCGTGAGTTTCAGAAAGCATGAGGATTATTTTAAATTTTGACATAAGAGATGGGTGACATTCAGAATGAGCTTTGGTTTGAAATTTTGAGAATTAATCCAAAAAGTGCTCCTGTGTGGCTAGCCTCCTGATTTTCCCACAGTCAACCTTTGAGTGCCTGGGAGTGCTTGGAGCAAACTCCAGATCAAGGGCAGGGAAGACATGCTCAAGAAGGATCACTGCAGCAGAGGGAAGCAGCAATCTCCCCAGACAGGCATCACACAAGACAGGAGCAAAGTCATTGCCACCAGTGGGTAAGACACCAACAGGCGTCCCTCCCGTCCCGTCTTCACTGTCCCAGTGGCCAGCCTAATCCCAGTGGGCCTTTCTGGCCTCTAATGTTTTAGCAAAGGAATGTGCAGCATCAGTGACAGCAGAGGGTCTGACCTTTGTCAAGGAGAGATAACATGGTAACCTTTACTGTCTGTCATGACCCAAGTGCTGTGGGGAGTTACGTGTAGGAAAAGGAAATCCCATGTGTTTGTGAGCTGCATCGACTTAGTGGTTATGATCAAAGGGTTAACTTCTGTCTGTTTTCAGCTAGATCTACAGCATTTGAACAAAGAGCAACCAAACAAAAACCCATTTGCACGGATCCTGTAGAAGTGTGATTTCTTATTAGACCAACAGAAAAATAGACAGAAGTCATAGATCTCTCTAGAAACATCTAAAAAGCCAGCACGTGAATCCCCGCAAAAGCATGGGCTGGGGCTTTCCTGGTGGCGCAGTGGTTGAAAGTCCGCCTGCCGATGCAGGGGACATGGGTTCGTGCCCTGGTCCGGGAAGATCCCACATGCTGCGGGGCGGCTGGGCCCGTGAGCCATGGCCGCTGAGCCTGCGTGTCCGGAGCCTGTGCTCCGCAATGGGAGAGGCCACAACAGTGAGAGGCCCGCGTACCGCTAAAAAAAAAAAAAAGCGTGGGCTGATGCTAGTGATCCCAGAGCCGCTAAGGAGGCCGGTGGCAGCGAGATGCAGAGATGCCCAGCTCCCGGGAGAGTGGAGGGTAAGCAGAAGCCAGCTGAGGGCTAACCTTGAGAAGTTCCTAAGCAGCCAGTTTTACCCTCTGTGTACTGGACAGCTATGTGGTCTTGGAGAGGCAGGCACAGCAAGACAGCCACGCCCAGGGCAGGAGTATCCCTCTGCCACAAACAACCAAACCCACCCGATCGATAGGTTTTTCTTTCGTTTACTTAACTGTCACCTATTGAGAGCCTCCGGGGGTTCTGTACTGTAGGAGACAGTGGGGGGGTGCCACTGCAGGCACAGCCTGGGGGGTCCCTGCTTTCAGAGGGAGTGCAGGTGCCTGTCATGGGAGCACCAAGGGGGGCACTAAGCTGAGAGTTTCCGAATGACTCCGGCCTTCCCGTCTCAGTGTAATTATCACTATATACAATTCGTATTTTAATTCACATTTTTCTTATTTATCTTTTTTCTGTTTCCTCCAAGAGTATCAGCTCCACGAGGCAGGGATTTTCGCCTGTCTTGCTCACTGCTGTATCCCCAGCACCAAGAACAGGCCTTGGCAAATGAACGGACCCAAAAAATGCTTTTAGAGGCTTGTCATTCATTCGGACTTGTCTGTGCCACCGTCTTCAACTCATCAGCATGCCGCACGGTGAGACCAGATGCCACCACCAGCACTGGGGGCCCCTGGGGCTCAGCCTGAACTCCTGGGTGCGGAGGCCCCGTCGGCCCGCTGGAAAGCTCCCCGGCAGCCCATGAACCACAGCACAGGGGTCCTTGGCAGATTGGAGGGAGAAGCTGTACATGGTAGAGCCTCCTCCTGAAACTGACAGAGTCCGGCTCCTGGCCGCACCTGACCACCGCTGCCCCACCTGCTCCCTCCCTCCCAGAGGGTTCCCCTGCCTTGGCAGGAAGCACCCCAGCTCTTTCTGCCCCAACCCGAAGGCCCAGCACCTCCGCTCCCCTCGGAGGTGGCCCCTTTCCATCACAGAGGATGTGTCCCACCCTTAGGACTTTGTGAGAGACATCTGTAAAAGCGCCCCGAGGTCCCATTGAGGGAAGAGGAACGGATACAAGGATGCGTGCAGTCTCCTTGAAAGCAGAGGCACTTCTCATATTCTACAAAACACAGCTGAGTGGCTTTATGGAGGTTCTGGGGCCAGAGGACCCCCAGAAACGGTTCTGCTGTTTCTTCCCTGCATGTCCTCAAGCCAGCCACTCACCCACTCTGTGCCCTCATCTCATCTTTCGTAGAGGACAAGAACATCTTCCACAGGCCTCATTTAGGTACCATGCAGGTGGAGTTTACTCTCTGCATTTTACCAATGAGGAATCCGAGGCTCAGAGAGGTCAGACAACCTGCCCTATATCACACAGCACCAGGATCAGGGGCAACTCTGCCTGGCCCCTGTGTGGCCACCAGGGCTGGCAGAGCTGGGCCCACTGCAGGATGCAATACCACCTGGGCTGCTAAAAATAAAAAACAGGCTTCCCTTTGGAGGGATAGGAGTGAGGTGGGAGGAAAGGGGGTCCCAGAGAAGAGAAGTAGGAAACACAGCCAGAAACCACACCATCACCTACCCACCCGGACCACACACACACCTGCTGGGTCGGTGACTCCTGGGGCCCCGCCCCTCCCCTGCATCTCACACGTCAAAGGTGTAAAGAGCACAGTTGTCATAGTCTCGTGGCTTGTGGTGACCCGGTTTTCAAAGTTACGTTCTTCTTTCCCCAAAACTGTATTAATAAAGAGAGTACAAGTGTGTTGTGACTCACAGAAACCTGAAATCATGCTCTCTGGAGGCCTTGCCATGAAAAGAGTCAAGGAAAATATTCTAAAAGGAGACATGTTCAACTGGTTCATTTATGCATGGAGAGCATTCTCTGTCCCCAGGAAATTGAGCTCACCTCCCAAGTCAGTCTAAGTGTCCTTGTGGGAAGCAGAGCTGTTCCTACTTCTCTTGTCACCGGGGTGCAGACACGACCCCAGCTTGGAGGCCACTGTCAGGCACTCAGGCCAAACCGCAGGCTGGGGGCCATACCTGGGCTTAGAGCCGTGATTACACCATGTATGAAATAATGAAGGCAGTTTTCTTCCCGGGAAAGAGCTAATGCAGGACAAGGGGACGAGACCGGCAAAGAACGCAGGAGAGACCTCAGCCGTCTCCCAGCTCACAGCTCTGGGACCCAAAGCACCTGTTTCATAAAAGGCAGATTCCTGGGTCCCACCCCCAGGGAGGCTGATGCAGGGGGTCCAGGGTGGGGCTGGAGACACTCGTGCAAAGAATAAAATCAATAATTCCGTAACACCAGGAACTCAGCACCGCGGCTTTCACCGTCAGCCGTGACCTGCTCACAACACCACGGGGAGGTGGCAACTATAACTTACTAGCATTTTTATTATTACTTTAACACCCCTCCCCCATGCTGACCTGGGAGATCCACAGAGTCGCTTTCAGAAATGTTCGTCTGGGCCTCCCTTCACTTCCTAAGGAGGATGGTAATGGACTTGCTTAAGGTCACGGTCCTGGAGTGCAGGGGACGGGCTCTTGGGGTCTCTCACTCCCCTTTGTTGCTCACTCTGCCTCCCAGAGGTGTGATCATTCCCCTCCTGCTGCCTGTTGCACCCTCCAGCGACAGCCCAGCCCCGCCTGGGGGGAGACCAGCGTTGGGGAGGGGGGGCGGGGGAGGTGCATTTTGCAACAAGCATGAAACCAACCACAGAACCAGACGACTTCTCCTCTTGCCAATGCCTACCAGCCTGGAGCCCACAAATGTCATGCCCACTCCCCTGCTGAGGGGCAGCCCCTCCCCCCGCCACCCCGAAGCTTTCTGTGGCTTCCACCGCCTCCTGCTAGCCTTCAGAGCCCACAGGTGGCCTCGGGGGGTCTCCCCCTGCTGCCCTCTTTCCCAAGGCGCGCCCTGCCCACCTGCTCATGTGGGCATCCCCTGCCCCTTTTGCTCTGGGGGAGTTTGGTTTTTCTCCCAGCCTCAAAGCCTCACTCACCCAGATGCACAGTGCTCCAGGCCTCAGGATGCCCACCCAGTGTGGTCAGAGCACAGATGGGGTCCTGGGGACCGCTGGTGCCCCGGGGTGGATGCCAGCACCACTGGGTCACCCCATGCCCCGTCCTCAGCCTCAAATGCTGGTGAGAGAAAGGGGTTGCATGACCTTCTTCAGGGACATTTCAGAACCTGGGAGGCTGAGTTGTTTTCCCAGTGGGTCTGTCTCCTGTATGTAAATGTGACCTGCTGGACAGATGCACACAACGCATTTCAGTGGATTCGGGCTTCGAGGCCAAAGCCCCTCCGGTCCCACCCAGGTGGACGCCCCTTCACCCCCTCCCACCGCAGGAGCCAGGGCCACTCCAGGGCTGAGCAGAGGAGCTCAGAGCTTCCTCCAGCCCCGCTCGCCGGCTCTGGAGAGAGGCAGTGGGGCCAGTGGTCGAGGGGGCACCTGGGTCAAACCCTGGCCCCCTACTCACCCTCCAGGTACCCTAAGGAGACATGAGGACACCACGACCTCTGTCAGAGTGGAGAGGCATAAGTAAATAAGACTGAGAGAAGCTTGTAAGAACAGACTCAATAAATGTCCGGCAATGCGGGGCTCCTGGCATCCTGGGGACCCGCACCTGCAATGCTGTTCCCCCAGAGCCGAGTTTGAACCCAGGCCCAGGCCCCGAGCTGCAGCCAGACCTCCTAATTCTGCTGCCACTGGACTCCCTGGCCTCAAACTGGGGTTCCCACCCCCCATCACCATCTGAGGGCCCTCCCACTGGCCACCAACAGGACCCTGGGAGAAGTCCACCTCCAGGGGACCTGATGGGGACAGAACAGTTTCACGACAAGAGGTCCCCAAGCTTTGTCACTCTCCACAGAGACTTGAGGCAGCCGGGGTGGGGGGAGACGGTGACTGGGTGTGTACCTGAGAAACAGCACATCTGCTTAGAGTACCAACAGGACTTAATGGCAAGCAATTTAGAACCTTTGTTTTATGTTAAAACAAATGCAAACAGAAAGAGCAAAAGAGAATGCTAGATGGATTTTCACTAGAAAAGTAAAATATATTTTGATCAGGGTTTGGGCAACCTGGTGTCACCCCTCCACTCCCTCCACTCTTCGGTGACATTTCCATGGAATTTCGAGCAAGGGCCAAGGTCACACTCTATAGGAGGCTTGGGGCTTGACCAGCCATCAGTTCCCTCCTTCCAGTCCCCTTCCCATGACATCCACAAGCCCGGGGGTTCCAAAATCCAGGCTAAAGGAAACATCACAGCAGTCACGACCATTCTAAGGAACTGCACTGCAGGTCTCTGACTGAGCCTTAAAGCAGACGGAGCCAGGCCCCTCCCTGCAAACTCCTGGAGCCCAGGGCGGGTGGCAGCAACACAGCACTCTCCTCCAGGCCTGGGAACCTGCAGGCGTCACCCTCCCTTCCTCCATCAACGCCCAGGAGCTGGGTACCTCTCCCCGGCCCAGTCTAACCTGGGGCAGCCCAGGTGCCATCCCACGGCACTCTACTGCCCCTCCTCTTGAATCTGAGCAGGGCTCAGGCTTGCTCTGACCCCAAGAATGCAGAGTCAGGGGCGCTGTACCCATTCCAGGCCTATTCCTTCAGAGGCCTGGCAGCTTCCACTCTCTGACTCTTGGACGGGGCCCAGCCGCCAGGAAGTCCAGTGTGGATAACTCAAGGCCAATCTAAGCCTCAGTCAAACTCCCAGACGAATGCAGCTGCATGAGTAACCCCTGACGACAACATTTCCAGACTCCTCACCCACGTTTCACGAGCAGTAATGATTGCTACCGATTTAGGCCCTGGGTTTTGGGGCGATTCGTTATGCAGCAGCAAATAACTGGACACCAGCCCACGCGCAGGAAAGGTGGGGAAAGGCAGAGCAAGCTCCTGCGGGGGCGGGGGGGGGGAGACTTCAGAACTTGAGAAAAGAGGAGGGCACAGGTGTCCCCAGAACAGGCAGGAGGCAGGCACCCAAGGGAAGTGTCCCCTCGCTCCCAGGTCACTTTGAATGTTGGTCTCCAAAAGCAGTGCCCGAAGCTGGGGTCAGGGGAGACGGCTCAGTGGGCTGTGGGGCCCTGGTCTGTGAGCCCAGGTTAAGTGGAACTGCTGCTTCTGGCTCCCATGGAGACGGGGCTGCTTCCTTTCTTGACCATCTTAGTAACCATGATCTTGACCTTGAACTTGACTTCATCTTAGTACAAATGACCTAAAATCTGTTGTCCTCCTCCACACAGCTAACTGGGAGATTCCTCTTGAGTCATACTCCCAAGTGGCGAGACTACAACAAGGTTTTGAGAAATTGAATCTGCAGTCCCCTGAGATGAACGGCGGTCATGACTTTCTCAGTTGTCAGCGCCCCACCATGCAGGCTTCATGGTGTCTGCCCCTCCGCCGGGCTGGGCCAGGGGCTTATTTTGCTGTGCTGTTGCCTACTTCTCTCCAGAAGCCAGACTGCCAGCGAGGTCTATCGGGTGTCATAATACCTTTATTTTATTTATTTTGCAATGACTTTTCGTTAATTTTATTTGTCTGCGTTGGGTCTTCGTTGCTGCACACGGGCTTTCTCTAGCTGCGGCGAGCAGGGGCCGCTCTTCGTTGCAATGCGCAGGCTTCTCATTGCGGTGGCTTCTCTTGTTGCGGAGCACGGGCTCCAGGTGTGCAGGCTTCAGTAATTGTGGCTTGTGGGTTCAGTAGTTGTGGCGCACGGGCTTAGTTGCTCTGCGGCACGTGGGATCTTCCCGGACCAGGGCTCGAACCCATGTCCCCTGCATTGGCAGGCGGATTCTTTTTTTTTGCGGTACACGGGCCTCTCACTGTTGTGGCCTCTCCCATTGTGGAGCACAGGCTCCGGACGTGCAGGCTCAGCGGCCATGGCTCACGGGCCCAGCCGCTCCGCGGCATGTGGGACACGAACCCGTGTCCCCTGCATCGGCAGGCGGACTCTCAACCACTGCATCACCAGGGAAGCCCCTCATAGTTCCTTTATAACAAGAACGTTTTACAACACCTCTGAGACCTTCCCCAGACCACCAAACAAAGCTGGTTCCAAATGGGCTGCTGTAGCTGGGCAAACATCTAGAAGGGTTCTTTCCAACATGTGCTATCTCACTCTAGGAATATGAAGTTTCCTATCAAATCCTGTCCATTGAAGAAGTTCTAAGCAGAAGTACAGCTTGATATAATGTTCTCCAACATGTAAGTGACATTAATTTCACATTCTGGGAGGAAATGCAATGGGGTCATTATTATTCTGGCACTCTGAAATGAATCCCACAAGGCATTGAACAGATTTTCCAGCTCTGGGATGAGGTCCCTCCTGAGCTGGCCTGACCTCTCTCTTGCCCTTCCCCCACTACCATGACCTCATCTGAACCAAAACCTCACCTGTCACGTGACAAGCAGACCTGGTGTCCCCTACACGAGTCCTCCTCCCCGGTATTTCCTAGGGGCCAGGAGAAACACTACGCTCTGAGACAGGGAGCTGGTTTTGAACAGGGATTACAGAGGAGGCAGAAAGCGCTAAATCTAGGAAAGTTCCAGAGTCTTCCATAAATGGCAGGTGACCACCAGCAGGTACCTGCTCTGCCACCTCGAGCCCAGCAGCAAGGAAGGTTGGCCACCAGGTGCCCAGATGTGGAACATCCCTAAAGATTTGATCATGCCCATGAGGATGATGTTGGCTGCAAATCGGAAGACCTGGGTTCTATTCCTGACCTTTCCTGGCATAACTGGAGGCAAAGTAAATGGTTCAGGATGTTTTTCAAACTTTAACCTGCATCAGAACCACCTGGAAGGTTGGTTAAAACACAGATTAATGCCCTGTCCTCCCCACCCCTGGAACTCAGTCCACATCTGTGTTCTTGCCACACCTTGATTGTTTAAGATTTGGATTTGTTTCCAGTAGTTAAGAATTGGAAGGTTCCGTTAAAAGAAAAATCAGATTTCAGGCTTCCTTAAAAAGCAGGGAGACTGGGCTACACGGGGCCTGCCCGAGCATAGCTGACTACAGTAGCACTGTCTAAAGAACCTCCTGCAAAGACAGAAATGTTCCGTGTCGTCCAACAGGTAGGCACTAGCTCCACGTGGCTACTGAACGTTTGAAAATGGCAGGAATGCTTCAGGAGAACATTCCACGGGGGAGAATCAGCTCTGCAGTCTTCCTCTTCTCAGAAGAAAATCATGGGAACTTCCCTGAGTTCCCCCAGGCACAAGAAGAGCCTGGCCCCGTGGGTTTAAACTGGCTATGAAGGAAATGAACCAAGTTGTCTGCAGGCGCCCATGAGACCAGTGCACCTGCTACAAGCCCCCTGCCTGAAGGGGCACAGCCAGGCTATAGATCAGAAAGTTGGGGCCATCCGATGACTGAGGGGTGCCAGGTCGGGGCTGGCAGAGTCTGGGCTAACACAGCAAGGGGCCACATCTGCCCCACAGCCAGGTGGACAGAGAGACCAGTGGCAGCTGAGGGTGGGTAGCACACAGTGGCTCGGGGTGTGGGCTCTGGAGACAGACAGCCTGGGCTTGAATTACTCACGGGTCACTCAGCCTCTCTGTGACCGATGAATGTGGCCTGGGGAGGGTCCGCACAGGGCTTGTAGTGTCTCTCCCCACCCCGCCCCCAGGTCAGATGACCAGTGCTGGGCGATGGTGAGAACCAGGGCCCCTCAGAGAGTGATGACAGTGGCCACTGCAGATTAAGGGCCAGGCCCTGCCCTGTTCCCTAAGCACCACTTCAGCCCCAGAATGTAGTGCCACCCCAGGCCAGTGAGAGGAAGGGAGCCCACTACCGATCAGCCATATGCACAGAATAAGCTGTTTCATTTGCGCCAAGTAAGCGAGACTTCCCACCCATGTTATGGGACCAGTGCACGCCCATTACATGGGTAAGCACGTGCCCCCCAACCACTGCGCCACCAGGGAAGCCCCAGAAAGTCATTTAATTTTATTCTTGATGGAGGATTTCCACTTAAACTGAAGCTTCTGGCTGATGGGGAGGCTCCCCCTACCCAGGGCCAACAGCAGAGCCTTGCTCGACATGGACCCCAGTGTAACCCAGATTCATGCAGACACACCCCAGCCCACCTGGAAGGGATGTGAGCCATGGACCCAGGTGAGGTGGGCCCCTGGGAGGCAGGCCCTTCTGGAAGGGGAATCTGGAAACATCCGTGCCACAAAGCCGACCCCTGGGCTTCCCTGGTAGCGCAGTGGTTGAGAGTCTGCCTGCTGATGCAGGGGACACGGGTTCGTGCCCCGGTCCGGGAAGATCCCACGTGCTGCGGAGCGGCTGGGCCCATGAGCCATGGCCGCTGAGCCTGCGCGTCCGGAGCCTGTGCTCCACAACGGGAGAGGCCACAACAGTGAGAGGCCCGCGTACCGCAAAAAACAAAACAAAACAAAAAAAAGCCGACCCCTTACCCCTTCACCAGTCCATTGTGGGGAGCTGAAAAATGGTGGTCCACTCAAGTGACCCCCACTTGAACAAAAGACAACACTCTTGACTCAGCAAGGCCTCTGGGGTGACAGAAGGCAGAAATGTGGTTTCCTGGAACCTTTCATCACATAATCTGGAAGCCTCTGTGGTTCCAGCCCAGGCCTGAACACTACCACCAACAACCAGCATTTACAGAGTTTTCAGCACCCGGCACCCACAGCCACTTCCCACCATGAGAGTCAAGACGCCAAGTATTCACAGTGTTGGTGGGCTCCAAGGTAGGGGTGGGAGGCACTGAGTGGAGGAAATGCTCACCATCCTTAGCTGTGTGACCTCAGCCAAGTTGCCTGTCCTCTCTGTTGCCTCAGTCACCCCCACTGCAAAGTGGGGCAAGTGGTATCAACCCCCAGAGTGGCTGCAATGATAAAAATAAATGATATGGGGAAAGTGCTTAGGGTGAGCATCTGGCCAGGGTGAGCGCTCAGTGAATGTTGGCTGCCACCATCACTCTGCCACTTCCATGTCCTTAGATGGTCGTTCCAGAGGGACCACCTTGGGAAACACACCGGCTCTACCTGTATGCGGTGTTGGTAAGAAATTCTAGCAGGAGCAATGGTGAGACAAATGACTAAGACGTGTGCTGGAGAAGAGGATGGAAAACAAAGACCAGGTTAGCCAGTTGTGACGTGAAAACCTACAGAAGTGAGATTCCTTCAAGAAGTCACTGGGTCGATAAAGAAGAACATTCTTGTCAGAGGAAATCAACCCTTTACTTTTCCTGTTGATGGCTGGCTTCTTTTCCCAGCGGGTAGAAGGGGGATCAACCAATCTTGAAGCAGGACTCGGAGCCCCCAGCCCCAGAGAAAAAGCTCCAGTGCCACCAATGACAGACCCTGGAGGAATCAGGGAAAATGACAAAGCCAGAGAGAGCAACCATAAGAAATCAAGCTTCCAAAATAAGTTTAAATTAGAATCTCCCTCTACGGTGCTCACCGTTCAAGACCAACCCATGTCTGACACCTCAGGCAACGCTTCCTGGACCACATCTGTGCACATCTTTCTCCCTGACCAGATGAGAGGATGGAATCCCGATCTCAGGCACCACAGGTCCCCAATCGCCCTGCATGTGCTTGGGGCATAGTTTATGCTGAGTGATTAAAGAGACAGGCAAACAGACCTCTGGCCACCTCAACTCAAAGACTGTCACCTCTGCTCGAGCCACCCCAGGCAAGCCCCAGCTCTGCCTCCCGGCTGAGGGACCTCCCGGACCAGCCCTCCTTGCGGCCCCCTCCATGCGTGGCTCACTCCATGACCACCGCATGACACCCCTGCCACGAGGCCCCACGGCCCGCTGACCACAAATCAGGCCTCACACGCAGCCCTGGGCCCTGTCAACAGACAGCCTGGCTGCCCCTTCTCTCCTGGTGGATCGTTGTTTCTTTAGTTTCTTCTTCTTTTTTTAAATAGTACCTACCACTCTGGGGAGGAAAAAAGATAAAAGGCTGATTTTATTTTATCACTGAAACAGAGTTTCACTTAGATACACTGAAAAATACAATCATTTTCTATCTAGCAAGAAGGGGCAGGTTATCCAATCAATCCTTGCTTAACAAGCACCCTTACTTCTTGCCAGTTCCAATCCTAATTCTTAACAATTTATGCAACTTTTCAGTTTTTGTCTATGTAAGCCTCCCCCATATTGTAGTTCCACTGAACACTACTCAAGTGCTTCTTGCATCTGTGTCTCCTCAGTTTGGCTCAAATAAAACTCTTTTCTATTTCCAAAAAAATAAATAAATAAAGAGGGAGGGGGACAAGTTAAATAAATCTATCACAGGGCAAGTGTCTGCAGTTTAAAATAAGGGAGATCTTTATTTAATGATTTGGAATGATCTCCGGAACATATTGTTCTGTGGAAAAAACAAGTTGTAGAACAATGTAGAGATTGTACTATCACATATGCAAAAACACACATAAATCACACTATATGTTTCTCTCTCTCTCTACACATACACAGACGTAAATGCATACAAATCATCTGGAAAGATACACGTCAAATTGTTAACAGTGGTGACCTCGAGGAAGGGGCCTGGAATGGGGTGGGAGGGCACAAGGTGGATTCTAAATTTTCTAAGAATGTGCGTCATGTGTCACTTTAAAAATACATTTTAAAATGGGTATAATCATCCAGAAATACAGCAAATGCTCATCCCTTCAGTGCCTCTTAGATTGGATTCTTCTCACTGGGCTCAAAATAAAAGGTGAGTCATCACTCCGCTGAAACATCCTTTTCTTCACAGAACTGAGAAACAGGCTTAGTTTCAGAATGTGAAATCAGGCCAGAGTTCAACGATCTAGAAATGCAAAGTTAAGGTAAAGTAAAAATGAAAGGGTCTGAGAGGCGGACCTGAGAGGCAGACTGATCCCCACCCTGCACTCGGTGCCACCCTGCTCTGACCCCACGCCAGCTGGGGGACAGGGACCCAGGCAAAGCTGCCCCGTTCCTTCCTTCAGCATTTACAACTGGAAACGTACAATTAATTATGTTTTTTCAACAGGCAAACTTAGGTTTGGGGATGTTGATTCCTGTATTTCCAGTTTGTATTAATTTTTCCAGCAACCAGAAATTCTCCTGAGGGCCCTGAATTTAGGAGTCTTTTCAGAGGCAGGGAAAAACAGAAATCATCCACCATACAGAAATCTTTAAGAAACAAAAAACGCTGAGTCAGCAGAGCGGGAAGACAGCTGGCCTTGCACGCCCCAACTGCCCGGGGTCTGCGTCTGCACATCCACCCACTTGCTGGACAACCAGGTACCTGATCAGAGCACTTGCTGGCCACGAGGCTACAGTGAGACACCAGCCCCGGCAACCTGGGCACAGGGCTGCTCAGGATGAAACTGGCAAAGTCCACCCAAGCCCAGAGCTCCGATCAGTGAGACAGCTTGTCCTCCAGGCCCAGGACCAAGAACCAAGCTATATCACAGTCAGGGAAAGTGTGATGAACTCCACAGAGCCGCACTGGAAGGGAGAGATACTCAGCCTGGAAAATACAGCAACGGTTAAATCCCAGAGGCAAACATTGGCAGGGCTCTCTCCTTGGGAGATGGTCCCAGCTACGGGGACCAAGCATTTGTCCCCCTTGAAAAGATTATTCCCACATAGGGAAGAGAGCCTCCTATTCCCTCAGCTGAAGGGCACTTCTGAATATCCCATAACTCAGAAAGCCTGAAATTAACCTCCCAAGGACATGTCAACAGGGATGGAATGTTCCAGTGGATCTGCCTTTGGTCTTTTGGACCACTGGACAGCTGAATTTCTTGCTAGGGAATAATGAACAGCTTTGGGTCCCTGTGAGCTTGGTTAAATGTGAGTCTGCCCTTGACAGCTGAAGACCCCCTTGTAAGGTTCGGTTCTGGGGATACCTCCTCTTCCTCCGTGGGAACTGGGAAAACCTTTCCTGTCACCCATCAGACCTCTCCCGCACGCCCTAGAGAAAGTCATTCAACAGAAAATATTCTTCCCATTCTCATTGCGGGAGATGCTCTGAGAAAGGACAGATTTGACCAAGGTCACCTAAGCAGTTAGCGACAGGAGTCAGGAGGGGGACGCAGTTCTTTGGATCTCAAAGTGCTTGGTGAAAGGGCTGCCATTTTGGTGCAGAGTCAAGGGATGTACTGGGGCTTTCTCTACGAGCAGCATCACTTCCCCAGCCCAGTGAAGGGATCTGAGTTCTTCTGACTTGTCCTCCCTAGTGGAGAAGAAGGAGAAGAAGAGGAAGGAATAGCAGAAACAGGAGAAGATCTAGGCTAGGTGCGCCCCCAAAGAGATACGTCCACAAGTCACACAAGTTGTGAAGCTAGCATCGCATGGAATGACACCTAGACTGGCTTTTATTTCTACTCAAGGGGCACAACTGTCTGGTTCTTAAAGGTTGCTCATTACGGTGAAATCGAAGGCAAAACAAAAGACCTAAACGTATATCTGCCCCCCGCATACAGACAAGCACACCCACATAAGGTGCAGGGTTTCTGGGTGAGAACCCTGGGGCCATCCATGCTGGACGCACGGCCGCAGGCATCTTGATCCTCACGCGTGGGACAAGTGTCCTCATCCATCTCAGAATCGGGAACCTTGGGCTTTGGTTCTGCCCTGTCACCAATGAGCTGGGAGGCTCAGAGAAAATCCCTTCATCTTCTAGGCCTCGGTTTCTTCTCTGTTTTTTATTGTTTTGTTCCGAATATAAAACCAATGCACATTCAGTGTAGAATATGTGGAAAGCCCAGAAAAAAATCAAGAGGAAATAATCATTGATAATTTCATTGCCAAAAAGCAAGCACTGTTCATATTTTGACCAATTTCTCTCCAGTCTTATTTGATGCATATCGACACAGCTTTAACCTCTGGGAAGGTAACTAGAGTGCACTGCACATACAACTCACCGTCAAGCTTTTCATTTATTTTATTTTTTTTAACATCTCTATTGGAATGTAATTGCTTTATGGTGGTGTGTCAGTTTCTGCTGTGTAACAAAGTGAATCAGCTATACATATACATATATCCGCATATCTCCTCTCTCTTGTGTCTCCCTCCTACCCTCCCTATGCCATCCCTCTAGGTGGACACAAAGCACCAAGCTGATCTCCCTGTGCTATGCGGCTGCTTCCCACTAGCTATCTATTTTACATTTGGTAGTGTACATATGTCCATGCCACTCTCTCACTTTGTCCCAGCTTATCGTTCCCCCTCCCCGTGTCCTCAAGTCCATTCTCTATGTCTGCGTCTTTATTCTTGTCCTGCCCTAGGTTCTTCAGAACCAATTTTTTTTTTTTTTAGATTCCATATATATGTGTTAGCATATGGTATTTGTTTTTCTCTTTCTGACTTACTTCACTCTGTATGACAGACAGGTCCATCCACCTCACTACAAATAACTCAGTTTTGTTTCTTTTATGGCTGCATAATATTCCATTGTATATATGTGCCACATCTTCTTTATCCATTCATGTATCGACAGACACTTAGGTTGCTTCAATGTACTGGCTATTGTAAGTAGAGCTGCAGTGAACATTTTGGTTACGTGACTCTTTTTGAATTATGGTTTTCTCAGCGTATATGCCCAGTAGTGGGATTGCTGGGTCGTATGGTAGTTCTATTTTTAGTTTTTTCAGGAACGTCCATACTGTTCTCCATAGTGGCTGTATCAATTTACATTCCCACCAACAGTGCAAGAGGGTTGCCTTTTCTCCACACCCTCTCCAGCATTTATTGTCTGTAGATTTTTTGCTGATGGCCATTCTGACTGGTGTGAGGTGATACCTCATTGTAGTTTTGATTTGCATTTCTGTAATGATTAGTGATGTTGAGCATCCTTTCATGTGTCTATTGGCAATCTGTATATCTTCTTTGGAGAAATATCTATTAAGGTATTCTGCCCATTTTTGGATTGGGTTGTTTGTTTTTTTTGATATTGAGCTGCATGAGCTGCTTGTAAATTTTGGAGATTAATCCTTTGTCAGTTGCTTCATTTGCAAATATTTTCTCCCATTCTGAGGGTTGTCTTTTCATCTTGTTTATGGTTTCCTTTGTTGTGCAGAAGCTTTTAAGTTTCATTTAGTCCCATTTGTTTATTTTTGTTTTTATTTCCATTTCTCTAGGAGGTGGGTCAAAAAGGATCTTGCTGTGATTTATGTCATAGAGTGTTCTGCCTATGTTTTCCTCTAAGAGTTTGATAGTGTCTGGCCTTACACTGACGTCTTTAATCCATTTTGAGTTTCTTTTTGTGTATGGTGTTACGAGTGTTCTAATTTCATTCTTTTACATGTAGCTGTCCAGTTTTCCCAGTTATTTGGGAAAGACTGTCTTTTGAAGAGGCTTACTGAAGAGGCTGTCTTTTCTCCACTGTATGTTCTTGCCTCCTTTATCAACAATAAGGTGTCCACATGTGCGTGGGCTTGTCTCTGGGCTTTCTATCCTGCCCCACTGATCTGTCTTTCTGTTTTTGTGCCAGTACCATACTGTCTTGATGACTGTAGCTTTGTAGCTTTTTATTTTAACCCAATATTATATTGTGAGCATTCTTCCGTGTTATTAAAAACTCTGCCTAACCATTACTTTCATGCCCATATAATATTCCAGTATAGGAATGCAACATAATTCAGTCAACCTGCTCCCCTTATGATGTTGTTTCCAGTTTCGTAAATCCTGAACAATGGAGAGAAACCTTTCTGTGGCGTGAACTGATTTCTGCATCTCGGATTATTTTATGAGGATTGATTTTCAAGGTTCTTGTTACAAGTTTACATTTCAGATTCTCTGGAGGGATTAGAACATATGAAAGATTTGCAACCTCAAATGCCAACTGGGGTTAGTCACGGTAATGAGTACAGTTAGCTGGATGGAAGAAGAAAAAGAAAGAAAACAGCTAGTGAGCGTGAGTCCCCTGAGGATGGCCGCTGCTACAAGGCTCCAGCTGGTGGCTGCCATGTGGGATAGGGGCCAGGGTGCTGCTGGGCTACCCAGTTTTCCAAAGAAGCTGAACACCCAGAATTTCTCCTGATGCGTCAGTATTGGCAACAGAGGTCTCCTTGCCCTCCCAGGCTGGCCAGCAGCCGGCCACAGCATCTCCACAGGGGCCAACTGTTTCCTGGGAGCCTGGGGGGTTCCACTCGGCCCTGAGCAAGCACCTTGCTTCCATCAGGTGCTGGAGTCAATGCCAAGGGGTGAGTCATGAGAGCCACACATAGGGTTCTGTAGTTTGCACTCATTTTAAAACTTTGTCCTTCCTTCTTTCTGGGCGTCCCCCTGCATCTGGGGAAAACCTTAGCCCCAGCCTCAAAGTCTCAGCCAGAGCTGGGGAAGCAGCTGTTTCAAATGCCCGTTTCAGAAGCAGAACCAAAGAGGCTCCCTTTTTGCCCTCCTTGTCTATCATTCTGGCCCTCCCATCTCCAGAAATCAGGCGAAAGTCCTGTCCGAATGAAACCCCAGGGTTCCAGGGCAGAGCCTGCTCTTCCAACAGAGCAAGTGGCCAAGCCCTTCAGGTCTGCTGAGGCCAGCCTGGAAAGCCCAGGAGGGACGCGTGTGTCCCCGAGCAGGTGTATGTGACACACAAGGGCTCTCCGGCCTCCGAGGCCTCGCCATTCTCAATGGGCCACATCGCAGCTCTGCCAGCAATCCCGGACGTGCCTCCAGAACAGGGAGAGAAGAAAATGATTCTGAGAACCCAAATCCCCTCTCACAAAGCCCGGGGAGGCGCCTTTTATGCCTCTGCCATCTGTCATCACAAAATTCACAACAGCTCCCGAGTCTCACGACACGGCCATTTCTGCAGGGGTCACCCGGAGCAGTTGAGACGCTCTGACAGCCAAACAATGTGCAGCAAGGTGAAGACCGGTGAGAAAATCCTGCTAAACAAACACCGAGGGGTCAACGGCTCAGAGAGCAAGATCCACTTAAACCCACTAATTGGAAATAATTCCAAGTGTTTCAGGCATTACGTAGTGACAATAAGGTGCAAACACGGGATTAGTGACCTCCAAAAGACAGAGAGCTTTTGTTCCATCTTTGTCAGAGCAGAAGTTCCCCCTGTTTTGAAATTCCTATCAACTACCCTGTGCGAATTTCAACGTTTACAATTTAATAACGTAACCAGGGTTAGATTTTGAGTCTCCCCCGTTCCAGGTCAAGTAGCAGAATGTATGCAAGGAAGGGGGAAGGAGGGACAGGGAATCAATAAAGCGTCGAAAGTAACCAGGGAGGCGTTTCATCCTGGTCTTTCCCAGAGGTCAGCTAAGCAAATGGACGCCTTAAATTGCTGTCCCAACGGGAAGAAGTCACACGCATTTTCAGAGGTTTGGGTTTTGGTGGTGGTTGTTTTTAAGTCAGTCTTGCCAATGTGTATTTGCCAAGGACCTTAGCCCTAGACAAAGGTTTCCTGGTTTTGTTTTTGTTTGTTGTCTTAAGATGCTGTAGAATTTCAGTGAGCTTTGTAAGCAACCAAAAGGAAAGCAGACGGTTTCTGAAAATGCCTTATGAGCCTGGAACCTGGTTTTTTGGAGGCATGAACATTTTGCACAACTTGATATTGAAACAAACCCATTTCCAAAACAAAACAAAACACCGTGTTACCTCTAGAAACCCTTTTAGAATTTACGGTCGACTTTGGTTCAATAGAGCTATTCTCATTTCCAGAATCACTCCCACCTGGGAGAATAGGGGAACCTGTGGCTAAAGTGGGACATTTTAATCAACCAGCTATATGTTGTCCCCAAGACGCAGATAAGCCCGGCTGCCACTTCCTAGGCACTCTATACCAGGCTCTCTGAGAAGTGCTTGCTGTGCACAGAATCACCCAGCTATGGAGTGGAGGAGCCAGACTTGAACCCAAGTCTGTCTATCTGTCTGTTTGTCTCTCCAAAGCTCCTGGTCTCTACAATGCAGAGCTGTGTGGAGCTCTAGCCAGAGAGGAAGGCTCTTAGGTATGCCCAGCATTCTACCTGCTGCACCAAGATCCATGATCTTGAGTTAAGTACACACCATGAACCAGCTGGGGACAGCAGGCCATGTCTAAGCCCAGCCCAGGCCAACTTGTTACATCTTACTCAGGCTCAGAGTGGCCACTCTGAAAGGGCCTGAATGACCAAGGTGATGGAAGACACCCCAGCCTCCTACCACAGCGGAGGTGATGAGGGACCTGCCCAAGGTCTTTACACAAGATTACAAAATGGCTCTCCAGGTGACAATCTCACACATACACACACAAGTGGAAAGCTTGCTGTAGTGGATAAAAGAACAGGTGTAAAACCAGAGATGCAAAATCACACCTAGGAAGCAAGAAGACGAAAGTGGGTTGGGGGCTATGCAGTTTGCGTGAACTGAGTTGAGGTTATTGGAACATCCTTGCGGCTGAAGAAAGGTTTCCCAAGGATTCCAGAAGCTGCCTCCTCTCTTCCGTCTTTGGTGAGATGGAGGGTGCCTGGGGAGACCTAGCGTGGTCCCAAGGGTCAGGTGCATCCCTCAGATGCAAACACCTTGGCCTGTGTTCCCCTTGGGTGCGAAGCACCTGGCGAGCATACACTCCCCAGCAAATAAGAAATCGGTCCAGCCATCCAACCCTCCTGTTTGCAGAGCACCCTAAACTGAGACTCCACAAGTTGGAACGGCAATCAGGTTTCACCTTTGGCCAAGCCCTTGGCCACGGGACGCATCAGAGGTCAGTGGCAGCTACATTTCCAGCTCCGGGGCACCCAGTGGTTTCTCCCCCCCTCCTTCCCCCAGGTGCACTCCTGCCAGAGGCCACCCCAGTGAGTCTCCCTTTCACAGCGTCCTGATGAATAGATTGTCTGTGTTTTCTTTTGCCTTCTTTTTAATGGCCTGCACCATGCTCCAGCAACCCAGCTGTGCGTGTCAAATAAAATGTATTGGGGTCAGATGGATTCTCACATAGCACCAAAATGCACAGCATGCCAAGCAAAGGGCACCCAACCACAACATGCACATTCTAGAAAGCTCCGCTAAGAAGACTGTAACTGCTCCAAGAGCCATCCGGGCTACCAAAATACTGAGCCAAATGGCATCATCTCGTGTCATTAGTCCATTCTCTCTCTCTTTCTTTTTTCTTTTTTTTTTTTAGATTTTTCAAATATAGTTATGCAAAAGATTTCTGTCTTTTAACCTCGCTGTGCAAACACTAACATTTTACTAAACCCAGGTAGATAAAATCAGCTCAGGTTGAGTATACCCTGAGCGCGGAGCTATAACTGATTCAGCTTTGCAACTTGACCTTTAATTGTCCTGCAGAAATGAGAAGCAGATTTAGAGAAATGGTGAATTGCTTTTTATGTTATATACAAAAGTACCGCCCCGCATAAAGCATGTGAGCTCTCGTCAAAGGAGCCAAGGTTTGCAAACCAAAGGAAAATCAGAAGGCAGCCTTCCTGTTTCACACACACGGAGGAAGAGGGGTCTTTTAAAACTGTAATAGAACAGGTGGGCTCAAGAAATGCAGAAAAGGGTACATGGAAATAGACTCTTACTGCCACGGTGATATTTGAAAGAAAAAAAAAAAACCACGTGTCTTTTGTTCCATAACTAAATGAGATAAGCTAAAGTCATAGGTAAAGTACATGTGTCTACCGCCCAGCCCAGAGTCAACTTGTTACATCTGACTTTCTGTTCTGGTTAAAAACATCTCTTGCTTTAGCCTGCTGGTGAATACGCCCTCACAGCTGAGGACAGATGCGGCTCGCAATGCCTAGGGAAACAAACACCAAACAGCAGACCGCTACCACGGGCTCCCGCACCTGCAGGTGACATCACCCGGCTCTATCTCACCCCAGAAATCTATTAACATGAAGAAACAGGTGTCATCAGACCAAAACCCACTCTTAGAAAGCATTCACCTCATCCGCCGGAGAGTGGAAATGACAAATGAGATGCTGAACTTCCACTCACCTTCCATGTCTGACTAGGGGGGCAGGGAGGACCCCTCCCCCCAACCACCCCCCATCCTCCCAGGACACCTGTTCCCTAACATCCCAAGGACTCCAGATGCAGCCAGAACAAAAGCTTGGGAGAAAACACTGACCCCTGGATACTGCATGTTCCTTTGTTTCAGAGAATTTAGTCTTTTCTCTTTAGCAAAATGTAGTTAATCCCGGGTCAGTCTTCACTAATCTCTTTGTCCCTGAAACAGCTTTTCTCTTTGGCTGAGTGACCAGGCATATAGAATGCATTCAGTATACAGACAGAGCACATAAAAAATGATATACCTGGGATTCCTCTTAAAATACTTCAGCAGGAGAGGAAGGGCAGGATAGAGATGAACTAAAATTGTCAAAATGTTGATAACTGTAGAAACCAGATGAGTAATTGAGAATCCCCTATTGCTATATCCCTTGTGTTTGAAATCTGCCATAATAAAAATACGTTTTAGGTATGTAGTAACATTCCCAGTTGTTGGTCCAACTCCTCTTCTCTCCCTCCTTAGTAATAAATCCCAATCATGTTCATGTAATCCACCCTCCTCCATGGAGCCACTATGCTTCACTAAACCAATTACCCTTTTCAGTGATGGCCTTAGGAATGGACAGATGGTTTACCTGGCCAATGAGAGATGAGGGGAAGTTTCTTGAAGGATCTCTGGGGGTAAAATGTTTCCATGCTGCTACAAAGTGACATATAGACATTCTTCTGCAAAATTCTGTTGTATGTGCATGTGACCGCAAGAACCTCAGCAGCCATTCTGTGACCATGAGGGAGTCAGCCAAAGACAAAACCAATATGCTGAGGGTTGCAGAGAGGGAAGATCAAAGCAACACTGGTCCTTGAGGATGTCACCGAGCTACTGAAATAACCACCCTGAAACTGCCTGACGTCAGGAATCATTAAGTGAGAAAACAACCCACTTACCACTTAAAACAGTTCAGCCAGGGTTTCCTGTTACTCATAGCTAAAGGCATCCTGCTTGATACAAAATAACTGTTCAGTGAAACAAGGCAAGAATGGATGAAGATGAGACTGATGCACAGAGAGAATTATCAGATAGTCTTAGCAACATCATTTGAGTCTTAGCAAAGTCAGTACAGTTGTTATTCTAAGCAAGAGTTGAGATTTACATTGTATATCTCCTTAGCATACAGGGTGTTCTTATTTCACAGCACATTCCGTCCTCCAAATCCGCAGGCTCCATATTGGGGATTCAACCAACCACAGATCAAAAATATTTGAAAAAATAATTCCAGAAAGTTCCAAAAAGCAAAACTTGAATTTGGTGCACACTGGGAGATATTTACATAGCATTTACATTGAATACAGGAGGTGTGCATAGGTTATATGCAAACACTGTTTTTACATAGAGGACTTGAGCATCCTTGGATTTTAGTATCCCAAGGGGGTCCTGGAACTAATCCTCTGCGGATACAGAGGGATGACTGTAGTTTATATCTTTGACAATCAATCATGTGTATCTTGTATCTTCTCCTATAAAGTTGCTCTTTGACTTGTTTGGAGCATCTTCTCAAATGGTATTTGTATTTACAGCTATGCCCAGGTTAATGGGGCTCCTAATATACTGAAAAGAGCCTGGTCTTTATTAAGTGGCTGTGTGGCCTTGGACAAATTCCCCAACCTCTCTGAGCATTAACATCCTTCACTATGAAACTGAATCAGTAATACTCATCTTAGGGGCTAAGAGACTTAAATGGGGAAGCCTGCAGCATCTAAAGCACAGCACGCTGCCATTTCATCCACATCAAGACTGTTTTTAGCCATAATTCATAAAGAGTCATGTACCACAACGTTCATTGCAGCACTATTTACAATAGCCAGGACATGGAAGCAACCTAAGTGTTCATCAACACATGAATGGATAAAGAAAATGTGGCACATATATACAATGGAATATTAGCCATAAAAAGAAACAAAATTGAGTTATTTGTAGTGAGGTGGATGGACCTAGAGTCTGTCATACAGAGTGAAGTAAGTCAGAAAGAGAAAAACAAATACCATATGCTAACACACATATATGGAATCTAAAAAAAAAAAGAAAAAAATGGTTCTGAAGAACCTAGGGTCAGGACAGGAATAAAGACGCAGACGTAGAGAATGGACTTGAGGACACGGGGAGGGGGAAGTGTAAGCTGGGACGAAGTGAGAGGGTGGCATGGACATATGTACACTACCAAATGTCAAATAGATAGCTAGTGGGAAGCAGCCGCATAGCACAGGGAGATCAGCTCGGTGCTTTGTGACCACCTAGAGGGGTGGGGTAGGGAGGGTGGGAGGGAGACGCAAGAGGGAGGGGATATGGGGATATATGTATATGTATAGCTGATTCACTTTGTTATACAGCAGAAACTAATATACCATTGTAAAGCAATTATACTCCAATAAAGATGTTAAAAAAAAAAAACTTTTTACAGTCAAGGTTAACTGTTGGCAACTGGGAGAATCACTGCTGTTTTCTTTTACCCTTGCTTTCAGATATACAAAGAAAAGTAACAAGTATAAAAGAAGAAACAACAGAATTTCCCTTTTATTAAGCAGACTTGTCTCTAACACTTAACGTTTCTTTTTGTTTCCCCACCTACTTTAATCACAGAGGACGTGTGATTAAAAAGAAGATCCTAAAAGGTTTCAGTTCAGACCAAACAGGCCCCTTGTGGTCAGTCAACTATCTCAACTGGGAGAGAGTTTCTTGGAGCACAGGTTGGTAGCTCCCCCCAGCCCCCCCACTCCTGGTCCCAAGTCCTGCATCAGTGTGAGAGATGGGAGGTGGGGTGTGCAGGGAGGGGGACCGGCTGAGCAGAGCAGTGGTCTTTGAACTCTTAACCCTGCACCAGACAGACAGGGGCCACTGCTCCCTCCCTTTCTCAAGGGATGAAATGAAAACTCAGAAAATCCTGGTCCCTCCTGCATCACTTCACGAAGAGCAACCGTTCTCCTGGGGTTGAGCGGGCTTTCCAGACCCTTGACTCATGGACAGCCCTCAACAGCTTCCGTCACATCAACACACCACCTGAAGTCTCCTTAACATACTTCCATAAATTGACTCAGTTTTCACTTAAGTAGATTTATTCTAAGAGGAAATCTTCCATCAGCATGGCCTGCCCTTCCAGCCCAAACGTCATCATGTAATTGCTCTCCCACTGGACGGTAGCGCCTGCCAGTGGCCAGCAAACAAATACCCCTCCCTGGGGGCTGGGGCTGGATCAAGGCTGTGAGCCACGTGCATCATGCCCAGGAGCCCCCAGAGGCTTTGGGAAACACATCTTCTGTTGGAGTCTGGGGCTTGAGTTGGGACCCCCCAGGACCACATGGTGTGGTCGTGAGGATGCAGTGAGCCTCTGCCTGGACCATCCCTACAGACAGCAGGGAGTCTGAAAGTTGCATCAGCAGCACTAATCATATCCTCCACCCACCTCTGCCTGCTAATCTCTTCTTTCTCCCCCAGAAGTTGCCTCCAGCCCACCTTATGGAGCCTGGCATGGCCTACTGCCCACACCCACCCACCACACACACACACACACACACACACACACACACACACACACACACACACACACACACACACACACACACACTCAGTACCTCAAACACTTCCTTTTTCACCCTAATGGTACTGTATTTGCACCAGACTCACCAGAGGCAGATACGGTGTGCTTTCACCTCATTTAGTCATGCTAGATACTCAGTATTTATTTACTGGTTGAATGAACAAACAAATGAATCTACATCCAATTGGATTTTTTTAATGTTCTGGATTTTATTTCTTTTTCTTTTTCAGATTTTAAAAAGGAGGGAAGGTTGGAGAGAGGGATATTCGAAATAGGACAGTCGAGGTAAAATAATCAATTACCTTCCAGCTACCTGTCACACCCCGTGGATTATTAGCAGGGCAGGACCCTCCCGTGTATCTCCAATGAGAACCACACTGGGAATGGCAGAGGGCTGGCTCCGAGGGCGACAGTGAGCCTAACTGTTGATGTGTGCTTCTACAGTGTTGCACAGACAACCATAAATGGATTCGAGGTCATCTACCATTTAGGATGAGGCTAACGTTCCCTCCCACCCATGAGTACGATTCATTGGAAAGCTGATTTGATTTCTACATGTAAACAAAAAAGCAAAGAGATAAAAGAGAGCAAAAAGACTTTCAGGGAATATTAGACAGTATTTTGTCAACACAAAAGCCAACACAGCATGTGAGCCTCTTAATAACAGATTTCATTCAGTCTCCACTACTAAGCACACGATGCCTGCCAGCCCTGAAGCTGGAAAGAATAAATACTGCACCGACCTCGAGAAGCTCTCGGTCTAGGGCAGGATTTCTCCATCTTGGAACTATTCGCATTTGGGGCCGGACAGTTCTTTGTGGTGAGAGGCTGTCCCATGCATTGTGGGATGGTCAGCTGCATCCCTTGCCACAGAGGCCAGAAGTACCCCACTCCTTTATTGGGACAACCAAAAATATCACCATTTGTCCCTGGGAGGCAAAATCACCCCAGTTTAAAACCACTGGTCTTGGGGTGTAAATAAATAACCAAAAGATGTGCCTCAAAGCACGAGGCCAGCACCGATGGTAACCCAACTTGCTCACTGGAGCAGGGATGCTGCGGACATCGGGGGACAGCTACACATGTGGACACAAAGCTCCTTCTGTGCCTCTGAGCACCCGCTCTCCACCTCCACCCACCGTGGGCTCCAAGGAGATGGAGACTGTCTTGTGGAACAGACGAGCAGCTGTGAACAGCAGTCACGTCTACCTTATAAAAGACCGCAGAGGGTAGACTTACATATTCACTTCTCTGCATGGCAATTGACGCTCTACCAACCTAAGCAGGAAGTATAATCTAAGCGATAAGACACCTCAGGAAAACAAAAAAGAGCTGCCTCGGCACAATTCCTCTTGCAATGGGCCCGCAGAGGATGGCACGCGTGCTGCCCCCTTCAGGAGGAACTCCAGGTCCCCCACAGGCCCGTTCCTCTGTGTAATTCAGAGTCTGCAGGAGGTTCCTGATGTCTAGGCAGTTTGAGCCACAGAGGAAGCCAAAACGTCATTCATAAGCAGCAACTACCTATAAACAAGGCACCTTGCTGACTAAAAGGAGATAAACCTAGAACTTTCTGTGGCTAGCATAACTGTCTCGGGATTACCTCTTGCCATTACATTAAAACTGTACATTAAAACTTGAGAAACACCCTTCAGGACGAGGGCGCGTAGAACCTACAGCCCAGCTTGCAGGTCGAGTCACAGAGAAACCTTCAGTGGTCCAGGCCCCCCAATGCATCAGTCTGAACCCCTGGGTCCTCTCTCACTTAAGGGACACACTAGCAGGGCCTTGGCAAACTCTCCTCCCATAAAATGGGTGATGCATGCTCACTGTCACGTGATCTGCTGGACCAGGGTGATACGGCACCTGTCCAGGGAATACACCGAGGACCCTGCACTCCCCTCATCCAGCGGGACTGCCATAAGCTCTGGCCTGCACAGTGGCCCCGAGATGGCAGAAAGGCTGTTCGTCTAAGTACGCTGAGGATCCCGCCGACCCTCTGCGCAGGCTCGTTTCTCTGTGCAGAGGGCACCCCGTTCACTGGGTGCCCGGTGCCCTGCCCCCTGCCCCCTGCCCGGCGCAACCAACCGAGTGGGAGTTGGGGTGACACCTGCCACACTCGCCTGGGTGGCCAGGGCAGAACACAGAGCTGCTTTCTCACTACTTTCTCACTGGTGAGAGCTAGAAACAGCTGCACCCCCTTCCCCGGGTCTCCAGAGAGAGGCCAGCCAACCGATGAGTTTTCCAGATGGATGAGATGAGCAGTGCCTCTAGGAACGTGACCTCGGGCACCTGCACCAGGGCCTCCGCTCTCCCCACGGAGGGGGGCCAGCCCAGCCCAGCCCGGCTTCCTACAGGCTCAGGGGACCCCAGACTGGAGAACAGGTGCTGGCAGCCCCTCCAGCACTCCCCGCCCTGGCAGCAGCCTTGTGGGTGAAGAATAAGGTCAAATCCAATTGCCTCCTGCTGAACCAATCCACTGAAAGGGCCTCACTCTACCCAGCACCTTTCGGTCCAAGAAGTCCACGGGTGGCAACAGTCCTGACCACACCTGTGAACCGGCTTCAAGATATCAGCCAGTTAAACTGTGCGAGGTTACAGGTGTCAACTGTCTTTACTGAAGATGACTGAGTGAGCAAAACTAGGGAACTGGACACGCAAAACACAGCCTAATTCCGTATGCAGAAGCCCTGAGATCGTATCCCAAAGCACCTGGACACAGGACTGTCCACGTGGCCTCAGACTCGGTGGTCTCAGTGCAGAGGGGCCCGGGCTCTCCCCGACCTTAGCTCTCTTTACGTCATGTTTACTGAGGAATAACTCAATTACAGTGAAATGCACCCCTCCTAGGTGTTACAGTTCTACCAAAATTTAGAATAAGTCTACCATGCCCCCCCAAAATCCCTCATGCTGCTTTCTCAACCCACCCCCAACCCTGGCAACCACGGACCTGTTTTCTTCCCTATGGCTCTCCCTTTTCCAGGATGTCATACAAATGGAATCATACAGCATGTGCTTCTGAGGCTGGCTTCGTTCACTCAGCATGATGCCTTTTTACTGCTGAGTATATTTCATTGTGCAGATGTGCCAGTGAAATGTGGGATGTGGAAGTCTGTTTATCCAACTTCCCAGGTGCAGGACAGTAAAGATTATTTTCCTTTTGGGGCTACCGTGAATAGAGTTGCTGTGGACATTTGCATACAAGTCTTGGTGTGGGTGAATGTTTTCATTTCTCTTGGGTAAGTACAATCTGGGAGTCGAGTCACTGGGTGGGGTACAGTAAGGTAATGCTTAAAATTACAAGCAACGGACTTCCCTGGTGTCACAGTGGTTAAGAATCGGCCTGCCAGTGCAGGGGACATGTGTTCAAGCCCTGGTCCTGGAAGATCCCACATGCTGGGGAGTAACTAAGCCCGTGAGCCACAACTACTAAGCCTGCACTCTAGAGCCCGTGAGCCACAACTACTGAGCCCACGCACCACAACTACTGAAGCCTGCGCGCCTAGAGCCCATGCTCCGCAACAAGAGAAGCCACCGCAATGAGAAACCCGTGCACCACAATGAAGAGTAGCCCCCACTTGCCGCAACTAGAGAAAGCCCACGCACAGCAACTAAGACCCAACACAGCCATAAATCAATCAATCAATCAATCAATCAAAATAAAATTACAAGAAACTACTGAAGTTTTCCAAAGTGGCCGCACCATTTTGCCTTCCCACCAGCAAAAGGGGTGAGAGTTCCGGTTACTCCATGTCCTAGCACCTTCCTATCAACAGTGTTTGTGAGTTTTGTGTTTCATTGCTGTGTTTCATTGGGGTTTTTTTTAAGCCACTCTGACCTGTGTGTAATGGTATCTCATTGTGGTCTTAATTTGCATTTCCTTAACGACTAATGATGTTGCACATCTCTTCATGGGCTGATGGGCCATCTGTAGCTCTTCTTTGGTCACGTATCAGTTCAAGAATTTTTGCTCATTTATTCAATTGCTTTCCTGTCAAAGGGTTGTGAGAGTTCCACATGTATTCTGGATACAAGTCCTTTATCAGATAAGTGTTTTGAAATAATTTTCTTCTGGTTTGTTTTTTGTCTTTTAGTTTCTTAGCAGTGGTTTTTCAAAGAGCAGATGTTTTTAACTTTGATAAAATCCATTTTACCAACTTTTATAGTTTATGCTTTTTGTGTCTGAAGCAATTTTTGCCTGGCCCAAGGTCACAAAGATTTTCTGCGATGTTTTATTCTATAAAGTTTTTGGGATTTTTTTGCTTTTACTTTAGGCCCATGACCCATTTTTGTTCATTGTTACACATGTTGTAAGGGATGGGTTGAGGCTTTGGGGTTTGATTATCCTTTCTCTGATGGGTTTCCTTGGCACTTGTTGAAAATCAATTGATCATTTACGTGTGGGTCTACTCGTAGACGCTATTCTGTTCCACTGACCTGTATATCTGTCTTTCACCAATACCACGCTATCTTGATTACTGTTGTTTTAGAGTGTACGTTCTGAAGTCAGGAGGTGTAAGTCTTCCAACTCTGCTCCTTTTCAAAGCTGCTTTGGCTATTCTAGCTCTTTTGCCTTTATATATAAATTTTTGAATGATCTTGTCATTTTTTGAATTAGCTTATCATTATACAAAACATTTATGTTTCTACATTTTCATTTGATTTGTATTGAATCTCTAGATCAATTTGAGTTGGGTGCCTTATCTTTTTGAAAGTAAAAGAGTGGTTACCTTTCAGAGATATTATAGAAGGAAGACCAACCAGTTCCTCCCAGACCTACCCATGCAGAATGGCTTTGCCAAATGGCCTTGGCTCGAAGGGCTGAGCTGTGGAGTTCACATGTTCTTATGTGGAGGGGCACATGTTGGGGGGAATAAGAAGGCAGTCTGCCTCTCCAACCTGCTACCTGAGACAGAAAGGAAAAGACACAAAAAGGAAAAGACCTGGAAATTAGCCCTGAGACCTACAACAGAAAGGAATATGGTTCCTGGATAAATTGTTGAAAAGGAGGTGACATCTAAGGGGCCACTGGAGGGTGAGTAGGAGTACACTAATGCAGAAGAGAGGAGGAAAGTTAAGTCTTCAAAGGAAAATGCCAGAGCAAGGGGTAAAGGAGGCAGGAATCTCAGGGCTGCAAAATGGGAGGAGACAGAGGTTGGGCATGAGGTCTGGAGGCCCATGCTAAGGGTCAGAACGCTGTTCTCTACATATGGAAGCCCACGGAAACTCCTGAGTGGAAGGGGCATGATCAGATCTGTGTTTGAGAAAGATCCCGTTGGTGGCAGGCAAAAGATTTCCCTAGAGGCCATCTTGTGGAGATGGCAACAGGTATGTGATGAGCAGGCTTGACTGGGGAAATGGCCAGGATCCTGGACGAGAAGGTCCCTAGAAAACAAAGCCACCAATTTGATACCAGACAAGAGATCAAAAGGGGATGAAGAAACAAAAAATGGGCAGAAGACCTAAATAGACATTTCTCCAAGAATACATACAGATGGCCAATAGGCACATGAAAAGATGCTCAGCATCGCTGATTAGTAGAGAAATGCACATCAAAACTACAATAAGGTATCATCACCTCACACCAGTCAGAATGGCCATCAACGAAAAGTCTACAAATAATAAATGCTGGAGAGGGTATGGAGAAAAGGGAACCCTCCTGCACTGTTGGTGGGAATGTAAATTGGTGCAGCCAATTTACTGGAAAACAGTATGGAGGTTCCTCAAAAAACTAAAACTTACCATATGATCCAACAATCCCACTCCTGGGCATATACTCAGAAAAGACAAAATCTCTAATTTGAAAAGATACATGCACGCCAATGTTCACAGCAGCACTATTTACAATAGGCCAGACATGGAAGCAACCTATGTGTCCACTGACGGATGGATAAAGAAGATGTGGTGTGTATACTCAATGGAATATTACTTAATCATAAAAAAGAATGGAATAATGCCATTTGCACCAACATGGATGGATCTAAACATTATCATACCAAATGAAGTAAATCAGACAGAGAAGGACAAATATCATATGATATCACTTATATGTGGAATCCAAAACACTGATACAAATGAACTTATTTACAAAACAGAACCAGACTCACAGACATACAAAACAAATTTATGGTTACCAAAGGGCAAAGGGGGTGGGGGAGGGCAAAGGGGGTAGGAGTTTGGGATTAGCAGATACAAAATACTATATATAAAATAGATAAACAACAAGGAGCTACTGTATACCACAGGGAACTATATTCAATGTCTCGGAATAACCTATAATGGAAAAGAACCTGAACAAGAATATACATATATTCTGGTGTACAGTCACTTTGCTGTACACAAGAAACTAACACAACATTGTAAATCAGCCATACTTCAATTTTGAAACGGGGGTGGCGGAGGGGATGGAGAGGCACATCCATGTACCCTTTAGTCCCCTGGACCCTGAAAAGCATCTACCACTCACCAGGCACATCCACAGCCCCATGCCGAGCTCTGCTGTACAACCTCGGCCCCCAAGGTCCTCACTAGGAGGATCTAACTCAGACACCCTGTGAACATTCATATTCTGCTCTCTGGAGGGCAAACTTCTGCATTAAGGTTATCTAAAAAACACAACCTTCCAAAAGATGGCTTTGCTTTTAAGATTATACCATTGGGGTTGGATAAATTTCTTGGCAACGCTGCGTATAAATCTGGTTGGAGCCTCATTGTGAAGTCTGAAAAACAGACAGATGGAACAGTCGGCCAGAGAACCCCAGTGACAGAAACAACTACTCCCTGGAAGGGGAAAAAAGGCCAGAATGGCATCTTTGTTTATTTTTATAGACTTTGGAGAACAACAGTCTCCACCAGCTGTCTCCACAAGATCAAACCAGCTCCAAATGGGAGTCGCTAGGTGTTTGAAATCAACGTCCAATAGGCCTGATGGCCCTGTTTCTTGTCTTTTCCTCCCTTTGTATCTTAAGATGACATTTGCTCATTGATGCAGCCTGTCCATTCAATAAATATTCTGCTTCATCTAGGAACTTCAAACTGTGCTTCTAATCTAAACCAGAAAACAAAAGTACACGACCCCTTCACTTCCTGCTGGGCCCTCTTGGGCTCGTTCAGAAACCAATACCTGAAGGCAGTCTCAGAATGACCTAAGATCAGGGGGTCTGCCTTTTCAGTGTAAGGCCACACCCACCTTAGTCCAGCTCAGGGCTGATCAAGCTGTCAACTCGCCCACTTCCCTGGACTAATCACATGCAAGCTCCCCCATTCTCCCTTCCCCTTGCCAACCCTCAGAGGACCTCAAAACCTTTCAGGGGATTGGTACCTGTAGCTCCAATATTAGGTTTAGAGCACAGGCCTGAATAGGGTACTGATTCTATCCAAGAAACTGACAGAAAGAAATCAGTTGTGAGAATGATTTACCTTTAGCCTTCATCTAAAAGTCAAAACTCTGCGGCTTTCCATTTAACTATAACAAGCCAAATGGAAACTTCCCTTCCTTCCTCATTTACTTTTTTAAACTGAAGTGTAGTTGATTTACAACGTCGTGTTAGTTTCTGGTGCACAGCAAAGTGATTCGTGTGTGTGTGTGTGTGCCTGTGTGTGTATATATATATTCGTCTTCATGTTCTTTTCCATTATGGTTTATCACAGGATATTGAATATAGCTCCCTGTGCTATATAGTAGGACCGTGTGTTTATCTGTTTTATATATAGTAGTTTGTATATGCTAAGCCCAAACTCCTAATTTATTCCTCCCACACCCCCTTTTCCCTTTGGTAACCACAAGTCTGTTCTCTATGTCTGTGAGTCTATTTCTGCTTTGTAAATAAGTTCATCTGTGTCATATTTTAGATTCCACACACAAGTGAAATATCATATGGTATTTGCCTTTCTCTGTCTGACTGACTTCACTTAGTACAATCGTCTCTAGGTCCATCCGCCCTTCCTCATTTATTAGGAAAGGACAACCGACAAAAACAAAAAACAGAGCAAAGTAATTCTGTCGGGGGCCACTTTGCTGCTCTCACACCTTGCTTTCATGAGCCTTTCTTCGAAATATGGTCATAAGTGCCACATGCAAAAATTCCCTGCTGTTGTTGCGTGCGAGCTCTCCACCGTATCGGAGAATGAGCGCCAGAGCTGAGCCGATCCCTCCTGAGCCCGGTTCATCCTGGCCCAGGGGTTCCCACCAGGAGGGAGCAGGCTTCCTCGGGCTGCTGCCCTGTGACAGGCAGGAAGAACATCTAAACTCTCTTTCAATCTTGTAGAAAAATAAAAAACAAAACACCCACACAGTGGGGAACAATTTCCCCGCTGGGCGGGTAGTGGGGCCTCTAGAGCTGTTACCTGCAAAGGGCACTTCTGGGGGTTACCCAGCCGTCACCACCGTGTGGATTCCACCCGAAAACCTCAAGCCAAACAGTGGGGAATGAACATCAAGAGACAATTTTCCACTCTGAAAAGTGACTTGACTTTACGAAAATAAATTAAAATGCCACGACAATAAATGAAACGCGTGCAGGACTTGCTGCCAAACACGTGGTCCGTCACGGGAGATGCTCTTCCTTGCTTGGTACATCTATACGTTGGGAATATGACTACGTCATTCTCCACTTCCTGGCCCCTCAGCCCCCTATCCGACACCACGTCACACACACACACACACACACACACAGAGACATGCACGCACTCCTGTATCACACGCATAGGTCTGGAGTAACAGGTGTAGCAGGATTTAGAGGCTGAACCATCATGCCTGGGGCAGGAGTGGGGATGGCTGGGGTGTGCACGTGTTAGTGAGGAGATGGGGGTAGGGGTCGGGGCGGGGACTGGTCCTAACTCTGAGCACTGTTCACTGTAGTTCACTGTAACAAGGGAAATTTGATAGCTGAGGCACCAACGCAGATGCACAAAAACAAAACCGGGCACCCTTCGAGCAGTAAACTCCTTTCTTGCCGCACAAGAGCTCTGCCCCACATGTCTGTAGCAGCCTGAGAGGTGCTGCCTGCTAGCAGCGTTTTCAGATTTTATAGGCTCCTTCCCCTCCTCCTACACTTGTGTCCCTTAAGGCCACCGAATCTGTCCCTCTTCATAGGTGAGCCCATCCTCCCAATACTGGCCTCTTGGAAACACATTTGCCTCTTCGCTCCCCTTCATCTCACCCCCACCTACTGAAGGAGTCTGCTGGGGTTTCTCCACCACCTCACTTGGCCCCAGCCCTGCTGTTATAATTCTGGAAACAGACCTGGTGATTAGAACCAAAAGTCCCGAACTGTGTTTCCAAAAACATCCCTATCCACACAGGAAAGACCCAGGAAAACCCCAATCCCGGCATCTGGGCTCTGGGCAAACGTGACAAGGGAATTGGAAACCATTTCTCAATAGTAACCGTGAGCTTTTTTTCTTTTCTTTTTTTTTTTTTTTTTTTGCGGTACGCGAGCCTCTCACTGTTGTGGCCTCTCCCGTCGCGCAGAGCAGGCTCAGCGGCCATGGCTCATGGGCCCAGCCGCTCCGCGGCATGTGGGATCTTCCCGGACCGGGGCACGAACCCGTGTCCCCTGCATCGGCAGGCGGACTCTCAACCAGTGCACCACCAAGGAAGCCCGGCCGTGAGCTTTTGAAGTGACCAAGAACTATATAGACACAGATACAACCCCATTTAAAAAGTAATCAACAGGAAAATAGTACAGCAGCTCCTCAAAAGTCTACAAATAAAATTACCATGTGATCCACCCATTCCACCCAAAAGAATTGAAGGCAAAGTTTCCAAGAGATATTTGTATGCCCGTGTTCACAGCAGCATTATTAACAATAACCAAAAGACAGAAACAACCCAAATGTCCATCGACAGGTGAATGGATAAAGAAAGAGTTATGTATGGAATGGAACAGTATACAGCCTTTAAAAAGGAAGGGAATCCTGTCACATGCTACATGAATGAACCCTGAGGACACTCTGCTAAGTGAAATAAGCCAGCCACAGAAGGACAAATACCATATGATTCCACATCTGTAACGTTCCTCGAGTCGTCAAATTCAGAGACAGAAAGTAGAATGGTGGTTGCTGGGGGCTTGGGACGGTGGTGTCAGTGTTCAGTGGGTGCAGACTTTCAGTATGGGAGGATGAAAAAGTTCTGGAGTTGGATGGTGATGATGTCTGCACAACAATGTGAATGTGCTTAATGCCACAGAGCTGTACACTCCCTAATCCTTTTTTAAGGGTTAAAATGGTAAACTTTATTTTTTACATCACTTTTAATCTAAAAAAAATGACACAAATGAACTCATTTACAAAACAGAAATAGACTCACGAACATAGAAAACAAACTTATGGTTACCAAAAGGAGGGAGGGGGGACATGAATTAGGAGTTTGGGATTAACATATACACACTACAATATATAAAACAGGAAAAGAAGGTCCTACTGGGTAGCACAGGGAAATATACTAAATATCTTGTAATAACCTATAACGGAAAAGAACCTGAAAATAAATATATATGTATATGCATCGATATAACTGAGTCAATTTGCCGTACACTTGAAACTAACACAACATTGTAAATTAAGTATATGCCAAAAAATAAATAAATAAATAAAATAGTAAATTTCTGTTAGGTATAATTTACCAAAAAAAAAGCAATCGACAAAAGGATGGAAGTTTCAATTAATCTAAATAAGCTAGTAGGATTTTTAAATAGGGGACACAACCAGAAACCCACCCCCTTCATCTTCCTCCTCCTATGTGAGGACAGAGGTGTGTGACAGGGCCAGGCAGCAGGAGGGACAGAAGAGGCACCACCAGGCAACACGGTGACCTGCAGGTGTCTGAGAGGAAAGGCCGATTCCTCCTGTGCCCGCTGACCCCAGAGACAGGACAAAGGCCATGGGGCAAGGGGCAGGTGGTGTGGCCCTGACCTGCAAGTGTCTCCTCAGTGACACCGTATCAAGTGTCACCCATTCCAGCAGACTGGAAGATTCCTCCTCACCACACTTGACGGCTGCTGTTGCGCTTCCTGGAATTTTTAACTCAGAATCCCCTGTTTCAGAAATAATTTTTGCAAAACACAACCTCTGGGGACTTCCCTGGCGGTCCAGTGGTTAAGACTTCACCTTCCAATGCAGGGGGTACGGGTTCGATCCCTGGTCGGGGAGCTAAGGTCCCACATGCCTCGGGGCCAAAAAACCAAAAACATAAAACAGAAGCAATATTGCAACAAAGTCAATAAAGACTTTAACAAATGGTCCACATCAAAAAAAAAAAAAAAAAAAGCAAAAAAAACACAACCTCTGATAAGGCCTCTGTTATTTTAAGATGTTGGTACCTGGACAGGTCAAACGCTCCTCACAACCTCTCTCCACCTTGGCTTGCGTCCATCGGATGTGGAAATTGGACATTTACACTTTGTTCGAGGCCCAGCCGAGCCAAAAAAGAAAAACAAAGTCTCTGGGTCATCCCTGAGTTTCAGCAATCATCTTCTAACCATTCTCTCTGCTCCTAAAGACTTCAGGCTCCTGGCAGGGGCACATGGATGGTGTGAGCAGCCTCTTGTGAATACGGGCTTCGCTGGGCCACCGCTCACTCCGGGGGCCCCAGCCCCTGAGGCATATGGTGAAGGCACTGGGCACTGGCAAAGGAAGCTCAGTAGATACCTTCACTTTCCTCCTCCCCCACCTCACTACTTCCCTTTGTAAGTTATTTAGATTTGTCTTCGCTTTTTGCTGCATTTATGCAAATATCCATGACTCCCTGCTCTGAACCTGACGGCCCAGAGCTAAGACAGGAGACAGGACAGCCTGGAGGCAAACTTCCCTGGAAACACAGCCCAGGGGCAGCTCCCTTTGCCAGGACGTCCCCCGTGAGAGCACAGCAGTGGCCTGGCCAGGAGGAGTGCGGGGTTAGGCTCCTTGGATGGAGCATGGACCCAGAAGGCAGATGCTCCCGTAGACAGACAACTGCTAGCCTTTCTGCTTGCCTGCCATCCAGCCTGGGCAGGGCCTTTGTTTTGAGGAGTGGGTTCTAAGTTTAGGGTTGCGACTGAACTCCTAGGGCTACAGAAGGAAGGCTGAGGCAGCCAGGATCCACCCCACCCCTCCAAAGCCTCCCCATACGCTGCCTCTCCTCCAAATACATGTCAAATAGTCATCGAAAGGCTATGTGTTCTCAGGGACCTGTATTCTCAGCCTGCCCAGGCATCTCCCTGAGCCAACTGGACCTGCGTCCCACTCTCGCACTTCGGTGGAATGAGGATGGTTTAAGGGCCACTGCCTCTAAGAAGCCTCCTTTGATTGGTTGACCCCCTCCTATGAGAACTGCATCTGTCCTGTCTTCTTCAGACATACCCCTTGTGTACCCCCAACTAGTGAGTGCCTTGCAGCAAGGACAGTCTTAAATTTCTTTCCACAAGTGCTCTAAGTAAATACTCCAACACTCAGCTGGGCTCCATGGCAGAGCACATTTCCAAATATGGCCGAACAAAGCTCTGCCACCTCTCATGTTCTTGTTACAACGTGACCGACACTCCCTCGACCGAGGGGGGGCGGATGTCTCTACTCCCTCCCTCTGAACACAAGTGGGGGCTTGCGACTGTGCCAACCAGTAGAACAAGGTGGAAGTGATGCTCTGTGAGGCTGGGCCACGGAACAGAGACAGCTTCCACGTGCTTCTCTCTTTCCAGGACACTCACTCAGAGAAAGCCAACCACCATGCTGTGAGGAAGCTCAAAACAGCCCCCATGGAGAGGAACAGAGACTGCCCCCCCAGCCACAAGCCAGCCTCACCCACCGGACACAAGAGCAAGTGAGCCTTCAGATGACTCGCCCTCCAGCCCTTGAGTCCCCCAGCACAGGCTCCAGACCCTGTGAAGCAGAGACAAGCCATCTTCACTGCCCTTTCCAGACCCCTGACCCACACACTGCACGGGCATGATAAATGGTCGTCCAGTGACAGTAGGCAGATAGGAACTGGGGCAGAATCCATAAATGTGGCCACAGGATGAGCAGCTCCAAAGCTCTGCCCTCTCTAAAATCGACGTTCGTTTACCACCCGAACATCCTTCTTTCCCTTATCACAACAGAGCTCCTGTCCTTAGCTCCCGTAGGGCCATGGCTCAGAGTGGCTACCTTGCTACTCAGCCTCATAAACCTCTATCTACCAGCCACATTTCCTCAGTGAGGGGGGTGCTCTGGGGAAAGAGGAACAAAGGGGAATGTTGTTTACAATCCAAGCGAAGTGCTTTCTTCATGGTGCACCCACCACCTCCATGGGGATGTGATAGGGAAGAACAAATCTGACCCCATACTGAATCTGTTTCTTTTACTTTAACCTTTTTGTACTCTATTGCTCTTGCTACAAGTTAATCACTAAAAGAATGTTGCCTATAGCCTGGAATATACAGGGTAGCCCATTCTCAAGGCTCTGACCTTTAAAGGTATAACACTTTCCCATTCATAGAGATAAAAAGTTGCAGAACAGAGAATAACATTTGTCTTGTTGGAGGGTTATAGGAACATTGTGCCCTGACCAACAGGACAGCTGCAAGAACAAAGGATTCCAGCATCAAGAAGGCTGCAACAACCAGCCACACCCCCTCCCCTTTTAGTATAAAAGAAGTCTGAATGGATCTTTGGGACACTAGTCCATCTTCACAGTCTGCTGGCTTTCTGAATAAAGTCACTAAGCCAATCCCTCGTGTGGCTTTCTGGCCTCCTTTCTCATGCATGACATCCCTGTTTCCACTTCTCACCCTTGGACAGAGTCCACTCCCAGAAATCACGTCAGGTCCCTGCCCTAGAGCATTACATTTTTGACTTTAAAAGAAATGGGCAGGGCTCCCCTGTTGGCGCAGTGGTTAAGAATCCACCTGCCAATGCAGGGGACATGGGTTCGAGCCCTGGTCTGGGAAGATCCCACATGCCGCAGGGCAACTAAGCCCGTGCGCCACAACTACTGAGCCTGTGTGCCACAACTACTGAAGCCCACGCACCTAGAGCCCGTGCTCCACAACAAGAGAAGCCACCGCGATGAGGAGCCCATGCACCGCAATGAAGAGTAGCCCCCGCTCGCCGCAACTAGAGAAAGCCCACGCGCAGCAATGAAGACCCAACGCAACCAAAAATAAATAAATTAAATAGATAAATTTAAAAAAGAAAGAAATGGGCTATCTACCACAACTTTCACGTAAAAATCTTATTCCTCCAAAGAGTGATTAACTCTCACCAGTCAAGCAAGTAGAACAATTTCATCTAATTGCTATCACACTGACATCACAGATAGAGCAGCCACCAAAATTAAGCTCAAAAACTTGTAGACTTGAGCAAACCAAAATCTATAAATCAGTAAGGATACTCCTTAAAAGAAAAAAATGTAACTTTACCTGTGGCTATAGCGAATGGCTATCGTCAACCCAAGCTGCAATTAAAAAGAGAGAGGAGGGCTTCCCCGGTGGCGCAGTGGTTGAGAGTCTGCCTGCCGATGCAGGGGATGCGGGTTCGTGCCCCGGTCCGGGAAGATCCCACGTGCCGTGGAGCGGCTGGGCCCATGAGCCATGGCCGCTGAGCCTGCGCGTCTGGAGCCTGTGCTCCGCAATGGGAGAGGCCACAACAGTGAGAGGCCCGCGTACTGCAAAAAAAAAAAAAAAAAAAAGAGAGAGGAATACATATTAAATAATATCAAGCACATGCTGAATTCACAAGAATACTGATGTAACGCGCCGATTTTTTTTAAACACTTCTTAAAACACCTTCCTGCTAATGCTTCCTAAATAACGCTTTTCTTTTAAATAACATGTTTTAATGATCGATCTTTAGTTTCAACTTAACTCTTAAAAGGATAATGGTATTTTGAAAGGGTCTTAAACAGGGTACAATATTCCATCATGGATTAGACAGAAGTTGTCTCTCATCAGGAAAGACTTCCAAAAGGCTCTTTTTTGCCTTTTTAAAAATGCTTTAATGTTTATTTTTTATTGAGGTGTAATTGACAAAAGGGTATCTATTTAAAGTGATGACATATACACATACACTGCAAAATGGTTAACACACATTAGCACATTAATTAACACATTCATCGCCTCACAGAGTTACCTTTTATTTCTTTTTTTGGTGAGAACACTTAAGATCTGCTCTCTTAGCCACTTTCAACTATGCAACACAGCATTGTTAACTACAGTCACCATGCTGTACATTAGACCCTTAGAACTTATTCTTCTTAGCCCTGGAAGTTTTTACCCTTTGACCAACATCTCCCCACTTACCCCCACCCTGCAGCCCCTGGCAACCACCATTCTACTCTTTCCATGAGCAAAACAGGGCTCTTTCAGCTCTGAGACAAAGCCGTGAAAAGATGGGACTGCAGAGCGGATCTGATTCTGAGGTTTGCATTAGGAGAGCATGGCCACGCCCAGGTCCTGGGAGTGACCCTCTCACTACCTCCACCCCAGGGGGACTGACCACTTGGGCCAGAGCCTCCCTGAGGGGATCAGCACAGACTTCACCCTGATCCTGTCAGCTCAAGGCCAGCAAGGCAGCTCCAAGGACTGCAAGGAAATCGCACCTGTGATATACACATGACATCAAGAGAAAGTGTACACGACTGCCGGGCACGGCCACAAGCAGAGCCCGAGGTGACACTGCAATTTCCTCCTTACCCTGTAGGGGTGTCAGGGAAACCTCTCAAGAACAACTAGAGGTCGGACCATACGGCCTGGGCCTCGGCTGGTTAACGCAAGGCCAGTGGTGGATTACATGACAGCCACGTTCAACTGCTAACCATATGGGTGTCAGCAAGTGATTTAACCTCTCAGAGCCTCAGTGTTCACAACTGTAAAATGGGCAAAGTAATTGTGTTCTCACCAGATTAACATAAGGATGAAACAATTTTTCTATCTATGTGTTTGTATCTGTGTGTATGCCCACGTGTGTGCATACTGCCTGATAGATAGGAAAAAAACTCTATAAATAATCACTATTTATAGGCAACCACTATTTATAGGCAACACCCCTCTATGAAAATGTCACGCTCCAAAATTTAATTTTTAATTGTTTTTAAGTTTAATTTTTGCAACTTTGCAAGTATTTCATCATGTAAAACACAGTGATCAGCCCTAATCATGCCTATGTAAGTCTCACTAACCCACTTGTGGCTGAATTGTGGCATGACTAGTTTAAGAATCTCAACTGCAGTTAAAAACCGAAGCATCATCTATAATATCATTTCTGGGCCAAAAGTCCACCTAAGTAGCACCTTAACACCCCCAAACACGTCACTGCCCATTCCCTTGATGTCAGCTCCCATAGAAGTGGGGGTGGGGAGGTGACTTTTGTGGCACCCTCCTGGGTGCTGCAAGATGACAGGAGGGTCCCTGGGGTAGTGGGAGGGTCGATGGGGTAAGCAAGAGACAAGGGGAGGAAGAGTTAGGAGAAATCTTTGTGATAAGGAAGGCCAATTCTTCTAACCAGCTCAGGATACTGCAGAATCCCCCAGCTAGTGTGGGAATAGCTCCAGAATCATGCGGCTGGGTGCCACCACTGCATGCACCTGAAGTATGGAATCAGCGATGGTGAGATGAGGCTTCATTTTACCCAAAGCATACCTAAAAGTGAAGGCATGAAGTAGATAACAGGTTGATTTCGTAACCCCCTCGCCTGAATGCATTCAATTTTCTATTTCAGCTCAGCCACAGTACATTTTCTCTGAGCCTTCAGCAAACAGAAGAGGAAGATGCCTCAGGGACCATCAAGAATTTAAAGAAAAAGGAGGAAATTATTGGGGGAATGAAATAAAAGTAGAAACTGCAGCCTAAAAAGGTCAGAATGAGCAATTTACCAATTTCACAGGCCAGGTAACTTCACCTTTCCTGGGGTTAAAAAGTTCTGGCTTACAGTTAGGCTAATTATAAGATAATTTTACTGCCTGAATATTTTGATAAGCTTTGGAGTACTGTTTAACTGGTGCCTTTCCACAGTTGAAAGATAAGCCCTTGCTGGAGTAGGGAGAGGAAATGGGTCTGGGGAAGGACAAGAATAAGAAAAAAAAGCAGAAAAAGTTGTTACATGGCAGCTGTGCTGGTTAAAAGGGGCTGGGAGATAAATCCTTCACAGAAGCAAATTTGAATTAAGCATTTTTATTAGTCTTTTCTTGGCTTCTGAATCAAATATGTTTTACAGTCATTTTTAAAAGGACACCTTTGTTAAGGAAGAGAGTGTGAACCTTGGGATGGTACAGACCAGCCACAGAATCCCGCAGGTCTCCAGAGATGTGCTAGGGAATAGGATGATTGGCACCTGTACAGAGACCCCAGAGCTACGTGGGAGCCCACTGATGGGACAGATGGGAACGGGTCATTGTACAGTCCTTCTGGAAACCTGGCTTAAATGCCACATAGAATGCACTGGATCTGATTAGGCAGCACTGAGAAGGTAATGGAACAGCGTAGAAAGCTATTGCGGGCCTCACCATGAAACCCCACATTGGAACAGGCAAACGAGGCCAGTGCGCTGTGTGGGAAGCCTCCTTATGGTTCCTCCTCCTGCGTCCTACCTATTATCTGACCCTAGAGAAGGCAGGGGAGGCAGAGACTTTTCTGAGGTTTCTGCCCCGTAGCAAATGCCACATCAAGGTAACTGGGCCAACTGCTGAGAGATGGGCCAGAGATGTTTTCTCCCTCGGCCCTAGGGACGTGCATCAGCCAGCCAGGCCTCTGTGAGCGCTCACCCTGCGAAGAGGCATCAGCGTCTCAGAAATTCTTCGAGCAAGTCTCACCACTGCCTGTGTGTGCCCACACAGGCACATGTGCACACGTTCACACCCAACTCACTCGTATGTGTGTGCACATAGGCACACAGGTGCACACTCGTGTGTGCATGCACACACTTACAGAGGCACATCCACACCCATGTATGCATGCACAGGTCCATGTGCATTCCTATTCGTGCATGCACGTGCACATATAAATAAGCACGTGTTCCTGGGTGCACACGTGCACGCACATGCTTATACAATACTCGCGTGCACCAGCACATGTGCACATATACATATGGATACACATTTCTACAGCCATGTGTATATGCATTCACCCATGTGCATAGAGACACTTTGGCATTTGAAGAGGCCCATAGAGCCTCTGAGACAAAGGGGGGCCTCAGACAATTGACCCTTTTGTTGCTGGTCTCAGCAGGGGCCCTGGGGAGAGAGAGGAGGGAGGCCCGGGGGTTGGCCCCCTGACCCCGGCCCAGCCCGGGCTGAGGCCCAGGGACACGGAGGTCAGCGGAGTTTTGTGCAGCCACCCTCCATCGAGAACACCCCCCCGGGACATACTGTAAGTATTGCCAGAGAGCACTTAACAAACTCCCATTCGGAGTACTTCTCTCGAGATTCCCACAATTTGTTAATAACAAAATTCAATCACCTTTTAATGGCCAGGAAAGAGTAATTTAACTTTTTTTTTTTTTTCAAAATCTCCACCAACTACAAAAAACCTTTTTCCTGCTGCTTCGGCCTGAAAATGCTCCTTTTTTTGGAACAGCTGACCGAGGCAGCTGTTTCGTATCAAGTCTAGGGGTTTTCTATATGACCCAGGGAGCTCAGACAACTGGCAGGCCTTCCTGCATTAAAGGGTAATCTGAGAATAATTTGCCATAAAACACCCAGAAGTGGGCCAGCTGTAGCCGGATACACCCTATAAAGCACCACGTGGACTGTGCAGACCTTGTAAAATAATCATAATCTTAGAAAACACATTTTTAAAATCCATCTTTCGAAAAAACTTTAAAGAAGTGGCTGGCACTGTCTTAGAAGGCAGTAGGGAACGTCCTTGCAGGTGCACCGACTGTCACCAAGCGCCCCTTCCCTGAGGCCCGCTGGCCCGAGGGTCCCTGTGTGGCTGGGAATCTGCTGTGCTTCGTGTTTACGATGTGCTGCCACACACACAAGGCTGCCAGCGGCAGGTGAGGAGGAAAAGTCCAGTAGGTGCCAGCCTCCAAGTCACCCAGCTGGGGACTGGTGCTCCAAGTGTGAGTCCAGAACTTTCTAGACCAGGGGTGCTTTGCTGGCCGGGGCTGTGACCAGAAGCCACGCCCCTTCACGTGGTCAGCCACCAACCAGCCACAGCCCTGGCACCGGTGCTCCCCGCTCCTCAAAAAAAATGCTGGACATCAGGGGTTTTATTATGAAAACTCCCACGTTTGAAACTGATTTGACTATTTTTCAAGAACTACGGGAGCCAAACAAAACACGTCAGTGGAATCTGGCCCGGGGGCCGCGGGTCTGCAACCTCGCTTTACACCTTTCCATGCTGCCAAGGCTCTGCTCGGGTTCTCCAAGCTTCCAATCTTGAATTAATGAGTTTGTGACAAATTTGGGGAAAGCCTTCCTGTTAGGCGTGACTCTTCCCTCCCTTTCCTATACTTCGGTGGTGATTTTTTTATAGTTTTTTTTTTTTTTAATTTCAAGGGTCCAAAGATTTATAACATCACAAAATAAACTCACAGAGAAAGGTTGTTGTTTATTTTCCTCCTGTATTTTTTAAATGATTTCCTCCCCTTTTCTGGGAAAATATGGGAAAGGAGCGTGAAGGGGAGAAGGCCATGGCGTGGACAGAATCCCACACAAACAGAGCCACGGTGTGCTGGTCCACGGACGGGAGGCAGGGAGAAAGTGATCCACCGAACGCATCCTGTTAACCAGTTCTCTGGCTCTCCTTCCAACACTGTTCTCTCCTCCTAATAGCCAGGGCCCCCGTGCTCCCGCAAGCAGCACCTTCCAGAGCTGGTCTTCCTGCAGGTAACACCCCAGACTTCCTGCCCCTCCGTGCGTGACTCTGAAACCCTGCCACACACGCCATGACCCACTAGTCCTCAGCAGTGGACGTCCATCTAGGGCTGTCTTAGGCACTCACTACTTCCTCTGAAAACTTAACTATGCTGGACCAGCCAATGCTTATGGTCAGTCGCAATGAGCTTTGTGGTCCAGTCTCCCACTTTTTCTTGCCTGTTTCCTCACGTTACCTATTTCGTGGGGTTGTTTTAGGCAGATTAACTTAGACTTCTGGGATGAGGCCCTGACCCAGACCTACTGAATCGGAAACTCTGGTGGGGGAATGGAGTGTGGGGCAGGTAGCCAGTCCTCCGGGGTTCAAGTTTAGGAAGCACTGAAAGAGATGATGTATGGAAAGAACTTAGCAAAAGGCTTGGCACAGGTGAATTCTTAGTAACTGTGACGACGACGATGATGATGATGTTACAGTTCATAATAAAACTATTTTCATTTTATGTCCTCTTAATGTCATGTCAATGTCCCACACTCAACTTCAGGGATTATCATCGCTGTGAGCTCAGCCAGCTAGTAGGCCTGGGGTGATGTCTGGGGAGATGAGGCTCACAGGTGATTACCCACTCAGCAGGGAGAGGTGTCCCCACCCGGCTGAGATCCACTGTGTGCTGTCCACAAACAAGTACAGGGCCGGCTTCCTGGAGGCCAAGGGCAAGTCTCAACAGGCTGCAGACCTGCCCTCCCCACACTGCGCTTCTCTCTCTCATTCCCATCAAAAGAGGGAGGACGACTTCCCTGGTGCCGCAGTGGTTGGGAGTCCGCCTGCCAATGCAGGGGATGCGGGTTCGTGCCCCGGTCTGGGAGGATCCCACATGCCGCGGAGCGGCTGGGCCCGTGAGCCATGGCCGCTGAGCCTGTGCGTCCAGAGCCTGTGCTCCGCAACGGGAGAGACCACAGCAGTGAGAGGCCCGCATACCGCAAAAAAAAAAAAAAGAGGGAGGAGACGGCAAGAAAGGCAGGAGGAAGAAACAACAACAACATATTTCTCATTATTGAGTTTATTTCGTGATGTTATCCTTCCTTGGGCCCTTAAAATTTAATTTTTTTAAAAAAACTGGAAAAGCTAAAGAAAAAGTCACACTTAAGTTTAGGAAAAGAAGGGCATGTGCATAACGTGTAAACTCTTTCCAGATTTGTCAGAAACCTAGTAATTCAAATCTGAAACTTTCAGAACCTGATGTAAAACTTGCTAAATCAATGGAAATTAACATTGAACAAACACTGAAACCTAGGCCGTGGTTGTTTAACCAACCTAAGAAAACAAGTTGTTTTCAAGTCTCTAAGCCCCGAGTAACTGAAAAGATAAGGCCGGTGATGCTGCTGTCCCTCCCCGCCGTTCCTGGGAACCTGAGCCAGGCACCATCTTTTTGGAGTAAAAGTTAAACAGCTCTGCTTGGAAAGCTTGGAGATGAGTTTTCACAAGGACTTGCTTTGTCCCCCAATTCGCACAAATTAAAAACATCTGTGAGTCTTGAGTTGCTGCCCGTTCCCCCCACCCCCAGCAACAGCACCTGGGCCCCCTTTTACCAGGCATCTTCCAGGGACCAAGCCCCATGAGCCATGGGTCAAGGGACCACCCCCTGCCCTGCTCTCAACCTCGGTACCATCCTCTACAGAGAAACAACAGTAACTGCAGCCCCTCCCCAGAAGACAGGGGGCTGGACACCCTCAGGGCCTAGCAGTGGTGAGGACTCCAGGAGGCCAGCTATCATCCTTGTCATTGTCATTCAGTGGCCATGGTCTGTCCACCTGTGTCACAGCAGAGTGAATTCATGGGCGTACATCAGGTCCGGGTACTCATCTTTGTGTGGCCGGTACCCAGAGCTGGATAAACAGAGCTGCCAGAGAGCTTCATGAACCACTGAATTCACTCCAGGGAGAATTCAGCTTGTATTCACTGAATTCACTTACAGCTTGTGAGTGTCAGAGGAGCTGACTGTATTTTTTTAAGTTTTAGGTTTCCAACAAAATAACAGTAGATTTTGGTTTCTTGGCTTCTCTTGGTATGAATGGTTGGGTATTCGATAATATGAAGAAACCACACACTCTTTTCGTAGAAAACCTAATTTGCACCGGCGTGACGATGGACATGGATTCTGTGTGCAGCCTACATCACAGAACAACTAATCCAGAAAACTCTGGAACTTTCAGTGGCAAATACTACTTAAGTGAAAGCCTGATTGTAAGTCAGAGTCAGCCGGGGGAGAAGGAAGAGGCTGAAGAGAAGAAAAGGAAATGTACGCGGACTGAAGAGGACAAATGGGTGACACCCTCACATGCAGTCAATAACAAGGGTATTTTAGGGCATTTCTATGGTGGATTTTGGCCTGTTAAATACAAGAAAATGAAAGGCCGTTCATAGCCTGTCACTGCAGCTTAGCGACCCCAAAACCGCTCGTTGACCCACTCTGAGCCCCAGATCCGCATCGGAGTCGAGAGTAAAACGCCCAGGAAAGGAAATCCCTTTTTAACGTAAGACACAGGAATACTTTTAAAGAACCTGTTTCAAAGAAAGAATAACAGTTTTCTTCCTTCTAGCTCTTACCTACTTTCTCCTCTAATCAAATTCCCACCAGAAAGAAATTCACAAAAACGTAAACAGACAAACAAAAATCCTTCCTCCCAGGTATACGGGACATGGGCTAAAATGAGGCCCTCCAGAAAACATGACAGCAGCTGTTAAAAAGAGCACAGTAAAAAGAATTTAAAAAATAATTTTAAAAAAGAGTGCAATATATCCACTGTTGAAAAAGAGACAATATCTTTTTAAGTAAACTCTTAATTATGAGATAATTGTATTAATAGATTCACATGCAGGTATCTGAAATTATATAGAGGAATAATGGAGAGAAGCCCCATGTATCCTTTGCCCAGTTTCCTCTAAGATGTCATCGCCAGTGACATCTTGCAAAATTATCATGCAATATCAGTGAGGGTATTGACATCAGTACAGTCCAGCTACAGAACGTTTCCGTCACCTTGTGATGCCCTTTTATAAATGCATCCATTTTCCTCCCACACTTATCCCTGTTTAGCCCCTGGCAACCATCAGTCTGTTCTCCAGCCCTGTGATTTTGCCTTTTTGAGAATGTAATATAAATGGAAGCCTACAGCATGTAACCTTTGGGGATTAGAGCTTTTCATTCAGCATCGTTCTCTGGAGACTGATCCAGTGGCTGCAGGTACCAATAGTTCATTCCTTTTCATTGCTTAGCAGTATTCCATGATACTGGAATACCACAGCCAAGGAATCTGTTAAAGGACATCTGGGCTATTTGCAGTTTAGGACTATTATACGTAAAGCTGCTATGAACATTCATGTGCAAGTATCTGCATGAACGTAAGTTTTCATTTCTCTGGGATAAACGCCCAGGCATGCCACTGCTGGGTCATACGGTAGTTCCATGTGCAATTTTATAAGAAACTGCCCAACCGATCTCCAAAGTGACTGTACTGTTTTACAATCCCACCAGACATGTATGAATGACACTGTTTCTCTGCATCCTCACTAGCTTTTGGTGTTATCACTTTTTTTTTAAATTTGTGCCATTCTGATAGGTATTATTCTGATAGCCATTGTGGTTTTAATTTACATTTTCCTAAGTGTTTAATGATGTTGAACATCTTTTCATGTGCTTATTTGCCAACGGTAGATTCTCCTCAGTGAAATGTTTGCCCATTTTCTATTTGGATTGGTTGTTTTTTCACTGTTGAGTTTTGAGAACTCTTTCTATATTCTATATACTAGTCCTTTGTCAGATATGTGGTTTACAAATATTTTCTCCCAGTCTGTAGCCTGTCTTTTCATCTGTGTAACAAGGTCTTTACAGAGCAAAAGTTATTTGTTTTGATGAAGTCCAACTGATCAATTCTTTCTTTAAGGGATATGCCTTGGTGTCTACTCTAGTGAGGTGGATGGACCTAGAGTCTGTCATACAGATTGAAGTAAGTCAGAAAGAGAAAAACAAGTATCGTATATTAATGCATATATATGGAATTTTTTTTAAATGGTACTGATGAGCCTAGTGGCAGGGCAGCAATAAAGATGCAGACATAGAGAATGAACTTGAGGACACAGGGCGGGGGGGGAGGGGGAAGCTGGGGGCAAAGTGAGAGTAGCGTCGACTACCAAATGTCCAATAGATAGCTAGTGGGAAGCAGCCGCATAGCACAGGGAGATCAGCCCGGTGCTTTGTGACCACCTAGAGGGGTGGGATAGGGAGGGTGGGAGGGAGGCTCAAGAGGGAGGGGATATGGGGGTATATGTATGCATATGGCTGATTCACTTTGTTGTACAACAGAAACTAACACAGCACTGTGAAGCAATTATACTCCAATAAAGATGTATAAAAAAACTTTGAAAATAAAAGTATTTAAAAAAAAATTTGTATACCTGTAGACCCCGAAGATTTTCTCCTATTTTTTCTGAAAGTTTAATAAATTTATGTTTTACATTTAAAGCATGATCTATTTTGAGTTAACTTTTGTATAAGGTGTGAGACATTTTTTAAGATTTTAATTTTATTGGAATATAGCTGATTTACAACGTTGTGTTAGTTTGTGTGTACAGAAAAGTGATTCAGTTATACAAATACATATATTCATTCTTTTTTAGATTCTTTTCTCATATGGGTTATCACAGAATATTGGGTAGAGTTCCCTGTGCTAACATTTTGCGGGTGGGGTCGGGGGGGTGTTGTTTGTTTGTTTATAGATGCCCAATTGCTCCAGCCCCATTTGTTGAAAAGGCTATCTTTTCTTCCATTGAATTTCTTTTGCACTTTTGTAAAGAATCAGTTGGGCATATTTATTGGGGTTTATTTCTGGGCTTTCTATTCTGTTCCATCAATCTATTTGTCTGTCTCTCTGCCAAAACCACTAGACTTGACTACTATATAAGTATTGAAATTGAGTAGAGTGACTCCATCCGCCTTATTCTTTTTCAAAAAAAATTTTTAGGGACTTCCCTGCTGGCGCAGTTGTTAAGAATCCGCCTGCCAGTGCAGGGGACAAGGGTTCAAGCCCTGGTCCGGGAAGATCCCACATGCCGCAGAGCAACTAAGCCCATGTGCCACAACTACTGAGCCTGCGCTCTAGAGCCCGCAAGCCACAACTACTGAGACCACGTGCTGCAACTACTGAAGCCCACGCACCTAGAGCCCGTGCTCCGCAACAAGAGAAGCCACCACAATGAGAAGCCGTGCACCGCAACAAAGAGCAGCCCCCGCTCGCCTCAACTAGAGAAAGCCCACGCACAGCAACGAAGACCCACCACAGCCAAAAATAAATTAGTTAATTAATTAATTAAAATTTTTTTAGCTATTCTGCTTCCTTTGCCTTCCCATATAAACTGTAGAATAACCTTGTGTATATTCACACAAAAAAAAATCTTGCTGGAATTTTGATAGAAATTGCATTAAACCTATATATCAATTTTGAAGAAAACTGGCATCACTACCATATGGAGTCACCCAATCCATAAATGTGGTATGTGTCTCCATTCATTTAGATCTTCTTTTATTCCTTTCATTACCATTGTATAATTTTCAGCATGCAGTTCCTATACATGTTTGTTAGATTTACTTCTGCGAATTTCTCCTCTCTCTCTTTTTGAGCAAGTGTAAATTATTTTGGTGTCCACATGTTCGTTGTTAATATATAGAAATACAATTTATTTGTGTATGTTTATCTTGTGTGCTGCAACCTGCTAAATTCACTTAGCAGGTTCTAGGAGATTTTTCGTAGGTTCCTTGGGCTTTCTGTATAGACAAGCATCATCTCCAGATAGGATCGGTTTTGTTTCTTCTTTTCTCATCCAAATGCCTTTTCTTTCCTTGCTTTACTGCACCAGCTGGAAGTCCAGCACTATGTTGAGTAAGGGTAGTGAAAGCAGGCACACTAGCCTTGTTCCCAATTTTAGGAGGAAAGCATGCAGTCATTCACCATAATGTATAATGTTAGCTATGGGGGAGGGTTGTAGATGTTCTTTATCAAATTGAGGAAGTTCCCTTCTTTTCCTATTTTTCTGACGGTTTTTTATCATGAAAGGGTGTTGAATTCTGTCAAATGCCTATTAAAAACACTTATCCTGGGGCTTCCCTGGTGGCGCAGTGGTTGGGAGTCCGCCTGCCGATACAGGGGACACGGGTTCGTGCCCCGGTCCAGGAAGATCCCACATGCCGCAGAGCGGCTGTGCCCATGAGCCATGGCCGCTGAGCCTGCGTGTCCGGAGCCTGTGCTCCGCAATGGGAGAGGCCACAACAGTGAGAGGCCTGCGTACCACACACACACAAAAAAAACACTTATCCTCCTTTAAACTATCCCCTCTCTTCTCCGCTGTCTAGTTTTTTAAAAAATACACAAAACGAATGAGAAACCAAGCCCTCTGTCCTGGTGTATAGAACATAGGCTCAGATGAAGCTTTCCATAAAACACAATCACAGGTGTTACAAAAGAGTGTAGTAGATCTGCTGTGAAAAGTGACACAACATACTTTTAAGCAAAAAAAAAAAAAATTGCAGGTACAATCTAAATGTGCGTATAATGTGTTGAGGGGATATCTGATATTGAATGGTTATATATATAATTATTAGAAAGGAAGTCTGGAAGACTAAATACCAGATTGTTGGATGGGAGGGGTGTGGGTGGGAAAGGATCTTTACTCCCTATCATTTTATACTCTTCTCCAGTGTGTGATGTGAATGTTTTAACATAAGCAGGTACTAATTGGTAATTTTTAAACGATCTAATAAGGGAAAGTATGGAAAACAATTACCTTGCAAATGCTATGAACCGTGTACTTTATGCATGGCTGAATGCAGTTTTTCTCTTAAGGTGCTGTCTTGTGTCAGCCTGAAACGTGGATGCTTTGGCAAGGAGATATTATTAAACTATGTTCCACCGCCACTCAAATTCACACGGAATAAAAAGGACAACATTTTGAAATAAAGATTCAAGAAAGGGAGTAAAAGAATGAGGACACATCTCTTGGTAATAAAGTCTTTCACCCCTACCCCAGTAGATTCTCACAAAGGTTCCATTTCATCACCTGGATTTTTAGGTCAGTATTAAAGGTGCTAACTTCGAACTTTGCTGGGAGGGGAGGGAATCTGTCTAAATTGATGGATTTGATAGAGGCAGTGACTGAAATGCTGCACACACACCCAGCAGAGGGGGAGAAAGACACAACCAGACAGAGAGAGCCCTACCGAAGTGTGATTGTGTGGTCACTGGCATACGGAGAAGAAACGAAGCAAAACACCTTCTCTAGTTTACAAGCACTGCTGTGAGCCATCACTGCCTCATCAGGTGACAGAATAAACATGCTGAGTTCTCTCCATATTTCCAGGACAATTCTCCAAGGTGCGTTCCCTTCCTCGGAAGAGAAAAATCAACTTCCCGAAGAGTAGTCAAGTCAAGCAACACAGCTGAGGGGAGACAAGCACAGCCCAGGGCGACCAGTGAGGCGTGGGACCAGTACTAACCACCACCAACAAAGACCCAGAGACACAAACCCACCTCCCGAAGCGGATGCCAATTAGACTACAATGAGCTGACACTCCAAAGTGAGGTGGGGTTGGAGCTTGGAAAGTTCAGCAGGTAAAAAGCTGTGGTACTGGCATAAAAGGCACAGTCACTGAATCAGAAAATCTAACCAGTATCAGACATATGGGAAAATACTCAAGCTTAGGATGTAATATGAAAAAGGCAGAACGTAAGCGAGAAGCATTTCCACACTGACGTTACGACCACAGAAAAGGGTAGCACAGGTGACTCCCACTCTTCCTCAGCTCACCGGCCCGGCCAACCTCTGGGGTCAGCCAATGCTCTCCAGCTGAGCTGCTCTGGCCCCGGCCCTCCCCGTGAACCCCACTGCCACCTCCTCGAGAGCGTCACCATCCCTCCCAGGAAGCACAGCAAGAGCTTCCTACAGGGCTGCCTTCCTCCAGCTGGAAACTCAGAGCTGATCACACTGCCGAGCCCTGTGGAACGCCCTTGTGGGACCCCAGTGGCCGTGTGATGAAGCCGAGACTACAGAGCTACCTCACCTGCCTCGTGGCCCCTTTTTCAACCACCCACCCCTTTCACTCCCACCTGGCTCATCAAATCAGCCCCATATTCCCAAACGCAGTGCATGCTACTCCCTTTCCCATCCCACCCCATCCCATTCCCCGCAGTGCTCTTCTATCCTCAGTCACCTTCCAAATCCTATTCATCCTACAAACCCCCTCAAACATCATGACCCCTGGGAGGCTTCTCTGCCCCAGCCCAGCTTTCATCAGCCCCTCTTCCGGCTCCTTCGCCCAGCATGTGCGAGGCTGCGGTCTGTGTACAGACGTCTTTCCAGCATCCTGCAAGCTCTCGGAGGGCGGGCTTTCATCTTCCATCCCATGCCTGGTCCACGGGGAATCCAGGAGTTCAGTGAACATTTGTTGAAATCATGGGTTTTGTATTTCCTTCGTTGCTCTCCTTTAACATGGTTATGCAGTTGTCTGTGGGCATTAAGTTACACGAAATTTGTATTTGCCTCCCTGACTCAGCAGGCGGAAGAACAGCCATCGCAGACGCCTCCATGTTCTTGTGCTACGGTGCAATGGCCACCAATGACAAAGTTGTGCTTATTTCTCTCTGTGTGGAAACTGCCCATTTTATGCAAGTGAGGTACAGGGTTCCAGCTCCATCATCAATGTTTATGAAAAGCCTATTGTGTGCAAGACACTGAGGAGGTCATAAAGAGGCACAGGGCATGATCCCTGAGCTCGGAGAGTACAACATAAACCAAGAAAATAGCTTCATTATCCACTGTGTTAAGTGCCAGACTCCAGGAGTTCCCGGGAGGGTGACCTTGCTGTGAAACCTTCACAGAGGAGCTGGGGCTGGAGCTGGGCCTCAGGGATTCACACAGATATGAGAACAAGGGTGACTATCACGTGGGGACCTCAGCATCAGTAATGGCTTAGCAGAAAGGACTCTGAGTCAGACAGGAAGTTTGGACAATAATACACCTCTGGGTGGCATCCACCAAGCACTTTCTGCAGGTCAAATATGGTGCCAAGCACAGCAGAAATGTCGCTTCATCTAAGCCTCATAAAATCGCTGAGAATGAAGCATGACTATTCCCATTTGGGGATAGGGAGATGGAGATTCAGAGAGTATGCTACCTTGCCTAAGGTCACACAACTAGAAAATCGTTGAACGCCTGGGGATATTGGGACTGGAGTATTGAGGGTCTTTTTTTTAGTTTAAACAAATAAGAGTTTATTTTATTTTTTTATAATAAGTCATCTGAAGGTGGGTGAATGCTGATGTTGGTTTCGCTGCTCAACAATGTCCTTAGGGACCAGGTCCTATAGAGGTCCATTTCTTAGCAACTGGCTTCTCATCCTTGTGCTTGTTGCCTCATGATCACAAAACGGCTGTTGCAGCCCCAAGCATCATGCCGTATTAAGTGTCTTCAGTACAATGCTAAACATTGGGAGCGTGAGCCTGCAGACAACAGGGAGATGCTGAAGGTGTGTGACCAAGGTAGACATACTCAGTGATGCTTCTGCAAGGTTCATCTTGGCCTTTGCTTAAGAGGAATTGGAAGAGAGAGATTCTAAGAGAGAAAGCTTTCCTTTAATGTACTATATGTTTGTCCAAGGATGCATTTCATTCTTTGTTGATAAGCAACCAATTTGGAAATGGGAAATTAAATAACACATCCAGTTTTGTGGGTATCAGACTTCCCTAACCCCTCTCAGCCCGGCGCTCTGGAGCAATCTCTAAGTCTTCTGGAATATCCGGCACTCCTCACTCTCCAGTCCTTCACACCTTCCTGCCACCGGTTATGCCCAGAACCACGGCCCAGGCCTTCAGTCAATGACAGAAGGAAGGAAATGTCACACCAAAATGAAGGAAATGAATATTTTTCATGGTTCTAAGAAAAACCTCCACTGTGGCTGGAGGCCCAGGACATTTCTCCACCAAGACCCTCAGAGTCACGTATAGAGGGCATAAGGCCATTTGATGCAGCACTGTCTCTAAAAGCAGAACTTTGGAAACAGCATAAATGTCCACTAGGAGGGGTCTATCGTGGACTACCACTCATGATTTAAAAGATGGAGGAACTTTTCTATATACTGACTTGGAAAGATCTCTGAGAAGTAGGGCTGGGTGAAAAACAGCAGGCAGAAATTCACTTCTAATGTGGCCTTGTGAACCCTCTCCAGACTGACCCTCCCATAGATAACAGCTATAAACTCTGAGCAAAGTGCAAAAACAACTACTGAGAATTCTGGGGAGTAAAAACAAGCAAACAGCTTATAGAGGAGGGTCAAAAAAATTTGAAGTAGGGACTTCCTCGGTGGTCCAGTGGGTAAGACTCCACGCTCCCAGTGCAGGGAGCCTGAGTTCGACCCCTGGTCGGGGAACTAGATCCCACATGCATGCCGCAGCTAAAGAAGTCCGCAAGCCACAACTAAGAAGTCCGCATGCCGCAACTAAGAAGTCCGCAGGCCGCAACTAAGAAGTCTGCAGGCCGCAACTAAGACCCGGCACAGCCTAAATAAATAAATAAATACTTTTCTTTTTTTTTTTAAGTTAAAAAAAAATTTGAAGTAGCCCGTGGCACAGAGTGAATTTCCTGGCTTTTCGTGGTTGTTGTTTTCCTGGGATTTGCCCTGAAAACAGGCCACAGTGGAGGAGCAGAACAGCAGGGAGGCAAAACCCTGAGAGAAAAATCCTGTTGTCTTGCTGGCTAGAAGCACTGGGAAAAGGACCAAAGGCAACTATGGTCCCTGGAGTGTGTGAAGGAGCCCAAAGAGGCAAGAGTAGAGGAAGGAGTTCTCCTGACTTTGTAAATGAACTCTGGATGAATCTCAGGCTGACTGCTAAACCAGCATGCATGGGACAAAGCAGTGCATGAAAGGCTTGAAGAACTGAACGTAGACTTGAACCCACAGAGAAAGCTCAAGGTCAGGCCTGGAGTTTAACCAGGTTAATTGCCTCCTAAAATAAACCATCAACATTCTTCAGAAGACTATAGCATAACTCAAAGTCCTCAAAACATAATATTCACAACATCTAGGATATAATCCAAAATTGCTCAATTTATGAAGAACCAGGAAAATGTGCCCTATTCACAAGAGAAATGACTATCAATAAATACCTACCCTAGAATGATCCAGATGTTGAAGTAATCAGATAAGGGCTTTCAAGCAGATATTATTACCAAACTCCATGAGGTCAAGGCAAGTACTCTCTAGTTAACGAAAAGATAAGCAATCTCAGCAGAGAAACAGAAGATAAAAATAAGAAATCAATGAAATTTTTAGTTTTGGAAATATACAATATCTGAAAATAAAAGTTCACTGAACAGGCTTAACAGCAGAATGGAGATGCCAAAGGAAAAAGTCAGTGAGCTTAAAGATAGATCAATATAAATTATCCAAACGAGAGAGGTAAAAAATGAACATAAAAGAAGATATAAATAAATGGAGGGATATGTATTTGAAGACTCATGTTCATGTATTTAGAAGACTCAATATCATTAATATGTCAGTTCTTGGGATCCCAACACAATCCCAATCACGTTCCCACCAAGTTACTTTATAGATATTGATAAACTGCTTCTGAAATTTATATGAAAAGGCAAAGGACCTAGAAGAGCCAAAACAACAATGAAGAAGAACAAACTCGAAGGACTCACACTATCCAGTTTCAAATAGAGGACCCAGAAATAGCCCCACAAAAATATAGTCAACTGAGTTTTAACAAAGCTGCAAAGGCAATTCAACTGAGAAAAGTTAGTCTTTTTGGTAAATGGTGCTGGAACAGCTGGACATCCATATGCAAAAAAAAGGGGGGGGTGGACCTACACACAGACCCTACACCTTAAACAGAATTAACTTAAATGGGTTCCAAACCTAAATGTAAAATGCAAAACCATAAAACTACTAGAAGAAAACGTAGGAGAAAATCTATGCTACTTTGGGTCTGTGATGAGTTTTAGATAAGCCACCAAAAGCACAATCCATGAAAGAAAAGATAAATAAATTGAAATTTGTTAAAATTAGAAAGTGTCTATGTCAGAGACACTTTGTTAAGAGAATGAAAAGCCACAAATTGGGAGAAAATCTTTGCAAAACACATATCTGATAAAGGACTGATACCCAAAATATCCAAAGAACTCTTAAAACTTAAGAATAAGAAGGGCTTCCCTGATGGCACAGTGGTTAAGAATCTGCCTGCCAATGCAGGGGGCATGGGTTCGAGCCCTGGTCCAGGAAGATCCCACATGCCGTGGAGCAACTAAGCCCGTGCTCCACAACTACTGAGCCTGCGCTCTGGAGCCCGCGAGCTACAAGTACTGAGACCGTGTGCCACAACTACTGAAGCCTGCTCGCCTAGAGCCTGTGCTATGCAACAAGAGAAGCCACCACAGTGAGAAGCCCGCACACCACAGTAGAGAGTAGCCCCCGCTCGCCACAACCAGAGAAAAGCCCGCGTGCAGCAGCAAAGACCCAACGCAGCCAAAAAAAAAAAAAAATTAAGAAAAGAAAACAACTTAATTTAAAAAATGGACAAAAATTCTGAAGAGACACTTCACCAGAAAATATATACAGAGGTCAAATAAGGATATGCAAAGATGCCCGATGGCATATGTCATCAGGGAAATGCAAATTGAAACAACTTGATACCACTATACACCTATTAGAATAGCTAAAATCCAAAATACTGACAATAGCTGGAAAGGATCCAGAGTAATGAGAACTCTCTCATTCATTGCTGGTGAGAATGCAGATTGGTAGAGCCCCTTTGGAAGAGAGTCTGGCAGTTTCTTACAAAGCCAAATATAGTCTTACCATATAATCCAAAATACTCCTAGGTATTTGCCCAAACGATCTGAAAACTTATGTCCACACAAAAACCTGCATGCAAATATTCATAGCAGCTTTATCCATAATCATCAAGAAATGGAAGCAAACAAAATGTCCTTCAATGAGTGACTAGATAAATAAACTATGGTACATTTATATAGTAGAATACTATTCAGCAATAAAAAGGAATGAGTCATCAAGCCATGCAAAAACATGGATGAATCCCAAATGCATATTGCTAAGTGAAAGATGCCAGTCTGAAAAAGCTACATACTATATGATTCTGTTTATATGACATTCTGGAAAGGGCAAAACACAGAGCTGGCAAACAGATGAGTGGTTGCCAGAGGTTTAGGGAGGGGAGAGAACTGAAGAGGTGAAGCACAGGGTATAATTTGGGGGTCGTGAAACTATTCTGTATGATACTGTAATATCAGTTACATGAAACTATACATTTGTCAAAACCCGTAGAACTTTACAGCATGAGGAGTGAAACTTAATGTATGCAATTTTTTTTAAAAAAAAGTCATTTAAAAGTTGAGGGGATCCCAGAATGGAATGCAGATTTGACAGAAGAATCTAATAAATACCACAAATGTATGAAACCAACTCACTGCCAGAGGTAAGGGATAAAAGGACTGAACTAAGTAACTTTGGAGCGGAGTGTAGGCTGTAAAAATAAAAGCAAAATGAACTGAACACAGTACTGCAGTGTAGATGACACAGTTGTTTCCCATGGGGCTATGAGCTAATTCTGGAGCCACTGTGCACATATACTGGAATTGAACAGTTAAGGAAACGGATGGCAGATAGCTGGAGCTAGTTTCTCACTGTTGCAGCAGGAGGTTATAGACAAGCAAGGGGAGAAGTCTAGAATGATCCATATGGTAAGGAATTACAGTTGAGACATCAGTATGAAGTTTAGCTCCATATAGATACAAAGGGATACATATTTATAGATCTCTGTGTATATACAGGTTAGTATATAAACATGTATTTCCTTCCTCCATCAACTGAGAAGACCTAGAAGTAGTGACAACACTCCGATAGCAACAAAAACACCTAGCACCCAAATCTTGATTTCTAAAACCATTCTTCAATGAAAGGAACCAGGGCTCCTTGTGGAAATGCCTGATCCTAGGGCTGGGGCACAGGACCGTGAAACCAGGGGTTTTGAGAGCCCGGCTTTAACGGATTACACTTGGGGTCACAGTTTGGGTAAAATCCAGCTGATGAGGTATGACAGCCATTCCTGCCATAAAGTTTTCCATACAGATGCCTGATATTTGTTGGGAAATGAGATCTGAAAAGGGTCATATATGTTATTCATTAGAAGTTCCTAATCATACTGTGAGTACTCAACCACAGTGCAAGGAAGGAAATTTTCCCTCTGACTACAGGGTTCCCTCGTCCCACCCACATCTCCTGGGCTGTCCTCTTACTGTTCTCCTTTGTCCTTCTGCAATCCAACTGGTGAATTTCTAATTCTGGGCTGACCCAACCATTTCGTTTCCCTACCACCGCCCCAGGTACAAACTAAATCATCACATTGCTAGGCCCTGCCATAAATACAGGATGGACCACAGCACACTACTCAGGACTGGGTCTTCCACGGTCTCCACAGGCCCCCTTCTTCCTCGCCTCTCTCCTCCCCACGCCTTTGATGGCTTTGGAGACCGAGGCTTCTCCTCCAAAGTTTCCACCCCCATTCCTGCTCCCTTTCCTTAGACCTTGACCTACCTCTGCATTCCTAAGAGAATAGAAAGCATCTGTTAGAATGCTCTCAACGTCTTCTGTCCCTGCTTGAAAATTCCTCTGTCTCCCCCTCTCTTCAGACTGTCCCTCCTGTCTCTGAGGAAAAACCATCTGCTTTGGTTTCAGGGTCATCCCTCTACCTGTGTTTTAATGTCATGTCATAAGTCTCCCTGTGACCTTCCCACCAATCAACCTCCCTCTGTCTGGCAGCATTAACCTCCCCCTTTCTACTTCCTCTTTCCCCTCTGGGATGAGCTCAGACGTGGTCAGGTCACTCCTGCCCCCTATGATAGCATTCCTCCACCCCACAAGCATTCAAACTCTGGTCCCATATCACCTCCCTCGGTTGAAGGCACGGCTATAGTCCCACACAGACCTGGGTTCAAATCTCAGCTCTGCCACTTACCAGCTGGGTGATGCTGGGAAATAACCACGACCACGCTAAAGTGTGTGTAGGGGCTTCTGCATGCTGGGCACACAGTGAAGGGCTTCACTTACAATAAGACAATAGCTCACGGCATCCCATCAACAACCTCAGGAGACGGGTCCATTATATTTCATTTAGAGAAGAGAATCCAACTAATTTGTACAAGTTCACAGCTAATAAGGGCAGACATGGAACTCAAATCCAAACTGCCTCACATTCTGTCTCCCAAGAAGCCTGACACTGGTCCCAAATCCTTCATCTACGGAGTATCAGTCTTGGTGCCTCCCTTCACTGACGTATATACACGACCAAACGTAAAATAGATAGCTAGTGGGAAGCAGCCGCATAGCACAGGAAGATCAGCTCGGTGCTTTGTGACCACCTAGAGGGGTGGGATAGGGAGGGTGGAAGGGAGACTCAAGGGGATAGGGGGATATATGTATACGTATAGCTAATTCACTTTGTTATACAGCAGAAACTAACACAACAATGTAAAGCAATTATACTCCAATAAAGATGTTAAAGGAAAATATCGTGGTGCCTCCCTTGTGGAACTCCTGTAAGAATTAAAAGAAATGACGTACGGAGAGCACTTAGCATGAAAAGTGCTAAGTCTGGCACTCAACAAATCAGCATCACTCAACAAATGGTGGCGACTGCTGACCATACATGCTTTCTGGAAATTCTCTCCTCTTGGCTTCCACGAAGCTATGACCTGGTTTTCCTCCCACCTCTCTGACCCATCTCTTGCATTCCCCATCATGCCCGTTAGCTTGTCCTTTAAATATAGGCTTTGCCCAGAGACCCTCACAGCTCCCTCTTCCTGCACAAGGGGAACCTACTCCCCCAGCTTCAGCCAACAACTCCCAGAGCCTCCACATGCCTGCCTGACAGTTCTGCAAACTCACTTCTCCCTCCCTAAACCTGTTCCTCCTCTGTGTTTTCCATTCCAAACTAAGATGTCCCGTGAACCCCAAGCTAGATCTCATTGCTTCTTTCCTTGGAAATGATCAGTAGCGTCCCATTGCCAACAGAATAAATTGCAGAATCTTTAGCAAGGCAAGCAAGGCGCTCCATCATCTGTTCCAAACCATCTTCCCAGCTGCCTGCAATAGCCCCAGTCTCCTGGAAGGTTGCAAACATGCCTCTCTGCCCCAGGATAGGCTCTTTTCCCAGCTCAGCACCCAGATGCTCCAGCAGTTCCAAGCATGGCATCACGTCACATCCCTCACTGTCCTGGGAATCATCTCCAAACTGGCTCCATTTGTCTGGGTCTCTATTTAAAAACGAAGCCCAGAAATCAACACGGTCCAGGAATGGAGTGGAACTACCCACTGCTCTTAACAGAGCATGCCCTCTTCCTGCACCCAGCAGGCCAGGTCAGGATGGGTTCTAACTTCGACATGGCAGCCGCGTCAGCCTTCACTGGTCACGTGACGGCATGTTCCCAGGGCACCCACACTGGCGCAGGATCCTTTCAGGTCTACACTCTGCTTTTCCAACAGGACTGAAAACCACTGAAGGGCAAGGACTTATATCTATGCTCTGTCCTCCAAAACTCACAACCTTCTCATGCCTTTAGTCCATCTGTAGTGAGTAAAGGAGAGGATCTGTAAGGTCGTATGTAAAGGTGGGGTTATGTCAGAAAAAAGGCCATACTTAAACTAACTCCGCCCCTCCTTTTTTAAAATTGTACTTAACTTAAAAATGGAGTAGGGCTTCCCTGGTGGCGCAGTGGTTGAGAATATGCCTGCCAATGCAGGGGACACGGGTTTGAGCCCTGGTCTGGGAAGATCCCACATGCCGCGGAGCAACTAGGCCCGTAAGCCACAACTACTGACCCTGTGCGTCTGGAGCCTGTGCTCCGCAACAAGAGAGGCCGCGATAGTGAGAGGCCCACGCACCGCGATGGAGAGTGGCCCCCGCTTGCCGCAACTAGAGAAAGCCCTCGCACAGAAACGAAGACCCAACACAGCAAAAAATAAATAAAATAAATAAATAAAGGAATTCCTTTAAAAAAAAATGGTGTATAGACAGAGAGTACACTTTTTATATTAAGTATCTCTAGTGATTTGAAGCTCAGAATCATGCTGAAACACTGACAAAACTGTCGTCTAAATCCGAGCGGCCGTGGAAGGTCTTATTTGACTGACAAGATGAGTTCCTTTAAAAGTAACATCTGGAGCATGGACTGAAACTAAGCCTGGTGAGACGCCAAACACAAGAAAGGGGAACCAGCCCCTCAGCGCCTCACACCGTGACAGTTATTTATTCAGGCATGAAAACTGGGGCATCGCTCTTATGACGCTAATTAGACAAAGAAATGAGATATGCAAATATTTTTTATAAGTTGACTCACTACAACATTCTCACCAGATGAAAGTTAATAAAGAAAATAGGACACCACAGGGTCACTCTGGGGCCAAGGCCCATTGCTCTGACTACCTGACCTATGATATCCCTGGGAACAAAAATCAAGTTCGCATCTAGCGCTGCCTCCACAACCCTGGGGACAGACAGGATCCAGTGCTCAGAATGCCACATGGGCCATCTCAGCTCAAAGGTCAGAGGTTACCCAAGCAAGAGGCATGGAAGTTGCCAGAAACCTAAGATGCTGCCCTTGGAGGCCCCATGTCCAGAACTCCTTCTCCAGCGTAGCCTCAAAACACAGGGTCTTTGGCCAGAGTTCAGTGGGGCCCCTGTCGGGCAGGGTGGGTACAACACTGCACTGCCCCACCCAAGCTGTTTGCCATTGCCAAGCTACCTCACCTCCCAGCCTCTGTCTTCTCATCTGTAAAACAGGAATCATGGCAAAGCTGCCGTGACAAAGAGGTAAGAAAATGCCCATGGAGCGTCACGTGCCTGGCCTGCTGTGGGCGTTCAGCATGCGGCAGCGGCCCTCCCTGCTCCTGGACCTCGATAGGATGAAGATGCCTGTGAGGGACGGGGGAGGTCTCAGGGCTGAATCAGTTTACTGAGGGCCTCGTAACGGGGCAGCACCTTGTGCTGCGTGAAGCCCCTGTCCTGAGCAGCTAAAAGTCTAACAGGGCAGATGGAGGAGGGCCATAAGTTAATACCTGGGCTGGAATAAACCAGGTGCCGTGAGAGCTCTGTGCCCGGAAGGTCAGACACAAGGGTGGAAGATTTCCTGGAGACAGAACAGAGGAAGTGAAAGGGAAAGAGAGATCCTGGGAGGGTCAAGGGCAGAGGAATGGTTTGTGATCCTGGGAGGTGACAAGGTGTGGCTTGTTTGAGGAACTGCAATGAGGTCTATTGCTGGAGTATGATATCAATTTCTCTCACCCAGGAAGAATTCCCCTAAACCCATCTCCTCTGCAGCTTGGGGGCTACTCTCTGAAGCTTTAATCCTATTACGTGGCTGCCTTTGGAAACCATCCCCGGACCTGTGTGTCATCCACCCAGAAGAGCACTCCAGTCACATCAGCAATGTCGTCAGACCCATGAGGCTCACCCATGAGCAATCTGCAAGGGTGAGCCAGGGAGCAAGTGAGCTTTTCAGGAAACAGAAACAAAGGAGTCTCTGCCCGTATACACGCATGCCTGGACTACAAACACCCTGGTGGGGGCAGGTTCCGAAGTTATAAAACAAAGGTCTGGATACACGCATAAGAAATGGAGAATGTTTGCTTTTATTTTTTTAAAGATTCAGATCAGGGTCCCAGTATCCTTAATGCATTTAAAATATCACATCTGATCTCCACAGAGCTGTCATCTGGACCGATTTATTCTCCACCAAAGAAGGCTTCCCTTCAGCACGATATTCATCCGTCCATCCATTCCCCAAGTTCTTAACTAAGTGCCAGGCCCAGTTCTAAGTCCAAAGTGGACAATAGTGACCAAAAAGATACAGGTCCTGCTCACTGGAAGCTGACATCCCCAATGACCAGGCTGAAAGTTCAGGGACGACCAGGCTGAAAGTTCAGGGACCCCCAGGCAAGACCTACTTGCCCCTCAGTCTTCTGAGCAGCAAAAAAGGTGGCTCTAAAGAAGCCCTCAGTCACCCTGCCCAGGGCCAGCCTGGCGGGCAGGAAATGCCCATTCGTCAGGAACTTATTCTGCTCCAGCTGCCTCTCCAAATGAAGGCCAAGCAGCCCACGGAAGCTCTGGCCACGTTAAGCCCTCTGCTCATCCATAACGGGCTACATTGGTGCACTCTTCTCTGCCTTCATACATGGTCTCCCCTCCACCTGCAATGTCCTTCCCTTGCTTTGTTTGACAACCAATTTCTACTTGTCCTTCAAAAGTCAGTATAGGATCTTTGTGGGGACTCATCTCTGAACAGCTTAAATTAACCCTGGTGGTCCTTAGTCTGGTCCTGTCATAACTCCCTTATAGTAGTAACCTCACATTGATCGTAATTGCTGGTTTCCAGTCCCTCTGCCCCCCAAACCCTCTCTATCCTGCTAATTGACCCCAACTAACCCTTGAATTAAAAAAAAAAGATAGGGCCGGGATGTAGGGGAAGATGGCGGAAGAGTAAGACGTGGGGATCACCTTCCTCCCCACAGATACACCAGAAATACATCTACATGTGGAACAGCTCCTAGAGGACAGCTACTGAACGCTGGCAGAAGACCTAGGGCCTCCCAAAAGGCAAGAAACTCCCCACGTACCTGGGTAGGGCGAAAGAAAATAGAATAAACAAAGACAAAAGAATACGGCCGGGACCTCCACCAGTGGGACGGAGCCGTGAAGGAGGAAAGGTTTCCACACGCTAGAAGCCCCTTCGAGGGCGGAGACTGCGGGTGGCAGAGGCGGGAAGCTTCAGCGCCGCGGAGGAGAGCGCAGCCACAGGGGTGCGGAGGGCAAAGCGGAGAGATTCCCGCACAGAGGATCGGTGCCGACCGGCACTCAGCAGCCCGAGAGGATCGTCTGATCTCACCCGCCAGGGCGGGCGGGGCTGGGAGCTGAGGCTCGGGCTTCGGTCAGAGCGCAGGGAAAGGACTGGGGTTGGCGACGTGAACACAGCCTGAAGGAGGTTAGTGCGCCACAGCTGGCCGGGAGGGAGTCCGGAAAAAGTCTGGAGATGCCGAAGAGACAAGAGACGTTTTCTTCCCTCTTCGTTTCCTAGTGCGCGAGGAGAGGGGATTAAGAGCGCTGCTTAAAGGAGCTCCAGAGACGGGCGCGAGCCGCGGCTATCAGCGCAGACCCCAGAGACGGGCATGAGACGCTAAGGCTGCTGCTGCCGCCACCAAGAAGCCTGTGTGCAAGCACAGGTCACTCTCCACACCTCCCTTCCGGGGAGCCTGTGCAGCCCGCCACTGCCAGGGTCCCGGGATCCAGGGACAACTTCCCCGGGAGAACGCATGGCGCGCCTCAGGCTGGTGCAACTTCACACCGGCCTCTGCCGCTGCAGGCTCAACCCGCACTCCGTGCCCCTCCCTCCCGCCGGCCTGAGTGAGCCAGAGCCCCCGAATCAGCGGCTCCTTTAACCCCGTCCTTTCTGAGCAAAGAACAGACGCCCTCAGGCGACCTACATGCAGAGACGCGGCCAAATCCAAAACTGAGCCCCTGGGAGCTGTGCGAACGAAGAAGAGAAAGGGAAATCTCCCCCAGCAGCCTCAGAAGCAGCGGATTAAATCTCCACAATCAACCTGATGTACCCTGCATCTGTGCAATACCTGAATAGACAACGAATCATCCCAAATTGAGGAGGTGGACTTTGGGGGCAACGATATATTTTTTTTTCTCGCTTTTTCTCTTTCTGTGAGTGTGTATGTGTATGCTTCTGTGTGAGATTTTGTCTGTATAGCTTTGCTTCCATCATCTGTCCTAGGGTTCTATCCGTCCGTTCTTTGGTTTGTTTTTTTTTTTTTACTTTTTAAAAAAAATTTTTTCTTAATAATTATTTTTTTATTTTAATAACTTTATTTTATTTTACCTTACTTTATTTTATTCTCTTTTATTTTCTTTCTTTTCTTTTCTTTTCTTTCTTTCCTTCCTTCCTTCCTTCCTTCCTTCCTTCCTTCCTTCCTTCCTTCCTTCCTTCCTTCCTTCCTTTTCCTCCCCTTTATTCTGAGCCGTGTGGATGAAAGGCTCTTGGTGCTACACTCAGGAGTCAGTGCTGTGCCTCTGAGGTGGGAGAGCCAACTTCAGGACACTGGTCCACAAGAGACCTCCCACCTCCACGTAGTATCAAATGGCAAAAATCTCCAAGAGATCTCCATCTCAACGCCAACACCCAGCTTCACTCAATGACCAGCAAGCTACAGTGCTAGACACCCTATGCCAAACAACTAGCAAGACAGGAACACAACCCCACCCATTAGCAGAGAGGCTGCCTAAAATCATAATAAGTCCACAGACACCCCAAAACACACCACCAGACGTGGACCTGCCCACCAGAAAGACAAGACCCAGCCTCATTCACCAGAACAAAGGCACTAGTCCCCTCCACCAGGAAGCCTACACAACCCACTGAACCAACTTTAGCCACTGGGGACAGACACCAAAAACAACGGGAACTACAAACTTGCAGCCTGCAAAAAGGAGACCCCAAACACAGTAAGATAAGCAAAATGAGAAGACAGAAAAACACACAGCAGATGAAGGAGCAAGATAAAAACCCACCAGACCTAACAAATGAAGAGGAAATAGGCAGTCTACCTGAAAAAGAATTCAGAATAATGATAGTAAGGATGATCCAATATCCTGTAGATAGAACACAGAAAATGCAAGAAACATTTAACAAGGACCTAGAAGAACTAAAGATGAAACAAGCAAAGATGAACAACACAATTAATGAAATTAAAAATACTCTAGAAGGGATCAGCAGCAGAATAACTGAGGCAGAAGAATGGATAAGTGACCTGGAAGATAAAATAGTGGAAATAACTACTGCAAAGCAGAATAAAGAAAAAAGAATGAAAAGAACTGAGGACAGTCTCAGAGACCTCTGGGACAACATTAAACGCACCAACATTCGAATTATAGGGGTCCCAAAAGAAGAAGAGAAAAGGAAAGGGACTGAGAAAATAGTTGAAGAGATTATAGTTGAAAACTTCCCTAATATAGGAAAGGAAATAGTTAATCAAGACCAGGAAGCACAGAGAGTCCCATACAGGATAAATCCAAGGAGAAACATGCCAAGACACATATTAATCAAACTGTCAAAAATTAAATACAAAGAAAAAACATTAGAAGCAGCAAGGGAAAAATAACACACAAGGGAATCCCCATAAGGTTAACAGCTGATCTTTCAGCAGAAATTCTGCAAGCCAGGACGGAGTGGCAGGACATATTTAAAGTGATGAAGGGGAAAAACCTACAACCAAGATTACTCTACCCAGCAAGGATCTCATTCAGATTAGATGGAGAAATTAAAACCTTTACAGACAAGCAAAAGCTGAGAGAGTTCAGCACCACCAAACCAGCTTTACAACAAATGCTAAAGGATCTTCTCTAGGCAAGAAACACAAGAGAAGGAAAAGACCTACAATAACAAACCCAAAACAATAAAGAAAATGGGAATAGGAACATACATATCGATAATTACCTTAAATGTAAACGGATTAAATGCTCCCACCAAAAGACACAGATTGGCTGAATGGATACAAAAACAAGACCCATATATATGCTGTCTACAAGAGACCCACTTCAGACCTAGAGACGCATACAGACTGAAAGTGAGGGGATGGAAAAAGATGTTCCATGCAAATGGAGACCAAAAGAAAGCGAGAGTAGCAATTCTCATATCAGACAAAACAGACTTTAAAATGGCTATCAGAAGAGACAAAGAAGGACACTACATAATGATCAAGGGATCAATCCAAGAAGAAGATATAACAATTGTAAATATTTATGCACCCAACATAGAAGCAACTCAATATATAAGGCAAATAGTAACAGCCATAAAAGGGGAAATCGACAGTAACACATTCATAGTAGGGGACTTTAACAACCCACTTTCACCCATGGACAGATCATCCAAAATGAAAATAAATAAGGAAACACAAGCTTTAAATGATACATTAAACAAGATGGACTTAATTGATATTTATAGGACATTCTATCCAAAACCAACAGAATACACATTTTTCTCAAGTGCTCATGGAACATTCTCCAGGATAGATCATATCTTGGGTCACAAATCAAGCCTTGGTAAATTTAAGAAAACTGAAATTGTATCAAGTATCTTTTCTGACCACAACCTATGAGACTAGATATCAATTACAGGAAAAGATCTGTAAAAATACAAACACATGGAGGCTAAACAATACACTACTTAAAACGAAGTGATCACTGAAGAAATCAAAGAGGAAATAAAAAAATACCTAGAAACAAATGACAATGGAGACACGACGACCCAAAACCTATGGGATGCAGCAAAAGCAGTTCTAAGAGGGAAGTTTATAGCAATACAATCCTACCTTAATAAACAGGAAACATCTCGAATAAACAACCTAAACTTGCACTTAAAGCAATTAGAGAAAGAAGAACCAAAAAAACCCCGAAGTTAGCAGAAGGAAAGAAATCATAAAGATCAGATCAGAAATAAATGAAAAAGAAATGAAGGAAACAATAGCAAAGATTAGTAAAACTAAAGCCTGGTTTTTGAGAAGATAAACAAAATTGATAAACCATTAGCCAGACTCATCAAGAAAAAAAGGGAGAAGACTCAAATCAGTAGAATTAGAAATGAAAAGGGAGAAGTAACAACTGACATTGCAGAAATACAAAAGATCATGAGAGATTACTACAAGCAACTCTATGCCAATAAAATGGACAACCTGGAAGAAATGGACAAATTCTTAGAAATGCACAACCTGTCAAGACTGAATCAGGAAGAAATAGAAAATATGAACAGACCAATCACAAGCACTGCAATTGAAACTGTGATTAAAATCTACCAACAAACAAAAGCCCAGGACCAGATGGCTTCACAGGCGAATTCTTTCAAACATTTAGAGAAGAGCTAACACCTATCCTTCTCAAACTCTTCCAGAATATAGCAGAGGGAGGAACACTCTCAAACTCATTCTACGAGGCCACGGTCACCCTGATACCAAAACCAGACAAAGATGTCACAAAGAAAGAAAACTACAGGCCAATATCACTGATGAACATAGATGCAAAAATCCTCAACAAAATACTAGCAAACAGAATCCAGCAGAACATTAAAAGGATCATACACCATGGGCAAGTGGGGTTTATCCCAGTAATGCAAGGATTCTTCAATATACGCAAATCTATCAATGTGATACACCATATTAACAAATTGAAGGAGAAAAACCATATGGTCATCTCAATAGATGCAGAGAAAGCTTTTGACAAAGTTCAACACCCATTTATGATTAAAAAAAAACCCTCCAGAAAGTAGGCATAGAGGGAACTTTCCTCAACATAATAAAGGCCATATATGACAAACCCACAGCCAACATCGTCCTCAATGGTGAAAACCTGAGAGCATTTCCACTAAGATCAGGAACAAGACAAGGTTGCCCACTCTCACCACTCTTATTCAACATAGTTTTGGAAGTTGTAGCCACAGCAATCAGAGAAGAAAAGGAAATAAAAGGAATCCAAATCGGAAAAGAAGAAGTAAAGCTGTCACTGTTTGCAGATGACATGATACTATACATAGAGAATCCTAAAGATGCTATCACAAAACTACTAGAGCTAATCAATGAATTTGGTAAAGTAGCAGGATACAAAATTAATGCAGAAATCTCTGGCATTCCTATACACTAATGATGAAAAATCTGAAAGAGAATTTAAGGAAACACTCCCATTTACCACTGCAACAAAAAGAATACAATATCTAGGAATAAACCTACCTCAGGAGACAAAAGACCTCTATGCAGAAAATTATAAGACACTGATGAAAGAAATTAAAGATGATACAAATAGATGGAGAGATATACCATGTTCTTGGATTGGAAGCATCAACATTGTGAAAATGACTCTACTACCCAAAGCAATCTACAGATTCAATGCAATCCCTAACAAACTACCACTGGCATTTTTCACAGAACTAGAACAAAAAATTTCACAATTTGTATGGAAACACAAAAGACCCCAAACAGCCAAAGCAATCTTGAGAACGAAAAACGAAGCTGGAGGAATCAGGCTCCCTGACTTCAGACTATACTACAAAGCTACAGTAAGCAAGACAGTATGGTACTGGCACAAAAACAGAAAGATAGATCAATGGAACAGGATAGAAAGCCCAGAGATAAACCCACGCACATATGGTCACCTTATCTTTGATAAAGGAGGCAGGAGTGTACAGTGGAGAAAGGACAGCCTCTTCAATAAGTGGTGCTGGGAAAACGGGACAGGTACATGTAAAAGTATGAGATTAGATCACTCCCTACCACCATACACAAAAATAAGCTCAAAATGGATTAAAGACCTAAATGTAAGGCCAGAAACTATCAAACTCTAGAGGAAAACATAAGCAGAACACTCTATGACATAAATCACAGCAAGATCCTTTTTGACCCACCTCCTAGAGAAATGGAAATAAAAACAAAAATAAACAAATGGGAACTAATGAAACTTAAAAGCTTTTGCACAGCAAAGGAAACCATAAACAAGACCAAAAGACAACCCTCAGAATGGGAGAAAATATTTGCAAATGAAGCAACTGACAAAGGATTACTCTCCAAAATTTACAAGCAGCTCACGCAGCTCAATAACAAAAAAACAAAAAACCCAATCCAAAAATGGGCAGAAGACCTAAATAGAATTTTCTCCAAAGAAGACATACAGACTGCCAACAAACACATGAAAGAATGCTCAACATCATTAATCATTAGAGAAATGCAAATCAAAACTACAATGAGATATCATCTCACACCAGTCAGAATGGTCATCATCAAAAAATCTAGAAACAATAAATGCTGGAGAGGGTGTGGAGAAAAGGGAACACTCTTGCACTGCTGGTGGGAATGTGAATTGGTACAGCCACTATGGAGAACAGTATGGAGGTTCCTTCAGAAACTACAAATAGAACTACCATATGACCCAGCAATCCCACTACTGGGCATATACCCTGAGAAAACCATACGTCAAAAAGAGTCATGTACCAAAATGTTTATTGCAGCTCTATTTACAATAGCCAGGAGATGGAAACAACCTAAGTGTCCATCATCGGATGAATGGATAAAGAAGATGTGGCACATATATACAATGGATATTACTCAGCCATAAAAAGAAATGAAATTGAGCTATTTGTAATGAGGTGGATGGACCTCGAGTCTGTCATACAGAGTGAAGTAAGTCAGAAAGAGAAAGACAAATACCATATGCTAACACATATATATGGAAGTTAAGAAAAAAAATGTCATAAAGAACCTAGGGGTAAGACAGGAATAAAGACACAGACCTACTAAAGAATGGACTTAAGGATATGGGGAGGGGGAAGGGTAAGCTGTGACAAAGTGAGAGAGTGGCATGGACATATATACACTAACCAAATGTAAAACAGATAGCTAGTGGAAAGAAGCCACATAGCACAGGGAGATCAGCTCGGTGCTTTGTGACCACTTAGAGGGGTGTGATAGGGAGCGTGAGAGGGAGGGAGATGCAAGAGGGAAGAGATATGGGAACATATGTATATGTATAACTGATTCACTTTGTTATAAAGCAGAAAGTAACACACCATTGTAAAGCAATTATACTCCAATAAAGCTGTAAAAAAAAAAGATAATTCAGGGAGCAGATTCTGAAAAACCATCTCTAATTGATATCTACAGAGGATTACAGAAGCATTTGCATCTAAAAAAATGTATCTCTATAGAAAAGGAATAGATAAGAGAAAGAGCTCTTGAAAATTAACAATAATTGTATAAATAAAGAGGTGTAATCAGGAAAATGTCCAGAACATAGAAAAAATGCTGTTGAAAAATTTGAGGGAACAAATAAGAGGCAATCAAGATAACAGTTGTAACCTCCAAATAATTATAGTTTGAATTATCAAAGAACTAGTAGAAGAAAATTCCCCAGAATGAAAAGAGATATTAGTTTTCACATTGAAGGAGCCTATCAAGTGCCATGCCGGAAAAATGAAAAAAAAAAAAAAAAAAAACCAGATGAAAACACTTTCTTGAGAAATTTCCACAACAACCAACTTCCAGAGACAAAGTGCCGGCCTCATCCAGGGAAATATATGACTTTCCACTAGCAAACTTTATGCTAGAAGCCAATGGAGCAACACCTTTGAAAATTTGAGCGAAATTTCAGCTAAACTATCAATCAAATGTGAGGGCAAAATATGGACCATTTCATACACACAAAGAATCAAAATATGACCATGCATACACCTTCCAGAGGAAATTACTTGAGTATATGCTCAAAAAAACCCAAAGAAAACCAAGCAAAAGGACAGTAGGATATAGGAAAAAGTTGACCTACTCCTAGAAATCCAGTAAAAAGAATAATATTTAGAAAATGATTGCTGTACATCAGGCTTAGAAACAACAGATTAAAATAAGAAATCAGCTCCATAAGACCTTCCAGGAGAAAAGTGGTCAGATTCCATGCAACAGAGAAAATGAGCACAAAGCTGGAAAGTATTACTGATATGATGATATGATATGAGGAATAAGGATGAAGACATATGTTTCCGCTCCCAACAAGAAAAAAGAAAGGCAACTGGAAACTCCAGGAGAAACCAAAAACCTCACAAAAAATCCAATGATCTAAATAGTAAGCAAACAAAAATGTGACATGATTTTGAGTAATTATAGAGTGTAAGAAAAGTGATTTGACCTTGATGCTAAGAATAGTGTTCTTCAAATTGTAAAGGTGTCATGACATTGGACCTATAGAGAGAAAACACTGTCCTCATATACTACACAGTTCTACAGTGAAGAGTACTTCATAGCCCTGGCCATAATAATGTAACTTAAAATCCAGAAGCTAGATTATAGTTAAACTATCAGCCTTGACAATATAAAAGTCAATGGTCCAATTAACAGAGGCAGGGAGCAGCTATAAAGGAGTCAAGAAATGGGGTTGTTCAGATAAGAAACGGAAGCTTAAGAAGATTCATAGGCACCTTGGTAAGCCTTGGGAGAATTAAAAACAATATTGTAAAAATCAAAAATTGTGAGGGTAAAAAAAACTAAAAGGAGGGACAGGGGTGGGGTGTGGTGTAAGTGAACTAAACTCTTATCTCCCATAGCAAAAATGTAGAAATGCCTAGAGTCGATAAATAAGAGAGTTACAACTCACAAATATTCCACTAACCATCGCTTTGCTTCTCTTCTTAGCACTTATGAGGGGTTTGTGGAGGCAAATTTAAATGGTCCAGTTCACTTTTTAAAATTTATCTAAGGAAGTGTGAATTTTTTTGGCTTATTAAATTTCACCGTGGTAGGCAGAGGTATTCAAAAATCATTCCACTGGACTGAGCTCAAAGTTGAACACACTCAATGAATGTTCATTGTAAGCAGACCTTTTTCCCATAAAAGGACATTCAATGTAAAGGGCCAGCCTGTCTCCCCTCCCCTCTCCTACTCCCAGTACACAGATGCTCACACGGTGACACACGGCTATCAGGCAAAGACGGCAGTGCCATTTTAAAAAATCAGGTCCCAGATCCCAGTGGGGAAGGAAGCCTGGATTCTGGCCCATCGGCTAACCATTCGGCACCTGCCAAATCCCAGTCTGGATGGAATCTCCACGTTTTTAAATGTAGACAACAAATTATTTTAAATGTTTGGTTTGGTTTGGTTTGGTTCGGTTCGGTTTACCGAAGCAAATAAAACTGCGAGCCAAAGAGGTCCAGGAATGCCAAGGAGTTGGGTCTACGCTGAACTCAAAGAACCTCTTGCTTGAGGATTACTAAGTCATCCCAGTGTGAGTCAGGGCCAGACTCCAGTGCCAGAATGCTGCAGCAGGAGGTCCAGAAAACTCTAGACACACTGTTACCTCTTTCTATATCTCAGTTTTCCCACTGGGAAAATGGGAATCATGACAGTACCCATCTCATAGCGCTGCTGGGACGATTAAAAGAGCAATTATGTATAAAAGGCTCCAAACACATACAGGGAAGCACTGGATGGATTCATCAGCTGGGACAACGGAACGGAGTAATGAAACGTGGAGTGAGGAAAAGGGACGGTGACCTGTACCAGCACCTGTGCTACATGGAGTATCAAGTTTCAGGTGGAAAATCTCCTAAGGACAGCAAGCCATCCAGGCATCCATCATCCGTGTCTGACCTTCCAGGTGGCACAGACAGACAACAGGGCTTCCATGGAGAGGTGAAGCTCCTCGCAGCTGCTGCCTGGGCACACTTTCTACCTGTCCTCGGTGAGCAGGCTGCTGGAGCCGAGGAAGGCAAGCCCCTCCCAAGCAGGACCCAGGCCCAGAACAACTTGGAAGCAGTTCACACCGGCAACAGCATCACTCATTCCCTCACAGCTAACACGGCCACAACCCAGGGTTTGAGGAAGCTGGGGTTTCCCACAGGGTTTAATCAGCCTCTGATGACTTAGTTGAAGGGAACTCTGTTCCTTGAAACATTGTCACAGCCGCAAACATCTAACATTCCTGGACCACATCAAATCAGGAGGGAGGCCCCAGACTTTTCTCTCCTGCAGCACAGAACGCCGTACAGCACTGTGTGTGCTCGGGCTGTCCACCTGCAAACATGACCTGGGTACTGTGCTCCATGGGGAAGGGCCGGATGCCAACTCCTAGGTCTCTGTGCCAGAGAGACCCAGAGGCTTCACTTAGAAATGTTTCCATAGAAGATGTGCATTGGACTCTGATCTCTGTGGTCCCATCCACCATAAAAATCCTGCGACCCTGTCTTTATGAAGAGTTATTCTCAAACCTCCACCACCACCTGCCAGCAAGATCCCTGGAGGCTTCCTCACACGATGGAGCCCCTGAAGGTACTGTAGTAGCTCAGTTACCTGGATACACCTGAGCCACTGGAGAGCACAGACCTGCACCAGGTCAGCTCTGCTCACCGCCTGCTGTGTCCTGTGCAAGGAAAGCATTCCACACGAGCTTACAGAATTGAAGCAAATTCAAAGCAGGAATTCTTTCAAATACCCATTTCAAATATTCATGTCATGTGCTACTTATCTATGGTTGTACAGGATCTTTAGATCTTTGGCTCTGGAGGAAAAAGGCAGATATATCTTTAAAAAGAAATAAATGTCTACGTTTCAATTGTTAAAAATGTAAACAACTGCCATGGAAACACCACAAAAAATATTTAACCATTTTCACAACCACCCAAGATACTGCAAACTTATTTTTAAGACATTTGTGAGTCAAATTATATCCTGAAAAGTCATCAAGATAACTCCACATCCTTTTGCACAGCAAAGTAAACAATAAACAAAATGAAAAGACAACCTACAGAATGGGAGAAAATATTTGCAAATGATGCAACTGACAATGGCTTAATATCCAAAACATACAAACAGCTCGTACAACTCCATAACAGAAAAGTAAATAACCCAATCAAATATGGGCAGAAGACCTAAATAGACATTTCTCCAAAGAAGACATACAGATGGCCAATAGGATGCTCAACATCACTAATTATTAGAGAAATGCAAATCAAAACTATAATACAATGTGATATCACTTCACACCAGTCAGAATGGCCCTCATTAAAAAGTCTACAAATAGGGGCTTCCCTGGTGGCGCAGTGGTTGAGAGTCCGCCTGCCGATGCAGGAGACATGGGTTCGTGCCCCGGTCCGGGAAGATCCCACATGCCGCGGAGCGGCTGGGCCCGTGAGCCGTGGCCGCTGAGCCTGCGCGTCCGGAGCCTGTGCTCCGCAATGGGAGAGGCCACAACAGTGAGAGGCCGGCGTACTGCAAAAAAAAAAAAAAAAGTCTACAAATAACAAATGCTGGAGAGGGTATGGACAAAAGGGAACCCTCCTACACTGTTGGTGAGAATGTAAATTGGTGCGGCACTATGGAAAACAGTATGGAGGTTCCTCAAAAAACTAGAAATACAACTGCCTTATGATCCAGCAATCCCACTATTGGGCGTATACCCGGACAAAATTATAATTCAAAAAGATACATGCACCCAAATGTTCACAGCAGCACTATACACAATAGCCAAGACATGGAAACAACCTAAATGTCCATGCGCAGATGAATGGAAAAAGAAGATGTGGTACATATAAACAATGCAATACTACTCAGCCATAAAAAAGAATGAAATAATGCCATTTGCAGCAACATGGATGGATCTAGAGATTATCATACTAAGTGAAGTAAGTCAGAAAGAGAAAGACAAATACCATATGATATCACTTACACATGGAATCTAAAATATGACACAAATGAACTTATTTACAAAACAAAAACAGACTCACAGACATAGAGAACAGACTTGTGCTTGCCAAGAGGATGGGGGAGGTGGGGTGGGAGGGGGGTGGATTGGGAGTTTGGGATTAGCAGATGCAAACTATTATATATAGGATGGATAAACAACAAGATCCTACGGTATAGCCCAGGGAACTATATTCAACTATATTGAACTATATTCAATAATCTTGTAATAAACCATTATGGAAAAGAATATATAGTTAATATTTTAAAATAATAAATAAAACTTGAAGTTTTTGGAGAATCAAAATATGCATAAGTGATAGAAGGAATGGTGTAGGTAGTTAATCTCAAGAGAAGATTTCCAAGTAGCCCTGAACTGCTTATAAGTTGCCTTCCAAAATATATATATTTACACATATATGTGTATATACACACACATATATATAACTGAATCGCTTTGCTGTACACCTGAAACTAACACAACATTGTCAATCGACTATACTTCAATAAAAAATAAATTAAACATCCACATCCTGCTTACAGTTTTGGTCTTGAGTCAGACGATTATTAGGCTGATGCATCCCTGTTCTCCTTTTGTTGACCACATTGTAAAAATCAACACTCATAGCTGGTAAGAAGCTAAACTAATGAGAACCAAAAAAATCCCAGCCAATTCTTGCATATAAAAGTAAATAAATGTAAAGGAAAAAATAATCTGCAGATCATTACTGGTATTTGTCACCCTCTGGTGGTCAGCCTCAGGAAGCTTCTACCTCAGAAAACTCTGGAGACTGTATTTTACAGACAATCCCTCTGAGGATCATCCAGGCCAAAGCCCTGATCCCGTGGGACTTCCCCGGCGTTCGAGCAAGTTCTGCTACTCTGCTCCCCACACTGTGTGTATGTGAGTGCGTGTGAGGATGCTAAAGAAGGAATAACTCCAACCTGAGTAGAAGAAGATAAGCAGTGTGACTCCACTTCCTCACAGCACACACAATGCATCTAAAAGGACAAACATACAACTGACACGGATGAGTCACTGTTTTCATCTCTCCAGTACCACTCTCTGCATGAAGAGATGACTGGCCATGTCACAAAAGTGCCAAGAGAATAAATATATGGCAACTTCGGCTCACCAATTTCAATAAAACACACACTGGTGAGAACCGTACACCTTCAAGACATTACTCTAGGGAACCCATTTGCTCCCCTCTCTCCACCTTCCATTATGCCACATTGTTTGAGGGGGCAGAGGTCTCACTGTGCTCAGTATTAGAGTATGCCCACTTCTTTCCAAACCTATTCAATTCAGTCCCCACACTGAAGCCCTCATGTGTACAAGGCCCTACAGAGACGCTCCTTATTCGAGCCTACTGCTAGAAGAGGGCCTGGATCTAGAGGACGGTGTTTGCCTCTGGCCTCTCCTTACACACTCCTGCCTGGGGAGTTTTTCTAAAATATGGTGTCCATTAGGTAAGTGACTGCCTTTTGTCTAGAATATTCCACACCTCCCATTAACTACGAAATCATAGAGGAACTGATCATCACTGTGTTCAGAGTCTTTGTAGTAGAATGGGTGGGTAGATGGATGGATGGATGGATGGATGAGTGGATGGATGGATGGGTTGATGAATGAACAGGTGGGTGTACGAGCGTGTTGGTGGACAGGTAGATGGATGAGTGCATGCATGGGAGGATAGAAGGAAGGAAGGAAGGGAGGGAGGAAGGAAGGGGGGAAGGAAGGAAGGGAGGGAGGGAGGGAGGGAGGAAGGATAGACTTCCATGACATTTAGTGCTCTACTAGGCCCTGTACTGAGACTGAATAAAAAGATATGATACCTGCCAAGTAAATTTTCTGCTAATAATGATAAAAATTAGATCAATCTAAGTGACAAGAAGAAGAGATGAAGATAAAATGATCCCAGAAGAAAATAAAAATAGGTGACCTCCTAGCAGGAATTAAACAGACAAAAATCTGGTAGTTTTATAGTGCTAGCCACAGAAATTGAAGTTATTAATTTAAGAGGACTGACTGAGCTTCAACTCAGGGAGGAATGTCACAGCATCTGGTTCAAGGTCATCAGAGAAGATAGAATGTCGCACTCTGACACAAGCTGTCTAGCCCCAGCCCCAGCCTGTGACTAAGGCACACAAGCATGGCACTACAGGAACCAGACACCAGGAAGAGAACACAGATGTCAGGGATATCTCTGGGAATGCATCAGAACCTGGGTGAAGAGGAAGCCCCAAGGCAAGACCAGAGACCAGCAGGAACACACGGCCTGCTCTGCCCTGTGTTCACCCAATGCTCACAGGCCCAAGTGACTGCACCACCTCACCCCTTGTGGTTGAAGAGCCACCTCTGACTCAGAAGGATGCTCTGATGCCCCCAACCTCCTCCTCTTTGTTGTTCTAGTTCTCCATGAACCCTCACCATCAGAAGGTCTTGTTGGAAAGGTCATTTGAGGACATGATATCCCCACACCCCCATCAACAGAGGGGCAAGACTCTCTTGAAGATGTGGGCTCTAGCACCTTCCACAGACCCTTGATTCACATCCAACAATGCTCACCATCGGAAAAGGCCGTGTGTCTATCACAAGGCCCAAGAGTCCCACCTGAAACCAATTTCTTCCCTTTGCTCTCCCCTCAGCCCGAGGAGATAGGAAAAGCTGCCCACCATCTTCAACACTGCAACCTTTGAGGACTCAAAGCTGGTTATTTGGGCTCTCCAGTCATCTCTCAACACCACGTGTCCTTCACTGAACCCCAGGAGGTCAGCCAGACGGCACGGAGCCCACCGCTCCCCATCCCACCACGTGGCTCTCACCACGACCATAGCCACTTTTCAGCCCCATCCAGACTCAGCCTCCTAATTCTCCACCCTCAGCTCTGAGCAGCCACTACCACCTCGGGGTAAGCATGTGTTATAAACCCTATTTGTGATCCTCACAACCTCAGATGTCATTTTTAATCATCAGTATACCTGAACTTGATTGTATAAGCTTCCAGGTCCCTTTTAACAATAATAACAGCCTACATGTACTGATGATTTAGTATTTAAAGCCCTAGCCAGTAAGTCCCCTACATACGAACCTTCAAGTTGCAAACTTTCAAAGATGTGAACGTGCGTTCACATGTCCAATCACGTAAGTTAGTTCACGTGTCTGGCGTACATTGTCACATGCGTGCATCCTCTAAAAGTGGTTGTGCCTTTATGTACTTTACTATACAGTACTGTGTAGAGCGCAGTAGTACAGTATCTTTATTTCAAGCCCAGGATGTCCGGAAGCAAGCGTAAAAGCAGTGGTGATGTAGCTGGTACTGCTAAGAAGCGCCAAGCAATAATGATGGAAACAAAAGTGGAGGAAGAAGAAGTAACTGAAGAACCGAAGAGATTCACGATGCAGGAAAGGGCAAGGGGATTTTCTTTCTTTTTTAAAAAAATTTTCTAATAATTTATTTTTATTATTTATTTTTTTATTTTTGGCTGCGTTGCATCTTCGTTGCTGTACGCGGGCTCTGTCTAGTTGCGGCGAGCGGGGGCTACTCTTTGTTGCGGTGCGCGGGCTTCTCATTGTGGTGGCTTCTCTTGTTGCAGAGCACGGACTCTAGGAGAGCAGGCCTCAGTAGCTGTGGCGCACGAGCTCAGCAGTTGTGGCTCGTGGGCTCTAGAGCGCAGGCTCAGCAGCCGTGGCACACGGGCTTAGTTGCTCCGCGGCCTGTAGGATTTTCCCGGACCAGGGCTCGAACCCATGTCCTCTGCATTGGCAGGCAGATTCTTAACCAATGGACCACCAGGGAAGTCCTAGGATTTTCTTTATTTGAGGAGGCACTGTTAGTTTTTGAGGCACAGGACCCAAACCTAAAATGGTACACAAAGGTTGCAGCAGCCGTTCAGAATGCAATCCAGTGCTACGGTGTCAGTGTCATTCATCCATGACAAGAAAAAAAGAGCTACTACCCAGACATCACTGGATCGTTTTTTCAAGAGGGTAGAACCTGTGCCATCAGCGTCAGGCATGAATGAAACTGCAGCTTGTCCTCTGTCTCCTGTTGCTGACGAGCCTTCAGCTCTACCATCTCCCACCTCCTCTCCTTCCTCCAGTCAGTAACTCTTCTTGCCTGTTCACTCGATGCCAGCCCTGTATGCCAGCTGTTGTACTGGACTACTGTACTTTTCAAGGGACTATGCTGTAAAATTTTAAATGTTTTATTTTTTGTGTTTGTTTGTTTATGTATTATTTGTGTTAAAAGTATTAAAAACCTATTACAGCGTTAGTTGGGTACGTAGGCTCACTTTGTTGAACTTACGAACAAATTGGACTTATGAACGCAGTCTCAGAACGGAAGTCGTTCATATGTAGAGGACTTACTGTATAAGCCCCTTACAGGTATTAATTCCCTCAGGCTTTACAACAGCTCTACAAAGGGGTGCTGTTATGATTTTTAGAGGTGTAGAGATGGTTCAATAACCTGCCAAGGCCATGCAGAGGCAGGATGCATATCCAGAGAGGCTGATTCCAGAGTCCATGTCTCAGTGGCCTCACTCTGGAGTCTAGAACAGGCACAACATTCCAACTGCTTCCAGGCGTGCCAACCCCACTCCTCTCAACTCAGCAACTTTACACGGGGCATCTTCCCTTCCCTCGGCTCAGCGCTGGGCACTGGGACAAGGCGATGAGGACAAGCACGGCTCCCAGCAGCTGCAGTCCTGGCTAATGCCTGTGGTGAGGTTCTTCCTGACCCAAGGACTCAGCGGCCTGCTGGGGGCCTGCCATGACCCAAAGCTGTAACTCAGCCAACTCAGTAGCTCACACCTGTGACCAAGGCATCTCCAGCTCCTAGGTATTCAGGCACTGTGTCGGGCTGCCCCTGTTCCCCCTTAATTCTACAGTATCTTTTAATAGTATCTACATGTCAATCTTATCTACTCAACATGCTGGGACCATCCTTCCAAACACGGGACCATCTACTACCGTTAACAAGGACCACCAAAGTCAAAGGAAGCATAGTCAGTGCCCACCTCAGGCAAATTCCTTTACCTCCTCTGCCTCAGTTTCCCCATATGTGAAGTGAGGGTACCAATGGAACCCTCTCAGAGTTGTGCGGGGAGAAATGAGTTAACACCTGTAAAGCACTTATGACAGGCATGGCTTATAATAGAGGCTCAATAAGTATTATTTTCTTGTAACAGTCTTGGTGGTGGTGGTGATGGTGAAGAGATGAATTAACTCATGGAATTTTCACAATGTTTCCATCAGATGGTTTTTTTTTTTTTTTTTGCCTCATTTCACGCAGTGAGAAAACTAAAAGCTCAGAGAAATTGAAGTGAAACCCCAGGCCCACTACTCCCCAGTGGCAGCAGACCCTGAGCCCATGCAGGGGCGCCATGGCCATGGGGTCTCCTCCCTGCCCGCGGTTAGGAGTGGTGGCCTCATCCTGACAGAACAAAGTCACTTGACGCCTCCAGCATCTGTGCTCTGCAGGGTGTCCCCTTGGCCGGCGAGGCCCAAAGACTCAGCCTGCAGTCCCCCAGGCTCTCCTGGCCGACCACCCAACCCCGGGGGGGATCTGGGCCCCGCTTTAACTGTGACCTCACCAAGCACACGGCAGAGTTGCCAAAAGCAGGCGAGGCAAACAAGGGCCAGCTGATCATTTCACTCAAAGAAACGAGAGAAGCCGTAGCTTCCTCCACAGAAACCGTGCTTTCCAGCAGCCGGCAGGGTGGGCGTGGTCTCAGCGATCCCTGGATCCAGAACTGGAGAGACAGTCCAGGACTCCTGACTTGTACTCAACACGCAGACCCTGCAGTATGGCCCCTGCGTGTCGCTGACACCCTGTGCGAGGTGCCCACCCACCCGGGTGACTCCCTGACCACCAGGGCCTCATCCCTAACTGCAAAACGGGCGCCAACACAGTGCCCCCTCCTGGCGCCGTAAGCCGGCACGTACATACGAAGCAGACACAAAGGGCAGTGCCTGGGACAGGACAAACAGGAAGGACGAAAGAAGACACCTTGTTCTGGGCGGAAGAGCCACAGAGAGTTAGAAGGAAGATGCCGCAACATCCGTCCCGGTCACCCTGGCAACAGGCTGAGGGGTTGCGATGGGGAGGCACAGAATGAACACATACTGAGAACTTATCTCGGCTAAGAACTAACCCAGGTGCTTTCTATGTGAATTCTGATTCATTCTTCATCCATTCTTTCAGGTCCTATTTGCTGTGCACCTACTCGGTGCCCAGCATTGTGTGGGAGGCTGAACACACGGCAGCGAACGAGGCCGGCAGGGCCCCTGGCAGCATGGAGCTTTTAGGCTTGCAGGGGAGACCTATCACACCATGAGTCGGTTATAACCACAATAAACGCTGCAAGGGGAGTGCAGAGCCTTGGAACATGACAGAGGGACCGCTTGCGGGCTGTGACCTTTCTGAAGGAGGTACATTTACCGGAGCTCTGAAACATCCGGGAAACTAACCAGGCGAAAAGTGGGGACGGGTTCGCCAGGCTGCACCGCAGCACGAGGTGGGCGGGGTGAGAGGTCGGTCGTGGAAGGCACTGGAAACTGGAAGAGAATGTGTCTTGATCCTGGAGGCACTGTGAGGCCACAGAGGGTGACAGGGTGGCTGGGATGGGGCCAGGAATTTAGAACTGCATCCGTCTGTTCTGTGCAGTGGTTCTCCAAGGGCGGTCCTGGACCGGTAACCTCAGCATCACCGGGTAGAAGTGCAGATTCTCTGGCCGCGCCCCAGAGCTGCTGCATCCGAAACCCTGAGGGTGGGACCTGGCTACGGAGTAACACCTACTTAAAGGATTAGGGAGACTCTTTTGAAAGTGGGCACCAGCTTGCCTTACGCTAGAATATTATTTCCATGCAAAATCGACCCCAAACTCTGGGCTAGACCTCGTGTACATTTCACATTTCCTCTACTTCTGCCTCCAAACCCACCGTGAATCTCCCCAGCTTCCTTCCTCCTTCAGAAAAGGCTTCTCAGCACACCCCCACCCCAACTTCGGCTGCAGAGTTCTCTCAATGCGCATCCCCCCCCCGCCCCCAGCTCCTGCCAAATGTCTTAGTTTCCTTTTCCTTTTGTCTCTGCTAATCATTTAATCAGACATGGCATTTGGGGCACAAACGAAAGCATGGCTATTACAGCAAGACTTTAAGAGAAAATCTGAAGATACTGAGAAACGCTATGAAAATGAGAGATAACCATGGGGGGGAAAAACACATCTGGGCAGAGTTTAAAATGACCAGGCGTGCTGGCCTTGAGCAAACGTCACCGTGGGGAGCCACGGCGACAGTTTTCTAACACAGGAGGAATGCCCTTTGGAGAAAGGGATCCGTTTTCCACTCATCAGCGAGCACAGAAAAAGCAGGACCTTCTCAGGTTTCAGCTGAGAAAGCATCTGTCCTGTGTTTAAGCTGTAGGAGGGGAGGGAGCTGCCAAGAGAGCTGGTGAGATCATCCTCGCCAGAGATGCTCTCGATGAGATCACAGCGGCCAGGGTCCGTGAGGGATGACACATCGGCCGTATCTGGACCACATGGGTCTGAGGCCCGTCCAGCTCTGCGAGGGGTCTCCCCGTCACCGGGCAAACCCACCTCCCAAACAGGGCAGGTGCCGACTCATGACCATTGTGTTTCGCTTCAGATACTCAGGAATCCAAGGGACACCAAGCACCTCTGCAAAACGTCTCAGATCGCCTGGCTGCCTGGAGGCCAGGACTCCAGGCATTTGTTTCATGGAAAAGCCCATTTACTCCTTTCCCACAGCCAACGCCTATCTCCCCAGTAACAGCAGCAGGAGCTGCCATCACATCAGCAACAGCTCTGAGTGACGGGGCCCCTGCTCTGCGCCAGCAACGCACTCACATCCTCACCCAGGCCTCACCATTATCAGAAGGCCCATTTTACAAGTGAAGAAACTGAGGCTTAAAGAAGGCTACTGATCTGCCCACGCCCCCATGGCTGGCCACATCCAGGCTGAGGTTTGAGCCCAGGGTTCTCTGATTTCAGAGCCCACGATCGTGATAAGGCCTGTACATTGCCAGGAACGAAATGTGTGTGTCAGATGCCCAAAAAGGAATTGATCCAAATGTGCCCGCTTCCCCAGACACTCCGGATTTGGCAGGGGCTGGCCCCTTGATAATGCTCAGGAAAACGGAGAAGGGGTGCCTTTTAAAAATCAGCCACTCTGTGTCCTCTCTCCCCACCCCCACTGCTCCAGATCTACTGATACTTAGAAATCAAGTCTCTCCCAGAAGGCCCCCCCATGCCCCATCTACACCACCCTATGCCTGCCCCCCAGGACTCCACCACTGGCCTGAATGGGCGGACCGGTCCCTGGCAGTGTGGACATCCTTCACACGACATCACCCACTCCAAAACGTAACAGCACAGGGTTTCTACGGCACCTTTAGAGCCACGAACCAGCATGTGGTTTTAATATTCACCAGCACTCTCCTCAGAGGGGCCCTGAGGCTGCTGTGATCAGAGGGGCTATTGTGCAGATACGGCTGTCCCCGCTTCACAGAACCCTGATCAGATTTCTGTCCCATCTTCTCTACGGTGCAATTCTGGGCTCGTCTGCTTTCTCTCCTCTTGCCTCCTTCTGGAGCCTGGAAAATGGCTGAAACAGTGTCTATCACAGACTTGGACGCAGTATTTTCCTCCGTCCTCTGCCGCTGTGCCAGCGCCTTGGCCTCACCCCTGGGCCTGCATCCTGAGGCTCTCCTGGGGCCTCGCTGACCCAGCCCGTTCAGCTGAGACCCGCTGAGCCACTGTGGGCCTGGGTCTTCAGAACTGAATACGCACCCCACTCACTTTGCAGAGCCACCGAAAACAAGCACGTAAAGCAGCGCCCACGGGCAGGCAGATGGTCACTGGCTCAGGACTGAGGGTCACAGCTGCACCCGCTGACGGGAAGGGCACCACACGAGACAGCTCGGTCAGGCAGGCTTCCTGTGAGCACTGCAGACCCGGCAGAAGGGAGGAAGGAAGGATTTTCCTGCCTTTCAGGTGGCTGCACACTGATGTCAGGCCTGGAGTCAGGTGAATGCAACTTATTCCTTCTTGATGGAGAATCTGGGTTCAAGCCACAGATGGATATTCACGGGTACGTTAATTCTCCTTCCAGCTTCCCCAAGCTCAGTGGAGCTTAAGAGATACAGAGACGGGGAGGGGCCAGAGAACAGACAGTGCAGTGCCTCGAGGAGCAGGCAGCCTTCCAGAGCTCTTCTCTCCTGGCTGCTTTTTCCAAACCAAGACAGAGGAGGGGGCGGGAGGAAATGGGAGGCAGAGTTGGCTTCTGGAGGTCTGGCCTCATGAACTCCTGCCTGTGATGGTGACTGTCACACGCCAACAGCCGTGCAAGCATCAGTGCCCCCAGTGAATTCAGCCAAGGCACGCGGGCCCTTAGCCACGAGTCAGCTCTTAGCTGCTTTTCCAGAAGATGTGTCTGTTCTGAACAACCAATTCTCCCGGGACCATCTTTAGTGGCCCTGTTGCCGCAACACCTATGTTCCACCCAGCGTAGTCAGCAGCACACATCTGGGATGCGGGGGGATGGGACCCCATGGTAAGAAGGCTGCAGAAAGGTCCTCTGTGCAGCGCCAACTGGCACTCGCTAGCATCTAACCAGCAACCCAGGCCACCTTACACCAACCGTGGCTCAGGCAGCTCAACTCCTGACATTGTTACCCACCCCTGGGACAGGCAGAGAATAAATAGCAAGGGAAATTAACATCAGAGTCAGTTACCTTCATAGAGCCTGTAGCTTGGAAATCACAGCCAGTCTCGAAGGGGTCAGCACCGCCAACGTGGCATTGAATCTTGCACTCTTGTCCTTAATGGGGGAGTGGTACTGCCCACCTGGAGCCACAGAACCAAACCTGCAGTGGGGGAGAGGCAGGTGGAAAAGAGAGATGGGGTTCATGTAAGAGAAGAACATGGTGCCTAGAAATGAGGTCAGGTGGCTCCCACGAGCACACACAGGGTTCCCCATCCTGGATCCTCCCTCACAAGGCAGCAGTGTGGGGAGCAGGACAAGTGCCTCCCCAGGAGATGCTGAGAAAGGCTCAACTCATGGAAAGTAAGAGCAGATTTCCCGCCACTACTACCCTGCAACTCAGCAGTGGACTCTGACAAAGAGAGGCATGAGGACTGCCATCCTCAAACCAACACCAGAGCCTGGCTGTAAAGACTGCACATCAATCCACTTTGTGTGTGTGTGTGTGTGTGTGTGTGTGTGTGTGTGTGTGTGTGTGCGTGTGTGTGTGTGTGTGTGTGTGTGTGTTACGCGGGCCTCTCACTGTTGTGGCCTCTCCCATTGCGGAGCACAGGCTCCGGACGCGCAGGCTCAGCGGCCATGGCTCACGGGCCCAGCCGCTCTGCGGCACGTGGGATCTTCCCGGACCGGGGCACGAACCCGCGTCCCCTGCATCGGCAGGCGGACGCTCAACCACTGCGCCACCAGGGAAACCCCTAATCTACTTTTTTGTTGTTGAGATACAAATCATTTACCATGAACTTCACCTTTTTAAAGCGTACAGTTCGACGGTTTTTAGTATATTCACGAAGTTGTACAACCATGACCACTATCCAATTTCAAAGCATTTCATCACCCCAAAAAGAAACCCCATACCATTAGCAGTCCTGTCCCATACCCGCTACCCTCCAGATCCCGGCAACCATTAATCTACTTTCTAACTCTATGGATTTGTCTATTCTGGCCATTTCACATAAGTAGTAGCATACAGTGTGTGGCCTTTGTGTCTGGCTTCTTTCACTTGACCCACTGTTTTCAAGGTTCACGCATGTTGTAACATGTATCGGTACTTCATTTCTTTTTATGGCCAAATGATGTTCCATTGTATGGATATACCTTATGTTGTTTATCCATTCATCAGTTGATGGATATTTGTGCTGTTTCCACTCTTTTTGGCTCTTATGAGTAACTGTTATGAACATTTGTACACAAGTTTTTGTGTGGATATATATTTTCAATTCTCTTGTAGACAACGTCTTCGTAAAGACCGAGGAGTAGAATTGCTAGGTCCTATGAAGACGTTCAACTTTTGAAGAATGGCCAAATTCTTCTCCAGGTTGGCCACACCAGTTTACATCCCCCCCGCAATGGATGAGGGCTCCAGTTTCTCCTCACCCTCACCAACACTCGTTATCATCTGTTTCTTTTACTACAGCCATGAAGGGAGCGCAAAGTGGTACTTCACTGTGGTTTTCATTGGCATTTCCTTAACGACAGTGATGTTGATGTGCTTATTAGCCATTTCAATATCTTCTTTGGATAAGTGTCTATTCATATTTTTGCCCATTTTTAATTGGGTCATGTGTCTTCTTACTGTTGAGCTGTAATATAGTTCCTTTTACAGTCTGGAGACTAGGTTCTTATGATATATAAGATTTGCAAATATTTTCTCCCACTCTGTGGATTGTCTTTTCACTTTCTTCATAGTGTCCTTTGCTGCACAAGTTTTTTAATTTTGATGACGTCCAATTTATCTATTTTTTCTTTGGTTCCTTGTGCTTTTGGTGTCACACCTAAGAAATCACTGCCTAAACAAGGTCACAAAGATTTATATCTATGTCTTCTTTTTTTTAATATTTATTTATTTGGCTGCCTGGGTCTTAGTTGCGGCGTGTGGACTCTTAGTTGAGGCATGAGAGATCTAGTTCCCCGACCAGGGATCGAACCTGGGCCCCCTGCATTGGGAGTGTGGAGTCTTAACCACTGGACCACCAGGGAAGTCCCAGCACCTATGTTTTCTTTTATGAGTTTTATACTTTTAGCTCTTACCATTTGGATCTGTGATTCATCTTGTGTTACTTTTTGTATATCGTATGAGGTAAAGGTCCAGCTTCATGCTTATGATAGCCAGTTGTGCCGGCACCGTTTGTTGAGAAGACCATTCTTCCCCACGAAATTATCTTGTCGCCCTTGTTGAGTATCAATTGACCGTAAGTGCAAGGATTTATCTCTAGACCCTCTATCTATTCCATTGTCCATACATCTAGCCTTATGCCAGTTCCACACTATCTTGATAACTGTAGATTTGTAGTAATTTTTCAAATCAGGGATGTGAGTCCTCCTACTTTGTTCTCCTTTATCAAGATCGTTTTGGGGAGTCTGAGTCTCTTGCATTTCCATATGAATTTTAGAACCAGTTTCTCCGTTTTTTCAAAACAAAAAAAGGCAGCTGGGATTTTGACAGGAATTTCATTGAATCTGTACATCTGCTTACAGATACCTTTCTGATCAAATGATAAACCAACACCCTCAAAGTGTGTTGCCTCTGCTGTAGTATTTGGGGGGCAGCTTAAATACCTATGGAATGGCTTTTAAATCAAATCTTGCTTACCAAAGAATATTCTATATATTCTCATATTTTCTACAGACCGTGTAGCTCCCTATCATTCTTCTTTCTGGTTGAATCTGACTTTCTAATCCCTAGTGCATTGGATGAATGCTAAGCCAGTGGGTCCAGGTTCTGGCCGAGGACTGTCCAGTCCACTAAGATCCTGTTAGTATGGGTGAAAAATGGAGAGCTCCAAATCTGTGGCTTTCCTTCCCTCTTCCCCATCTCCAGGAGTGGAGTGATGCTGATTAGTCACCAGGAAAGGTACAGGCACCTCTGGGGAAGGCTGGTGGTCCTATGATTTGCTGGCATGGGCACTGGTCATTCCTGAGGAGGCCTGGGGCCTTCATCACCCACCAGGACAACTACAAAGATGCTTTTGTTGTTTCCATTTCATTTCTTACCAATTCCCAGAGGGAAAAATGTCAACCAGAATTTGGTCCATTTTAAGTTTGTTTTCACCATATCTTCCTTAAACTTTTGGCATCTGTGACGTTTATTTACTGGCAAGAACTTGCAGGCAGTAAAAAGGAGTAAAGTTACCCCAGTGTTCATTGCAGCACTATTTACAGTAGCCAGGACATGGAAGCAACCTAAATGCCCATCAACAGAGGAACGGATAAAGAAGATGTGGTACATATATGCAATGGAATATTACTCGGCCATAAAAAAAGAATGAAATAATGCCACTTGCAGCAACATGGATGGACCTAGAGATTGCCATACTAAGTGAAGTCAGACAAAGACAAATAACACATGATATCACTTGTGTTATATCACTAAGTGTGTTATATCACTAAGATTCCACTTATATGTGGAATCTTAAAAAATGGTACAAACGAACCTATCTACAAAACAGAAATAGAGTCACAGACGTAGAAAACAAACTTATGGTTATCGGGGTGAAAGGGAGGAGAGGGATAAACTGGGAGACTGGGAGTGACATATACACACTACTATATATAAAGTAGATAACTAATAAGAACCTACTGTATAGCGCAGAGAACTCTACTCAATACTCTGTAATGACCTATATGGGAACAGAATCTAAAAGAGTGGATATATGTATATGTATAACTGATTCACTTTGCTGTACACCTGAAACTAACACAACGTTGTAAATCAACTATATTCCAATAAAAATTAATTAAAAATAAAAAATAAAAAGGAGTGAAGTGTTAAAGGAAAATCTATAGGAAAGCAAGCAGCAAGTCTGATGGCTTGCTTCTTCACAAATTTAAATATCACTGTAGTTCAGGATTTTTATTGGATACATGAAATGCTGCTGAGAAAAGTAAAGTTAATTGGTGTTTCTTAGCCTCTGCAAAGAGCATAGTGAACCCCTGGGGCTCCATCCCTGGAATGCACTTGTAGAAGCAAACTTCATCTCGTTCTTTCACCCATCTGACCTCACTGAGCGATGCTGGGAAATGACACTAAGCACCTCTGATATTATCCAATCAGTACTGGTTAGAACAGCCTCTGAAGCAGAAGGATGGTACCTTATCTCCTGTCATCCACAAAGGAGGCAATAACACCAATTATGATAACCAAAAAAAAAATTTTTTTAAGGAAATAATCTAAATACCAACAATAAGGGATTCATACATAACTTATAGATCATTTAACAGTCTATTATGGCAATATTAAAAATGATAGGGGCTTCCTGGTGGCGCAGTGTTTAAGAATCCACCTGCCAATGAAGGGGTCATGGGTCCTATCCCTGGTCCGGGAAGATCCCGCATGCCGCGGAGCAACAAAGCCCGTGCGCCACAACTACTGAGCCCGCACTCTAGAGCCCGCGAGCCACAACTACTGAGCCCGTGTGCCACAACTACTGAAGCCTGCGTGCCTAGAGCCCGTGCTCCACAACAAGAAAAGCCACCACGATGAGAAGCCCGCGCACCGCAATGAAGAGTAGCCCCCGCTCGCCCTAACTAGAGAAAGCCTGTGCACAGCAACGAAGACCTAACACAGCCAAAAATAAAATAAATAAAAATAAAAATGATAATGCCTATGTGTATTTACTGTTGCACAGAAACACTGGACATATAATGTTAAACAGAAATTACAAGTTATAAAAAATAGAATTTCTAAGTGGACCTCATTCAGTGAAAATCAAACATCTCTCTCTCTCATTAGATATAACCTCACAGAGAAAAGTCTAAAGTGTTATATATGAAAGTATAACAAACATTGTGTCTGGGTGATAGCATTTGGGATAATTTTAATTTTTTTTGATTTGCTTATCTACATTTCTCAATTAATTGTCAGTAAAATTGTAGGAGAGGTTATGAGAAGACACTCTGGATGTACAGCCCATGAGACCCAGGAACCAGGCCTGGGAAGGAGGGCAAAGGGCTCCCATGCACAGCAAGTCCGAGTTAAGGAGACAACTACTCACTTACCCAGCAGCTTCTCCCTTGGTATCCGAACCTTGTCAAATCTCAGAATCCCGGTATCAACACCATGCAGACCTAGAGAGAGCAGACGGGAAACGGAGCTGCAGGGGGCCAAGTTTATGTGCATCAGAAATACTGTCTGGGCCACTTCCCAGGTCTGTCGCTGCTAAAATGCAAAGCCCTTTATCTCACTTCCAGAATTGTTGCTGCTTTCTTATTTGGGGTGGGGATGCTGTTTGCTTGCTTCCATGAAGAGTGGTACCTGCTTCTCCAGCCCCCTCCTCCCTACCAAGAATAGAGGAGAAAATGCTAGACCCTCTGTGCAGCCCACCTGCTCTGAGGCCAGCTGGGGGGTGGGGTCTGGCAGGGACACAGCTTCCCACCTGAGCAGTTGCTGTGACTAGAAAAGGGAGAATTCTAGGCAACTGAAAGAACATCAGACTGAACACAGAGGAGGAGGAAAGCCCCTTACGCCCCCCAGTGACGCAGAACTCAAATTCCTCCCCCTTCTCGGTGCTTCCTCCCCAGAACACGGGGTGAATTTGTGACAGCAAATGCCTAGAAGACATTGGGAAACGGCCAGAGAGACAGCAGTGGGTGGGTAGGGTGACCACCTCCCAAGAAGTTTCTTAAAATCTGCCAGACCCATTTCCTCAGGACACCTGTCGGAATCTGGGGTCTACTTTTTGTTCATCTCACACTTAGGGAGACTTACTCTGGGAGAAAAGATTTTTTCTAGCGCAGGTCTTATTTAGAACATCACCCCTGGACAAGGTCACAGTGGTACTTACGAGCTTACAAGGAGACCAGCTCAGACTTTCTGGGTTTGCCAGTGTCATGAATGCCTGGCGCCACTTCACGAGGGCTGGGTGTCCCCTCTACCCTCAACAGCACTTGACACGCCAGGTGTTTTCAAGGGATCAGGGCCTCAGTCACCTAAAGCACTTGCAGCCCATTCCTGCAGGCACGCGGTGCTCAGTATCCCTGCGGGGCCAGGGTGAGCTTAGCCCCATCCTCCAAAGGATCGTCTCCTCCCCCTTCTCTTCTGCTCTTTCTTCTCTCTTTTTTCCCTTCTCCCCCTACCTGCGTTTTTGGCTTCACTTGGCTGGGGATAACCAGTGGAGCCCACAGGCATGGCCTGCTCTCACCAAGCATTCTGGGTTGCATTGTGTCTCCCCCAAGATTCATATGTTGCAGTCTTCACCCCTAGTACCCGTGAATGTAACCTTATTTGGAGAAAGGGTCTGTACAGAGGCGATCAAGTTAAAATGAGGGCATTTGTGGGCCCTCATTCAAATGACCGGTGTCCTTATAAAAAAGAGGAAATTGGACACAGACAGGCACACAGGGAGCATGCCATGTGAACATGAAGATGGCCATCTACAAGCCAAGGAGAGAGGTCTGGAGAATACCCTCCCCATCCCAGCCCTCAGAACCAACTCCCCTGACACCTTGACCTCGGGCTCGTAGCCTCCACAATTGTGAGTCGATACATTTCCGTTGTTTAAGCCACTCAGTGTGAGTACAACAGCCCTAGCAAACCAGTCCACAGAGGCAATCCTTAGGACCCACTGAGGCTGGTGGCTCTGGGCCATGAAAGAGAGAACCTCAACCTGCCCTCTGAGGGCCCACAAGTCCAAGAAGGAGAGAGGAGACGATACAGCTGGGGACAGAGCTGCCTCATGACTAGTAAACACGAGAGGCTGGGAGAAACGGGACCAATGCGTGTTCACAAATGGCAGTCTGCAACCTTCTCTAACTGCCATACACAGAAGACTAATCAGGCTTCAAAACCAGTCTTCTCTGCCTTCACTGCTTTCGTGAGTTAGGTTAGATTCTCACTGGGTGGGGTAGGGAACAGGCAGGAAGTGCAAAGAAGGGTGGGAGAGGGGTCACCTGGGGACTCACCTTCTTTATACATCATACCAATAGCTGTCACTCCTGGGTACATGCTTCCATTTTCATCGCGGACAGGAACGATGAAACAGTGGGGCCCTAAGGAAGGTGAAGAGACACTAAGGTCTCTAAAGATATGATCAAACCTTTGCTCATTTCCTGGGACACTGTACAATTATGTTGATCTTGAAATTCATTTTGTTCTATGACTGTGCACTGCCTGTTATAGTGTCTAATGTTGAATGTAATGATAAATCGTCTCATCATGTATATTTAGGAGATAATGTTAACGTTACTGCTGAATTTTTTTACAAGGTAGAAACAGCCCTCTGAGATGGGTTTTCTGTGTAAAGTATTCACGGGAGAATAGTACTAGTAAAGGGAAATATCCTAGGTTTCTGAGTCGGTAACAAACCTTGAGATCTTCCATTTATGATGAGCTGGGCCAAGACTGCTGCATAATTCCTGTACATGGCGTTTCCAATGTACATCTTCTCAGCATTTTCGCACGGTGTGTCGATTACAAACTCCTAAACAGAAACCAAAGCAACAGAGTTTTCTTTCTTATGGCTCATTTCAACTCCTGGGTTCAGTGCAATGAACACTATGAAGCAGACCCATACTGTGTACCTGTACCCACTCGGGTGATTTCACAGAAAAGGAGCAGACGACCCAGAGTCGCCTAATTCAACCTCATGAGCTCAACACCACCATGCTATCACTGCAGTGTGCACCGTTCACCTCCACCTTAACTCTGAAAACGACTGGAAATTAAAGTGCTTTGTCAATGAATATTCCAATCAGGAAAATACGTTGCCACTTTTCGATGGATGAAAGTTGTTCATTCACTTCTTCCGGGTCTCTCTTCTTTGTAATGTTACACGGGCATGTGTACTATTTGTCTGAGCCTGTGGCTTTAATGTATAAAGGCTTTCTTCATTGTGCTTCTTTCTCTCTAGACCACTCCACACTGAGTTTCTGACTTCTAAATAATCAGCACCAAACCCCTAAAAGCCCTGCTATGTATTCAGCTCTGCACACGCCCCTTGCCCCCAAACACTCCACCTTCGAGAGTGACAAGAAAGGATGGAACATCCAGTGATCTAGGGCCCCTAGTTAGATGAGTCCATGTCTATGTATTTCATTTTGTCTACTGGGCATTGCCCCTTCTGAACCAATCGCTTGGTTCCTCATGACCTCCACTGTTTCCTGGGTCTTGAACATGCTTGCCTTTAAGGTATGGGTCTGTTGTTTAAATGGCCACTAACTAACCAAAGGTTAAATGTGTACACCGGGACGCAAACAAGACTACTAGGTAACCGTGACCCATTCCTACCATTGATTAGAATCTCAGCCCAGACAATTTTGATTTTTATAAAAAGAAATACCTCATTTAAGCCTTGGGATGATTGTTTCAGAACCTGCCTCTCCATTTTCCTCATCAATGAATATAATAATGAAAGGTTCCCTCAAAAGCTCATATGGGGCTTCCCTGGTGGCGCAGTGGTTGAGAGTCCGCCTGCCGGTACAGGGGACACGGGTTCGTGCCCCGGTCCGGGAAGATCCCACATGCCGCGGAGCGGCTGGGCCCGTGAGCCATGGCCGCTGAGCCTGCGTGTCCAGAGCCTCTGCTCCGCCACGGGAGAGGCCACAGCAGTGAGAGGCCCGGGTACCACAAAAAAAGCTCATATGGATAAGCCCTTAAACCAAAAAGCATTTGTCAACAATTCTCTATCTTATTAGGGAAAGAATCTTAGAACATGCCATCTAGCTCGTCTCCATGATATGACCAAGGATTCCAGCTCAAAACAGTCCGAAGTTAATACTGGTCAGGAATAAGCAGAGGGAAAAAATGTATTTTTTTGTTTTCACTCTGCTCAAAACTCTGCCTTCTTTTTCTTTCTCTCCAGGAGCTAGAACAGGATCACCATGGAAATGCCCCCATTCACTTCTGGGTCCTCCCTCCTTCTGCTTACCACCTGGGATACCCTTCAACCTCGTGTTAAGGAGAGACGGATCATAACTGCCAGTTCTGGATACCAGGTACCTGGGACAGGTCGGAGAGTCCCGGGTGGGTGGGGAGTCGGGGAGGGAGGGTGGAATGGTGAAAAGGCAGAACAGCAAATTTAATCAAAGTTGACAATATGGAAGATGTGGCCGAACCAAACCGACAAGCTATTGATCATGTAAAGATCATCTCAGATTTCAGATTTTTAAGTACACAGACTGCACTTTCCCTCTGGCCAAGAAATACAGTCTTGGAGCCCAAGGAAACATTCCCTGACACATATGTGCACAGAGAAACTTTTAACACAGGCGAGGGCTTTTCAGAAACATAAATGGACAAGCTCTTTTTAAGTCTCTGGAGGCTGCTGCCCTTATCAGGCCAGCCAGGACTTCTTAAAGAAAGGAGTTATTGTGACTCTGGTGGGTGCAGTAACAAACAACAAAACTCATGTGGTAAGGGGATGCTAACACCTTAGGGTGGGAAGGGAAGTAGCAGAGAAAGACTGGCCTGGCAGAAAAGCTCTGGTGGGGCAGGGAGAGGACAGAAGGCCATCTGTTCCCATCAGCATCTGATCTACTCTGGGAAGGGAAATTTGTCACTTCTGGCAAAAATACTTGATTTGGAAAGTCTGCCTTAGCCAAAACTCTGGCATTAAAGCTGGATCTATGTCGGTCCCACACACACTACTATATATAAAATAGATAACCAATAAGAACCTGCTGTATTGCACAGGGAACTCCTGTGCAATACTCTGTAATGGCCTATATAGGAAAAGAATCTAAAAAAAAAAAAAAGAGTGGACATACGTATATGTATAACTGATTCACTTTGCTGTACACCTGAAACTAGCACAACATTGTAAATCAACTATACTCCAATAAAATTTTTTTAAAAGCTGGATCTAAATAATGCACGCCATGTGTGTCGGTTCCTATTATAATTAACTGTTGAAGGCCAACAAAACGGTCAGTCCTGCAAGCACTAAAAGAGATGGCCTTGGCCAGAGAGCTCTTAGCCTCATTGATTTTTGCGATTTTGCCTAAACTGTAAAAATAAAACTCTCTCTTACCTTGAAACTCTCCATGCTGCTACTCAATCCATCATCCAAAAATAAAAATAAAACAACCAACCCACAGGAATGCCCAACCAAAAACTGTAAGAGACTGAAACTGCCCTGGAGGGAGAGAGGGCTCATTTGATATGCTCTAACATTTAAAAAGGGAAATGAAGGGGGAAACACAGAAACCAATGAAGGAGAAAGCCATTCCCTGCCAAGCCAACCCGCAGTGGCCTGAGCTTACGATGGGCTTCTTCCCTCCCTCAGGAAGCAGCACGTTCACCAGCGTCTTCTCATCATTACGATTTCAACTTTGCAACTTCCCTGCCGAGAGTGGCAGCTGCTATAGCGCAGCAGGTAGCTACATCATTATGCTGTTTGGTGAAATGATTTCTGTGCAAAAAATAATAATTGTAAGAAGAAACAAATAAATAAGAATTGTGAGTGGGATTTTTTTCCCTTTGATGACAGCAAGGTGACCTCAATTACCATGGTTGCGGGAGAAAAAATGGGGCAGCCAAAACCCCAAAGATGTTTGGTCAGTGTCCCATCAGGAAAGCTAAGTTGTTAAGGACAATCCCCCTTGAACCTGAGATTCTCTCGTTAACTGCATAGCCATAAGTCGGTTTCCTAACCTCTGTGAGCCTCAGTTTCTCCACCTGTAAAATGGGGACAAGGATATCTTCCTATAACATTATGGAACATTTAACACAATGTTGCATGCAGAGTGCTTAGCCTGGCACTTAACACACGTGCTCAATGCACAGAAGTGGCCTATTACCACGTTCATGGGATTGTTGTTGTGACGGAGTGTGGTATACTATACTATACAGAGAGAGTCTGACACAGACCTGGCACAGAGGGAGCATTCAAAAATTGGCAGTCCTTATTTTGCTTCTTACTATGACCTTGGACATCACTGGCTGCTGTAGAGAACTAGCATCAGGACAGAGGAAAGACAGGACATTCTCCAACAAAACCCTCACCTGCATCTGTCACTCTAAGTGCTGACCACCTCCAACTAGCATTCTTGGGTCAGAAAAATCCTGGGAACAAAACTCCAGATTCCAAATATGTGGAATCTGAAAAAACTGGTACAGGCGATCTTACTTACAAAGCAGAAATCAAGACAGAGACATAGAGAACAAGTGTATAGATACCAAGGGGAAAGGGGGGAGGTGGGATGAATTGGGAGATTGGGATTGAAATATATACACTATTGATACTATGTATAAAATAGATAACTAATGAGAACCTACTGTATAGCACAGGGAACTCGGCTCAATGCTCTGTGGTGACCTAAACAGGAAGGAAATCCAAAAAAGAGGGGGTATACGTATACGTATAGCTGATTCACTTTGCTGTACAGTAGAAACTAATGCAACATTGTAAAGCAACTATACTACAACAAAAAAAACTTTTTTTAAATGAGGGAAGAAAATAGAAAAAAAACAACAACAACAACAACAAAAAAGCAAAGGACAACCTCAGCCAAAATGAAGACTGAGGGCTTCCCTGGTGGCGCAGTGGTTGGGAGTCCGCCTGCCGATGCAGGGGACACGGGTTCGTGCCCTGGTCCGGGAAGATCCCACATGCTGCGGAGCGGCTGGGCCCATGAGCCATGGCCGCTGAGCCTGTGCGTCTGGAGCCTGTGCTCCGCAATGGGAGACGCCACAACAGTGAGAGGCCCGCGTAGGGCAAAAAAAAAAAAAAAAAGTGAAGACTGAGTCACCACACGCACATGTATGAGACAACACCCACCAGGGTGTTGAGAGCAGGAGCTAAAGAGATGGTGACGGGGTGGGATTTACAGAGCAGGGTTTTTGCTGTGACCCATTTGTGGAGAGACGTCAAGTTAGAGGGTCTTACCTACATTTTGGAGTTCATCCCATATAATAAAGTCCGGTTGTTTTGTGAAATTTTAGTGTTGTTTTTTTTAAAAATTTATTTATTTATTTATTATTTTTGGCTGCATCAGGTCTTTGTTGCTACACGCGGGCTTTCTCTAGTTGCGGTGAGCGGGGACTACTCTTCGTTGTGGTGTGCGGGCTTCTCACTGCAGTGGCTGCTCTTGTTGCGGAGCACAGGCTCTAGGCACACGGGCTTCAGTAGTTGTGGCACGTGGGCTCAGTAGTTGTGGCTCGTGGGCTCTAGAGCACAGGCTCAGTAGTCGTGGTGCACGGGCTTAGTTACTCCGTGGCATGTGGGATCTTCCCTGACCAGGGCTCGATCCCGTGTCCCCTGCATTGGCAGGCAGATTCTTAACCATTGCACCACCAGGGAAGTCCCAGTGTTGTGAAATTTTATTTCGGTTGCCATGTGGATTTGTGTGCAGCTCACAGGTACAGACATTGCATCATGCCAGCACCGAGGACCTGGCTCCCAGAAGGAGGTCCCAGCACACACAGTGCCCTCCTGCCACACACATCACACACGGTGCGATGGAACACGCCAACAGAGACCGCTCTTCCACCCATTTACCTGCTACTGTTAGGAAGGACCAGAGAATGGATTAGGTCCTGTTCTCACCGAGTTTTTCCAAAGCATTAAGTTAATGAGTGTACATAATGGGCTTGGAGCAGTGCCCGTCCCACAGTAGGTGCTTTTTAAGTGTTGGCTGGTGTTAGACTCAGGAAGGCTGAGCCTATGTCCATTTCTTCTGAATCTGAGCACCCTCTCGCCTGAGAGCACACACAGCAGGGGGGAAGGTGGACTCGGGAGAAAGGAGGGTCTGCTGTGTACAGGTCCGCTGCCCAGAACCGCCAGAACCCCGGGCAGAATGCTCACCTGTGCAGAGAGGTCAAAGGTGGCTTCTGTCCGGATCCCTCTCACGTTGCTCCTGTGGCCCCTCTCGGTCACTGCAAACATCCCCGTGTATTTCTGCTCCTGGAGTTTACCGGGTGTTAGAAGGGAATCAGCTAGTCAGACAGCTGCTCTAATTGCCTACCTCTCAGATCATTAAGAATGTTGGCGAGAAAGGGAGTGGTGAGTTGGAGATAATTATAAAAATTCAGTCTGGTGACAGCTAATGTGATAACAATATGACAGACTCAGTGCAATTTTTAAAAGTAGTCTTAAATTCTCATTTCAAACAAAGTTCTGGCTGACACTAATTCTCTGTTTTATTTTCTTTTTCTGCAAACACACTCACACACACACACACACACCCCTAACTACTGTGAATTTTTAAGGCTCTCCATAGATGATATCTATGGAGGTACGTGCCACACCTGGAGTGGCTGAAGCCACTTAGCTACACGTGCTGGGCTTCCGAGCTTCCTGATGGTACCACCAAATAGCCAGCAAATTATTCCACACTGGAAACCAGGAGATTACAGGCCACTGTCAGCAAGAGTCAACAATTTAATGATGACCAAACCCACTGGGCCAACTCCATTCAAGGAACACCGATCAGCTCACCCAGCTTTCCATATGCCCCACGAAAGCGGCAAGGCATCCACATCCTTCCCCTCGCTGCCTGTCCAGCCCCAGTTCCTCTGGCAGACACAGCTCACGGTTTCCTCTCTTGGAGAGGTCACCCCTACAGCACAAAGCATCCATCCTCCATCCTCGGGGCTACCCGGTTCACCCCATCAAATGACTTCTCTGAATGTTCGTTCTGCCTTGTCTGCTCAGGGTCTAGCTTAGTGCCTGGTACACTGAAGATGTGCACCGACCCCAGGTGCCTGCAGAGGTGAGCTGTACCGGGAGAAACCCTCCCCAAACAGGAAGGTCAACGGGAGAGGCCAGGCTGCAGAACGAGCAGACACTTGGCTCGGGATGAGACAGGCCGGGCTCAAATCCCAGCTCAGCTACTAGCTGGCTGTGGGGCCTTGGACAATGACACAATGACATAGTTTTCCCATTGGACAAATGCACTGAACGACGAGCCTCACTTCCTGAGCCCTCCCGCCTTCCAGACTCTGGGCTCCACATACTCACTGACCCTCGTGACCCCCCTGGGAAGAAAACACCGTCCCTCTCATGTGACAGATGGGGACACTGAGGTTCAGGAGAGGAAAGTGACCTGCCCACGGCTGCAGCTGAGAAAGCGTGCAGGGCTGGGGTTCACACCCAAGCTGCCTGACACCTAACAGCCCTTCATACGGTTGCTGCGAGGATTCAGAAGAGAAGGAAGCGTGGCTCGAGCAGGGCCGTTTGAAGGGAGCAGGGGACTGACTGCAAAGACGGAAGAGCTCAGGTGTACAGACATTTGCTGTGCCTGCCGGTCAGCATGTCCCCACTCCTAGAAACACAGCCCCAGTTTCCCTCTGGAGAGCCCTCTTCCCCCAGAATCAGTCCAAGTGGTTCGTGGCTAATGTCAACCTCCAGCCCAGCTTTAGGATGAGCCTGGGACCCAGGACCCAGGACTGGCCGATCTGCATAACATCATGGCCAACCGGGATGCTTCGGGATGGACCTGTGATCTGGATGGGTCCGATCAGAGCTGCCACTGGGACACACGAGTCAGCTACTGGTGAAGAGAAACTCTTTTTGGAAGCAACGGAACCTGGAAGTATGGAGGCCAGGGCTCCTCTTGCCATCACGAGAGCTGGTGAAGGAAGCCAACATGTGGGGATGAAGGTGAGGTGAAACCGAGAGATGAGAGAGACCAGGTCCCACACACCCACCCCTGAAGCCAGCTACACCCTGAACCCTGCGAGTATAGCAGCCAATAGGTGCCTTTTTTCTGGGATCACTGCAATGGCATGAGCCCCAGTGGACACAGTGACCCCCAAGGAAGACCTTGCAGGGAAGTGGCAGAAATGGCATCTTCACATGCTCCTGTCTGACAACTGTCATCAGCCTCTGGTGAGGACCAGTCCCTGCATTACACGTGTGTCATCAGCCTGACGCTAACTTCCGGAAAGGCCGCCCCATCAACTCAGACTGAACCACCTGACCCGGTGAAATGCTTTGACATCGCGACGGACGAACTTCACTAATCACATCTCACATAGGAGGCGCTTTTCATTTGGAGAATCGTCAAGTATCCTCGGAAGATGCTTAACGCCCTGATTTCTTAGAGCCCTGCTCTTCGGAATCACTGCCGACCCTGCAAATTGCATAACTAATTCCAACCCAGGAAAATGGAATCCATCCAGATGGTAAATTTTTTTTCCCCTAAACCCTCTTGGAAATCAAGTTAAAGAAAAATATTTTTCTAAAACTAAAACAGGTTGAATTTTCCAGCCTTAAATCTCTTTGGCTGGTGGCTAAAACGTTCTTTACAGTATAGTTTTCCTAGGTTTGACATTTTTTTCCTTCTCTTTGGAAAGGGGAAAACAATGAGTGTTTCAGCGACCTTTTGAAAGACTCCATTCACTAAATGCTATTAGTAGGAGCACCGGGCTGGGTGAGTGAAACCCAGAGGTTTGTGGAAAACTACAGGAGTTAACCGAGGCAGTGCCTGCGGGACCCTGACCCCCACAGTCTGTCCAAACGTGGGCCTCTTCCCCCACGTGCTAACCAGTGTGTTGCCAAAGCCACATGCTCCGAAGAGCAGGGAATCTGACCAAATGGGGGAGCCCCTGGAGGGCTCTAAGCAGACGACTCCTTGGCCCAATGTACACTTTAAGCAGGTGCCTCCTGTAAGGGGCATGGAGCCCAGCCCAGCAGGCAGACCACAGGTGCCCAGCAAGTGGCCGCCACGGTGAGCCGGTGGGTGATGGTCAGACTACAAGCCAGAAAGAGGGCCCTCACCAGGAACTGAACCAGCTGACAGCTAGATCTTGGACTTCCCAGCCTCCAGAACTGTGAGAAAACTCATTTCTGTTGTTTAAACCAGCAGATCTGTAGCACTTTATCATGGCAGCCCAAGCAAACTAAGACAGAATGAGATGATTCATATAAGGCAAAAAGCTAGCCGTCATGGGGAAGAAGAAAAGGAAGCAGGTCATGTTTCTTTGGGCTGTAGAGTCCGTCCAGATTGCATCAGCCTGCTTGGTGGGAGAGCTTGGGCCCGCTCCCAAGCTAGAGTGGGGATTCAAAGCCCTCAGGAGAGAAAGTCTCCCTGGCACCTCTGTCCTTTTCCCACCCCCTCACTGTGAGTCACTCTCCAAGCAGCCCCTGGCTCAGCCGGCACTTGGCTGCGTGAGTTCAGCTGTGTTTGTCCAAAGCACTTAGGGATGCCTGGAGCCTCTGGATGACACGGACCCGGCGGGTGAGAGAAGGCGCCCCGGCCTGCGGGGTGAAGATGACGCTGACGAATTGATGCTCAGGTTGATGGCTAGCTCAGGTGACCAGGAAGGCCAGCAGGGGCCTTGGGCTGGCACCGAGATCCGGGGAAGTCGTGACCAACCCAGGGCTCACCAACCTGCTCCTGAGGCACTGCGTCCCCTCCCTGGAAGTCTCCCTCCAGCACCAACAGGAAAGGCAGCCACGGCCTCCTGGGCTGGACCAGAGGCACAACCTACACGTTCCGCTAACTGTCTAGGGTGTCCGAGCACAAGAAAAAAATTCACCTGCAATGAATGATGTGTGGGAAAGCAAAAGGGGTGAATCATCATTTTTGTTAAGTGTTCCAAGATTTTTTTATTGTGATACAATACCTATAACAATACCTATAAAGTTTGCCATTTTAGCCATTGTTACACGTACGGTTCAGCGGTATGAACTACATTAACAGTGTTGTGCAAACATCACCACTTCTTATAAAACCTTTTCATCACCCCCCAACAAACTGTGCCCATTAACCAATAACTGCCCCAATTCTCCTCTTCCCCCAGCCTCTGGGAACCTGTAATTTACTTTCTATCTCTATATATTTGCCTATTCTCAAAATTTCACATAGGTGGAATCATACAGTATTTGTCCTTATGGGTCTGGTTTATTTCACTTAGCATCATGTTTTCAAGACTCGTGTTGTAACATGTACCAGAACTTCGTGCCTTTTTATGGCTGAATAATATTCCATGGTACCTGGTACCAAAATATCCATGATATTTTGTTTATCCATCCATTTGTTGACAGACACTTGTATATACAATATTTTGTTTATCCATTCATTTGTCGACGGACACTTGTTTCTTTCCACCTATCAGCTACTGTGAATAACGCTGCCACGAACGTTGGTATACAGGTATCTATTTGAGTCCCTGTTTTAATTCTTTGGGGTATATACCTAGGAGTGGAACTCCAGGATCATATGGTAATTCTAAATTTAACCTTTTCAGTAACTGCCATAGAGTTTTGATTTTATGCATTCATTTAATATTCATGTACTGACCCCTCCTACATACCAAGACTGTAGACAGAGACAGTCTTCAAGGAGTTTGCCCTCTAGTGGTGCTAAGAGACAAACAACAGACCTGTGAATAAATACATCAATCCAAAATGGGTACACTGTATATATGTACCATATCTTCTTCATCCATTCCTCTGTTGATGGACATTAGGCTGCTTCCATGTCCTAGCTATTGTAAATAGTGCTGCTATGAATATTGGGGTGCATGTGTCTTTTTGAATTACAGTTTTCTCTGGGTATATGCCCAGTAGTGGGATTGCTGTATCATACGGTATCTCTACTTATAGTTTTTTAAGGAACCTCCACACTATTTTCCATAGCAGCTATATCAATTTACATTCCCACCCACAGTGTAAGAAGGTTCCCTTTTCTCCAAACCCTCTCCAGCACTTATTGTTTGTAGATTTTTGATGATGGCCATTCTGACCCGTGTGAGGTGATACCTCATTGTAGTTTTGATTTGCATCTCTCTAATAATTAGTGATGTTGAGCATCTTTTCATGTGTTTGTTGGCCATCTGTAAGTCTTCTTTGCAGAAATGTCTATTTAGGTCTTCTGACCATTTTTTGATTGGGTTTTTTTTTTTTGATATTGAGCTGCATAAGCTGCTTGTATATTTTAGAGATTAATCTTTTGTCAGTTCCTTCGTTTGCAAATATTTTCTCCCGTTCTGAGGGTTGTCTTTTCATCTTGTTTATGATTTCCTTTCCTGTGCAAAAGCTTTTAAGTTTCATTAGGTCCCATTTGTTTATTTTTGTTTTTATTTTCATTAGGAGGTGGGTCAAAAAAGATCTTGCAGGCTTCTCTGGTGGTGCAGTGGTTAAGAATCCGCCTGCCAATGCAAGGGACACAGGTTCAAGCCCTGGTCAGGGAAGATCCCACATGCCACGGAGCAACTAAGCCCATGCGCCACAACTACTGAGCATGCACTCTAGAGCTGGCGCACCACAACTACTGAGCCTGCGTTCCACAACTACTGAAGTCCACGTGCCTAGAGCCCATGCTCCACAACAAGAAAAGCCACTGCAATGAGAAGCCCGCACACCGCAACAAAGAGTAGCCCCCGCTTGCTGCAACTAAAGAAAGCCCACGCAAAGCAACGAGGACCCAACGCAGCCAAAAATAAATTAATTTTTTAAAAAAAGATCTTGCTGCGATTTACATCAGAGAGTGTGCTGCCTATGTTTTCTTCTAAGAATTTTATAGTGTCTGGCCTTACATTTAGGTCTTTAATCCATTTTGAGTTTATTTTTGTGTATGGTGTTAGGGAGTGTTCTAATTTCATTCTTTTACATGTACTTGTCCAGTTTTCCCAGCACCACTTATTGAAGAGGCTGTCTTTGCTCCATTGTATATTCTGGGCTCCTTTTGTCACAGATTAGGTGACTACAGGTGCATGGGTTTATCTCTAGGCTTTCTATCCTGTTCCATTGATCTATATTTCTGTTTTTGTGCCAGTACCATACTGTCTTGAACACTGTAGCTTTGTAGTATAGTCTGAAGTCAGGGAGGCTGATTCCTCCAGCTCCATTTTTCTTTCTCAAGATTGCTTTGGCTATTCAGGGTCATTTTGTGTTTCCATACAAATTGTAAAATTTTTTGTTCTAGTTCTGTGAAAAATGCCATTGGTAATTTGATAGGGATTGCACTGAATATGTAGATTGCTTTGGGTAGTATAGTTGTTTTCACAATATTGATTCTTCCAATACAAGAACATGGTATATCTCTCCATCTGTTTGTGTTGTCTCTGATTTCTTTCATCAGTGTCTTATAGTTTTCTGCATACAGGTCTTTTGCCTCCTTAGGTAGGTTTATTCCTAGGTATTTTATTCTTTTTGTTGCAATGGTAAATGGGATTGTTTCCTTAATTTCTCTTTCTGATCTTTCATTGTTAGTGTATAGCAGTGCAAGAGATTTCTGTTTATTAATTTTGTACCCTGCAACTTTACTAAATTCATTAATTAGCTCTAATAGCTTTATGGTGGCATCTTTAGGATTCTCTACGTATAGTATCATGTCATCTGCAAACAGTGACAGTTTTACTTCTTCTTTTCCAATTCGGATTCCTTTTATTTCTTTTTCTTCTCTGACTGCCGTGCCTACAACTTCCAAAACTATGTTCAATAATAGCAGCGAGAGTGGACACCCTTGTCTTGTTCCTGATCTTAGAGCAAATGCTTTCAGTTTTTCACCATTGAGAATAATGTTTGCTGTGGGTTTGTCATATATGTATGGCCTTTATTATGTTGAGTAGGTTCCCTCTATGCCCACTTTCTGGAGAGTTTTTATCATAAATGGGTGTTGAATTTTGCCGAAAGCTTTTTCTGCCTCTATTGAAATGATCATATGGTTTTTATTCTTCAATTTGTTAATTGTGTATCATGTGTATCACATTGCTTGATTTGCATATACTGCAGAATCCTTGCATTTTGCTGTGCAATAGAAGCTAACACAACATTGTAAAGCAACTATACTCCAATAAAAATTAATCTTAAACCCCTCCAAAAAAAAACGTGATCATAAGAAAAAAAATGGGTAAATGCCATGACAGAATACTGCAAGGCACAAAGACAGATGACAACATGTACGTGGGATTTAAACTGCAGGCTTGAGGGAGGTTTACCTGAAGGAAGGACACTTGAACTGGGACTTGAAGAATGAGCAGGTGTCAGGCAGGTGAAGAAGGGGAAAAGATCGTTCTAGGATGATAGCATGAGTGGTCCAAATATGGAAACAAGGGACTGAAAGAAGGCCAAGACAGCAGATCTCCCAGGTAGGACTACATGGCACAGAAGGTGTCTGGAGACATGAGTGTAGGGCCATACCCCACGAGAACCTGTGAGACATGTCAAGGGTTGGAGGGTTTCTCTAAAGCTAACAGGAAGGGGTTTTCAGCTGAGATTGATGTGATCAGAGAAGCATTTTTAAAGATCCAGTCCTTTAAATCTATTCAAATTTCCTTCTAGGATACTCAGGAGTAAAACTTTCTTAAAAAGCTTTTTATTGTGGAAAATTTGAAACAAAATAGAAGAGTATCATAAACTCAGTGATGCCCAACTCATGATCCATTTTATTAATCTTTCCCCCAATTCACTCTCCCATTCTATACCCCAGATGATCTCGAAGTTTATCCCAGACATCCTGTCATTTCATCCATAAGTAGTATTTCCTATGCATATGTAAAAAATAAAGACTCTTTTTTTAAAAAATTTATTTTATTTATTTATTTTTTGCTGCATTGGGTCTTTGTTGCTGTGCGCAGGCTTCCTCTGGTTGCAGAGAGCGGGGGCTACTCTTCATTGCGGTGCGCGGGCTTCTCATTGCAGTGGCTTCTCTTGTTGCAAAGCACGGGCTCTAGGCACCCAGGCTCAGTAGTTGTGACTCACGGGCTTAGTTGCTCTGCGGCATGTGGGATCTTCCTGGACCAGGGCTTGAACCCGTGTCCCTTGCATTGGCAGGTGGATTCTTAACCACTGCACCACCAGGGAAGCCCTAAAGACTCTTTTTAAAAGTATGACCCTACAACCATTATTCCACCTCAAATATAATAATAATTCTTTAATACTGCCAAATATCCAATTTCAAATTTCCCCAACTGACGTCTAGTTTTTCTTTACAGTCTGTTGTTTGAACCAGGATCTAAATAAGGTCCACATATTGCAATGGGTTGAAATGTTTCTTAAGTCCTGCTTGAAACTACAAGCTGCCCCTCCCTCATTTGCTCAAACATTCCCTATGCAACTCTGCGCACCAGGCTCAGTGCAAGACCCTGGAGGTGCAGAGGAGAGGGCTCCCCACCCAGAGAGCTGCAACACCCTATGAAGACTTCCCCATGGTCATGGCCCACCGGAGGCTTGCTAAAGAGAAGGCAGGTGTGGGCATATGGTAAAAGCACCAACGGAGGATCATGAGTCTGAACCAGGACCCTCTAGGATTTCTGAGAGGAGGATCTATTTGCTGCATCTCAGCTGACTTTCTTCTCTCTGGAAGCCACAGCCAACCCATCCCAGAGAGAAGAGACCCTGTCTGGATGAATTCATAGGGAAGCCAGTTTTCCCCAAAGGACCTAATGGTGGGCGCCCTCACCCCAGCTGGTGCTCACAGATTTCTTCGTTTTTAATTCCTACCCATTTTTAAATGTCTACATTGCAGAACAGAAAGTTTCCATCTTGGACTCATCAATGATTGACCTGCTTTCTTGTCTGATCATTCATTCATCATTTTCTAATTATAATTTCTCCCCTTTGGGGACATCAGGACTGGATATTTACAGGTGGGGACTGATTTGGTGATGCAGTGGTGTCCAGGGAGGGAGAAGAGGGCACATGCAGGGCCGCATGCCTGCTGGGAGGCTCAGGGCACAGGAAGGGGCCACGGCAGTCACACCTTTCAAGCTATTCTGTTTACCATCCTTGGTGAGCTGGTACATGCAAAGCAAGCCCACAGTGCGATGCCATTTTATACCCATTTGATCAGCAAAAATGGAGAAGTCTAAGAATTCCAAGTGCTGTGGCACATTCACCCAAAGGAATATCTTTCTGTAGTCAAAAATTAATGAACTTCCATTTATATACCGTTCTAGAAATGGCAAAACCATGCAGATGGAGAATAGACTAGTGGTTGCCGAAGGACAGGAATAGGGTAGGGGCTGTATGCAGTTGAAAATGGGCACGACTGGGCTTCCCTGGTGGCGCAGTGGTTGAGAGTCCGCCTGCCGATGCAGGGGACACGGGTTCGTGCCCCGGTCCGGGAAGATCCCACATGCCGCGGAGTGGCTGGGCCCGTGAGCCATGGCCGCTGAGCCTGTGCATCTGGAGCCTGTGCTCCACAACGGGAGAGGCCACAACAGTGAGAGGCCCGCATACCACAAAAAAACAAAACAAAACAAAAAAACCCCATCAGTTCATGAAGGGCAGGCTGCCCAGTGTCTCTCACCTTTACTCCTGGGGCCATGTCTGCTATGAGAGGACTTCTCCTATGACCAGGCTCCGACTGACAAAATTCGTTGTTTTCTCTGCCTGAAAACATGACAGACCCAATGTCAAGATTTCCTTACGGTTTTTTCTGACTGTTTAAATTAACATTTTTTAAAATAATAAACAGATGTTACTTTTAGAATAAAAAATTCAACACAGCCAAAGCAATTTTTAAATTAAGAATAATTCCACCACTCTACTGAACAGTAGCCAGTGTTTTCATCCCTTTTTAAAAAACTTTTACTGAAGTCTGGTTGATTTACAATATTGTGTTAGTTTCAGGTGTACAGCAAAGTTATTCAGTTTTACATATATTTTTTTTTCTTTTCAGATTCTTTTCCATTATAGTTTATTGCAAGATATTGAATAAGTTCCCTGTGCTGTACGGTAGGACCTTGTTGTTTATCTCTTTTATATATGGTAGTGAGCATCCTTTTTTAACGGGTCGTCTGGTCTCTGACCACAGACGAAGTAAAGACTCTCACACGATAGGAAGTCGACTGCATGTGCATGGAGGCCAGCCCCTGGCAGACTCCCCTTTGGCCTCACGTGGACTTAACCAAGTTTGTCCCTGGGCCCCCTCACCACTACCACGGTTCTACACAGCAACTCAGACCTGCAGCATCTCTGCACCGACGCTCCCACCAACAGCAAGCAGCTGGCACAAGTCCAGGTGACAATCTTGACGTCTTGGACAATCTTCCCAGACAGAGGATTTGGAAGATTTGGGAACATTCTGGACACAGGAAAAGCAGTATTCTTCCCTTTCCTTTCTAACCACAGAGCATCTCAGGGCTTTGATTAAAAACCATGAGGTCCGGTCCCCCTTTGTTACCCTCTTCTCCCTTGCTGTGCACAGCAGCCTCAAATCCCAAAGCTACACAAGCACGCTCTTCTCCACCAGCGAGAAGTGGGACAGGGCAAGAACACTGTCACTGTTTTATTTTAGAATTTCAGAGGCAGGTGGCATTTCTTCCAAAGGTAATTCCAATTATCTGTTGTTGGAATTAATGCTAGCCTTTCTCATTCACCAGTCTCTTCTGAGATGCAGCCAACAAAGCTGGTGCTTGTTGCCCATGTGCACGAGTGCATATGTGTGTGGAGCGTGTATGCCTGTGTGTACGTGTGCGTATGTGCGTGTAAACCTCCCCACCAGCAGGAGGAGGGGCCGACCTTCCTTGGAGGACAGTTTCCATACTGGCTTAGACTCTCTCCCCAGACACACTCTGCTTTCCCTCCCATAGGTTTTTACAATGTTTCTCTCAAGCATTATTAATTTTATCAAGCAGCAGACTGTCAACATTTATGACTCTTATCGTGGCTCAAACCCAGTGCATCTTGTATTGATTATTTCCTAAAATACTCCTCCAAGGCTGGAGCACGTACCACTGCCTGGCTCCAGTATCCGCTCACACGGGAGGGTTCGTTCCCAGCAAATAATAAAAAACAACTGTAGTGGATATTCGTGGGCTTTTTTGGAGGGCCCCTGGGCCCTCTGTCCCGCAGATCCCCACAACAGTCCTCCAGGAGGAGCTGAGCAGGGCAGGAAGTGCTGACCCCGTGTCACAGATGGAAAAGTCTAGGCTCAGGGAGGTCAAAAGACTTGTCCAACCAGGGTCACCTAGTAAGTGGTAGAAAAAGGGCCAGAAACCAGATCTTCGTATTCTTCACATGGACCTCTTGTCCCCAGCCCTCAATGCCCTTCATTGTTAAGCTGGAGGGAGCCCCGGGACCCTGGGTGGTCCAATCTTTATCGCCAGCCCACCCCTCTTTTGTACCACCAGCCTTGTCGCAAGAGAGCACCTGACACCAACACGTCCCAGTGCCCAGGTAACCTTGCTGACAGTCACCCCAGCCCACCTCATTCCAACAACCCCCTCCTCCCCTTAAACCACTTGCTCTGCTGGAGCCAAACCTTAACCATCAGGACTAAGTAAATCCCTCAGAATCTCCAACCAGTCTTGGTTTTCTTCATATTTCATTCTCTCCATTTACACTGTGGAGGCAGGAGAATGACTTTGTCTTTGGTGGTATCCAACTGTGGTCATTTTTACTCACCAGTTTGAAATAAATTGCAGTCACACTTGCTAAAGAACCAATCCCAAATGCAGCCATCCTGGAGCATTATAAATTGTTCGTGACAGTTCTTTTCCTTCCCGAGTCTCTGCACAGGACTGCGATCTTTGCTATTAGATCCAATGGGCAATGCTGTAGGAGTTTGCCGTTAATGCTGTGATGTTGATTTAAGCATTCATTTGGGCTGGTCCATCTCAAGACATCGAGCACAAGTTCCAGAACTAAGATGAGGCTTGATTTGATGGATTTCCTTACTAACATATATTTTTAAATATCTTTTCCACACGGAAATTCTCTCTTCAGTTCTTCTTTCATTTCCGATCCACTAACTGTTCTTAAAAAATGTCTAATATTGGCAAGGTTCCCCTCACATTCAATTGGCAGCATACTGAGCTGCCCATACTGATAATGATCAGTCAATAATTAATGCACTTTTCAGCATACATTTTTGCAGTATCTCTACTGTATCAGTAGCTGCCTTCATTTAGATTTAATACATTCAAGCCAAACTCAATTCCCATATCAGACTGTTAGTTTATAGTAATTTTTAATGATAATGATTCCATAAATGTATGGAGAATATACTCAAACTTGTATTTTATCCTAAATTATACCCCATGCCGTTTACATTTTTGTTTAATATATTCAGTCTCAAACAGAAGGAAGGTAGTTTTCCCGAAAATAAACCCCACTTCTTTGTAGAGCACTTGATGTATCAGACCTTTATGATGTAATATTCTGTTAACAAATCAAATTTTACAAAAATGTATACTTTTGGTTTTATAAGCCCAGGGAGTCTCTAAAAGACAAATCTTCTTCAGCCAAAATCAACTTGATTCACCACTGCTTGGGTATCTATACTCTGAGCTGTCTTCCCTCTGATATTAAAGACGCTTGCTGTCCCCTTCATAACCCATCAGTGGGCCCCATTAGGAGCCCTACCAAGAGGACCGGGCAAAAACAGGTTCCTGATCTTAGTTTTCTAACATCAGTCCCCAAACTGGCATATTTGCTTCTTCTGTCTTCTAGTTTCAATTTCCCTATTTTAGTTACATCGTCTCAGTCTTACTGAATACATGTCCTTTTTTACAATGAGCCTTAAATTATTTTAGAAAGAGAAGGAATCAGAGTAAAATATACAAATAGAATAAATAAATTTTCAAGGCTTCAAGGATTCAGTCATCTGGGGCCTGCTCTAAACAAGGTTGTTGCTTACTGGGCTATCCAGTCCTGACCCTCCCTCCAAAAGAGATCCCAGGGCTTCTCTGGTGGCGCAGTGGTAGAGAGTCCGCCTGCCGATGCAGGGGACACAGGTTTGTGCCCCGGTCCGGGAGGATCCCACATGCCGCGGAGCGGCTGGGCCCGTGAGCCATGGCCACTGAGCCTGCACGTCCGGAGCCTGTGCTCCGCAACGGGAGAGGCCACAACAGTGAGAGGCCCGCATACTGAAAAAAAAAAAAAAAAGAGACCCCAATTCTGGCCACTTCTAACATCTCCCACCATCATCTTGCACCTGGACTATTGTAACAACCTCCCAGCTGGCCTCCTGTTCCACTCTGCCCCAAACATCAGGCATGGTGATCTAACATTCATTATTAAGGTAAAATTTATATACAGTGAAATGCACAGAGCATAAATGCATGAGTTCTGGTCCATTACCTACCTATGTAACCATCACACCAATTAAGATCATGGAACGTTCCCGTGCCCCCCAGAAAGTGCCCTCTTGCTCCTTTTCAGAGTCCCTGCCCCCCACAGGCAACCCCTCTTCTCTTTGCATCACTATTCACTAGCTTTGCTTGTTCGTGAACTTACATAAATGGAATCGTATGGTATGTACTCTTTCACGTCTGTCTTCTTCCAGGCAGATAAGGCATTCGTGTGGTTTTCTGTATCTGTAGCTCATTCTTTTGTATGGCTGAGTGGTTTGCCATCTGTGAGTACTCCACAATTGGTCCATTCTCTGACTGCGGGACATCTGGGTTGTTTCCACCTTGGGGTTATTACGAATCAAGTTGATACAAGCATTCATGCACAAGTCTTTTGGTGGATATGTGTTTCCATTTCTCTTTTGTAAACCCCCAGGAATGCAACTGCTGGTTGAAGGGTAGGTTTATGTTTAATATTGTAAGGAAGTGTCAAACACTTTTGCAAAATGACTGCACCATTTTCCATTCTGACCAACGATATATGAGAATTCTAGTTGCTCCACATCCTCAACAATATTGTCAGACTTTCCCATCTTTAGCTATTCTCGAGGGATTGTAATATCACCTCATTATGGTTTAAATGTGCATTTCTCCAATGACTTAAGATGCTGAGCACATTTTTATATGCTTATTGGCCATTTGGACTCTTTTTTTTTTTGCGGTACGCGGGCCTCTCACTGTTGTGGCCTCTCCCGTTGCGGAGCACAGGCTCTGGACTCGCAGGCTCAGTGGCCATGGCTCACGGGCCCAGCCGCTCCATGGCGTGTGGGATCTTCCCGGGCCGGGGAACGAACCTGTGTCCCCTGCATCGGCAGGCGGACTCTCAACCACTGCGCCACCAGGGAAGCCCTGGACTCTTTTATAAAGTCCAAAAAATCCAAACTTCTCACTGTGGCCCCTACGTCTGACTCTTTCAAGGATTTTGCCAATTTTTTAACTTGGGTTGTGTGTCTTTTTATCATTGAGCTCTAGGAATTCTTTATATGTTCCAAGTACAAATACTTTGTATCTGGACATAACTTTTTTTCAGATATATGCATTGCAGATATTCTTTCCTAGTTTGTAGATTGCCTTTTTTTTTTTTTTTGGCTGAATTGGGTCTTCGTTGCTGCGTGTAGGCTTTCTCTAGTTGCGGCAAGCAGGGGCTACTCTTCGTTGCGGTGCGTGGGCTTCTCATTCCGGTGGCTTCTCTTGTTGCAGAGCAGGGGCTCAAGGTGTGCGGGCTTCAGTAGTTGTGGCACGTGGGCTCAGTAGTTGTGGCACACGGGCTCAGTAGTTGTGGCTCATGGGCTCTAGAGCGCAGGTTCAGTACTTGTCGCGTGTGGGCTTAGTTATCCTGCAGCATGTGGGATCTTCCCGGACCAGGGCTCAAACCCGTGTCCCCTGCATTGGCAGGTGGATTCTTAACCACTGAATCACCAGGGAAGTCCTGTAGATTGTCTTTTTATTCTTTTCATGATGTCTTTTGATGAACAATGGTTTTTAATTTTGATAAAGATTATCTTATCAGTTTTTTTTCTTTTGCACTTTCAATATTTTGAGGTCCTCTGTAAGAAACCTCTGCCTTCTCCTTTGTTCTTGTACAAAAGTTGTTAATTGTGGAATTTGTGTTCAGGTGTATAATACAGCTCAAATTTTTTTTGTGTGTAGTGTGAGGTCAGGATCAAGGTTAAATTTTTTTCTATAGTTTTATCAGTAGTTCCAACGCCATTTATTGAAAAGACTTTCATTTTCCCATTGAATTGCCTTGGCAACACTGTCCAAAAATCAAGTGAACATATGGGTGTGGATTTATTTCAGGACTCTTCATTCTGTCCCATTAATCTATGTGTCTACCCTAATGCCAATACCACATACTCTTTTGAGTAGCTTTTTAATGTCCTGAAATCAAATAGGGAGAGTCCTCCAAATTCACCCTTTTTTAGAATTGCTTTAATGATTCTAGGCCTTTTGCATTTCCATGTATGGTTTTTGAATCAACTTATAAATTTTGATCAAGGAACTATAACACTTTTAAAATAATCACTACATTGTGCTTGCCTTCTTCTTCTTCCCCACCCACCCTTGAGAAAACCCTCCAATGACTCCATTTACCTTGGCAAAAAATCCAGACTTCTCACTGTGGCCCCCACGTCTGACTCTTCTTACTCGCTGCCGTTCCTTATCCTCTGCTGATTCTCTCCCGGGACCACAGAGTGGGATCCCTGAGCAGAGTGCTGGGAGGATTCTGTGACAAAGGCTGTCTGTGGCCATTGTACTTCTGCCCTCCCCAGGGGCCTTGACTACTCCAGGAAAGCCCAAGAGAGGAAGGATGAAAGGTGACATTCCCACGGCTCTGTCCAAAGACATTTTTCATCTGTCACAACATTATTGCAGTATTTTGACAGTTTTGGATTTTCCAAATTCTTGCCTTAAACTTAATGCCTCTTGTCTGGCAGCATGCTTCATCCCAAATTCCTAGCTGCCTTGAAAATGTTTCTGATTATTAGTGTAATCACATAATTTATCAGTACTGACAACACGTAATGATGAATGCATCGTATTGACATCACCAGCCTGATGCGTGAGCTTACTTTGCTGTTGACGAAAAATGCATCATTTTACATTGATTTTAATTGAAAAGAGTGATGGATTATGTACCTTGCAACTTTACTGAATTTGTTTATCAGTTCTAACAGTTTTTTTGGTGGAATCTTTAGGGTTTTCTACATATAAGATCATGTCGTCTGTGAACACAGATCGGTTTACTTCTTCTTTCCCAATTTACCATGCTTGATTTTTATCGCCAGCATCGACAACCACCTGACATAAATGTACTTTATTAGTTTGTAGCCTGCCTCATCTCTAAAATGTAAGCTCCATAAAGCAGGTATTATTTTACCTGCTTTGTTCACTGCCTCTTGAACTACCTCATAGTAGGTGTTCAATAAAAAATTGTCAAATGAATGAATCACCTAGCCTGGCACATAGTAGGGACCTGGCAAATGATAACAAGTAATCATTATTGTTATTTTTAACATAATATTTCAATGCAAGAAGAATAATTATGCCTTAAACTGAGAAGTTTCCATTATGCAGAATGGTTTCCAGTGCAGTAAATAAATAGCACCAGGCTTCCAGCTGCACCGGAGTCCCCAGGCAGGTCCCAGCTCACTCCCTGGCACGCCCTTTCAAGTAATCCCTGTGGCTGTCATGGATGACAACTCAGTTCAGGTGCCAATCTACACAGAGGAACTTCTATAAACAGGCCCTCCCTCTATCCTGTCATCTCTGCTCAGATCCTCCACGGCATCCCACGGGGCCAGGGCTGACCTGACCAGAGCACTGGCCAAGTGGCCAGGGTCCAAGTCGTGGAACCAGAGCTGGGACAGGGCCTCCTGCCAAAGGCAGCAGCACACAAGGCAGAGCAGGGGCAGCCTGTCCAGCCCACTAGGAAAAGCCTGGGTCCCAGTACAAACAGAAGCCAGAGGACCAAGGGCAGAGCCAAGGCCAGGGTGTTGGAGCCAAGAGCTCAAAGTCAGGAACCAGTCCTGGGATGGGACTTCAGTCTCTTGGTGAAACCCCTGCTCAGCTCCTTTTCTGCAACATGCCAATGGCTTCAGTGTAACTGCTTCCTGGGAAAGGCTGCTCCTTTTCTCAGGGGTTCATGAGTAAAGCAACAACGTTCCCCATGCCCTGTTGCCTTCTAAGGGGAGCTGACTTTCAAATCTTTTTCCATTCCAGATCTGATCACCGCCCCCCACCCCAGTATTTCTCTAAATACAAAAACCCAAACCATCCCAAACTGACACTATCTTAAATTCCGATGGAAATTTAATAATTGCAGTATAATAAATATAATATACACTTGATCTTAGCCAAAAGGCCGAGAAGCGATAATAATAAATATAACATAAATATAAAGCCGTCAATCCCCCTCCAAGCTGATCTGAGATGGGTGGTTTGAGAAAACAGTGGATGATTTAGACCAGCAGTCCTCAAGCTTTAGACCCCTTTATACTCTTAAAAATTATCTCGGGTACTTCCCTGGTGGCACAGTAGTTAAGAATCCACCTGCCAATGCAGGGGACATGGGTTCGATCCCTGGTCCAGGAAGATCCCACATACCATGGAGCAACTAAGCCCAAGCGCCACAACTACTGAGCCTGCGCTCTAGAGCCCGTGAGCCACAACTACAGAAGTCTGCGTGCCTAGAGCCCGTGCTCCACAACAGGAGAAGCCACCGCAGTGAGAAGCCCACACACCGCAACGAGGAGTTGCCCCCGCTTGCCACAACTAGAGAAAGCCAGCGCACAGCAACAAAGACCCAATGCGGCCAAAAATTAATTAATTAATTTATTTATTAAAAAAAAATTTTTTTAATTATCTCGGATTCCGGACTTACTTGGTGGCACAGTGGTTAAGAATCTGCCTGCAAATGCAGGAGACACGGGTTCGAGCCCTGGTCCGGGAAGATCCCACGTGCTGCAGAGCAACTAAGCCCATGCGCCACAACTACTGAGCCTGTGCTCTAGAGCCCATGAGGCACAACTACTGAAGCCCACACACCTAGAGCCCATGCTCCGCAACAAGAGTAGCCACCACAATGAGAAGCCCGTGCACCGCAAAGAAGAGTAGCCCCAGCTCGCCGCAACTAGAGAAAGCCCACACGCAGCAATGAAAACCCAACGCAGCCAAAAACTAAATTAATTAATTTTTTTTAAATGGCAAAAAAAAATTATCTTGGATTCCAAAGAGCTTTAGTTTATGCAGGTTGTATCTATCAAGTTACTGTACTAGTAATTAAAGCTGAGAATTTTTTAAATGTTTATTCATTTAAAAATAACAGTAATAAACCTATTACATGTTAATGTAAATGACATAATTCTTATGAAAAATAGCCTCAATTTTCAAGCCAAAAACTAAATCAATGAGAGGAATCGCATTGTTTTGCCTTTTTACAAATTGTTTTAGCATCTGGCTTAATAAAAGACAGCTGGCCTCTCATGTCTGCTTCTGCACTTAGTCTGTAGCCATATGTTGTTTTGGTCGAAGTTGATGATGAAAACCTGGTGTCGTGGACGCAGGTAGTTGGACATCTACTTTTCAGATAGTAACAGAAAGGATCTTGGGTACACCCACGGGTCCTCAGATCCTACTTCGAGAACCACTGGCTTCGGTAATGATACTACCGTGCCCACGGCCCACGTGGATCATGGGGGTGAGGACGAGAGGAGCTCAGGATGAGAGAGAAGATGGCTGGGGACAGGGTTGGGGGGTAAGCAGTCACGGATGGAGTGGGGAACGTCATTATCCATTATCCATTGTCCCCAGTCCTCACTACAGTTGGCCAGGAATAGCCTGAGTCCCACTGGCTCCCTCCTGAGAAAAGGAAATGTTGGGATGGAGCAACCCTATGAGTCAGCCCTGCACCATGATTGGGAGGGACGAAATGCTGAACGGGAGCAATTCAGAAGAATTAGAAACAATTCAGGAGAAACAGTACAGGGTACCAGGAAAGAAGGACAGTGCGTCAGTACTCAAGCCAGGATGCACACTGCATCACCTGCAAGGTTTAAATGCTGATCTGATGAGCCTGACCAAAAGCCTGGATGGCAAGAGTTTGGAAAGCTCTGCAGGCGGTTCTAATGTGCACCCTGGGGTGAGACCCACCAGATTTGAGTGGGCTCAGGAAGCAATCCACCTGGCTTTGAATCCATGCTCCACTAGTTATATACACAGCTTACTAGTTGTATGACCTCTGACGAATTACTCAGCTTCAGTTTGCTCATCTGTAAAATAGGAATACCACTAGGGATGTCGGGAATATTAAATGAGATCATCCATTTAAAGTTCTTAGAGCTGTGACTGACACAAAATATGTATTTAGTAAGTGTGAGCTGTCGCTGGTTATGGTGATTTTTGTGCAGGCTGTCAGCCTCTGTTGGCTTCCAAGGTGTCTCTGAGGAGGGTGCCACACAGACAGGACCAGGCACCCAAGGGAGGGGCTAGGGTCCAGTCCGAGCACTGCCACAAAGCAGATGTCCCAACTGGGTCCTCCGTCTCCTCATCTGGAAATTCCAGAAGTCAGAGACCTCCCCCGACGCAGGCCCCAGTCCTGAATCCTCAGAGAGAGAGAGAGTTGGCCGAGGGGCACAAATGTGATGTCACTGGAAACAGGTGCAGGAGGAGTTGAAAAGGTGCAATGAGATTTTTCACACTGTGTGTGTGTGTGTGTGTGTGTGTGTGTGTGTGTGCGCGCACGCGCATCCGCGCGCACTCTGTAGTCAGGCTGAGATACTGTTTTCCTTTTTAAATTACTGAAACACCTCAAATCTACTGCAGTTGACAGAAGGGAGAAGACAGAGTGGAAACATTTTAATGGCTTTTTCTCAGCCTGTGGGCTGTCCACCGAGCCCTGGGATGAATGAGGCTCGCTCCTCGTTTGTCCTCAAGGACATCATCATCACATGTTACACGCTGCACTCTGCCTGGGAGCTTATCCAATCATCCCCAAAAGTTAAGAGGGCCAGGGAAAGATGGAAGGACCTGGAATGCTCTCTGAACTGGCAGTCCATGACTCAATATTTTCATGAAGAGGTGGGATGAATCATGCAACACTTCTAGAATTACTGGATGTGGACAGCTCCTCCAGCTGTTCACAGGGGAGAATTTGAGAGCCTTCACATGCAGATGTTCTGCTGAGTCTTATGACACCCACCCCATGAGATAAGCCTGCAGCCCCAGTGACCGATGACTGACTGGTTTAATTTCCTTCAGGTTCATTGGCTTTTGCAAATTCACACAGAGAGAAGCGCCAAACAGGCTGAAATAACTAACAGAAATGAGCTGGAGGGATCGTCCAGGGCCAATCCTGTGCCTCCCAGAGGAATCACACCTCATCATACAGGACAGAGCTGTCCAGGCTGCTGACGACCACGGAGGGAGCCGTGAAAACAGGGAGATAATTGGATCCAGGGCTTAACACACTTCATCAGTAGCGAGAGTATGCAGGCTAATCCTTCAGACGTGGGGGGCTCAGGCTGCAACTGATAAACCTCATTAAAGGATCAACCCTCCATCCGGGTCTTGATTTTTGACACTAACTTAAGCCTTAGACATGTTGGGCTGATTAAGGGGGCAGGAGACTGGCCCCCATGTCGGAATCTCACCTTCCTGCCAGCCCCACACCGGACACATTTGGAGGCCAGATTCTGATGGAGAAAGTGGCTGAAAGCAAAGAGGGATTGGGGTTTTTATGTTCGGTTGTTTGTTTGGTTGTTCATTTGTTTGTTTGTTTGTTTGGTTGGTTGGTTGGTTGGATGAGAGAGAAGATGGCTGGGGACAGGGTTGGGGGGTAAGCAGTCACGGATGGAGTGGGGAACGTCATTATCCGTTATCCATTGTCCCCACTCCTCACTACAGTTGGCCAGGAATAGCCTGAGTCCCACTGGCTCCCTCCTGTTTGGTTGGTTGGCTGTTTGGCTGTTTGGTTGGTTGGTTGGTTGGTTGGTTGGTTGGTTGGTTGGTTGGTTGGTTGGTTGGCTGGCTGGTTGGTTGGTTGGTTGGTTGGTTGGTTGGTTGGCTGTTTGGCTGTTTGGTTGGTTGGTTGGTTGGTTGGTTAGTTGTTTGGATGGCTGCATTCACCTCTAAATGTATGTTTCATTGAGAGGCAATTTACTAGCTTGAACATCCACTTTGCCAGCATGTTCTACTTGGTATGAAATGATTTTCCAGACTTTGCCAGCATGCTTCACCCTGTTCTGGGGGTATTTCCTTGCACATGCTCTCCGAGGTGACGCTGTGCCCTTGTCACCTTGGAGGGGCTGCTGGACCTCACCAGGAGGTGAGGTGCCAAAGCTCTGCCTGTAATTTCTTCCTCAGGAGAAGATGCTGAGTTCTGTGTCTGCCTCCTCAGGACAGACAGCCAACCGAAGCAGGTGGGTGGGTGGTGATCTGGTCTCAAACATGGACTCAGGCCCCCACCAGCTCTGATCCACACTCCACAGAGAAACGAGCCCCTGTGGTCTCCTGAATGGGAAAGACCTCACCCCCTCACTCCTCAGCCTCTCCCTCCGCAGACCACGCTGGGCAGGAAGGGGGCCAGGCTCATGGCAGAATACATTCAGCTCCTCAGCATCTACTGAAGCTCATCCCCGGTTCAGGGCCTTCCCCCAGGGATCTCACCAGGGGTTTTTTTTTTCCTGTGTAAAGTGTTAGGTTTAAGGAAGCTATGAAGCTGCATGAATTGACTTTAATTTGCCTAAAATATAGAGCTTCTAATGCTAGCATCACAAAGGAATCCTCTCATCCCATATTCTTTCTTTCCTTCTTTCTTTTAATGAGGCTAAATTGACTAAAATAAGTTAACTGCATTGAGAGTGGCAATTTTTAGGCAAACAAGACTCATCCATTTTGGACAAGTCTAAAATGCTTAAAAAGTCCATAAAATTAGTTCACTACGTTCCTCAGATATTTGAGTTTTACACCCCAAATTATATTTTTTTTGTGAACAAATATTTCATTACCTCTGCTCATTCCCCTACTACCTGGCCTGTGGGCTCGGGAAAAGTGAATCAATTAGGTTAACACAGGGAAGGGACAGAAAAGGAGGGTGAAGGAGCCACTCCCCCATACCGACCAGATTGTCTGTTTCCCCCAGGGCAAAATTAATGTGCTTCCTTCCACAAGTCACAAAAGCAAACAAAACAAAACAAAATATTTTTCTTTCTCTGTCTCTTTCTCCTTCACTCACACACAGGACACCAAAATAACAATGAAACTTACCTGATCCTGAATTGTACGTTTTATCAGAGGCAGACCCATGGTAACCATCACTCTCTGAAATGTCAAAGCTCTCATTTCATCCAGACTCAAATCATACCTGTGACAAATGGATACAAAATGGATGTTAAGACGTTGGACTGATGGTGACCATGAGTGGAGCCTTTGGACCCAGGGATCTGACAGAACAGACATCTTTGTTGGGTCTCTCTATAGCTCTTGTTCCATGCTATGCGTCAAAGGAGGCCACCATGTGTGTGACACAGACTGTGGGGGACGGTCAAAATGGAAGGAAAGAAAGAAGGGTTCCCTGACAATGACCTTAAATCAAGATTCTAATGTTTCCTCCTCCACCCAGGTGTCTGGGATGGGAAGATGGGGCAGATGGGAGAGACCTGTGTGGTGGCCCCAGGAGTGTCACCTAGAATCTCCTTCAAGAGAACCCACAGTGGGAGCATTTCCCAGCAACCTGCAGCTGCCATTCCTTGGAATTAACCTTGGCGCTGGCCCCAGGCTGCTCTGCCCTCAGGCTGCTCCCGGCTGGTGATGAGCATGGCAAGGTTCTAGACTCCGGCCATTCCTCCCCACCAGGAGACTTTTTCCCAGGGACGCCAGCAGCCCACTCAGACTGTCTCGTGACGGTGCCAGGCCCTCTCTTCTCCCTCATTTCATGGTGTCAGCCCTGCTTGCACACATCCCAAAGGTTCCCCCACCTCCTGCAGCTCCCTCCCTGTGGCCCTTCTAGATGTTCCCCCAGTAAGTCACTTGCACATCTAGTCCCATCTCGGTGTCTGTTTCTCAACGAATCTCGACTGACATAGGAGGGGAGGATCCACGCTGCCGCCTAAAGTGTTTAAACACAAAGCACAGCCAGAGTTTGGGGGAACCGCACTCAGGTTTGGATGCTGACTGCCACCAACTGCATGACCAACGTCAAGTGGCCTGCCGTGGCTCCATCCTCCCATCTGTAAGATGGGAATGAGAGTCACGCATAACCCAGAGGAGTGTCATTTCAAATGCTTGGACTAGGGCGTGCATATATATGGTAAGTGTTCAATAGCAGTAACTGCCATTCACGCTCTTAGTTACCCCATCTCCTCCTTCTCAAGGGCAGGCACTGTGTCAGACCCATTTTTACAGCCCCAGCACCCCTACAAGGCCTGGCCCACGTGAGGCCCCATTCAATGGTGGTTGAACTTAAACGTATTTGGGTCCTCAAGTTTCACGACCAGGTTGTGGAGGCAGCGTCCCCACGGATGCCCCCAAAGACATGCTTACTACACATACTGTCCTCATGTCAAGTTTATTTCCACCCAGAATACAAACTGCATGCATTCAGAGTCCACATCTTAAACTCCTGTGTAGCCCCTGAGGACCAGCAGAGCATCTCACATTTAAACATTTTCCCTAAATACCTGCTGGCCAATTGCCCCAGACCAAACAAGAACCATCTTGACTTTCTCTCTTCCATCCAGTCTGCAGGTAACTGAAAAATCCAAGAGGACCCACTGTGCATTTGGGAAAGTAAAAGATAACCCCCCCACCACAAAAAAAAAAAAAAAAAGCCAAATGGTCACAGAAACTCCCTAACAAAAAAATCTTGAGACAGGACAGGCCCATTATTACTTTTTTCTTTTTCTGAGTCAGAACCACTGGTGGGGATTTCAGTAGAAACATTACTGCATGAAGTCAGTATTTTCCCTAAGGAGAACAGAAAATTAAAATGCCAATTTCAATAAAATGGGAGACTGGAAAAATCTCCACATTTGAACATACAAGTAAGGCCTGCCCAAAGCATCTGAGTCAAGCAGGCTTTGGCAGGAGGAACTGAAAAGAAGAACCACAGAAAGAGATGTCACGGCACAACGGCCAAATGGTGACCGATCTCAGGAAATGCTAGTAAAAATTCACTTCCTAAATGGAAGATGTATACACCGAGACGTAAAACCTATAGCTCTTATCTGGAAAGCGGGATAGGAATGGCAGTGAGCTAGCAGATAGCAGGAGGCCCGCTGGTCTCTGAGCTATAGGTTTAGGGTCAGGGTGACATGAAGAATCACATGCACAGGTCACGTTTGAGAGAAGTGGTCTATCTCAGTGGCAGCGGGGAAGGAAAAAGTTTCCATGTGATAAAAAGGACCCACCCTGGATCACTATCCAAGCTTTTCCCAGCTCCCCAACCCTGAAACCCCTTAGAAAATCCAGGCTAGAAATCATTCAGCTTCACTCACATCATTCAGTTATAAGTAATAAACAGAAATTAGCATAGAATTGAAACAATGACCCTACAAAGAGCAGCAAATCTATTAAAAAACTAAAAACGCTCATCGGGGGAAAAAAGTCATCCTGTAGCAAATAAAAATTGTGACCAAATATTATCTACCTATTATATAAAACCAGTGGTGTGGGACTTCCCTGGTGGCACATTGGATAAGAATCCGCCTGCCAATGCAGGGAACACAGGTTCGAGCCCTGGTCCGGGAAGATCCCACATGCCGCAGAGCAACTAAGCCCGTGTGCCACAATTACTGAGCCTACACTCTAGAGCCTGTGAGCCACAACTACTGAGCCTGCGTGCCACAACTACTGAAGCCCACACGCCTAGAGCCCATGCTCCGCAACAAGAGAAGCCACCACAGTGAGAAGCCCATGCACTGCAACGAAGAGTAGCCCCCACTCACCGCAACTAGAGAAAGCCCGCACGCAGCAACAAAGACCCAACACAGCCAAAAATAAATAAATTAAATCTTTAAAATAAATTAAATTAAATTAAATAAATAAATAAAACCAGTGGTGTGTTAGAGCCAGTTTAAATTAGCTCATGAGATACAACTGTTAAATGTTAAAGAATTTTTGTGAACTAGTTTTTAAACACAGCCATTATCAAAAATTAATATATAGAAAGATGAACTGAAATAGATTCTATTTTAAAAATAAAAGTAATACTCAAGCTCATCCCTTCCTAATTATGTTATTATATTTTACTATTATCTATGTTCTTTGGGTTGTTTATGTGTATTGGTGGAAATACTATATAATGGAGGACTTCCAGTCCTGCCAAGGTGCAATAGCCCCATTCCTCCCAGATCCTCCCTCTTACAACTAAAAAACCCTAGACACTGCACAATAAACAAGCATAGGATGACTCTGAGAAGTACAAAAAAGAAGGCAGACCACCTGGGGGAACTCAGAATTTGAGGAATGCCATGCCAGCAAATTCTCTGGGTTTCTTTATTGCCTCCCATGTACATATGCTGGACAAGATGCTACAGAATCTTCCAACCCAGAATCTCCAGCAGACACAGACAAAAAGTACTCCAAGAGAAGCCTGTTCTCCTTGGCCGAAGGATGCAAAAGCGTCTGAAGTTGCTGGGCAAACAATAGACTGCCTTTGGGAGTGTGGGCAGGGAAGCAGACCATCAGAACTGGCAGTGTGGATGTGCAGCAGGATGCCCAGCATCAGTTGGGACAGGAGGCTTTCAGAGCGCATGGGCTGCCAGGGGGCTTGCAGAGACGTGCGCTCAGCTAAAATCTAGCCTCAGAGTGGGGAGCTCTGGAGTATAAGCAGCACCACAGAGTTGTCCCACTCTGTCAGTCAGTAGCTGTGGGCATTCCCAGGGAGAAAGCATAACCTCAGGCATTTCCTGGGAAGGTCGCTCCCATTGGGCAAGGACAATTCCAAGGAGCTTTGCTGTGAGTTGATACCAGTCAACGTTGATAGCAGCTAGGAGATGAGTGTAGAGGCCTGGTAAAGGGATCAGGGTGGGGTATCAACAGCAACTGCTATAGCAGCTGACTACACAAATCAGGAGAATAAAATAACAAATTAAACAAAAGGAAAGGAGAAAAAATAAATTATTAAAAGAAAAGCAGAAAAGTAATCAGTTAGAAATCCGAAAGCTGGCTCTTTGAAAACAACCACCATAGAGGTTTTTGTTAAACATTGTACTGGGGGAGTCAGCCAATGCAATTAGACAAGAGAACAAAATTTAGAGAAATCGAAATTGGAAAGAAATGGGTAAAACTCTCACTATTTACCGATGATGCATGTGTTAGGTTGATTGTATTGATGGCCCCTCTGCTTGACCTCTCCTTGATTCCCTGTCCTTTGACACTGAAGTTCTCATAAAGAGGCAGAGTCTGCTTCCCCAACCCTTGAGTCTGAGCTTGGCCATGTGACTTGCTTTGGCCATTAAGATATTGGTATCTTTGAGAGATGCAAAGGCTCGAAAAAGTATTTGTGCATTTCCTTGCTCTCTTACTCCTCTGAAATCCCCCCTGAGAATATGCTTGAGATAATCTAAGAACATGCCTGGACTAGCCTATGGGGTGTGGGGTGGGGTGTATAAAGTAAGAGACAAGTACGAAGAGCTCAGCTGTATCAGCCAAAGCCATCACAGACCAGCCTACCTCCAGGCAACCACTAAACATGTGGAAGAAGCCAGTCAAGATCAGAAGAGCTGCCTATTCAGCCTACAGCTGACTACAGATTCATGAATGAGCCCAGACAAGACTAGAAGAACCCCTCCAGCCACCCACAAACTCATGGTCCATAATATTGATCAATTATTGTTTTGAACTGCTAAGTTTTGCATTATAGGTAACTGATACAATAGTCCTATATACCTGGAAGCCCGCAAGACAACTAAAATTACTACAAACAATAAGAGTTGGCAGGATACACAATTAATAGAAGTTAATGGCTTTCATATACATACATAAACAATCAGAAAGTACATGAAAGAAAAGATCCCAGTAGCAAAAGTAATAAAACAAAAGAAAAATATACTTAAGAATAAACTTTTTATATGTACATAACTTACCTGAAGAAAACTTTAAAACACTCCTAAAGTACACAAGCAAAAACATGAACAAATAGAAACATGGACCATTTGTTTTAATAGGAAGAAAGGCCACAAAGAAATCAATTCTCCCTAAGTTAATTTATGCAGTCAATATGATCTAAATAAAAACACCAATAAGGGATTTTGAAGTTCACATATGAAAGGAAACAAGCAAAAACAACCAGAAAAACTCTAAAAATGAGGAGCTATGATCTGTGTGATAAGGCCTCAGTAATTCAACCGGTGCAAAAATAGGCAGATAGACCAATGGAATAAAATAGAATGTTGAGAAACGGAATTAAATACATATGGAAAGTTAATATATTTCAGAGAAAGCTGGGATATCAAATCCAAAACATTGAGATGTTCTAATTGGGTAGCCAACTGGAAGAAAAAATTAAGTTGAATCCCTATCTCACACCATATACTAGAATAAATTCCAAATTGATCAGGATTTACATGGAGGAAAACAAAACCACAAGGTATTAAGATAAAACATAAAGAACTCTTTCATGATCTCAATGCAAAAAATACTTTCTAATATGATATAATATTTAAAAGCCATAAAGAAAAATTTGATAAATGTGACTATATAATAACAAAAACTTCTGCATGACAAAAACACCTTAAGAATAGTCAAGACAAATGACAAACAGGGACAAAATACTTGTTACTGATATCATTGCAATGGGATGAAGCTCCCTAATTACAGAGCTCCTATAATTCATTAAAAACATACCAGCAAGCACAACAAAGGAAACCATCAACAAAACGAAAAGACAATGTAGTGAATGGAAGAAAATATTTGCAAATATATGACCAACAAGGGGTTAATATCCAAAATATATAAACAACTCATACAACTCAATATCAAAAAAACAAACGACCCAATTTAAAAGTGGGCAGAAGAAAGACCTTAATAGACATTTTTCCAAAGAAGAAATACAGATGGCCAACAGGCACATGAAAAGATGCTCAACATTGCTGATTATTAGAGAAATGCAAATCAAAACAACAATGAGATATCACCTCACACATGTCAGAATGGCTATTATCAAAAAGACCACAAATAACAAATGTTGGCAAGGATGTGGAGAAAGGGAACCCTTGTACACTGTTGGTGGGAATGTAAATTGGTGCAGCCACTATGGAAAACATTATGGAGGTTCCTCAAAAAACTAAAAATAGAACTACTATATGATCCAGGAATTTCACTCCTGGGTATATATCTGGAAAAAACACTAATTGAAAAGATACATGCATCCTAATGTTCATAGCAGCACTATTTACAATAGCCAAGATATGGAAGCAACCCAAGTGCCCATCAACAGATGAATGGATAAAGAAGATGTGGTATGTATATATATTATATATATATGTATGTATATATACACAATGAAATATTAGCCATAAAAAAGGATGAAATTCTGCCATTTGCAGCAACATGGTGAGAATATTATGCTTAGGGAAATAAATAAGACAGAGAAAGACAAATACTGTATGCTACCACTTATTTGCGGAATCTAAAAAATAAAACAAACTAAGGTATCTAGCAAAACAGAAGGAGACTCACAAACATAGAAATCAAACTAGTTGTTACCAGTGGAGACAGGGTGGGGGAGGAGCAAGATAAGGGCATGGGATTACGAGATACAAACTACTGTGCATAAAAGAGATATGCAACGAGGACATATTGTACAGCACAGGAAATTACAGCCATTAATCTGTAATAATTTACGATCTATATAAATACTGAATCACTATGCTAGACACCTGAAACTAACATAAAATTGTAAATCAACTATACCTCAGTTGAAAAAAAAAAGACCAAAAGGGGGCAAATGATTTGAACACATGGGCCACAGAATAAGAAATACAAGTGATACAAATATATTTTTAAATCTCTGCTCTCATACGCAGTAAGAGAAGCACAAATTAAAACTACACTGAAATACTGATTTTCACCTATTACATGAACAAAATCCAGACAGTCTGATAACACACTACGTTGGCAACATTGTGAGGAGCTGATGCTCTCACACACTAGCCTGAGGGACGGAGGGTACAAATTGGTACAGTCTGCACGTGCAACAATTAAACAATATCTATCAAAATTACAAAGGAACCTACCTTTTGACCCAGCAATTCCACTTCTAGAAACTTATCCTTTGGACATCCTCACACATGTGAGGAGATATAAGCTATAGAATAATATGAGGTATGGATCCTCTTTTTTAATATAAACTGTAGTATTCATCAATTACAAATTTTGTAATCAAAAAAGAAAAATGTGGATCAAGAGAAACATCAAACTAAAAAGACCAGAGAGCAAAGCCTATGGAAATGCCATTTGGTGTGTTTTACAGACAAGATTCTAAAACGTAAGCAACTATTGATAGCTCTCTTTACACTTGCATTCCACTAACGTTTTGATTAAATGGTTGTTATTCATCTGTTTTAAAATCCCAAATTCAGAGCGAATTCCCTGGCGGTCCAGTGGTTAAGACTCTGAGCTTCCACTGCAGAAGGCACCGGTTCATCCCTGGTTGGGGAACTAAGATCCCGCATGCTGCGCGGCGCGGCCCAAATTCACATTAATTTCACATTACTTTCACATTAAACTAAGCTTCTTACTCATACAGATACCAAGCATCTCACTGGAGTCAAATTTTAGTAACGGTTTATGTCAGTCTACAAAGAAAAATAGGACACAGGAAAGATCAGGTGAGGACTATTAATGCACAGATAATATATACACTGGCCAGAGGAACTGGGAAATTATTATAACCAGTAAAATAAACATACCTCAAGAAAATTGGGTTACTACCAAACAGCTCTCAACTATTAATACCCAACCTCCTTACATTAAAGAAATTTCTCAACAGGGACAAGTTAGACATTTTAATTATAGGTCTTTCACATTCCCCACCCCCGACTCCCAAAATGCACTATTAGGGGTAAGCATAATGTTCCATGGGCATAAGCTACTCACTATAGTGTTGTAACAGCGCAACATTGCAAACATCTAAAACACCATCAGTAGAAAAGTGATTCAGTAAGATATGGTACAGCCATACAATGGGATATTACACAAAAAGAAAATTTTCTTTCTATGGCAATATGGAGAAATTGCCAAGATATGTTTTAAATGAAAAAAATCAAGGTGCAAACAAGTGAATATATTCCTTTTACTGCTGCTCTATATGTTTTTAAAAAATGGGGTGGAGAAGACTACATGTTTGCTTGGTAGATGTTGTTTTTTTAAAACCAGAAACTAATAACAGTGTTTAGCTTTTGTGTAAGTGGGGTGGAGGTGGGGGGAATTGGGCAGAGAGGGGACAGCACTGTACCTTTATATGCTTTCTGACTTTTGAACCGTGTTAAACTAATACCTATTCCAAAAACAGATGTTTTAAAACGTGTTAAATTGTACACTTAAACATAACCACTAGATGGCGCCTGATCTTCATTCCAACTGCCACCCCCAAGGAATTCATTCCTATTTAACAAAGAAATTAAAGCTGGATGAAGAAGTTTTAGAAACTGTCTCCCTGAAAGCTTGAACATCTGCTTATCATAATATGAATATTTAAATTCCTAACACTTTTCAAGCAAAAAGGTAACCATCTCTGCGATGGAAAAGTCAGGGTTTCAGGAACATCTCAAGCTCTCCCAACTCCTATGCAACATGCATATTTGTTTGTGCATTTTCTGTCTTTAAATACCAACCCCCACATTTAGCAATCTTAATGGGACACCTTAAATACTATGTGTATAACGATACGGTATAAATCATAAACAACAATGGTTTTGGGTATTTTATAATAACATATAATTTCTCTTTTCTGGTTTCTTGGGTCTGTAAGATATAAAGATTTGGCAAATATTATTATCTCTGTGCCTCAAATGGCAGAGAGAGGCCCTATAGAATTAAGAGACTTGGCAGGTCCTGGGTGGATGGCGTTAGTGTCGAGATTAAGAGACACATCTGCCGGGGTGTGTCTGTATGGGGTACAGAGAGGGCCCTGCTCTACCCTCAGCAGCTCCACCATCATCTGACTTATCGGTGGTCTGTGTAGGATTTAGCTTGAGAAAAAATGGTTCCTTTACTAAGAACAAGGTTGAAAACCTCTGAACTAGGATATGCTACCAGCAAGAACTAAAGCAAAAGATACGAATCTCACCTTCCCTCGGAGAGGTGAAGGGTGTGGGCATCCAGCATGAGTAAGACGAAGCCTTACTGGGAAGTTTCACACATGGAATTAGGACCAAACCACAAGACACTAAGTTTCAAAATCGAATCATAAATACCTACTAGAGAGGCGAAAATAAAAAATACTGACAATGCCAAGTGTTAAGAAGGTGCAGAGCAACTGGATCCCTCATTCACTGTTGGTGGGAAATATTTAAAAAATGGTACAGGCACTCTGGAAGAGTTTAACAATGTCTTATGAAGCTAAATACGCACTTATGTTTATAACTCAGCAATTCCACTCCTGAGTATTTACCCAAGAGAAATGAAACCCTTTGTTTACACAAACACTTATACATGAATGTTTATAGCAACTTTATTTGCAATCACCAAAAACTAGAAACAACCCAAATGTCCCTTGAGTGGGGCATAGATTGAACTGTGGTACATCCATACAATAGGTTACTACTCAGCAATAAAAAGGAATGAACCACTGATACACATGACAACTGGGATGGATCTCCAAGGCATTGTGTTGAGTGGAAAAAAGCCAATCTCAAAAAGTTACATATGATAGGATTCCAATTTTATAACATTCTCAACATGACTAAATTACAGTAATGAAGTACAGATCAGTGGCTGCCAGGAGTTAGGGTTAGGGGGAGAATCTGACTCTAAAGGGGAAACACAGGAGGTTTCTCTGTGGTGATGGAATAGTTCTATATTCTGATTGTGGTGGTGGTTGGTTACACAAAACTATACGTGTGAACTACACACACACACACACACACACACACACACATAGATGTCCTCCAAAAGATTTGAACAGACACTTCACAAAAGAATGACCAATATAAAAATGACCAATAAGCATGAGAGAAAACGCTCAGCGTCATTAAGTCATCATGGAAAATCAAATTAAAATCACAATGAGATACCATTACACACCCACCTGAATGGCTAAAAAAAAGTTTTTAATGAGAAACCTAAATATTAACAAGGATGTGGAGCAACTAAAACTCTCATGTTTTGTTGTGATAATGTAAAACAATACAGTCACCTTGGGGAAAGGTTCTGTCAATTTCTCACAACACTAAACATATACCTACTCTATGACCTAACAATGACACTCCTAGTATTTACCTAAGAAAAGCAAACTGTTCATAAAAATTCTTGTAAAAGAATGTTCATACCAGCTTTATCAATGACAGCTCCAAACTGGAAACAGCCAAGGCATCCATCACTAACAGAGCAGATAAATAAACTATGGTCTAGTCATAAAATGGAATACTACTTAGCAATAAAAAGGAATGTACTACTGATACACATAAATGGCATGTATTAAGTTAGAAAACATTATACTGGGCTCTCTGGGATCACTTGCTCCAGAGGAAGCCAGCTGCCATGATGTGAGGACACTCAAGCAGCTTCGTGGAGAGGTCCACATGGGAGAAACACTGAGGCTTCCTGCCAACAGCCATGTGAGTACAGCTCCCTGGGGGTGGATCTGCCAGCCCCAGTCAAGCCTTTATATGACTTAAGCCCCAACCAACATCTTATGTACAACCTCATGAAAGACCCAGAGCCGCCCAGCTAAGATGCTGTGAAACTCATGACCCACAGAAACCGGTTGTTAAGTTTTGAGGTAATCTGCTACATCAATAGATAAGGAGTACACATGGCACTGTCATACACACAAACAACTGATGGGCATGAACTAGTATCTTATTTTAAAACACTTTAATAATATGTAACACACCAAGAACAAAGCAAGAATCATAAAAATATAGCCTAATGAATTATCACGAAGGTTACACACACCTGTATAATCTCTACCCAAGTGCAGGGAAATCACATTACATGACCAGACTCTCCCCTTGGTCTCCCTCTCAATCACTCCCTCCCTCCTGCCCATACTAGCTGCCGTCCTGACTTGTAACTCCATAAATTATTTTTGACTGCTTTTAAATAGTAAAGAAATGGTATTAGACACTATGTATTCTTTTCAGTCTGGCTTCTCTCACTCAACGTGGCTAATAAGATTCATCTTAGTGTCTATTGTAGCTGTGTTTCATGCATTTTCATGGCTGTGTGGGATTAAATTGAATTAATATACCACCAAAAATACGCTGTGTGAACATATTATGTAATTCCATTTGTATTAAACTCTAAAACAGACAAAACTAAAACACAGTAGGAACAAAAACAGAATAGTGGTTACCTCTGGGAGGGGAAGGGCAGGGCCTGGGAAGGGCATGAGGGACCTTTCTGGGGTGATAGTAATGTTCTGTATTTTGATAGGGGTTTGGGTTACATAGGTGAATGCCTCTGTCAAAATTCTGAGAGTGTACACTTAATAGTTTTGTATTTCATTGTACTTTACAGCAAAAGAAAAAAATCGGAGCCATGTTGACAGGATGTACGCCATGGAATGATACGATGTGATATGACGTGACAGGACAGGATAGGGTAAGATAGGATATATGGTATGATATATGATATGATATGATATGGTGTGATGTGATGTGATAGGATAAATGGGATGGTATGATATGATACGATATAATGTGATGTGATGTGATATGATGTGACGAGAAGGGCATCTCCCCTCATACACTTCCCCAGAACCCAGAATCTCAGCCTAAACATGAGAAAAACATCAGACAGACCTGAATTGAGGGACATTCAACGAAATACCTGACCGATACTTTTCAAAAGTGTCAAGGTCATGAAAAACAGGGAAAGACTAAGGAATTGTCACAGCCCAGAGGAGGCCAAGGAGCTGTGACAATGAAACACGTGGTGTCCTGGATGGGGTCCTGGAAGAGAAAGAGGCCATCTCGGGGAAAACTGAGGAAACCTAAGTAAAGCCTAGAGTTTAATTCATAGCAACGTACCGATGTCGCTGCCTTCGTTTTGACAAATGTACCGTGGTTCTGTAAGACGTTAACAACAGGGGAAACTTGGTGAGAGGGAGATGAGAAAACTCTGTTATCTCTGCAACTTTTCTATAAATTGAAAATTATTCCAAAATAAAAAATCCATTTTAAAAAGAGACAACAAAGCAGAAACTAACACACCATTGTAAAGCAATTATACTCCAATAGAGATGTTAAAATAAATAAAATAAATAAAATTTAAAAGAGACAACAAGCAAGGCAACAACAAAATCAAAAAGGCCGTTGTGTATTAAAACACACACACACACACACACACACACACCACTGGACAGGAATAAAGACACAGACGTAGAGAATGGACTTGAGGACACAGGGAGGGGGAAGGGTAAGCTGGGACAAAGTGAGAGAGTGGCCTGGACATATATACACTACCAAATGGAAAATAGATAGCTAGTGGGAAGCAGCCGCATAGCACAGGGAGATCAGCTCTGTGCTTTGTGACCACCTAGAGGGGTGGGATTGGGAGGGTGGGAGGGGACGCAAGAGGGAGGACATATGGGGATATATGTGTATATGTATAGCTGATTCACTTTGTTATAAAGCAGAAACTAATACACCATTGTAAAGCAATTATACTCCAATAAAGACCCTAAAAAATAAATTAATTAATTTTTTTTAAAAAAAGCAGCTGTGTGTGGGACTTCCCTGGTGATCCAGTGGTTAAGACTTCGCCTTCCAATGCTAGGGGTGCGGGTTCGATCCCTGGTCGGGGAGCTAAGATCCCACATGCCTTGTGGCCAAAAAACTAAAACATAAGACAGAAGCAATATTGTAACAAATTCAATATAGACTTAAAAAAAAAAAAAGCAGTGGTGTGTGTTTTTCTCTAACTCTAAGTCAAAATGAGTTTTGGTCTAGGGGAAAGAACATCTTCAGATACCAATGCGAATGCCCTCATGACAAGGAACATCCTTGGCACCTAAGCTTTTGACCACCATGTGACTCCTGGCAGCACAGATGTTCTGGAATAAAATACCAACAAGAACTTGAAAACCAACCCTGGTTTCCCCGTAGGGCTCTGCTTCAATAGCCCGTACCTTGGTCCTGGTCTCTTTGGTAACTTCCTTCTGGAGACACGTCCAGCTCAGCCCAAGATAAACTCCCTCTTCTCTTTGAAATCAGCAAGAATCAAAAATGCTCCATCTCCATTAAAAGGTGAGGTGCACCCCGCTACAAGCATTCATGGCTCCCCAGAGGCAGTGAGCACAGGGGCCCATCTGCCTTCTAGCAAATACTGCGATCACAACTCGACCTCCGATGCCCCAAACCTTGACACCACCCTGAGAACACCACGCACAACCTGGATGAGTAGACGGTGAATGAAAGAGAAACTGTTGAGTCATCTTGCTGTAACTGTCAAAGGCTGCAGGCCCTGAGCCAGCGGGCGCCTGAGAAGATGCAAAGGGGGTCGTTTCTAAGTGCTGAGGTTTAATTCTAGCTGTGACATTCCCTCAACTAGCGAGAGGTATTTTGGCTGATGGGCAAAGTCTACAAAGTTCTCAGGAAGAAAGCCTCTGAAGACGGAGAGAAAAGGGAAGAAGGGGAAGGAAAGATCCCTCCTCAGAGACAAAAACCTCACAGGAATCCCTGAAGGAGGCAGTTCCAGACCCCACCCCTGCATCCTGGGCCTCCACTGAGTGACCAAGTGATCATGGGAAGGGAGTTTCCCTCTCCATCCTTTATCTCCCCTTCCTTCCTTGAGCTTTCATTAAGCACCTACACCAGCTAAACACTGGGAATTCAAAACAAGCCGGGCTGGCTCCTACCTTCAAAGGGCTTGGAGTCCAGCGTGGAAGACAGAGCAGGAGGAAGACGGGTCCCGAACAAAGTGCACATGTCATCATTAGGCCTCAAGTGGCTGGATGGGTGCCGCCTCCCAGGGGTGGCCTGGTTGTTTTCTGGAATGCAGAGCCTTTGGTCTAGCAATTACCTTTGCCTGGCTCCGTCAGGAGGACCCGAGAGAAGGCAGAGCAGTGAGAACCTAGTCGCTCTGCAGGATCCGCTGAGGAGTGGGGTGTCTGTGGGCAGAGAGAGGAAGTCCCAGGAGGGAGGGAGGGAGGCAGTGGGGCGGGGAGGGCAGGAGGAAAGGGGTGGAAGGGTGAGCAGGAAGGAAGAGAAGGGGGAAATGGGGCCAAGTGAGCGGGGGATAGGAGCAGATAATCTCCCGAGACAAAAACACGAACTGTCACCAAACTCAGGCATGTCTCTCCCTAGGTAAAGGTACACGCGGCAGCTACTGCTGGGGCTCTTCCTCCCCTGCCCAGGATCCTGGCGATGCTGCATCAGCTCAGCCCGAGGGGGCAGCTCCTGACTGGTCCAGGTCACCACGGGGATCTCATCCTCCAGGACAGCGACTGGTTTAGAAATGAGACTTGAAGCTTCAAACAAGGGGGGTTACTTTTTAGGGTGCGTGTGGGGAGTGCTGAGATGGGAGTGGTACCTGAGAGGTTAGCTAAGAAAGCAGTACTGGGTTTACGGCTGACAGCTCAGGGTCCTGGAGGATGCCCAGCCCTGTAGTCTACAGGTACAACCAGGCCTTAACTGGCTCCTCAGACCATGCTCCGACCACAGGATGGTGGAGTCTGCTGGCTTAGGGAGCTCCCTGTTTCCAGTTGTAGTGACACCTTTGGTAACCCAAAGGATGTCTTTGGGGGAACATTATGGTACACAAATTCTGCAGGAGAAGATCTAGAGGGCAAATCCATCATCTTCAACAACAAATCCTTTCACTGGCTGTGTAGGAGGCACCCTCGGTGAGTCTAACACGCACAGGAGCCACGGTTCCCTCCTAGACCTTGAGAGCTACCTGTCCACCTACCTGTCCAGTTACAGGTAAATGGGAAGATGGCCATGGAGATTCCCTCAGGGGCCCATGATGACCTGGACTTCAAGGCCTGGGGTCCCTGAAGGGCAAAGAGGAGGTCAACACTCTCCCACAGCTGCCAGGAGGGCATGGGGAGAGACCCTGGGGGTCTGAGGGTCTCCCATGATGTCTGAGTTCCCACAATAAGTCCATAAATAGTGTCAAAAGAAACAGAGGTTTGCACATGGTCCATAGAGCCGTCCCTGTGAGGAGAAGGGCAAGTAATCAAGGGTCCTGCAGTCACTTTTTGTCACGGTCATAACCACGTAAGAACCAGTCTCAGCTCCTGGAATCAACCCACCTGCAAAGCCTTATTCACGGAGGGAGAACAGGGTATAAATGTTGTAGCCTGGATGTGATTGTAAGGTAGAGGATGGACAGAAGGGAACTTAGAAAGAAAAGAGATGCTATCGAAGCTCAGTGCAATGAAGTAAATAAAAATAAAAACATATCCACACTAACAGGAGGTCACAGGAGAATCTCAGCTCCCTGGCAGGGAGAGAAGTGGGCAGAGGACTGCGGGACGGCACCCCGAAAACAGCGCCGGTTCTGAGATCTCATGACACAGTCAGAATGGCTTCCGTTAGAAAATAGGCCTGATTTCCTCCGAAATTGCAGTCCCTCCCGAGGCTGAGAGGAATGAGCACCCATGACCCCTAGTCTCTCTACACAGACATTGGTCCCTTGCATGCATAACATTTCCTTTTGGAATCAATCAGCAAGTCTCTGCCCAAAAAGCCAAGCTATTGCCCAGCTTCAGATCAAAGTCACGGCCAGAGGAAGGAGGAGGGAACTTAACAGGCAGTGTTTAAGTGCCCCCATTCAAGGCAGAAATGCCTGACCTGGCTTCCCAGGTGCTCTTCTGAGACATCCTTCACTCACTGCAGTGACCCAGAGACTCAGGAAGAAGCCAATGATGGGCGCCCAGTGCTCTGTCAGTCTGGCACGCATCTCCCCTTTCTGGGCCACATCACCTCCTTTTGTCTTTAGCAGTCTCCCACTCCCTCCCCCACCCACGTGGTTCTGGTTGGTGACCCGCCCCAGGGGCCACTTCAAGGAAAGGCAATGGCAATGGCCAGCTGGGCCAATGAGGGTGACCTGGGCCAGGCTGGAAGCCAAGAAGAGTCTCTCTCTTCCAGCCTGGCTGCTGAGCTGTGAGACATGCACCCAAAGCTCCAAAGGCCACGAGGTGGCCAGGGTCTGTCTGGACGTGAGGAGAGCAGAGCTGAGGACTCCTGGCTGTGTCCCCCTAGCAACCTGAACTCCAGCCTCTGTGCCTGAAGCCAAGGTGAGCTGTTTCTGTCTCTGCAAGTGAAACAAAAGTGAAATAAAAGCAAACTAATTGGGGTGCTTCTGGTTGAAAACCAAAAGTTTGGTTGAAACCCAACTCACAGTGGCCTGAACAGTAAAGGGAACTTGCTACTTCACGGAACTGCAGAGACAGGACAGGGGCAGGGTTCAGGGCACGTTTGACTCCCTGGCTCAGTCATGCCCTGCCTCTGTGAGTCACTTCCTCCTAGGGCTGGCTTCCCTCTTGGTGACAAAATGGCTGCACACCTAGCCGGCCTCACATCCAGACTCCACCGCATCCAAAATGAGAGGACGTGCCCATCCGGCAGATCTCTCAGATAAGCAAGGAAGCATCTTTCCCAGGAGCCCTCAGAAACCTCCCTTCCTATTTCATTGGCCAAAACTGGATCACGGGACTATTCCTGTACCAACCGGAGTAGCACTGGCTTCCTCAGGGTTACGGGTCAATCCCTTTGTCAAGATGGGGGGTTGATGAGGTGACTGGTCTACTTTCTCTGAATTATACAACCCACGGGAGAGGGTCACGTGCCCAAATGAAAACCTAGGAAGTTCTGGGAAGAGGCGTCATGTGAAGACAAACGCTTACTTCATTAACACTGTGGCAAACAAGGAAGAAAAGAAATTACTATTGGGTTGGCCAACAAGTTCGCTTGGGTTTTTCCGTAAGATGTTACAGAAATACCCGAACAAACATTTTGGCCAGCCGATAAATGTTAGGTGTTATTATTGTTGTTTTCATTGACCTGTAATTACCCAAACATTTTGCCTTAAGTAGTACTACTATATTAAGTTTGTATCTTCCTTATGGTTTTTTTCCCTTTGCCCTAATTTTTTATTATTTATTTATTTCCCATTTTTTAAAATTGACGTATAGCTGATTTACAATATTGTATTAGCTTCAGGTATACAACATAGTGATTCAAAAATTGTATAGATTAGGGGCTTCCCTGGTGGCGTAGTGGTTGAGAGTCCGCCTGCCGATGCAGGGGACAGGGGTTCATGCCCTGGTCCGGGAAGATCCCACATGCCGCGAAGCGGCTGGTCCCATGAGCCATGGCCACTGAGCCTGTACGTCCGGAGCCTGTGCTCCGCAACGGGAGAGGCCACAACAGTGAGAGGCCCGAGTACCACAAAAAAAAAAAAAATTGTATAGATTATACTCCATTTAAAGTTATTATAAAATACTGGCTATATTCCCTGTGCTGTACATGGTAGCTCTATATTTAATTTTTGAGGAACTTCCATACTGTCTTCCATAGTGGCTACACCATTTTGTGTTCCCACCACAGCGTACAAGGGTTCCGGTTTGTCTACATCCTTCCAAACGCATGTTGTCTTTTTGTATTGGTCTCTTAAAGCAGGTAGAAAACAAAACGTGGAGTTACAAACCAATGTTACAATAAAGCTAGCATTTATAATCACCCAGGTATTTATTGATACATCACAATCTTCTCTAAGGGAATTTCTCACATTAAATTAGTAAACAGAATTTATAATGATCAAATCCTGCAGATCCCACCTCTTCACTGTCTCTGTCCTCTCCTCTCTACGCTTTTCACCAGAACTATTCCCTTTTCACACTTCATCATTATCCCCTTTGAGAGTCAAACGAGAGATCAAATATAAAAAGTGTGCAACCAACTGCACAGACAGCCCTGTGAAGGGGAAGTGGGACCACTGAGTCTCCTGGCCTTTTACCAGCAGGGGTTTTAGTTCCTTTCTCTAGATCTCTCTTTCTCTCAGTCTCTCTCAGTCTCTTCCTGTCTCTCTCTCTGCCAGTATCCTGTGGAGGGACCCTTGGTTAGTTTACTATTTTCTTTTCTTTCAACTGTTGGTCCAACCAGGAAACAATTCTGCCTTTTACAACCATAACTGGGAGGCAACACGGGCTAAGTCATCATTTTAAATCCATGATAAAGACCCTCACCCAGTTGGAGAACTAGCACAATGACAGTAACTTCTAACCACACCCATCTTCTAACCACACCCCCTCCCATCTCTCTGCCCTCCCCCTCCAATCCTCTAGAATCTTGGTCTAGCATTCCTTTACTTTCATTTTATAGAGTTTCTCACATATCCAGGTATGTCTAAAGAGTATATTGTTGGCTTAATTTATGCTAACTTTGTAAAAAAAAAAAAGGAATCAGCACACCAATGTTCATAACAGCACTATTCACAATAGCTGATACACAGAAGCAACCTAAGTGTCAATTGACAGAGGGATGGATAAAGAAGATATGGTACATATATACAACGGACCACTACTCAGCCATAAAAAAGAATGAAATAATGCCATTTGCAGGAACATGGATGGACCTAGAGATTATCATACCAAGTGAAGTAAATCAGACAGAGAAAGACAAATATTATATATCACTTACAGGTGGAATCTAAAAAAATAATACAAATGAACTTATTTATGAAACAGAAACAGACTCACAGACATACAAAACAAACTTATGGTTACCAAAGGTTAAAAGGGGTGGGGGAGGGATAAATTAGGAGTTTGGGATTAGCAGATATAAAATATTATATATCAAATAGATATACAACAAGGACTTGCTGTATAGCACAGGGAACTTATTCAATGTCTTGTAATAAACCATAATGGAAAAGAATATGAAAAAGAATATATATATATTCATATATATGTGTGTACGTATATATATATGAATCACTTTGCTGTACATCAGCAATTAACACAACATTGTAAATCGACGATACTTCAGTAAGAAAAAAAAAGCCTTGGGCTTCCCTGGTGGCGCAGTGGTTGAGAGTCCGCCTGCCGATGCAGGGGACGCGGGTTCGTGCCCCGGTCCGGGAGGATCCCACATGCCGCGGAGCCGCTGGGCCCATGAGCCATGGCCGCTGAGCCTGCACGTCCGGAGCCTGTGCTCTACAACGGGAGAGGCCACAACAGTGAGAGTGCCGCGTACCACAAAAAAAAAAAAAGCCTTGTCTTTAGCAAGTTTGATGATTATAATACAATATTATTTTCTATACTCACTATACTATGCCTTAGCTCTCCAGGCCTTTTTTATCTACTGGTTGCAAGTTTGTACCTTTAAACAACATCTGTCTTATTCTTCCTACCACCCAGCCCCTGGTAACCACGATTCCACTCTGTTTTAATGAGTTCACAGCTTTTTTAGATTTCACGCATAAGAGGAGCATCATTTTCTAGTGAGCCTAAAGTCATACATGGAGGATCCCTGCTCACCATCCTTTCAGGCACCTGGGCTTATGACCTGTCATTCATTCTCCACGCACCCATCCCTCAGGGACTAAAAGATTCATCTCTGGAGAAATTAACCCTGACCAAAACAAAACACTAATACTGGTGTTAAGAGGAGCATAAGAGGAGCATCATTTTCTAATGAGCCTAAAGTCATACATGGAGGATCCCTGCTCACCATCCTTTCAGGCACCTGGGCTTATGACCTGTCATTCATTCTCCACGCACCCATCCCTCAGGGACTAAAAGATTCATCTCTGGAGAAATTAACCCTGACCAAAACAAAACACTAATACTGGTCTGCCACTGAAAGGTTCGTTCTCTCTGATCAAGAAAGCCTGTGGCCAAGGACGCTGCCTGATTACAATCAGCATTTTGCTCATATTACTCACTTCACTCCTATTTTGAACAAACACCCAAGACTGACTAGACGTTTAACAAAAGCCTCCGACATGAAAGCCAGAGGTCAAAAGTACAAATGGGAAAAGAAAAAGGAACTCAAAGGAAATAGAGACAAAGCATAAAAGGAAACATCTCAAAAATTACCATCAACTATTCCCAAGAAATAAGAGACTTTGCAACCAGAAAACAAGAACAGATGCTATAAAAAAGGAATAAAGAACTCAAAGAACTTTTGAAAATTAAAAATACAATAGTAGATATTTAAAATCACTCAAGAACAGTTGGAAGATAAAGTTGAGAAAATCTCCCAGGAATTACAATGAAAAGGTAAAGAGATGAAAAGGATTAGGAAACTAGAAGACAAGCCCAGGAGGTCCAACATGTGAACAAAAGGAGTCCAGATAAGAGAGCAGTGCAAATAGTTGAAGAACATGAGTTTCCAAAGAGCCCATCGTATGCCCTCCATAATGAAAGAAATGAAAGAAAAAGAGGCCCACATCAAGCCACAACATGGTGAAATTCCATGAAACCAGTGCTAAAAAGAAAGTCCTAGAAACTTCCGGGAGGGAGGAAGAAAAACAAGTCATATATTTATATATTAAAATGCCAGGGTGCAGAAGTGATCAGATTCATTAATAACAATGTTGGATACTTGAAAGCAATGGCATAATGTCTTTAAAATTCTGGGGGAAATTTTACTTCCAGCCTAGAATTCTACACCTGTACAAATATTCAGCCGATTTTGATAGTAAATATTTTCAGACATGAAGATCTCAAAAATCTCAAAAAGTTAACTCTCTGGTATCCTTTCTCAAGAAGCTGTTAGATGAGAGACTGTCCTGGTTATCTATGGCTATGGTAACAATGTACCCCAAAACTCAGTGGCTTAAAACAACAATTCATTATCATTATATCTCACTACTCTTTCTAACAGGAATTTGGACACACAGGATCAAGTAGAGATGGCGTGTCTCTGCTTCTCCGTGTCTGGGGCCCCAGCTTAGATGACTTAGATGGCTGGAGGCTGGAGCGGTCGGGAATGGTCAGCATCTCTCCATGGGGCACCTCTACATGGACCAGCTCGGGCTTCCTCACAGCGTGGCAGCCTTTGGCTGGTAGAACTTTTCACATGGAAGCTTGGGGCCTCAAGAGACAGGAAGTGGAAGGTACCGGTCACTTTAGGCCTGAGCCTGGACACTGTCACTTCAGCCATATCCTGTGGGTCAAAGCAGTCATAAGCCACCCAGATTCAAGGGGAGGGTTCACAAACCACACCTCTCAATGAGAGCAGTGTGAAAGAACTCATGGCCATCTCTAATCCTCCACAAAGGGTAACCAAAAAAGAGAAGGCCTGGGGAAACAGTGACTTGACTATAGAGGAGATGCAAAGGAAACTCCCAAGATAATGGTGAAGACGATGGTAAAGCCAGTCCAGACTAAAGCCCCAGAAGGAGGCCTCCTGGATGGATGTGTCCGTGGCGGGCCAGGAGGAACAGAACTGCCAGTTAACTGACAGGTTTGACCAAATTGAGAGGAGTGCAACTGTTGTATCCAAAAGTGTGGAGGCCAGTGAGTGATGAGTTTATACAAAACTAAGCAAATGAATAAAAGAGGCAATTGTTAGCCCAAGAGAACACCAGAAGTTGTGAAAGAAAGGAAATGAAATATGGTACGCTAAGGGGCATGGCTGAGAATAATACTTATGTAGTCAGAGCGATGTGAACACTGGATAGTGATTTAAGTAAAAATGGGGATGCACGGATTTGGGGGAATAAGGGAAGAAAGTGGGCATTAGTGGGAATCTTCATTTTTTATATGAGTAAGTCATTATATAATCAAGAAGTAGCTGCTTACGCATGCTTTTAAGGAAATAGAGGTAAATAACATAAGAATCCAATGAAAGACTTAGAAGTGTTTGCCAGTGAGGAAAGGGGATGAGGGATGAAGGGGGTGGAACAGGGGTGGATGCTTCTCACTCCAAACCTCATAGTATTTTTTGTATTAAGTAGGTTCATACATTATATCATGAACATAAAAATTAAATTGTAAAAGAGCAAGCTATAGGACAAAACACATAGCATGATCTTGTTTATATAAGAAAACGTTCGCATGTATATGTGAACTCATAGGAAAATAGAAAAAGTAGAAAAAAACCCTACAACACACTAAAGTATTCAAAGTGGTCGGAGGACCAAAAGTCCATCAACAAATGAACAGGTAAACAAAATGTGGTCTATCCATGCAGTGGAGTGTTATCCAGCCTTAAAAAGGAAGGAGATTCTGTCATGTGTCACAATATGGACGAACCTTCAGGACACTCTGCTAAGTACAAAAGCCAGACTCCAAAGGACAAATATTGGATGATTCCACTTATGTGAAGTAACTACAGTAGTCAAATCGTAGAGACAGAAAGTAGAATGGTGCTTGCCAGGGGCTGTGGGGAGGAAGGAAGGGGGAGTTAGTGTTTAATGAGTAGAGTGTCAAACTGTGAGGATGCCGAAGTTCGTGGGTGATGGTCGCACAACACTGTGAATGTACTTAATGCCACTGCACACTTAAAAATGGTTAAAATGGTAAATTTTATTTTCTGTGTATTTCACCACAATCAAAAAAGAAAAAATGGTTGGGGGAGGGGACAGTTTAAGAAACTTTCACGTTTTCCATATTATTTGACTCTTTGCAACGAGAAGTTTTTCATGAAATACTTGCATGTATATAGAAGACTGAGGGGAAAAACTAAACCTTTGCAAAAGTTAAGGAAGAGAAATGTGCATTGCTCCAGGGAAGGAAAGAAAAGGCAGTGAAGAGAAACAAGGGGGAGGGGGAAACAGGCAGGCCCAGCACAGCCAGGTCAGGGAGGGGAGCCCTGAGGAAGCGTGGTGAGGGGGTCTTGGGGACCCAGAAATGTCAGGTGGGGCCTATAAGCCTTGCATTGTGCACGCCCACTCGCCCACCAGGCCCTCAGGAGAGAGCTCCGGTTTGCCAAGAAACAAACTCAAAAACATTTTAAAATCTTATCTCATTTCAGATGTTGCTTTTAAATATTCCCTGCAAACCCCAGGGAGGAGCCTCAAGTGGCCCAGAATCCTCTGGGGTCCCAGTCAAGGACATGCTGTCCTATGCACCACAGGGCAGGTGTGACCCTCAGCAGCCGGGGCATTCCCGGAGCCTGGGGGACCCGCCACCAGAGTAGGGACAGGAAGGACTCGGCCTGGCAAGCTGGTCTTGGGGAGAGACGGGGGACCTTGGCTGTGCCCACACCACACCTGGGGAGGCGGACTAGTGGATGAATCCCTGCACTAAGGGCAGCTATGATGTGCACAGAAAACTGCACAACCAGGTTTTTGTTTTTTGTTTCCTGGGCTCTTATGTCCTGGGAGTGCCGGACCCTGTACAAACTTCCCACTATACACACAGCACTCACACTAATAAACCCCACCCCCTCCCATACCTACTTGAACTTCAAAGGCCTGGGAAGGGGAGACCGGCCACAGGAGGCCTCACCTTGCCTCAGTGAATCTGAGCTAGAGAAGCTTTATTTCTGGCCTCCCATGGAGCGTTTTACTGCAGCAGAATGTTAAAAAAAAAACATCGAGAAATCAGGATCACTGTCTTCTAACCCCCGTAAGATCAAATCTGATACAACGTGAACTTTCAAGCAGATAGCACAATCTTTAATCACTGGGGAAAAACAATATGAAATTTAGGCTCTTATTTCAACTCTGAAATTATGAGGTCAATAAGCAAGAACTGGTGAGAATGGAAAAGTGTTTGTTAGGGTAATTTGTACCTTTTTTTCTCCTTTTTTTTTTTTCCTTTTTGGTGTCACACCACAGCCAGCAACACTAAACAGCTACTCAACAGTTTATAAGTGTCCCAACAATCCAGCGGCACAGATATTATCCCCATTCTTTTGAATCAGCAAATGTAAGCTCAGGAAGGTAAAATCACACTTGATGACAGTCACACAGGCAATAAGCTGCCGGCTGGCTTTCCAGCCCCCGCCTGCCCTTCCCTCTGTCCCTAAGCAGACCGTTTAATTCACAGCAAAGAACCTTCTACAGGCCCAAATCAGTAGTTTGGATATTAGCATTCTTTCCCATCATTTAAACTGCAGTTACCTAAACTGAAAAGACAAAGAGATGACAGCCCATGAATGAAACTGAAAAGATGGAGGAAGATAGGAAAAGGGGTGTGACAGAACTAAATACGACTTAAAGCGGTAGGACCTCCTTGCCCTCTGAAAAATTATTGAGGCCTCCACACAAAAACCTGCACATAGATGTTTATAGCAGTTTTATTCATAATTGCCAAAACTTGGAATCAACCGAGATGGCCTTCAGTAGATGAATGGATAAGTAAACTGTGGTTCATCCAGACAATGGAATACTATTCAGCAAGAAAAAGAAATGAGCTATCAGGCCATGAAAAGATATGGATGAAGCTTAAATACATATCACTAAGGGAAATAAGGCAATCTGAAAAGGCTACATACTATATGATTCCAACTGTATGATTGTAGAAAAGGCAAAACTATGGAAACAGTGAAAAGATCAGTGGTTGCCAGGGGTGGGTGGTAGAGAGAGAAAAATAGAGCACAGAGAATTTTTAAGGCAGTGAAAATTCTCTATATGATACCAAACGATGGGTACATGTCATTATACTTTTGTCCAAACCCACAGAAAGTACACCACCAAGAGTGAACTGTAATGTAAACTGTGGACTCAGTGATTATGATAAATCAATAGATTCATTTCTGGTTAAAAAAAATACATACACACACACACACAAACAAAAAAACACACAAAAAAACAAAAAACAAGTACCATTCTGGTGAGTGATGTTAATAATGGAGGGGGGGGCTATGTCTGTGTGAGGACAGGGGGTATATGGGATATCTCTGTACCTCCCTCTCAATTTTGTTGTAAACCTAAAACTGCTCTTTAAAATTGTCTTTAAAAAAATTATTGGGGGCCCCAAATATCTACTGGTATTTATCATTTCAGAAATTATAACAGAAAAATTGTTCAAATATTTATTAAATCATTTGAAAATAACAGTATTAAAATTTAATTAGAAAAGTAGCATTGTTCTGCATTTTTACAATTCTCTTTCATATCTGCCTTAAAACTGCTGGATTCTCATATCTGCTTCTGCAGACACGTTGGAAAACTATACATCATGTAGTCTCTGGGAACTACCACTGTACACTTGTGAGAAAATGAGAATGAAAAGGCCAATAACTGCTTCATATTATTACTAAAATAATTTCTAACTTCTGAAGCTCCTGGGAGTCCTGGGTACCGCCCGGAGTCCCTGGACCGTGCTTTGAGAATCATGACATAAAGAACTAGGTGTGAAAGAGAAGGAAAAAGAAGGTGGGGAGACACTCAAGGGCACACCCACCATCTCACACCTGTCAGCTTTCACCTTCCCTAAGCTCCCCTCTCCCCACTGGGTACCACCAGGGCAGAAACCGCAGCTTCCTGGCCAAGGACAGGCTGCTTTTACTCCAAGCATCTCCTTCCCTCTCAGCCCAGCTCAACCTTCAGACATAAACTAAACGTGGGCTAAGTAGTTAATCTTCCTTCGGAAAATACTAGTGTTAACTGGAGCTTTCTTAAACTAAAACTCCAAAGCCTGAGTCTAAAAGTGGGCTTATCAGTCGGCCTGAGATGAGGTCAGCCGCCCAACATAGCACAGGAGAAACAGTCCCCATTGAGACACAAGGGTTGAATTCTGGTCCTGACTGGCCGGTCCCTGGGTTATTTTCTCCCTCTGTAAACTTAGGCTGTACCAAGCCCTCTGCCCACTTCTCAGGGCTGTCCTGGCATCAAATGACCTCGTGGACCTGAGCCCACCTTACAACCCAAGCACCCCAGCTGCTCTTAGGCCGCCCCTCTGCACACCTGGACTCCGCGGGGCCCCTGGGAGCCTGCCCCACACTGACGACCAGATACACCCTGGGCAGAGCCAGTCCACCCCTGTGCCGGGAAAATGCCCTCACTTCCCGGCAGGCACGACCCGAGAGACGCTGTTCTGCCCCCGTTTCCGCGCTCCTGGTCCGGACAGGGTTGCACAGTGGCCCTGGGCGCGCTCCACTCCCACCTCATCCTGGGTTTTCTGCCCCTTATTCCCTGCAGGGGTGGGACACGCGGAGGCGGGGAGTCAAGAAACAAGTTTAGAAGCAAGGCCGATCCTTCCAGCCACCACTCTCGGCCGAGCACCCCGCCCGCCGCTGTGGGGGCCCACCCGTGCACCCCGACTCCCGGTGTAGGAGGGAGCTCGGCGGGCGGAGGACACCTCCAGGGGCAGATGAAGTCGCCACCTCTGCTGCGCCCACAGGGCTGGGGAGGGCAGTCCATCATCTGCCAAGTCGGGAGGGACCTGCTTCTCGGGCACAGTACCCACACCCCCAGCTCGCCCTCGCCCGGGGCGCACCAGGAGGGTGCTGCCCGCAGGGACACGCGGGGACCGAGGGGATGCGGCCGGCGGCGGGACGCACGGGGCGGGGTGGCGACGAGGCCGGTACCTGTGCCGGAAGAGCGGGCAGCCTCCCAGAAGCCAGCGCAGCTCGTTCTTGAGGCTCCAGAACTCACAGTCCAGATAGCGGTGCAAGGACGAGTCCCCGAGCCCCAGGTCCGGCGCCGGTTCCATCGCGCCGCCCGTCCTCTGGCGCGTCCGCGGGGCCGCTTCCCTGCGCACCTCCTCCAGCTGCTGGCATTTGGGGCCGAGAAGCGCACGCCCTCTCATCCGCATGCAGCCACCCAGTCTCCTCCCTCTTCAACTGCTCGTCCCCTCCCTCCCCCGCGCTGGCCCTGCCCCGACCGACTCCCTGGGCACCAAGTAAAGAAAGAACAGGCCAGGGAATCTGGGCTCTTACAGAGGTCTCCCCTGGAACAAACTCTACTGCCTGGCCCTGGGGCTTTAGTTTCTGCCGCCCATGCCCACGGCTCAGCTGTCCCTCCAGTCGCTGGCCCACAAGAAGTATTAGAACCCTAGAGGGGGAGTTGGTGAGGTAGACACAGGGTACGCTGTGGGCACGGGGGTCCTGGTTGCTCAGAGCTGTGACATCTTACTCAGAGGACCTCCTGTGCCAGCCTCTCTGCCACCGAGACCCAAGATGCCCCAGGCCATGCTCTGGTCTCCTTACGGAGTCCAAGCTCACTCTGCTCTCTGGGGTCAGGCCAATGAATGGAAGATGAGGTGCTGAGGCAAGGAATATGACTTTATTATGAAAGAGAGCAGGCCGAAAAGATGGCAAAGTCTCAAAACAACCATCTTATGGGGGTTTGGATGCCAGTTTCTTTTATAGCACAGAGAGGGGGAGGAGACAAGGAAGTAAAAAGGCGTAAGTTTTTCAAATATCACCTGGAATGGCCAGCCTCAGGGAGGGGATGCGTTAATTTCTGCTTTCTTGTAATCAGCCACAGGTGGACAGGGTCCAGATGTTTCCCTGAACAAAGGCACTTTGGTTTAACGTTCAGGCAGAGGGGCAGGGTTCCCCGAGGCAGGCCACTGTGTATAGACAGTATCCTTTTAGTGAACAAAAGCAGCGAAAGCAAAGGTTAAAGTAAAAGAAACATGCAGTCTGATTTGGCTCTTCCCTGTTACAGTCCCAACTCAGCTGCAGCTCAGCTCAAATCCTTGCCACCCCCAAACTGGGCATTCCAATGAACTTTAATATTACTGTAATCTGGGGGTGGCCAGGGCCTGCAGAGTAGCTGGGAGATGCAAACAGAACAAGGCAATGAACAAACACTAACTCATCTCCCAGCACCCTCCTTCTGTTGTTTTAACAAGTGACCAATGTTCATTCCTTTCCTCTCTCTAAGTCTCATATACTTTATTGATTCTCCTTTTAAGTATAAAGGAAATGTTAGCTTCCAAAGACCACCCTGCTGGGGAGATGACTCTTGGGGGTGTAGTGTAGCTGGCAGTTGCGTCGCTGTCTGCTGTCATTGGGTTAATGGACATCACTCGTATCAGTTTCCTACAGCTTGTGTAACAAACATTTATTGTTAAAGTTCTGGAGGTCAGAAGTCTAAAATGGATCTTACAGGACTAAAAATCAAGGTGTTGACAGAGCGGGACCCCTCCTGGAGGCTCCAGGAGGAAAATCCCTTTCCTCATCTTTTGCAGCTTCTAGAAGTTGCCTGCATTTGTAGGGTCCCAGCCCCTTCCTCCATCTTCAAAGTGCATCCCAACAACCTCTGCTTCCTTGCTGGTCTGCTGATTTTGACCTTCTTGCCTCCCTCTTAGAAGGACTCTGGTGATTACATTGGGCCCACCCAGATAATTCAGGATAATCTCCTTGTTTCCATATCTGTAATTTAATCACATCAATAATATCCCCTTCCCCAGGTGAGATAACATAACAGGTTCTGGGGATGAGGCTATGAACGTCTTTGGTGGGCCATCGTTCTGTCCACCATACCACCTGTGCAGCTGCAAGTAACAATACCTACCAGAGGCCATGAATAAGGACTTTGGCTTCTCATATAACAGGGAGGCTGGGGGTAGAAAAGCCCAAGGGCTAACTCAGTGGCTCTACCCCAGGGACCCAGGTTCCCTTTCCATCTTTCTTCTCCAGCATCCTTTCTCAGTGTGTTTTCTTTATCTCTCAGTCATCAGATGGATGCTGCAACTCCAAGCACCACTTGGTGCCAAGCAGAAGAGGGGCATTTCCTTCTATATCAGTCAGGATAGCATAGTAGTAAGAAACAACCTCAAAACGACACACACTGTGGTCACAAATACCCCAAACCTTAGCACTTAAAAATATAAGACTTTAATTCTCACCACGCCACCTGGGGGCTCTGCCCCATGTCCTCTTTCTCCAGGTCCCAGCTGAGAGAACAGCCACTGTGTAGCCACACAGGCTCTTCAAGCTTCCAGCTGGAAAGGACCTGTGTAACTTCCACACACAATCCGTTGTCCAAAGCAGTTCACTCCTGACCCTATGCGGGAAGGGAAGTACCATCCAGGACATGCCCAGAAGGCCAACACCCCAAATAATCTGGGAGCAGCACTTGTGGCTACGAACGAAATCTTGCCAAACATTTGACTCACTGTCTGTCCCATAGGCAATGTACACTCTCCACTCCCCAAAGGAGACAACCAAACAAAGTCCCAGACTATCACAATGTCAAGTCCAAGGCCCCTGGGGGGTGCACAGTAGTCTCTGCATCAAGTCAGGATGTGGTACCTTTCGATTCAGAGACCTAAAAGCTAAAAAGATAAGTTACTAAGTAAGCTTCCAAGTCTATGTAACTTTAGTGAGAAAAAAATCCTTCGTAGTTATAAGTCACTAAGATTTTGCTGGAGCTTTGTTTGCTACCCAACCATAACCTAACCTATCCTAGAAGATCCTGGAAGAATTCTGATGCTGAAATAAAACACCAAAGTATGTGCAACTGGCTTAGAGACAGTGAAGGGAGAGGGCAGTGAAGGGAGAGGGCAGTGAAGACGATATTAAACAAAGCTGGATGGAAGGAGGTTCATGTTATGAAGTGGCAAACATTTGACAGCACTGTCACCAACAGATGACACAGCCTAATGAACTTATCACTTCAGAAGAAGATGCTAAAAACAATGTTAGCACTGCATGTTGGCTGCTATTGGTTGTGTTGGACAAGTTATTATAAGAGATGAACTTAGAAAAGAAGGGGTTTCTACACTGGCTGCATATTAGATTAATTTAGGGTGGTTTGTTTGTCTTTTACTGCTCAGTGGCGCACTCAGTGGTCACTTAGCCCTTGGATAAGTCCCATCCTTCCCATCTTGCCACCGCTGCTAGGCGCCCTGAGAGGTTTCTCCCGTGTGATCATGAGCAGCTCCGCTGCCTCTCCCACTGGACACAGTCTGACTCCATGTGGAGCCCTGGGCTGCGACCAGAAGGTGCATGTGGGGAAGGGAGCCTGGAGACACAGCTCCCTTTATTATCATGTCACTTTGTGAACAGGGCCCTCCAGCAGAGTTTGCAATGAGAAAACTCAGCAGCCTTTGCTGACTGCCTCTCTTATCCCAGGAGCTAGACAGGTGTCCAGGGATAGGGAAGGGGAAGATTCCAGAAACAGCCACCACACTGTCCTCAGGAATACCCACCCCTCCAAACAGCCACAGCTTCATTACAGGATCACCCCCGATGTGCCTGCCTCCTTTTCTCCCCAGGATGGAGTCTTTGACAAATGGACTCCAACGGGCACACTCCAGCCCCACCAGGCACGAGTGGCACATGCTGGGAATGCCCAGTGTGAACATGGACCAAGGACACACTAAGGATTATCTCTGTATGTTGCATGCAGGGATCTCCATGACGAACTGTTTAAAAAGCAAGGGAAGAATGGTGTGTAAAATCTGCTACCTCTTGTGTAACAGGAGTATGTGTGTGTGCACATTTACTTACGTTTTCAAATAGAAACAAGGATAAACCAAAAGCTAATGAACTGTATGAGCTGTTTGTATATTTTGGAGATTAATCCTTTGCCAGTTGCTTCATTTGCAAATATTTTCTCCCATTCTGAGGGTTATCTTTTCGTTCTGTTTATGGTTTCCTTTGCTGTGCAAAAGCTTTTAAGTTTAATTAGGTCCCATTTGCTTATTTTTGTTTTTATCTTCATTACTCTAGGCAGTGGAATTGAAAAAGATCTTGCTGCAATTTATGTCAAAGAGTGTTTTGCCTATGTTTTCGTCTGAGAGTTTTATAGTATCCGGCCTTACATTTAGGTCTTTAGTCCATTTGTTTTTGTGTATGGTGTTAGGGAGTGTTATAATTTCATTCTTTTACATGTAGCTGTCCATGCTGAACAGCAGAAACTAACGCAACAATGTAAAGCAACTATACTCCAATAAAAATTAATTTTAAAAAAAGCCAATGAAAATTATTACCTATAAGAGGAGAGAGAGAATGAGGATGGAAGGTAAACTCTCTGAATACAACTTGTTTTATAATTTTTACTTTGGAGCTAGGTGAATGGTTTAAAAAAGGTTTAAAAAATTAAACCTAATGGGAAAATAAAGTGGCCCCTAAAAATGCAAACTGAAACAAATTTTCTCAATTCTATTTCAAGTTGACATGATCACAAGAGAAAAACTATTCAACTAACTTTAAATTCATTACTTTGAACAGCCCACTAGGAATATAGCCCAAGAAGGGTAAAAAGAAATAGAGAAATTTTATACTACATTTAATAGCCCTAGTAGTAGTAGTAATATTGGTGTTAGTTTGAAACTGTTTTGTGTATGCTGTAATATAAAACAAATAATTAACTAGATAAATGGCATTAGAATCCAAGATCATTAACATAAAAAAGTGACAAATACAAAATCAAAGAAATTAAGGCAAAATCCTTAAGTTAAATCCTTACCTTAAATTTGAATTGGAGGGACTTCCCTGGTGGCGCAGTGGTTAAGAATCCGCCTGCCAATGCAGGGGACACGGATTCAAGCCCTGGTCTGGGAAGATCCCACATGCCACAGAGCAACTAAGCCCATGTGCCACAACTACTGAGGCTGTGCTCTAGAGCCCACGAGCCACAACTACTGAGCCCGTGTGCCACAACTACTGAAGCCCGTGCACCTAGAGCCCGTGCTCCACAACGAGAAGCCACCGCAATGAGAAGTAAGCGCACGGCAACGAAGAGTAGCCCCCGCTCGCCACAACTAGAGAAAAGCCCACACGCAGCAACGAAGACACAACGCAGACAAAAATTAATTAATTAATTTTTAAAAAGAATGATCTCAACAACAGAAAAAATTTGAATTGGAAACAGTATGACTTTACAATTTGTTTAACTTCTATTTCTGGGGTGTTTTGTCCTATATAGAGTAGCAGCCAGTCTGTATATGAATGCATGAGGGTTGAACCCCCAATCCCAACTTGGGGACACTGATACATGAAAGCTAAGAACTTAACCAAACAAAAAGTGGGCAAGAGAACGTTCCCAGCAGTGGGACAGCAGAATCAAAGACCAGAAGGAAACAGGGCAAGGCTACCACATACAGTTGCTTAGGTTGTACACTGTACAAGGGCACCACATCCAGGAATTACACATACTGAAGTAATTTATGAGGAAGTACATAGGTGGGTTATGAGACCTTATTCCTCCCACCTAACACCTCCCAACACATAAGTCCAAACTGTCAAATATGGCATGCACACACTAGGACAGCACGCACATACACACATATGATCAATGAGACACACAGGCACTCAGCTGCAGCCTGTCCTGACTGGGCTTGGGCTTCCTGAGCTCACCTTTCTCCCTCACTTGCCACAATTAGAGACCAATTTTCACACCCTGTTATACAAACCTGACACAGTCATCTCCTCTGGGAGGGGGCAGGGGACAGGTGGAGTGTGCTTCCCTGTGGTAAGAAGCAGAGGGTGTGTGTGTGTGTGTGTGTGTGTGTGTGTGTGTGTGTGTGTGTGTGTGTGTGTGTGTGTGTGTGTGTGTGTTAGACCTTAGGGACTGAGAATTGGAGAGGGGTCGCTCTCTCTGCTAAAGTACTTGAAGATTATTGCCAGAATATAGAGAATGGAAACTAGAGGGGCAAATAGCAAATGTCACTGTGTCACATAACAGGGTTTGGCACAGTGCCTAGTGCATGGCACTCACTCAACCAATGGACATCGCCGTTCTAGCCAGAGCAATTAAACAATAAAAAGAAATAAAAGGCATCCAAATTGGAAAGAGAAAAGTAAAACTATCACTTTTTGCAGTCTGCACTTTTGAAGACATTATTTTACGTATGGGAAATATAAAAGAATCCACCACAAAACCACAAGAACTGATAAAATAATTTAGCAAATTTGCAAGATACAAAATCAATATACAAAAAGCAGTGGTTATTTCTACACAGTAGCAATAACCAATCAAGAAATGAAATTAAGGGCTTCCCTGGTGGAGCAGTGGTTAAGCATCCACCTGCTAATGCAGGGGACATGGGTTTCAGCTCTGGTCCGGGAAGATCCCACATGCTGCAGAGCAACTAAGCCTTTCTGCCACAACTACTAAACCTGCGTTCTAGAGCCTGAGAGCCACAGTACTGAACCTATGTGCCACAAGTACTGAAGCCCACACACCTAGAGCCTGTGCTCCGCAGCAAGAGAAGCCACCAAAATGAGAAGCGCAGGCACTGCAACGAAGAGTAGCCCCCGCTCGCCACAACTAGAGAAAGCCCGCACACAGCAATGAAGACCCAACGCAGCCAAAAATAAATAAATGAAATAAATAATTTTTTTAAAAAAGAAGCAATGAAATTAAGAAACTATTTTTCATTTACAATAGCATCAAAAATAATACAACACTTAGGAATAAATTTAATCAAGGTGGTGCAAGACTTGTACACTGAAAACTACAAAACATGGTTGAAAGAAATTAAAGACCTAAATAAATGAAAAGAGAACCAACGTTGCTGAGTGGAAGGCCATCACCACTGCGCCTCTAGTTGCCTAGGGTTAGTTAGAAATTTTTGTCATTCCCTGGGGAAAAGAAATCATCTACACATGAAGCATGCCCATGTAATATATATGATAATTAACTATTGTTGAAATCTTTATTTAACCTAACAATGATCTTTCCTCAGCAAACCAATTAATATTGATTCACAATCACATCAGCAAGCCAAAACCTAATATTTAAAGTTTCATGTTCTTGTAAGGATTCCATCTGCCCAGAAGTTACACCATCCATGAGACTAATCCCCGATCACCAAGTAACTCGAATGTTTTCCTTGTCTTTTGTTCATTTTTTATTTTTCTCTACCTTGTTCATTTTCTACAAAAATTTGCCACTTCCTCCCCTGCTTCACAATTCTCTAGACTCTTGAGAACAGAGACCACCTGCTTCATGAAGTATTAAATGAAGTTTGTTTGTATCACCTCAATTGTCTTTTTTTTTTTTTTAACACCATATATATGCCTAGACTAAGCATCTGGTAAACTAGGCTCCAGGTAACTCATGGTACCCTCACATCACTTTGTTTCCTAAAAGACAAACAAAAGGACCTCATTCAGACTTTGATACACAGACAAGAATTATATTAGTGCTCAGCTACACAGACATTGGTACACAGACAAGAATTATATTAGTGCTCAGCTACACAGACATTGGTCAGGACTATCCCGGAAGTTGATGTTTTTAAATAAACAAGTTTGAAACTTGATTTTAGCTCTTTTCTCTAGATTGGGAAGTGTCCAGCTCTTTGAAGGGACAGAAGCAATCCAATCTGAGCAAGAATACTAAAGACTTAGCAACTTGACAAGAGGAAAGGACTTCTGTCCTGAAAGCATAGATAATGTTATAAGGTAGAGAGGCATTAATGCTAATGAAATTTCGAGCTTATGCTCAGAGATGCAGATCACCTCCATGGTATAAGAAAAAGAAATCTGTCTGGTCTTTGACCAGGGTTCCTGGCACAGAGCTTCAAAAACACTGGGAATTTCTTAAGTGATCAAGTGTCTTTGTTATACTAATGAGATGACACCTGGTGGGTCCCTATATAGCCTCAGGATGGGGACTGGTCAGCAGAAAGGTTGGGGCTTTGAGTCCTAATGTCAGTCAGACCTCCCGACATCAAGAAAGGGAAGGGAGGGTCGGAGACTGAGTTCACTCACGTGCTCAATGATTTAATCAGTCATTTTTACATAATGAAATGCCAGTAAAAAACTCTGGACACTGAAGCTCAGTGGAGATTCCTGACTGATGAACACACTGACGTGCCAGGGAAATAACACAACCTGACTCCACGGAGAGAGGGCCCACATTGAGGACAGTCCCAGACCTTGCCCTATGCGTATCCTTTATAATAAAGTTGTAATCATCCACATAGCACTTTCCTGAGTTCTGTGAGTCATTACAGTAAATTGTCAAACCTGGACGGGATTGTGGGAACCCCTGAAATTGTAGCCAGTGGATCGGAAGTGTGGCTAGCTGGGAACCCCTGGAACTTGTGGCTGGTGTCTGAACTAAGGATGATCTTGTTGGGGACCGTGCCCTTAAACCTGTGGATTCTGACTAACTCCCAGGTAGCTAGTGTCAAAGTTGAACTGCAGCACACCCAGTTGAGATGGAAACAAAACACCTTCTATGAGAACCAGGAGAAGGGTTGGTCCATCATCACGCAAGAGAGGTGTGGTCAGCTGTCACTGCCTATATGGCCAAACTGCTACCTTTAAGATAAAGCTGGCCGGGGCCTGATGATGGTGTAGTTTTTCCTAAAAGCCTGACACTTTTTTGAGCAGTGATTTTCCCCAAGAAGCCATAACTACTTTCTTCTAATTAAACTCAGGGTGGTATTTTAGCAACAAAACTTTTCTGTAGGCTATACCTACTCTACTCATAACCCTAATTCCTACAAGGCAATTCAAGTCCCCTTCACTCCAATCCTTGAAATGAAGACATCTTTTCAAATACACGGCAGTTTTGCCCAACATTCTATTTTTCAATGTAAAACTTTCCAACTATTCATTTTTTCCAATATAAAACTTTCCAACTATTCATTTTTTACAGTAAGGGTGATTTATTATACTTAGAACTAAATGTGAGTTAACCATTGTAAGCACTTTTTTTTTAATTTATTTATTTATTTATTTTCGGCTGCATTGGGTCTTCATTGCTGCGCACAGACCTTCTCTAATTGTGGCGAGCAGGGGTTACTCTTTGTTGCAGTGCGCGGGCGTCTCATTGCAGTGGCTTCTCTTGTTGCAGAGCACAGGCTCTAGGTGCATGCGTTTCAGTAGTTGTGGCTCGCAGGCTCTAGAGCACTGGCTCAGTAGTTGTGGCACACGGGCTTAGTTGCTCCGCGGCATGTGGGATCTTCCTGGACCAGGGCTTGAACCCGTGTCCCCTGCATTGGCAGGTGGATTCTTAACCACTGTGCCACCAGGGAAGTCCCTGTAAGCACTTCTGAAATAAATTCTCAAATAAGAAAACAATATGTCTGGTCTAAGAATCTTTTGGTTCTGGGGCCTGTTATATGATCTAATAGTTGTCCATCCTAACAGGTCATCTCTCTATTGAAAGTGAGATGGAAGAAATTCCCTGGCAGTCCAGGGGTTAGGACTCCACGCTTCCTCTCCAGGGAGCACAGGTTCGATCCCTGGTCAGGGAACTAAGATCCTGCAAGCCACGTGGTGCAGCCAAAAATAAAATAAATTAAATTCAGAAAAAAAATTTTAAAAAAAGAGAGATGAAAAGATTCTTTTGTGGAGGAAACGAATGAGGTTTGATTCCCCATCAGTCAGCAAAAAGGAAAGAAAAGACTTATGAGAGCATGTAAAGGAAAAGGCAGAAAATACAGATCAGGCAACATCTCTGAACTCTACAAAATGTTTTTTAACATATCCATTTGGGTAAACTTTAAAATAAACAAAAGCCTCCATTTCTCAGGGATCCAAAGGAAAAATGGTGGGATCTGAAGTGACTGTTCTCATCCATCTTATTTTGTAAGTCATGAGAGATGGAATGGGTGACAGCAGCTGTGAAGAGAAAAGGAAGACAAGCTCTATCTTAGATGCTGGGGGACAGAGGGAAACTGGAGAACAGCCCTAAGCCCCTGACATTGATCACAGAAGTCATCCCACTCAGTTAGGGATGGAGAAGCCTAAATCAAGGGGAATGAGTCCTACAAATTTAGGAAAGTGCCTTTGATGAAGGGAAGTAATATGTTTCATGTATGCTTTTGATTCCAAGACTAAAGTTTGCTGTATCTGGTTTCCTAAGTCTTAGGAGAACGACTTGCCCCAGAATCCAAGACAGCACAACTTACACAGCAATGGAAGGATACAACCAACGTTCGCGTACAGAAGCTGAAGAAAGAACTCTGTAGCTGACGAGAGGGATGAATTCCGAAGAGATGCACAGAGCTAAGGTAGGCCAGTTTGGAGAGAATACGAGCAGTCATTTATCAGGATGCAAGACAAAGCTTATGAAGACCTCAGAGGCCTCTAATAAGGGAAGAATAGGATAGAGAAAGGAACAGGGTCTCTGGCCTCTAGAACCAGGCTCAAAATGTAAATAACATCTGGGTATCACTTAGGTCCTTTAAACAAATACCAGCCTAGTACATAGGACTGAACATTCTATTAAAGATTCTTGGGGAGGCTGATGGGGGCGGGAAGCTGGGATTCCCATTCTTTCTCCTAGGCTGCAATGATACAAGAGTATATTCTGGGTTTTGACCACACAGGCATCTTCTGAAGTCACCAAACACTCTCAGATGAAAAACATTTCAGATGGGCTTTATTTTTTCCTTTCTTCATATCAACTTTATTCTTAATGTCAATACTTTATAACCCCTTAAATCACTTGTCAGCTTTCTGTAACTATTTTAATTATAAATCCCTAATCTTTTTTTTTGTGGTACGTGGGCCTCTCACTGTTGTAGCCTCTCCCATTGCAGAGCACAGGCTCCGGATGCGCAGGCTCAGCAGCCATGGCTCACAGGCCCAGCCGCTCTGCGACATGTGGGATCTTCCCGGACCGGGGCACGAACCCGTGTCCCCTGCATTGGCAGGCAGACTCTCAACCACTGCGCCACCAGGGAAGCCCATAAATCTCTAATCTTATATGATGTTTCAGCAACATATCTAATACTGCTATTCTAAATTCTTTTAAATTTCCCAGTGGAAGGAAGATATATGTGTATCTGTGATTGTTTGCATCTGTCAAACAGGCAGTACCTAGAGAAAAATAATCACTTTTCTAAACAGAGCTCTAACTTTGATATCATGTGACAACCCAAGAAATTGAGTGGAGAACCTTCTGAGGCTACAGGAGAGTGGAATTCAGAGAAACATTATGAAGACAAGGAGGCAAATTTCTTTTTTCATTTTACAGATCAGGAAACTGACACCCAGATTAAGAGTTTAAGTCATTTGCCCATTATCTGCTTCTTGGGAAAGTCAAGGTTGGAGCTCATGTCCCCTGACGTGGCCTGGTTTTCCTTCTCCAATAAGTCTGTAAATTATGATGCTGGAATAACAAGTCACCGAAAGCCCAAATATGAATAAAAATACTTTACTCACTGGCCTTCCTATAACTTAGAGAATCTATTAGTCATTTGACAGAAATGGACATTTAATATTGAAATTAGCAAGCAGGCAAAGTAAATTAGAGTTTTAAAGGAAGAGAGACTTGTAACTGCACATTTCTGCCTCAGAAGCAGGAAAGGCAAACTTAGACACAGGTGGACCATTTACTCCCACCCAGATCAAAACAAGCCTCCCCCCTCACGTTCTGGGGTGGGTTTGGGAAGATAAGATAACAGATTCACTAAGGCAACAGCAATGCCAAAAATTGAAGGGAGGGCTAGATCATTGAAGCAAGGATTATTATTTAACAGATTTTCAGATATTCCATGGCAATCACTACACTCTCAACACAAATCTGAGAAAAAAGGGTAGAGGGAGAAGATTAAAGAAGATAAGAGTCACAGCAGATGAAATGTGAAATGCTGTCGGTGGCACAAGCTTC